>NC_133934.1:96732189-97332189 GCF_031877795.1 Strix aluco | reverse complement strand
CCAAAAGCTAGGGAACAAATGTTGTCCCTTCTTCTTTTCACACTATCTGTGCTACAAAACAGAGTGCTTTTGAATATCAGTAAAGTGTCCTCAGAAATCAGGAGTAGAGGCCAAGTCCTACACCACTGTAGCTAATGGAAAAACTCTTTTTATTGGTTCAGTGGCAGCAGGCTTGGGCTTTGAATCACAAATGAAGTCTGTAATTCTCAAATGTTAGTGCACATGCTGAACTTTATTCATCTGGTTTGTGCTGTTGATAACAACAGGATGACTTCACCTGAGTAAAGTTAAAGAAAACTTCATCCTACAGGCATTTATTTCCTGCTGTGCACTTTCCTTTCTCTCCTCATCTGTGCACACAGTCAGAGGGAGGCATAATGCAGCCGTAGCACATATGCGGAGTGGTTACCAGGTCTGTTATAAACGTAATCATCATCCAGCACCACTGTCTTCTCTACACATGATGAACAAAGGTGTTCTTTATGGTGCTATAAGGCTGTTTCAAAAATACTGTCTTTTTTCCCCTTTTTCTTTTTCATGCTTTAAAGCGACAATGTGTTTGGTATGGATGAAAAATCATTCACTTATTCCCACCACCCCCTTTCTGAGGCTTAGCAATATGAAAGCAAAATTTTATGGTATATTTGATTACAAACAAGGATAAAAATAGAAGAAAATAAATCCTAAGGAGGGCATTCAACCAGTTCTACGTTGCCCAGTGCAGCTTTTCCAGCTGTCATGGAAAAGCTACAGCTCTGCTTACCTGCTATGGAGAGCCAAGCACTGGTCCCTCACACTTTTCTGTGAAATGAAATTATCTTCTTTTCTACAGATATAAAATATACTTTGCGATTGTATAATTCCTGGCCATTCGGTGCTGCCTGGGGTTAGAGTCATAAAATCTAGATTGTAGATCTATTATGGTTCTTCCCCAGAGACAGCGTCAGTGGGAAGAAACCCTCCCCACCCCCCGGCCCTGGGATGGGGAATGGGAGCAGTATGCAAAGGCATTTATACTTCATGGCAGTGCATTTGTTCCTCAGACTACTTGAAGAATAGCAAGGACGTGTTAAAATGGTGTCATCACTCCCTCAGACTGTGGGATGATGGGTGCATTTACAAAGGAGGTGTGCTTTTCAGCTGTATGGAAAGATAGTTTTCCCTGTACTGCCATAAATCTTATGGCTATCACTGCTTCTCTGGGCCTTGCATTGGTCATGTCTGTTAGGGAGCCACAGCTGATTGTTTAGAGTCAGTCTACAGTGTTAAACCATAAACTCTTCAAGTCAGAGACTATTCAGTGTTTTTACTGCACCTAAGCACAACTAGTCCCAGGCCTATAGGCACTACTGTAATGCCCTTGATATAAAGGCAGTCTAGTAATTCCCAGTGTCACATCCTAGCTCTTGATGCTTTTGCAACACTTCAAGATCCTAAGATTAAAAAAAAGCTTTAGGATTGCACAGTGTTAAAAAAAATTGAACCTGTATTTCTTGTATAAAATTGTTCTTTGGCATATAACAAATTGGTATAGTATTTTCTGGGAAGAGCAACATAAGAAATACGTTATGAATATTCCACAGTGAAGCAGCAGGTTCACAAAAACAAAATAAGAACAAAAAAATAACCAAAATGAATAAATAATGGAACAACCCTTCAGCTGGACATAGAAGAACAAAATAATATTATATTTTAATATTGTTTGCTTGAGGACAATTAATATTTAATTAAAATGTAAATTTTGGTACATGCTATTTAGATAAATGATTGAGTCTTGAGTCGGTGCTTCATTTCTCATTTTAGATAAGAAAGTATACAAATAGAGGTTTGAGGGAGACGAGCTCAAATATGCCTCAAGAAGAGGAAGGTATTTGCTCAGGTCCCACTGGAGAGGTGTTGTAGTCAGAGCCCCATTTTTCTGTTCCTTTTCTCATGTCCATTCAAGAACTTCAGAAAATGTGTTTGGGGAATTATGTAACTAGGGGTTTGTAGGGCCCTTTGCGGTTGTTGTGCCCTGTCCCACATTCTGTCTGTGAAATAAGGCCACTGAAGCACTTAAACAAGTCAGATTCATACTGCCCTGTTCTGCTTATGATAAATTTTTGTGACACCATGGTACTGCCACTGGGCAGTGCCACAGAATCACTGCTGCAAGGAGAATCTCTTTTATTTTTCTAAGTCTGTGCTCTCATCTAAACAGGCTAGCTCTTCACTGGGAAAACAAAATCCAGCTGCTTAGCAGCAAGAAAAGTCACATCTTAGACTGAATAAATAAAAGCTAAATATTACTACTAGAATGGCAAATGAAAAGATTTTCTACAGGCAAGCACAAAGAAAAATCCCATTCTAAGCATTTCAGAGTATAAGCAGTATCTGCATCTAAATCAGAATTGCATAAATGTGATCCACATTCTTAATTCAGTAAATCTAAATCCCAAAATCTGATGATTGGGTGTGTGTCATGTGGATGGGGGAGGAGGATTTCTACCACATTTCATCTCTGTATTTTGCTGCTTGGGTCCATCTGAGATATAGGAAATGTTTTAGGGCCAGCCAATAAGCAGTTCTGCAAGCAAAATTACTAAATTCACATGGTTATGATTTATGAGGACATAACATTATTTATGCATATTTGGGTAAGTTCTGTGTATTAGCGATCATGGTTGTAACCCTGAATCTTTAGCACATTTTAGCATGAATTATTATGTACATGAAACACCGTGAAGTTGTTTTAAAATATTTTAAAGTATTTCCTCCTAATAAACATGTTTGCAAATATCCAGACTGGCCAGTGAATTAAAGCAGGGTGAGAGGCATGAATCTGTACTTATTAAAGTCAGTGTGACTCCACCTATGCAAAATTCTGGCTGTATAATCAGTTAGCCACTTGTAACTTTCTTCCTGATAATTTAATTCATAATGTTGGAGCACTAGACCTGAGTAGACTGATTGTAGGATTTTGGAACAGACACTATGCAGGATTTTTAACTGGTACTTTCCAAATGTGCTTTTTAGCAGCAATTCTTTTGATTTACCTTTTCTATCCAAATGTTTTTCACACTATGCTGGAGTGCAGAGAGTTATGGTTTGAAGGCCTTATTTGGAATAGCGAGTCTTATTTAGGATGCAAATCTATGCAAATTTTAATTTGTATAAAACACATTGGTTTCACATCTGCCAGCAACATAGAACTCGGACATCGATGTTTGTAAATATTTCAAGTAAATTGTAGGCAAATTAGTGTTGATTCAAGGTTTTTCCATGGGAATCACTAAAACTGTATTAAATGGATGTCTTCTTTGTGGTTCACATTTTGTTTCCCAGTAACACTGAAAACAGCTCATGATCTCCTGTATCCAGTATAACCCTAGCATGAAAATGAAGAAACTGTTGAGCCCCTAACAAAAATTGAGTTAAATTATTGTTCATGTTTGTAGTGTTTTATAATATGATGCAGTGCAGTGCAGATACCATTAGAGCCACTGGTATCCAGAACCTTTTAAATCAAATTACAGATAAGCCCAATTGAAAAGTGGCAGTATGCTAAGGTAAGGCAAGAATGGACAGGGATGTTTGCGGTCCAAATTATTGAATGGATTTGCAGAGAAACAGAAATTTGCTGGAGGAAACAGACAAAGGTGGCTGACAAACACACTGAAGCACACAGAGTTAGAATGGAATAGGTAGACACGGCTTCCTCTCCAGGTACAGAGACACACAATTTAAAACCTGTAGAGTACATTGTGTAAATGTATTTGAAAAGTCAGTCAAATGATCAAGAAAAGACAAAAGGAATGTGCTTTCAATAGTTCCCTGGAGGTTGCTAGGTGTGTGTTCTATCAGCTTCAGTCAAAGGGAGTGAAATTTTTAGGGGTAGCTGGAGGGAGAAGACATTAATCTTTTTAATTACATTAAAAAGAAAAAAAAAAGGGGGCTGTATCTTTAAAAAGCAAATAAAAATGTGGTTTTTGCTAGATGGCAATATTTTGATGAATTCTTATTAATTAATCTAATTTCATCTAAATTATTGACTAATCTATCAATCACCTACAAATATTTCTTTCAAAATCACACGTATGCACTATGGCAGTGCATTGAAGGCACATTTGTGCATTACCTAGTCAAATAATGTAAAATACTTTTCCCAAAACCTGAAATGAGAAGAAATCTTAATGTTCTCCCTTTCTAAAAGTATATTCCTGTGCAGGCAGGAGAGGCTAACCAGCTAGCCCTTCTTTAGTGTGTCTCCTTTGGACAGTAGTTACTCCTCCACCATATTCCTAGCTGTCCTGGTCGTTTCATCAGTCAAGAGTCTAAAAGAGATTTGGAGACCTCTCCATACTGTCAAGATGCTATAGTACTTAAAAGCTAGTTTGCACTGCTCAGACAGCATAAAACTCCCCAAAAGTTGTCTTAGCATTACCCCAAGGTCACTTTTGGGCTGAAGGTATATTTAACCAGAGTTAACTCTAAGCTCTTGTGTTACCCCTTTGCCTAAATGCCACTATAAGCAGCATAGCCAAGATGACCTTCTGCCAGGCAGACCACGCAGTATAAGAGTGCATCCAGACTATTGTAGCACGTCTAACGCAGAACAGCTTTTACATTAATTTGTATTTTGGACTGGACAAATATCTGTGTGGCTTTAATTTTGGAGGCATTTGACGGTCCACTTTACATCATCTTTTCATGTTTGACTCATGGCTTTTCCTATTCTAAAGTGATTTACAGTTCCATTTCTGCTCCTTTAAGAAAAATGATGAGTGGGTTCTGCCCTTCAAGCAACAAGTAGTCCTTATATAATGAGTGTACTGGTGGTAGTTTTAGTCCTGGAAAGTAGAGGGGAAATATTTTGATAGCATGGAGTTAGTATAGGATTATTTCCCCCCCACTCTGAAAGAGAGAGGGAGTAGAAGAAGCCACTTATCTTCTTCAAGTACATCTTGAATATCATCAAATATCATCAAAACAACTGGCTGATCTTAGTAGACATAAGGAAAAAAGGAGTTATTAATCCAAGCCCCTGATCGATGATGATGTCAGATCCATAGCTTTCTAGAATTTCGGATAAGCATTAGAGAAAAAGGAAGCCTAGAGGGTTTTCTATGTTTAATTTCAAAGCAGACTGCACTTTCTAGCTTCCAGTCATTTTATTGAGCTTCCACTTAAATTTCTTTATTTCGATAAAACAGAAGTTATTCAAGTACTTGCAACCACAAGGGTGTGAAGAGACCTAAAATCAATGTAGATTAAACTTTATGTGAAATTTATGAAGACTCATTGACCCAAAATCCAGGTCCTCAAGTTTTGAGGCTTACTAAGGATCTTCACTGAAATCTCTTTCACATTATAGATCTTAGTGATTTTTCTTCACTATTTCAGTGACTGGTGCTGTACAGACCATTATTATTTTTCATATATGTATTATTTTTGTGAACATAATTAGTGTGGCACAAGGAAAGACAATAAAAGGTTTAGCTAGTCCATAGGGAGGGGATAGTCCATCAAACTGTTAGTCATGTTATTTATTACTTTTTGGGGAGGAGTAGGAGTGTTCCTATCTCATTATCAAACTAACTATACAATATAAATATATTAATAAAGATCTTCATTGATCGTGAAAACATGTTAAGCAGCTTGAAGTATTATAGGTGAAAATATTGGTGTAACTCTCAACAACTCCTCACCCATCTGTCCCTAAACTCCTTGATAATTCCATTAGCTGCAGGTGAAAGAGTAGTTTAGTGTCCTCTCTTCCACCTGTTCTTACTTGACTTTCCCAGTTTGTCCAAGGATGGTCTGTTGAGTAAATTGTGATCAATGGATTGTTTAACAATATTACCAAGCTTTGAAATTTGTATGATTCTTTCTTGGGTGGACTCTTAAAATCTGTAAAGAACAGACTCCTCTTACAAAGGATCTTAATTCATCCTCTGATATATTTTTATTTACTTCATTTCTTGCAATATACCTGCTTATTTGGATTAATTTACCACAGTAGGCAGAAGCAACTATTCTGGCATGTGGTGCTGATATCTTTTATGGCTAGAGTGTGATTTCTAAATCAAGAGCTGTTTTCACAGATGTAGAATCTTGTCAATGAGCTATTTTACTTCACAGCAAATACACTTATCTGTGCTGGTGTGGTCATAGTACTGCCAGACTTTTATTTAGGCACTGTAGTAGAAAGTAGACTCAATCATATTCAAGTGGATAACAGGAACCCCCGAGATATTCCAGGTCAACCAGGCTGGCAATGTCCTGTCTCTTTGGCAATAGTGATCCTCTTATGTCCATGTCAAGAAAGGTCACTCTTACTGTCACCACAAGTTAAAACATAGTAAGCAAAAGATTGATATATTCTACTATGAATAAATCATGCTTTTTAAAACAAAGTTTAATTTGTCTGTTTTATATTCAGCTGAGTTGTTAGAGGAAGTGACCAAGACATCAGACAGCCGGTGCCGTGAACCAGGTTCACAGAACATTATTCTATGTGTGTCTTGCAGAGAAAGGTGTTAACCTAAGGAACAGTTTTCTGACACGTGCTGTGCTTTCAAAGAAAAAAGAGTATCAAAAAATTCATATTGGAATTTCTCCTTCTTGCTTTCCTACTAACAGATTTTTACCAAAGCATACTGTTTGTCAGATATACGTGACAAAAATCATGCACAGGGATTCCCTTTAATTGGTAAAACTAATTGTTTCTCTATCCATATGTTTTAGATCACATGTAAATCAGCTATTTTTAGCAATTATTGGGAATGTAAAACTCCATCTTTTTCTTCCTCTCCCCACCCCTTCTCTTTTGTAGGAGAGAGGCCAGCTTCCCTTACACATCCATTGCTTGTTAAATTCATTCATGCTGCTGGGCTTGGCTAGTGTCCTTAGACATAATATCTTAATGTACATATGTTTTTAAGCAATGACTTGCCTATCTTAATAACATCACTAACTTGATTTGTTCTTAGGAATATATGGAGACCAAATATTACAGTAACAGAAAATGGAATTAAAAACAAGGTGTCAGGACTATGTTTCATTGTTAGTTTAAGGAAGTCCTGGTTTTGTCATGCTTTCTCTTCCCTCCCCTCCTCAACTCACCATAATTGTCAGCACTGTTTCAGAACAGTATAAGCAGTCCCTTTGTGAGACACTTATGATGTTCTTTGTTAATTTTGAAACTTACCAGGAGTTAAGGGATTCATGGATGCACATGTGCATCTGCTGATAAGATCAATCAGCTTTGTCCAATGAAATACACTGTAGTTTTATGCAGTGTTTAATTATTATTCTTGTTTTGCAAGAATATCAATAAAACGTGTTGCGATGTTTAAATGAAAGGCATTCACAACCAAATCATCAGTGGAAGTGCATTTAAAAAGATGTCAGCTTACATTTATGCTAGTGATAGGAGCAATCCAATCAAACTGGATGCAAATGGCTAGCAAGTTAGAGTGTTTACAAACGCCTTGGATATTTTAACATTCACACTCTTTCTACCTGCCACAGCAAATTTGAACTGGATATTCCAGCTGCTGTCAGATCCAAAACCAAGAGTGTCCTTCATCATGAGCACCCCTACCAGGAATCCTTGGCAATATATGCCTATCTTTACTGTGTATTCTCTGCCCTGTAGCTTGCAATTAGTTGATCGAGTAGAAAAGGAAGGACTGCAGAATGATAGAAGTGCTGATGCTTTGCCTCGCCTGGTAGAGTATGAGGGTCTTTCGAGTCAAGTTGGATGTCAAAAACGGAGACAACCCCTCCCTTGCTTAAAGGAACAAAGAAAACTCCAGGAGAGGGTGTGCATGTTCAGCTTTAGGCATATAATTATGTAATAGACTACAGTGATGAGTAACAGCTTACATTTCAGTGTGGCAGAGGTAACGTAGCACATTGATCAAAAATACATTTTTGTCAGTCCCATCCTGAACCTTTACCTACACAGCTTTGCACTTCATGCAGCTGTTCTGATTAGGCAGCGTTTTCCTCCTACTTTAAATAGTCGTTATAACAGCTTAAAGAATAACGGCTAAATTAGGCCTATTACTGTGTTTTATAGTCATAGGATTCAGATGGTATGTGTGACTGCCTTAATCGCTGATATGTTTCTCCATAATTTTTTGAGTTCTGAGAGGATCCTTATTTTCAACCAAAACAAGTTTGGCTTCACTACTTTTGTGAACACTCCTAACAATTTCACTACTTTTGACACATATCACCAGAACCTTTTGCAGTTGGCAAACTATCGCTTAATGAAACATCAGGAAACATACTATAACACTCATCTAAATGAATCTCTCATGCCTAAATGGGTAATATTGAAACACAAATATTTTTGGGTTTGGGAGCATTTCCCTCGAGACAAGCATACATAAAATGGAAGCTGTGTGAATAATGAGTGACAGTTTCTTAAAGGTTAATATTTTCTTTAATCTATTTCCATAACAGGAGAAGAGAAGAAAATACTGTGCTAAGCATAAGGTGTGCTTTTGGGATTAGAGAAACAATCTCCGCTAGTATGTATATCTCAGGCCATAGGGAACAATGTGCACACCACAAACACATTTTTATTTCCTTTAATCAAATATAGAAGTGTCTTAAATATTTTTTCCATGTTATTAAAAGGATTGAGGATTCCTTAGATTTTCTCTTCTTTCCTTTTTTTTTTTAAAGAAAAGTAAAACTGCCCTTAATGCTGGACTAGACTCTGTGATTGTCATGTAAGGTAATGAAACCATTAAATGCACAGTATTAAGAAGAGACAAGATGCAATTAGCCAAGAAATTACTCTGATCTCAGTGACATTTTCAAAAAATCATAATACAATATACATTGCAGGACATGATTGACAGTCTAATCCAGTTTTGATGGAACGTAGTCCACATACTGAGAGTAAAGCAGTACACGGCCAGATAAAGCTCACAGCTGTGAATCCCTGATATGTCCTTACAGTCTTGTCACCCAGGAAATTCCTCAGGTTTAAAAGATGATGAAAGTATCGACCATTAATGACAGGATCATCTCCTACCCTGAAATAAAATGTACTAATCCCTTTTGCTAGGTCTATGAATTCCTAATATAAATTATATAAACTGTAGTAATTCATCTCTGTTAGCACAGTTGTGTTTGGAAACTGTACAGCAGTCTTTGCCCTATTTGAAATGCTAGATGAAAGCAAGACATGTTCGTTTAAGCTGTAGCATAAAGTAATTTAACACGGAGGACAGAATAACTTCTGGATAATGAGCAGTAGATATGTAAAAGAAGGAAGTTCTGAAGTTCTAAAGTGGCCTGATGGATTTATGCCTGATCTTAGAAATAGGCCAAAAATGTAAATATAGGAAGTATGGTTAAAGGCAGGTGCTTTGTTAGACATTTATAAGATGATTTAATGATTGAGTCATACAGAATACATCCTCTGACTTCAAAGAGACATACAATGGTCATTTATGTCTTACAAATAATTTGGATGGTAACCTATCCATCATTGTAAAATACAGTAATGTGGATCATACTGGATTATACTGCAAGGGAAAAAGAAAGTCAAAAATGAATTTGAAGTGACATTAAAAACACATTTGAATTTCTGTAATCCATTTTTGATAATACATAGGCTGCACATATCTATCAAGCTGGACTTGCAGCCTTGTGTTCGTGTGACATTGACACCTGCAACATCGCATAGACAAACAGTCATTGATGAAGTCAGATAGCCTTCTAAAGGACATTCAAGGCATCTGCAAATAATACAAAACACAAAGCTAGATCTTGGATATTTTTCACACAAGTAATGACAGTACAAAAATGCAAGGTTATTAAAAGAAATGTCTGGGATGCATGTATGTAAAGTAAAAGCATTCAATAAAATATATGTGCATTTCACCTGTCTGTACTGTGCTTGTGCATAACAGTATATACTAGTTTTAAGAGTAAATACAGCACAGAGAGAATATTGTTAATAAATAATATTTACATTTTCGAAACCCGTGTTGTAGAGGTAACTGCTCAAAAGGATTCTGTGTTTGGTTGCCTTTCTGTATTCTGAATCTGGTGGAAGTCTGTAGTGGAAATCATTGTATTGCACACGCACACAAAGCAAAGCCTAATGTTATTCAGTGCTCTGAGAACACTTTAGGAAGCAGAACAAGGGAGAGTCAATTCTTTTATGTCTGACTAGCATTGCTTTTGCCAGTTATGTTCAGAATCATTGTAGTAAGATCAAAAGCTAACAGTATACATAAGTTCCCACAACTTGTGGGATTAAAGATATCCCACAGGTATGATGGGTTACAACTGATTCAAACCCTTCAAATTTCAGCAGGTTTCAGCATAGCTTGAAATATGAGCCAAACCACAACTGATTGCATGCCATTCTGAAACTGCCTCAAAGAATCCAAAAAAAAAAACCCAAAAAGCAGCAGAGGTCTATTTTGTATTAGTCATTTGAAATGTTCAAATACGAATTCAATAGATAATGTCAGACCAAAAAACAGAAGTCAACTTTGAACATCTACCCTAGCTTACATGTGAGGAGGTGAATAATGGATTATGACACTTTATGAGTCAAACTTAAAGAAATACTACATTTCCATCCTGAGGATTAGATTTATTCAAGATGGGTGGTACTAAAGATGAATACAACTGGGTTTGTAAGAAACTTACATTATCAGGGGTTTGTTTGGGTTTTTTTTAAAGTTTACTAGCAATTGCAATTTAACACTAAAATCTGTTAAAAAGAAGTTTGAATCCCAAATAGCCTCTGGATAATTTTCATTTGTCTATGTTCTATTTATACCACTCAACCTAGACATATTTTTTATGATCTTATCTAACAAGGTCTTGAACATTTGGAAATACTGTTGACATAAACAGAATTAGAAAGAACAAAATTCATCATTTAATGACAAGATTTTATTACAATAGTGTACATACAAGAATAAAGTTTAGATTACTATCATAACTAATGAATTGCAGTGCTGATAAGAAAATACGAGAAACTGGCAATGTGACAGGTACCTCTGATTTCATTAAACTTGTAGTAATCAAGGGCTCTCAGTGCCTCCCAGAAGGAGCTCTGCACCCCACAGCATCTGATCCTAAACCAGAAACATTATAAGAAGTTAGGAAAGTCTATTATAAAGCAGGGCTGCTTCTACTACTGCACAATATCTTCCATAAGCCTTCCATGAATTACTTAAAACTCAGGCCTCCTCAGGGAAGATTTTTCTGTTCATGTTCTGAGTCAGATACTGTGCAATCTTTACTCACTGTTAGAAATTAGTTTCAAATGTATCTAGCCTAAACAGCTTCATGTCACTAGGTTCTGCCTTTCCTCTTTTTTTTTTAAATGAAAAAAAAAAATGAAGTATAGTTCATTTAAATCAGGGAAAAATGAAAGAACACCTGTTTTTCAAGGGCTAGTTTGTTCTTGTAATATGGATTCTCCCAAGTAGGGATGCAGGGGAGTGAACAAGAATGTTTTGTGGGTTTGTATAGTAAGTATTTTACATTCAACAACAGTACAGCTGTATTCTGCGTTTTTAAGTATGACTGTCTTTATTTGAGGTAACTGAAGACTATTGGCCCAAATTGTTTCAAATTGCTTTTGATTACCTATGCTCTAATCTTTAGATGAACAGATACTTAGAGCTGCCTTTTCTTTTTCCCATGTGCGCAATGTGATCATGGTTTTCTATTTTTATTATTACTTAGGAAATATAATAAAAGAAGATGGCTTCAATTTTAACTGTTTTAAAAGTAAACAAATATGTTGAGCTTTTTAAAAATAACAAATACATTGACATTTTTGGATGTCTTCCTAGGTTTCAGTACTTTGCCATTTATATTTAATTTTTAAGCAATCAGCTTCAATTTTGGCATAGTAATTTATTAGAGAACCCAGATTCCTTTGAGAAAAATCAAAACTGATGATGCCAGAAGGCTCAACATGAGAGTATAATGTGAATGTTGTTACTTTGCTGTTTGAATGTTTAAATGGAGGGAAGAGGAAGATGCTACTGGAAAAAAAAAACCCAAAAAACACTTTAGTAGGTAATGTGATAACTGTACAAACTCTGCTTTTCATATTCTTCTTGGGAACCTTAGATTTTTAATTCATATAAAACTATGCAATGCATAAAATCCTAAGTTTTTAAAAAATAGAATTGTACACACTGCAAGTTAAATGGTTGAATATAATTTTGCATGTTTAATTCCATCATCAGCTGCACTAGATACCCTTTTGCATTTTTCTGCTTTTATAAGTATTGTCATGATCTGTTGTTATTTCTGCAACAAACTCACAATAACAAAAGCTATTACTTGTTAGTAATTTTTATAAAACCTAAATTTCTGATATTAATAGTCGGATAATACAGAAGATTTTAGATCCTGCTGCTGCCAGTGGTGAAGTAACTGAATTTGCTCTAAGGCTAAATATAAGATGATGAGAAATGCTCTTTATACTTCATTCAGAAGGCACTGCGCAATGTTTCTATTTGGTGCAAACTCCTAAGTAACTCCCTACAAATGTTATTATTCTGCTTTAAAAAAATACACTGAGGTTAATGTATTCTGAATTGTCAAGGATAGTAGTTAAATTACTACACGGACTTGGTGATGTTATATTCAAGGGGGGAGAAAGATGGTCTCTAGCCAACACTAGATAATAATAGTTCACAGTCTATAGTGCTTTACGTTTTCAAGGGTCTGTACAGTCATATGAAAACCATCAGAAAAATATAAAAAGAATAAATCACTCTCAGTCTAAAAAGATTCTGTGAGCTTCTCAAATTAAAAGAATGTAGCAGAAGATCTGAATGTTGTTTTTGGAGGAGACGTGCATGTGGGGGGGAACCTTGTTCACTTAAAGACGATGTGAAATATTTTTCAAGATTTGAAATCACTTTTTGACAGATCTGTTATGGTTAATTAATTACTTTCATTTGCTTTAAGTTGTATACTTGAAGATGAATAGTGCATGATAACAAGGCTAGACTGTGTGAGGAAGACCTTTGGTAGTCTATACAGTGTGCTGCCTCATTACAGAGCTAGCTATCTGCAGGAAGCCTGACATTGAAAGGTACCGCACATCCCATAACGCCCTCCCTTAACTGTGATGATTGTAGCTTCTTCCTAAAAGTGATGATTAGGAGAGAGAAAAGCAAAACTGAATGCAGTATGAATATTTCATGTAAATGTAAGCATGCATTTACTGGACGTAGACCTTGATTGATGCTAGAGTGCTTCTAAATGCCTTGACATTGAAGGGTTTAGACTCCCCTTTCCACAATGACTGCTTCAAGAGCTGCAGTTAATAGTGGAATATAGCTGTATTTAGCTGAAGAGCTCTTTATTACTGGCTGATATTAAACAAGACCACAGGACTTAGATTTGAGTAAGTGAATCTAGATAAAAGAGTTAGGGGATATCTAAATGAGATAAGATAGTTAAGGTTTCTTCTCCTCCGTCTTCCCCTTCTGTAGCTCAATTGCTTGCATCACTTTTAAATTCCTTCCTATGCTGAAGTGAATCAGCACACACAAGAGGAATCAGCCATAAATTGTTTTACAATACCTCTGTTCAACAAAGCACTGAATGGAAATGTCTAAACAATTTCTTACAAGGAGGCAAGAGCTTTTAAAAGGTACTAAAATTAATATAACTATTCAGACTTTAAAAAGATAAAATTTTAATATCTTCCCAATAAGCATTTCAAACTACCATTGAAACACTGATCAAAGAGAAAATATCTATTCTTTCAAGGATTGATTTATCTTTTGCTTTCATAGGGACACAAATATTTCTATGCATGTGTTAGGTAAGAACCTGATTCTGTCATACTTTTGAATTGACCTCTTGAAAAGAGAGTGGCCTTTAATGCATAGCTTTAAATGAAATAGTAATGAACGCAAGTAATTTAGAAACTGAAATCAACATTGTAAGGAAATCATCTTTCAAAATCAGTCAGTTGAAGGAGTGATATTTTGAAAGTTGACACTGAGCTGTTTCATATTGAGAATGAAGTGATGGTTGAAGTAGATGTTTTCCATGTCTTATTAACAGACAAATCACCCTTGGAAAAAAACTCTGTGGCTACCATGCACTTTCATCAGGATTACAGACTGTACTTTCCAAATACTTAATTTTTTAACATGATATAATAAAGTGTCATATTTTGAGCTCTGCTGCATTTAGGCAGAAATTTTAATTGATATGGTAGTGAAAGAGGTGGAATGATTCCTCATGATAAGTTGGAGGAAGCAGAATATACCCACATGAAAAGTGTGTTTGACAATGTTTTGTACCTACGGAAATCCTTTGCCCTTGACAGGTACATAAATAAGACTCCATATCAAAAACTAGCTTTCATTAATTGCAAATCTCGAAACAAAATACTGAGTGTGAAGAGATAAAATGAACAGTTATACTTCCCGTAAGAGTGGGAAAGCTAGTACCAGTGTGAGCCATCTCCGCTGCCATTCCAGGCATTTGTGAGTAGTTTTGTAGTGGCACTCCCCATGTCTCTGAAGGAGGAGTAGGAGTTGTGTATCCATATGGCTTCCTCCTCTGTGCCTGCAGGCTTCTAATGTTTCGCACATCAGAAAGGCAATTATCTTTTTTATGCCACCCATCTCAAATCCAGTACGCCACAAATAAGAGGACTGTGGGACCACCTTTTCATTCCGCACACAGGTTCCCTCAGATGCATAGAGGACTGAATTGACCGTTCCCAAGCATCCCTGTAGGTGTGTGTTCTTAAATCTCTATTCTGCAGAACTTCCAGTAAGATGATTCCTCAGGTGATTTAAGCAGAGAATCAGATAAGCTGGTTTTGTCCATTATTATCAGAAAAGCTTGAGTGATTTTTCCATAGATTTTTTTCCCAAAAGATTTCTAACTATAGCAGCAGAAGAGGTGGCTTTTTTTTTAAAAAAAAGAATATTTACAGCATGTCATCTTCTTTGCTCTAGACTCAGGCACTTTCACTTAACTTGTATTCTGCCAACAGATGTCCACTAGCTAAAAATAAAACAGAATTTAAAAATATATTTTAATTTCTCTTTATCATGTAACACACTGTAAAAGATAAAGCAATAGTGAAATAGTTAGGGTTTCTTCTAAAGGAACGTGTTGCACCTTGGCTGTTATAGTATAATAGGCTACATGTAAACAGAGATTTTTCACCGCCTCCATCACATAGATCATGTCTAAATATGCTTTCTTGTGAAATAAAGGGCCTAGATTCATTTCCTGTTAAAGTCAGCAGGACTTTTAGCTATTGACTCTAACAGCAAGTGGATTAAGCCTAATATATTTTCCAGTTTCCCACATATTTGTCTTTTACTTTAGGAGTTTATGTATTGCGTAAAGTGTAATGTGAAGAGAAGCGAATAGTAGCTTTAAGGGAAAATTGTAGGAGCTGCCACATGAAAGCCACTGCAATGTGATTTCATTTTTTCCAATAATACATTAAAATTGCTGCTAACTGTGTGCTAGTTAATAAGGTTCTGAGCACTTTCCAGCTGTGAATAGTCTTTATGTGCTGGTTCATGCCCACAACTGATTTTGCACATTACTGAGCTGACCATATATTTTAACACTAAAGCCCATATGCACCTTTATGCCCATATAAAAATTTCATACAACACTGAAGTTAAGCTTGTGCAGGTAGATCATGACCACAGAGTGAAGTAGCAGAGCAAAAGTGAGGCTTGGTAATGTTACAGTACTGCTTGTTTCTAAAGAGGAGTAGTGTGCCAATATTATGCACTAGAGACAGGGAAGACAAGACCAGGAATACAAAGCTGCATAGAGGGACTTGAAAAAAGACAAGTTAATGAATACTGGATGCTTTGTTATTAAAAATAAACACAGATTTAATCTTAACATTTCGTAGTAAGTCATGCATCTGACTTTAATAACTGTAAACTTGGTCTCACATCTTTGTGCGCTAAAACTAATGCTCTAATTACCTACGAATGCAGCCTGTTCCTGTGTCTCTTGAGCACACAAGTGAAGTCACCCCGCTACCTGCTGGAACTACAGTAGATGGTTATTCAGGCAAGAGCAGTAGAATTTTGATGTCACAGTTAGATATTTATGAAAGGAGATGCATTGAATTTTATCTCAGTAGATCAATTTTCAGGACAGAGTTCCTAACAGTGTATTTGTAGGCTGGGTACAAAACCAATTTTATCTGCTTCAGTGGTGTGTGAACTGTATAAGGAAAGACATCTCTTTACTCTCTGATAGCTTACCTTCCCTGGTGACCATTTATGTGTGCACTTGTAAATATACATATTTTACAGAAAAAGCTCTTTAAACTATCCTTTGAGATGACCTTGAAATAAGAGCATTTGAATCTTCCAGGAAATTAGCAGCAAAGTCTGTTTTGTAATGATTGGTAGGGTGGGATGTGCCACTCAAAGCAGAAGTAATAATCAGTGCAGCAAGCTATTTAATAGTACAGGTCTATTACAGAATAAGTTTGTTACAAGGAAATACACAAAAAGGAAAACATACTCCCTTCCAGCCCTGAAAAATTTCTTAGGAACTGGGAAATCTTTGGAAAAGAATTGTTTGGCAAAGTGGGGTTACTGTTTAAAAATATTTAAAGTAAACAAGAGCAAAAATAACATAACCACTATGTTTTTTGTCCTGCTGGGCACATAAATACTGACTAAACTTAGTCGGTATCAACAGAGAAAATAATGACGCTTTTCCAAGTGATACACTGAAAGCGTAAAAATTTTTAACAAGGCAACATAAGGAATTGCTTATTATATCTTAGTGTGTAGTTTATTATTTTTATTTCACTTCCCTTCCTTTTCTACTTTGCTTTCCCACTTTTCCACCAATTCAAGCTTCTTACAGATACATTCTTTCAATTAAAATTTTAGGTCTATACATTGTAAATATATATGTGGAGTGAACATTGATATCACCTCACTTATATCCACTGCCCTAGCTTATACACAAATCCAAATATTCTCCTTTTATCTATACATAAACAGGCTTATAACTCCATGCCCAAATTTCCTCACACAGATGCACGCACTATACAAATACTCTTCTCTATAAATGTCTTCAGGCATACGCACTTTTGTCCCTAACAAATGCATGCTTTCCATGTGCATGTGCACGTTTCACAGAGCACACTTCCTTGTGTTCCTCGCCAGCCCACATCAAATGCCTCTATTTGCTTCTTCTCATGCTGTCTCTTCAAAGATGCTTATATAAAAATTCTCTCCTTGCGTATGCCTATAGCCTGTACTATACATAGATATATTCATTTTCTATACACAAGCACATACAGTCCTTGTAGCACTCATTATGTGCATATGCAATCTTGTGTAGTAGCAGCTTGATTAACCACGAACTGATGGTAAAATTTTCTACGTAAAGCTTTGAAATACACCTTTATAATGATAAAAGGTCTTCCCTTTTAACTTTGCTGACAGAGTCAAACATAACTTATAAACAGTTTTGCAAATGCTCAGGAAAGAATCTAGCAGATCAGGTGACACGGGGGTAACTCACCTGTTGCTGTTTTGGATTTTGTTCATTGAGACTGTTACTGTGAATTTTACTCATTATTAACATTTTTGAAAATATGAGGAATCAAAGACAGGTATCAGTTCTGGATATCAATATCAGCTATTGAGCAGTGACTCTGGGACAGACTCCCAGAGAGGAACATAGAAATATTGCTTGGAGGTGTGGAGGAGGCAAAAGCTCAGCTGGAGCTTGAACTGGCAAAAGATGACAGGAATAACAAGAAAAGCATAAGTATGTGATCAGGAAGCAGAAGTACAAGTTGCAGGTCCACTGCTGAACAAGTTAGTACAAGTTGACAGGTTAATTAAACAGGATACAGAAAAAGTTGAGATACTAACTGTTTTCTGTGCCTGGTAAAGTTAACCCCCAAGTCTCATTGCCAAGAAGCAACAACAAAGCAGAGTGAACCACTGAGTGAAGAGGAGAGTCAAGAGCCATCTGTACGTTTTGAACATACGCAAGTCTATGGGACCTGGTAGGATGGGTCTGAGGGTGCTGAGACAGTTGAGTGACAGCACTGCAAAGTCACTGTTTCATCTTTGAAAGGTCATGGAGATCAGGGCAAGTCCTGAATGACTGGAAAAGCACAAATATATAGCCATCTCCCAAAGAGAAGATCTGGTAAACAAACAGACCAGTCAGCCTCAAGTCAGTCCCTGAACACACTATGAAACGGGCCCTCATGGAAGCTGTTGCCATGAACATGAAAGACAACAAGGTGATTGGGAAGAGCCAACACGGATTTACCAGGGGTAAATGCTTGACCAACTGTTTGCCGTCTGTGATGAAACAACTTACTCAGTCGGTGAGGGCAGAAGGGTCGTTGTCATCTGACTTCATCTTAGCAACACGTTTGATACAGTCTCCCATAAATAATTTAGGAAATTACACTATGATATGGTCTATAAGAATCACATCTATCAGACAAAAGAGAGTGGTAGTAACCATTTAAGAAAGGAAGACAGTAAAATCCATGGATTTGTCTCAAATATGCATCACTAACAGATTACATGTACCTAAATAATTTGAGAAATTTTTTATAATTTTTCTTTTTTTTTTTTTAATTAAAAGCTGTGGGTTATTAATGAATATAGATACTACAAAATTTAATAGCCAGCAAAAAAATGTTGGGGGGAAAAATAGTAGATAGTTTTGTTTGTTTTTATCAAAAGAGCTAGTTATTGATCACCTGATAATAATTTTCTTTTTTAATGGAAAACATTGATGTATCTAAAGTAGAGCTGATGGGAATCCATCAGATTTAATTACGATTTGGTTAGGAAGGCTTCTTGTGTCCAATAGATGGAGACAAAATGCAACAACCCCATAATAACCAATAATCCAGTATTCTGAGAAGTAAGGGACTTGTGCCAAATCAGTCAGAACACGGACTTTTACTTCTATGCGGTGTACATCAATTACATTTACAGTTGTTTAACTCGGAAATAATAAGATTCTGCTTCAGCTGTATGCTTCTAACTACAATAATTTCACATGAAAGGTAACGATAACCCCTTCTGAAAGGCTAGGCGAACAGCAATGCTACTGTGAAAAAAGACACAAAGAGAAAAGAGTTTAGACTGTGATGTCTGTGCTGCACTGACTCTTATTCAATTACAAATACTCATTTCTACTGACCATGCTTCTTCTCTCCAAAATACTTATTAAAATCTTTTTTCTTGCTCTCTTTTCATTTACATCACCATTTCTCCAACTCCTGAAGTAAATACCCACTTCAGCTGTATCAGTGACAAAACTCGTTGACCTTCAGTGAAGAAAGGATTTCAGCTCCATTTCAGGAGGAATGTTTTGATGCTGATCTCAGACTAGGCTTACATTGTGTAAAGTAAGAGTAGAATTTGTATCAGTCAGCCTAATTTGAAATGTTTAAGGACTAAACATGGGAGCTACATCTAAACAAAAGTTGAGTGACTCTAGATGTAACCAGAGGGAATGAGAGCATTTTAACTCTAGATCTAAATTCTGAAATATTTTATATTTATAGTAATTATGAAAGCCTATATTTATAAGGTCTGAATCCTCTGTGAAATTCAGAAAATTATTAAATTTGCATAGCTGAAATAAATGAACATAGTTTTAAAATATAGTGAAAATATTGCTTTTTGACATCTCCATTTTCAGATGCCATCAACAAATATTCAGGTATAGAGGCAGAACAGGTTTTGCTCATTAACAGTTGCCTGGATTATCATAGACTAACTGTCATTGCTATGTTATTTGGAAATTTGTTTTTAATCCAGCAGCACCATATTGCTAATGATTGAAACATCTACCCGCGGCATCTTTTCTAACAGCAGAGAAATGCCATGGAATTGATTTTAATTAGCCTTTGGGAAAAAAAAATAAATGTAGAATTCAAAATCCATTGTTCAAGTCATATGCCAGCCAAGCTGTGTAAGAGGTTTATACAGCTAACTGGACATTAGGGACCCATGTCTATGTTCAGAAATGTACTAACCGTTTAATAGAAAAATGTAAGGGATATGTTCACTTACAGGGTATCTATCTTGATAGTGATTTAATTATGATTATAATTGTAACCAAGAAACAGAGACAAAAACAGAGGCCAAATTCTTATCTCCAAAGCAAAGTTCAAAAGGACTATAGGGATTTTTTTAGAGATGAAGAACATGTGTCTGCATCATATGTTAAATATTCCTGCATCAATGCATGTGAGCATTTTACTAAAATATGGTTGTGTTGTTCTTAAAATAAGGTCTATTCTCTGCTGAAAAATACAAATCACAAAACAAGTTGTTGACTGATATACCATGCCAAATCCTAGGAAACTAAAGCCAGATACTTTCATGTATTTCAATTTTTATTAGTAGTCTGTGAGGACATCAAGCAAATATCCATAAAAATGCTTTTTCTTTGGCTAAATCACATGCATTTTCAGGCTCTAAAATGTTGACAACACAAGCTGAACAGGCATTGACTTGCCTTGCTGATCTACAGGTGTTTGGATAATCCAGCCACACGGAGTACAACATAAAGACATACATAGCTGAGCTTACAAAATTTTAAGTTTCTAAGTACAGATTTCAAAAAAACGAAATTTCATTTTGAAAATACAATAGAGTACAAGCGTTGAAATGAAGAAAATGTTCTGAATTGCGATAGGAGCACCAGTTCACTCTGTTTTTTCCATTGAAATGTCATTATTTTGTACGACGACGCTGAAGCACTTTTAAAATTTATTGCTGTTATCCTTAAACACTTATTTCCACTTCTGATGTTTCAGAAACTCTGGTCCCATTTTTTTTATTGCATATTCTAATAAGGGGTCTTGCTGGAGTTATATGGAAGATTTGCTTCAGATAACCAAAGCTATCTGTCTGAGTTCAAGATTTATTATATTAACCATAGTTCATGATAATCAAGTGTCAAAGTCAACTATGTAGGAATTCTCTTTTGTGATCTGGTGAAAATTTTTTTAGAATATAAAGAAGAAAAAAGGAAAGGGGAAAATAGTTAGACAAGGACAGAAGGTGAATAAGAAACAGAAGGCCCAGCTAGAGATTAAAATCATCACCTGGTATACTGAAGACCCAAATATTTTAATATGACTTTTCTATTGGTAGATCCTTCTGATCTGGAAAGGCAAATCCATACTGGGACTAAGAAAAGCAGCTCTGGTTTTGATGAATCATAACTTTTACAATTTGCCCAGCCTACTCTAGTCACTAGGCTAATATATCTAACCATTAGGCCAGTTTTTTTAAACCTGTCTTGAAGGGATTTCTGAAAGACACCTAGTCTAACCTCCTACTCAAAGCAGGGCTAACTTCAAAGTTAGATGAGATTGTTCAGTGCCTTTTCTAATCAGGTTTGGAACATCCCCAAGGATGGGGATTACTGAACCTCTCTATACAACCTGTTCCAGTGCTTAATTTCTCTCATTGAGCGTTTGTTTTGGGTTTTTTTCCTGATATCCAATCCGCATTCCTCTTGCTGTTGCTCCCAGTTGTGATTTATCTTTCCATGCATACCTCTGAGAAGAGTTTTGCTTCCTCTTCTCCATAATCACCCTTCTGCAAACAGAACCCTGCCAGCCTTTTTGCCTGCAAGCTGAACAAATCAAGTTCCCTCAGCTTCTATGTATATCTATACAAATCATATATATGTGTGTATATATCATGTACTCCAGTCCCATACCCATCTTGGTGGCTTTCTGCTGGACTCTCTCAAGTTTCTCGTTCTTAAGGGAAGAAAACACAACACTGCACTCCAGGTGTAGCCTCATGGGTGCCAGGCAGAAGGGAATTATCATTTCCTTTGGCCTGTTGACAACATTCTTGCCAATGAAAACCTGTTGGTAGCTAGTGATATCACCTCAGCAGCACATCCCTGTCTCACGTCCAGTTTGTTGTCCACCAGAGTCCCCAGACTGCAGACCTGCTATGTTGCCAGGTAGTCCACAACCTATACTGTTGGATGGGATTATTCCATCCCAGGAAGGATTTTGCATTTGCCTTCCTCTTCTTTATATGACTGGAAAAGGCTTCAGTGGGGACTTCCTCCTTAATATTCTCATCTTTTTTCTTTAAACAGTCCTAGAATATCCTTGAATTAAGATAGCAACACAGAGCCATATGGACTTAGCATATTCAGAGCTTCTCTCTCTCCTCTTTCTACAAACTTTGAAACAAATAGTCTTTCTATCTTTTTGATATTTTATCTAATAAATCTTTGGAAGGGATGCAATAGAAGCAATATCTGATTTTATATCTGTCCAGTCTTTTTTGCTCTTTTCATAGTTAAAGCTGCACTCTTACAAAAGCATTTCATCCTATATTCCAATCAAGGGTAGCCCTTTTAAATATAACACAGTCAGGCAGCTGCTGTCTTAAAATGCGAGTTTTAAAACCATCTGCTATCAGTGACATCTGCCTGTGTTCCAATTGGTAAATGCTCTTCCTTTTTTTCCTGGAACGATGCTGCTTTCTCTCACCTATTTCAGAAATATCATACAAGTCTGGCAATATTAGAAGAGCTTCCCATTCATTTCTATGGCAAGCCCACAGAAACCCGTGGATAATGTCACTGTTTGGCAGCTGGCTTTGCATATTTACATATATATGGATGGATGGATTTTCTTTTCAGCGTTAATTTGAAAAGGAATTCAGAGGACTGACACACAGAACTTTGGTACTCATTTAATTTAAATTGTTGAAGCAAAATAAAATAGCAATCTATCAAGATAGCTCTCTTAGGCAGATTCTTCCTTAGAGCAAAAATGACCATCTTGGTAGGAGTCAATAAACCAGGTTGCAGTTCAGTCTGTGTAGTCTCTTTGGAAACAGTCTTGTTACATAGATGAAATTGAGACACATTTTAGACAAAAAGCTTCTCCTGAAAACAACTAGTTAACTGCTTTGAAAGTGTTGCGCTGCACTGTAATATAGGGCAAAATACCTTTCTATCATAGGGCTTCTGCCAGTATGATCTCTCAAAGTTTGCTGAATTTAGTCCAGCAACGTTAGCATAAAAAACCACATAAATCTCTGAAAGGGGGAAGGGAAGAAATGCTTTCAAATATTGTAGATCACTGCATATGCACATTTTATGAATGAAGGAAAAAAAAATAAACAAAAGCCGTGAAAAAACAATATCTTTATTTTGATTGTGCTAATGGTCATGGTCCAAAAACTTTTGTATCATATATGATGAACACTTTGCCATTGAAACATTTTACCTTACAAAACAGCTGACAAATTAAGCTGTACAAATAATGAGTATTTCACACAGCAAAGAAGATCAAAAGCTATGATGTCACAATCTGTCCAAGCTGCTTGTGAAAAACATTGGGAAGGTTATTTACTGGCCTGTGTCATATTTTCAAGATTCAATTTTCAAACTTGCTCTACCTTTTTCAGAACTTTTTAAGAGATTTCTTCTGTTTGCTAATTTGCAAATTACAGTTAAGAGCCAATATATTCTTCCCACTTTTCCCCAGTGTGTCTCACCTTACATTGCAAATACTGCAGAGGTGAGTGAAGTGTACAAACATTTTCAAAAAGAAACTGTTTCTGCCTAAATTTAGACCTTAAAAAGACCCTTGAGTATTTTACACTATATAACAAATTACAACTTCTACTTTGTTGACCTGACAAAGGTAAATTATGATCAAGTCCAGAAAAGAAGAATTCATAGCAGGAAAGATGAAAGACCCCTGAGTGGGAGAAGTACTAATGGCCTTTACAGTAATGCAGCATCAAGAAACTTAATTCCAGAGAGCTTTTCACAATTCTTTTAATATTTCTTTTTCTTTATCATAGCATAATACCTGGCTTGACAACAGAAATGTCAACAGTTAGGGCTCTATTCTTCAAATCGTCATGCTCTATTAATGCTGTTTTTCTGTGGGATTTACCCTGTCAAAGAAGGAATCACCAAGGAGTAAGGTCTATGGTTGTCTTATTCACTAAATCCCTCTTCTCAGCGATGCACAAATGACTAAATACTTTTGGTGCCACTGCAAGACAGAAAGTTTAAACAGGTCAGTCCCAGGTTAGGGTGATAGGAAGTTTGTCCTGCACATACCATACATATTATATGCAAAAGAAACACAAAAATCTCAGGTGTTTCAAAAAAAAAAAAAAATAGGCATGAATAAGTGCATGAGAGCAGCTCTTCCTGCTGTCATCTTATTTAAGATTTTGACTACATGCAATTATACACAACAAAATTATTCACACAGACACACTTGTAATTACCTGTACTCTAGCATGACCATTGTTCTTTCAGTTCTTTCCAGGATGCACAGCTGTGCTTTGCCAGTGTTCTTCCCGATGCAGTGAGGCAAGGTGGGCTCGGGTCCTAGGAAAGGAATAAGATGAGACCCCTTAGTAGATCACTGCTGAGGTCCATTGCCTTATGGGTTCCCATGCAGCTGCACTGTCTCTCCATTTACACACAGTTACATACCTTACCTGCAGGCACTATAAGGCTTATGAGGAACCCTGCTATGACACCATACTACTGAGGACTATTTGGATATTAGCAAAGTGAGGGCTGAGGTAAGGCATCTTATCTGTTGGACTTTGAGAGGATGGAGGGAGGCTATTTTTTCTGGTGAGTTGACAGTATCTCCCCTCTTGTCATGCCCTGCACCTCCAGCATTTGGACTGGCTACTTGGGCTGAGAACTTAATTTGCTCCACAGTGTGCATAGTCTGTGGGGAAAAAAATCACAGTAGAAGTCAAATTAGGAGGGGCTTATTATCAATGTAGAATTGTTTTATAGAATGACCTCTCCAGTGCTGAGCAAATATTGGTTTTGGAAAATGAAGTGGGAAGTTTTACTACTGTTGTCATTTGACTGACTCGTATGGCATCATGTTTGGACAGAGGCTCTTGTGCTGCCTTGAATAATTATCAGTAGCATTTATGAATGTGAGGAAGATTGAGAAATGCAGATGTGAATCTGTGGGGTAAAACCTATGTGTGAGCAGCTACATATGAAGATGACTTTCTTCGATTTTCTAGTAATTACTTATAGCTATATTTTGCCCTATAAAAACTCAGACATAACCGTGAAAGTAGCACCTACTAAAAAATTATTCCCTTTCCATTTCAATCTTTTTAAATTTCCATCCTTCAGAATATTCCTTCTCCTTAAAATATTTCTTCTGCTAGAATCTATGATTTAATAGCTACATGGAGACTTTAAAGATGAATTTTTGGTCACTTAATTTCCCCTAGAAACTAGTGGTAAGATTCTCTTTGTTACATCAGTTTTATACTGAAAAAATGCTGAGCAACAGTCAAATAAAGTGCTTCCTGTTTTGTACAAGTAAGAAGCAAATTGGACCAGCTATTTAGATGCTAAGATACATCTTAAGGAGAATATATTGAAATAAATGGAGAGATTTTTAATAAGGGAAGAGGGGGTGCACTTAATAGAAAGAGCATATAGAGACCCTGACTGTGGCTAATGTGCATAAAAAATTCAGCCTGTCAGATCCTCACTTTTCTAATTCAGTAATCTAAATAATTTATTTGACATTTTAGCTCAAGATGACCTTTCTTGGGAAAAAATTACTGTTTTAAACTTTTAGCAAGTGCAACCACTGCAGAGGATTGCTGTTGAAGTCTGCATTTTCCCAAACGAGTAAAGGTTAATCTTGTAGAGCTCAAACACATTTCTGACCCTTTTAAACAAGTTCACAAAAATTCATTTAATTTTTTTAATATAATTTCAATTATATTGCAATATTTGTGTTAAATGAGCTTCCTCCCTGCCTCCCCTTTCATTTCTGTTGCTTGGAAGTAATTTCCCATGTGTTCAGATGGATTTAGGCAAAGGACTTGTTTTGAATGAGTAAAGGTACCATTCTACCAAATGTTACTTATAAGGAAAGTTCCATAAATCAAGTGAAAATACATGGTAGATTAATAGGTGAGTAGGTTAAAACAGCCACTAGTAATAGCAAGAAAATGACTGTCCAGAGGTTCACAGTTCCCAGATTGGTCACTTGACTCAAGTAATCAGCCTCAGAGCTATGCCACAAAAAATGATCATGTCTGTCCCTGGATTCTCTTCCTCTAACTAAACAATCCCATATTTTGCAGAGGGCATTTCAGTGGTTCTACTAAAGGACATTTAGTGTAATTTTACTTTGCTATTTCTGATAATTTATCTAACTTTCCGACAGGTCACTAAAAAAATCTTTCAATGTAAGGATTAATATACCCCCAATTGTACATAATAAAGGCTATAATTCTCTCAGGGTGTTCAGGTGACTTTATAGGGGTACATTATTTATTATTGAAAATGTGAATTTGTTAGAATGGTTGAAATATCATGAAGGTTTCAGAGTCTGTGCAAAAGCTGCAGTGCAGCTGCCAGCTATGAGAGAACCCGAGTAACTAGCTATCAAAGAAATAGATGACCAGCCATACTTAAGCCACTCAGAAGATAAAAATGCAGGGTCTAGTGTTTTCTTCAAATTGGATTTTTTTCCCCATGTTATTTTTTCCCTCTAATTTGCATCATTTGTGCAGTTCCAGATCATCATATTACTCATATTGGTGTGCAACTGCAAGAATTTCAGTGTAGTCAGTATGAAGCCAGTGTAAGTTTGATGTAAGAGGAGAGGCAGCACACTCATCTCTGCTGTGATATTCTCTCCTCATGCTTCCCCTGATGTCAGTTAGTGCTTTCTCTTCTGACATAACTGGGGGTTTGATCTGATATGCCCACACATACCAGTCAAAAACTGCTACAAAAACAGGGAGCTGAATAATCGGTGAGGCTTATGCTCCTAAGGCATTTTAGCAATTTTAAAATCCAATGTAAGTGTAATCAGCCTCTTAAAGGCTTTCCGTATTATTGAATCTTAATTAACAGTAGTGGGATTATCTACCTTGCAGATAGTGTTAGAACTGCAGATGCAACTTAGTTTGCAAGAGTTTATTAGATTGGGTGATACTACGTGGAAAATTCTGTATTACTTCCAGGGACAGCTTGTCACTAGACATGGCATGGCTGTTCTTGTACCACACAGGGATAAAACTAGTAAACCCTTCGCCTCTTGGAACCAAGCCAAAGCATGGAAATCAAGCCTGCATTGCTCTTCCCCACATTCCAGTAACTGGAAGCACTAGGCAAAAACACCCGAACACAGTGCAGAGTGAGTTTATAGTAACTTTAGCTGACTCATTACCAGTTAGAACACTGCACATGCATATATTACAGTTACTCCATTAACCAATAAAATGGAGACTGGACTCACATGGGAGAAACCCATATTCACTTAAAACATGCCTAAGACATGCCCCCTGGCTACTTTAATTTAAGGCATCCAAGTTTACAGATGACCTAGAGCTGCTGGATGGGCAACATTTTATACACAGCTTGTATTTTTCTATCTATCTGACATGGTTTTTGCAGTTCTCAGCCTTCTCAAGTAGATGACCATGGAGCATAGCCTTGTGCAGTGAAACACTATGGGACTGTAGTTTGTGCACTTAATAAAGTTGTATATTGCACCATATTTGTGAGATGTAGATGGTTTTCACTTTATGCAAAATGTAGAATGTCATGGCAAAATAGGAGTAGTAAAGCTCACAACATTATTAGACAATGACTGCTTCACTGTTAAACTTCTCCAATAGAGAAAAGCTTCTGTTTCATAGCTCTTTATTGTCTAACTACCATCAGCCAAGATGTTATATAATACTGCTTTGGATACCTTATTTTTTATTATTCAGTCTGAAAAATGTTAAAAAGGGGTGATTTTGAGTAAATTAAATTGGACTAATAGGATTAAATAGAGAATTCAAAACTGGACATGTTGAAAATGTGAACTACTACTAACAGGGAAAAATGTTTTCAGCACTTTACTGGGCAAAGCTAACAAAAGGGAATTGTGAGCAATAAGCTGCATACACTGCCATATGAATTTTATTGCTATTTGGCATGATTACAAAGTTAGTGGCTGTATGAAAAAGCACTGGTATACTAACATTGGAGCGAGGGGAATCCTGCTCCCTTGCCAAAAATGGCCTGAAGTTAATGTCATTGATCAGTTATTAGTCCTAGTTACTTGTCCTGTTAACCTTATACTAGTTTTGCATCTTCATTCTTACTCATACTCTAAAGAAGTATGAGCTATCTTAGATGATAAGAGAGGCAGACTTTGTAGAGAGACGTATTCTTTCTTAAACCAATGGATAGTGTTAGATGGTATTGGAAGTCTCATTCAGATTTAGAGATAAGTGTCCATAATTGAACAGTAACACTTGGACAAGGTTTATCTTGGAAATTATTAGTTCTTTATTTTTAATTTTAGAACTGTGGTTTTGACTCATGATTGAAGTTTGAAGTAACTGTAGCTCTCTGTTCAGAGAATACCTTGAGAAGAGAGGCAGTACTTATTTTTTTCTCTAAGCTCTGGCAGGGTTTTTTTGTTATGCAAATTGTTGTTGTGTAGCCCATAGGCTGAGACAACTCCCAGATCTTAATGACTTCTAAGGAACTTGAGTCTGGATTTGAATTAGTAATCTAAAGATGAAATGTTTATTCCTCCCATTAACGGTTCTCTATAACATCTAGATTTTCTGTGTTGTAAGCCTGTTCCTGTTGCATACAGTACTGAGTCTCTGGGAATGTCTTTGTGATAAAATGGTAATGAAATTATGTTTAAATCTTCTTCCTTGTTTTCATCGTAATTATGCAAATCTCATGTCTCAAAACTGTCTACCTATCAGTTATAAGTTTGGCTGGTGTTCACAAGACTTTTCTTGAAAGATGTTTCTAAACATTTTTTCCAAATTGATTTTCTTTACCCTTATTAATTTTCTATGCATATGTGATGTCCATGAGTTAAGTAAAAATGTCTTAGGGCTTGGTGGTGATGTGGCAGATGGTGATGTTTGTTCTAAAGTTATTTAATAGATATCTCAGTAGTTTTCAGAGGGAAATACATGGAGGAAGGAATGGTCTGCTGTGCTTTTGGATACCGATGTTGAAGGTCACTTCTTGTCACTTAGCTGTGCAACCAACTTATATTCAGGAAGATGGCATTATTCCTCATGTTCATTTCCAACATGCAATGAAAATACAGAATTCTCAACTGACCAACCATTAGTTCCCTCACAGTGTTGGGACCGGTTTCCCTTCCTTAAAGCAGTTAATAAGAAATGCTGATAAAGCCATTTGTCAATTCAAAGGGGCAAGAAGAAAGTGTTACAGGTGGTACATGAACTCATGAGAAGGAAGCTAACAAATCTGTTTCTTCTCATTGCATAAGAGGGCTTCTTAAACCTGCATATGCTTTTAGGATATCCTTCAGAACAAATAAAATTTAAAGGAATTTGTCTCATCTGTTGACACTGCTTTACGTGAACTGCTGATGTGAATGTAATTTTCTCCCTTGGGTTTGTCTGGCCTGCATAGTAGTGCAGGCA
The DNA here is from genome assembly GCF_031877795.1 of Strix aluco. Lineage (NCBI taxonomy): Eukaryota > Metazoa > Chordata > Aves > Strigiformes > Strigidae > Strix > Strix aluco. The sequence continues at coordinate 97,302,688 of NC_133934.1, read as the reverse complement.
CCATATATTTCTGAACATCCATGAAAATCTCTATTGTTCCTTAGGTGTAGGACAGAGATATGATTTACACTTGAGGGCAGTATAATGCTCAAAGGTCTGTCATGAAGAACGGTAACATTCGCACAATAGATTGCTATCTGCTGGTCCCCAACTCATTTGGTTAAGGTCAAAAAGCTGGTTGTAAACACACAGTACGATTTCCTAAAAAGGCATCTCGTTCTTTATCCCACTGAGTGGCACTGTGACACATAAAGGTCAGTCTTAGTGACCATTAAATGAGCAGCTACTTAAGACAGTGAAAGGCAAAACAGGTTTCCAGATGCAGCTGGGAAAAGGCTGGAACCAAGAACTCTAAACGCTCCTGATGTCTAGGAAACACAGGGTCTTAATCAGATGCTGAATCCCAACACTGTGAATTGAGCTACACATTGTATGTCTGCATTTCTGCTTCCAACAGCTTATCAGGTTAATACTGCATGGTATTAAAAAGGTGGTTCTGTGCTAAAATGGTCATAAAGGTGATAGGGGTCTGAAAATTGTATCAGATCCAAGTTTGTCTTATGACCTTATTTCCTATAATGTGAAATGCAACAAAAGCATATAATATTGTTCAATTTCTAGTTGCTGTGTTGTTTTTATAATACCGTAGTAAAACTAAATTTGTGGCCCAAATCACCAGAATATTCACAGGTAACATGTTTGTGGAATAGAATAGGGACATTCTTACATTTGTGCTTTTCATCAGCAAAGAGCACTGTCATAACATCATCATTACATCACTGCCATAACATGGTAAGGTGGGGGAGTCTTACTAGTGATGTAATTCTTACTGGTGGTCTAAAATCTGAGTCCTCTCACACAGCCCAAATTTAGATAACTAACCTAGCTACCTCGTTTAGGTAGCTAACAACCTCAGCCAACAAAGGAGAGTCAGTTAAGAGTACCCAACTTATAATTTCCAAGGGAATTTCAGAGTAAGAACCCATCTCTTTTCAGAAATAATACAGTATGATTATAGCCAGCCAACAGCCTGCTAAGCCAGATGCCTAAAATTTGTTTAACTGCTAGAGTTTTTAGTCCAAAGATACGACTAAATGTTCCCTAAAGCTATGTGTCATTAGTTAAAACTTTTGCCTCTCTGATGCACATGGGAGTCCATAGATCTGTGTTGTCACTAAAGAAACAGGAATTGTTGAGCATTTGCTGTTTCTGACCTGTGATGGATGACAGTAGTTGTTATTTTTTTGTTATGACCATCACATATCGAGACTGTGGTGCAGAAAACATTAACCTCAAGCTCTGCCTGAAAGTTATTTATAAGATACTTATACCTCTACACACTGAGGAAGTCTCAAGAAACAATTTTGTTTCAGAAGACTGAGTTGCACTTCTGTATATGAAAGAAAAAGATCAGTTTGAATTTCAACCTCTAAATGGAATTACTCAAAATGTGTGAGAGGTGGAATGTACCATCATTTATATAAAATAAACAGAGAATGTGGGGGTAATTAGAGAAGAGAATTTAAGATCTCTTATCTCTACAGCACGTTTAACTTCAGTCAGTACTGATAGGAATACCAAGTTACTATAAACTGTTGGCTTCCTGGTAAATTGTGTGAAATAGATCTGGTGACCTCTGTCCAATTTACACTGCCAAATAAATGTTCGTTTGTCATGGAACCATTCATACCAATTTTAGATACTCATTGGCATCCTTCTTGGAAATCTCCTTGTGGCACAGGACTGGAAAGAGCTGGATTGTCTAATAATACTTGAAAGTGCTTCCTCCGTTTCTAGCCATCTTAATAGAAGTCTCTGTGTGTGAAAGATGCAAGCAACACAGTACATAAGATTTCTTTCCCTGAGGATATCAATCTGACCCTTTTCAAAGCCACCCAGCTTTCTTTTTTTTTTCTTGTATGCTGAGTACGTGTCAGGCCCCATGTTCAAACATAGATGCTCTGACTGGTAATGTTTCATTCTTTACTGGGAATAATTTTTTCATTATTTCCCTGTCATCACTACTCTTCCTTTCTTATTTAATAAGAGAGTGTGGTGGGACATATAGGTTCATGTGAAGTTAATCTTGAGACTGAAGCAAACTTTTGGCCTAAAATTCACTTCCAAGAAAAGAAACACAAACAATATCTTCACTTAGGCTCAGATGTCTGCATGGGCTTTTGTGCAGCTGTACTAAATTATTCACTAATTTACTTGTAATCAGACTATTTGATCAGCTATTTGATGGGTAGCCCAGTAGGTAAAGAAAACCATAGACATGGAGCATTACATTCAAACTTATTACAACAGGTCAGGGACCAAAAATGAGAATGATCACATAATTTCTGTTAAATTGAAAAAGTTATCACTCCCTCGTGCTATACTTTCCCAATGTCATTAAAACCACTTTCGGTACAAAATTAAAATAGCTGTCACCTACATCTAGCTGATGTTAACTCGCTTCCTTTGTAGTTTACTGAATGGGAAAGGAAATCCAGGAAGGTGAAAATTTTTAGACAGGCTTAGTGATTGCTAAGGGAGGAAAAAAAAGAGAAATACACATGTATGTACCCATGCACCCCAATACCTTCATTTCCTTTCCTTTTTTTTTACCCCTGTCTTTTCTTATATGGCTGCTTGATCTGATTTGAGAGGTGGAACTGCCTTTAGAGTATAAAGAAGCCAAAGTTTTTAACCATGAGTTGCAGCAAGCCAAGGACATTTCTGAAAAATCTTCACTGAACAACTTGTTCAGATCCTCCCAAAAACTCACCTAGGAAGCAGTGTGTGTTTGCAGTGTGTTTCCTCTGAAAATAAAAAGGACATTATATGACAAAAGCAAGCAACCAACCAAATCTTTGACACACATTTGGAGAAGACAGTTTTCACCTGAGGACGACAGTGAGTGTTTTCAGACTGAAGGCATTCAGCCTGTTTTCTGTTATTCAAAAAGAAACAGTAATATTTCTGGTCCACCCTGCAAGCTGCTTCTCTTTAACATGGCACTCCTCCCTCCCACTGCCAGTCACACTTTGCTTAAAAACAATTAATTGTGGTTTGCTGTTTTATTTTATTTTTCCAGACAGAAAATGTACTGTTATTCTGTAAATGTTTTCTTGCTGTCATACTTCGCAGACGATTTTCTTCCTATTTTTGGAGGCCTGAATCTGCCTTTGGTCACACTATTTGCTCCTCTATGGTCACCTCTGAGAAGATTAACCCTTTCATTAAAAAAGCTTGGCCAGGGTCAAACTACCGCCTGGCTCTGGACTCTTACATCCCTTTGATCTCCCAACTATGGAGAAATTATTAGCAAATTCTAAGCCTTCCCATGTGATTTGTTTTTGTAAATTTGTAGAAATTATTCCTAATCCTATTACGTGGCCGAGGGCAAACCTGCATTAAATATATGAGACTTTTTGTTATGTGGCAGATGGATAATAAAGGAATGCTGAATGCAGCCCATTCCAAGTTATGGGAATCTGGACACTTCATCAGCATTCACTTAATCCTCTGCCATGGCCTACGCCTTTGATGAATGCTCTCATTTATGACCACTGATGCCACTCACTTAATTTCAGAGAAGAAAAATAATACCTAGCTGTTAATGTGAATATTTGAGTTTATGGCTGTACAATGAATAATTGTGACATTATCAAGGGAACATCTTCTTATACATTATTCACTTGTATAGACCACATTAACCAGAGAGAGGAAACTTGCAGTTTTGCATCTTCCATCTTCTTTGGAAGGTAGACACCATGCAGACAAAAGTCAGTGTCTTAACCCAAATTCTAGCTGACAGTCCGTATCAGCCCTCACTATATTTTGCTCATTGTGGTGCCAATCTCCTATCTTACCAATGACATTTTTTCAAAGAAAGAGTGGATTTCCTAGAGACTCTACCCCATGCAACTTCCATGGCTTTTTATTGAATAGGAAAATGTATCCCTCCTTTTTGCTTTAATACTGTTACCATGTAGTATGTCTGTAAATTTAAGCTGAAAATTAAGACAGCACACAGTTTTCGTTGGTACTTTATAAAAATATGCGTCTTGTTTGAACGTTCTTTTCATGCTTTTAAAAATAAAACTAAAATTCATAAATAAAAATAAAGTTCAAAAAATGAAATCTTTAGAGTTTCTCATTTATCAACTTACAGCTTTCGCACTCAGAATCATAAATATTAAGATGAGGAAAACATACTAATTTGTTTTGTAGAAATCTATGTTATCTGAGGTAGGTGGGGTTTTTTAAGGATGTTTGTACTATATCTGATCTCTCTTCAAGTTTCCTTATTTCACTGGAGAGAAAATGTGATTACATTCCTAGTGTAAATATTGGTTTTTAATTGGAAACACTTCCACCTTTTAAAGTGTATTTATTTACTTTTTTGACTGTATAGCAATATTTAAGAGTAGGATTTTGCTACATTTTTACCCTCCTTTTCTGCAAGTGTAGTAATTTTAGTTGGTATTTAATGGTGCTAAAATTCTAAAAGTAGAACCCTGCTGTCCCTTTTGGTTTGCATGTATAAAATTCAGAGGTAAATGAAGTTCTGGTAAATCATCAGTGTGAGAAACGTGTCTGGATTTAGTAAACTGTAATAAAAAAAACAGTTAAACATCTTTTCCTGGTGGGAGTTTTCACACACTTTAACTACTTTGCTGGAATCAACTAGAATATTCAATGAGAATAAAAATATGTAGTTTATTTATTTATAGTACATTTATTGATCACTACTTTGAAATGCAGTGTAGCAGCCTATCAGGACTCCCTGGACTGACTGCTCCAAAATGAATATGGATAGGAGTCCCTTGTAGAGTAGTTGCTTCAGTTACCTTCTTCCATACTGTCACCTAATTTAACACACATGCTGTACAAGGCACATGCAAGCTTCTGCACACAGGTTTTATTTTGTATTTGCTGTATGTAGCGAGACACCTGTCAGAACCAGGAGCACTGTCAAAGTGGAAGGTTTTATTTGGAGAAGGGATTGTAATACCTTATGCAGTGTGTCCATATAATTATAATGATCCAAGATCTATTTTTTAAGGTAGGAAGAAATCCAAACTGTTCTGTGATTGTAAAATGATACGATGATGAAAGATTACAACTTAATTGACTTCAGGGAGAACAAGGCATGGCCTTAATTTAACATCATAATGTGCTGCACTAAATTCTTCTCACCCACTTGCATCTCTATGCTGATTTCAGATGTTTCTGTTTTTTCCCCTGAGAATCACTAATCTAAACATTTCTGCAGAGTCACATTATTATTTCTAAAATATTCTATTCCCTGTTAACCAAAGTGTTTGGTAAAAAAAAAGAAAGTAAAGCATAGATTTATAAAAGTAGAAGACAAGAATACAAAGCCTATCAATGGTGGGTCAAATCTTCCAATCCACCTTTTGGTGAAAATCTCCACAATTCCAGTCAGATATTTTGCTTGAAATAAATAGCCCAAAAATTCACACACACACACACACACACACACACACACACACACACACTTAGACCACAGTATAAATTTTCTTGAAGGAAATCTAAAATGAAACCCAGAAACTAAAATATGAAAAATACACATGGATGGACTTTAAATAGGATACACAGATGTTTAGAATGCTTCCCTAGTATAAGTAATGGGCAATTAAGGAAATCCAGATAGGATCAACTCTTGGAACATCCTCAAAATGTATGGGGTTTGAGAACTAGAGTCACAGTGTATATTCCTTACCATCATTAAGATTTACCTGTGGAGTGGCCAACCTACTTTGGCAGCCAACTTCACAAAATCATCCTTTATTATTATAATAAGAATACCAAGGCTTCATTATACATGATATATGATCAAAGTCTGGGCATTACCTGCTATAGCAGTTAAGGCTTTACTGAACAGTCAGATAGTGGTCAAACTCCCTGTTTGCTATTAAGTACGTATCACTCTACAATCATGCTGTTAAATGTAAAATATCTTGCATCATAAACTATAAATTGGAAATTATTATAAAAGAGAGCAGGGGCAGTATAAATATTTTTGTAGTTGTTGTTTACTAGCATTAGGGCTGACAACCAGAACATTTTATTTTTCAGAAAGTTTAGGCGGGGGGGGGGGGGGGGGAGGGGTTTACATTCTTTTTTACAAGCTAGTTAATACAGACTGGTAGGTTGTTCACTGAGTTTTTCCTTACATTTTTAAAGCTCCTCTTACATGGTCTCTTACAAAAATTTTAAATTAGTCTAAATAAAGCCCTTACTGAATGTAATATTATTGTAAAACAATGCATTCTTTTCATGTCTGGGATGAGAAGGTAATGAAAGCATGCTGGTGTGGCTCCAATCTTGCAATCAGAGGAGCTTGCTTGAGTGTAAAACATAAGAAGAAGGAAGGGTAAGCTGCAGAACCAAGAGAAATCTCATCAACCAAGGCACTGGCTGCTTAGTACTGGGCACTGAAAGCAAAGAAAAGATGGCCTCCTGCCCACCACTGTGGGTTTTGTGATCGCAGACTAATCCTTCAAATGCAGATACTGAAAAAATGTTTTTACTGGAAGTGAGACACACTCATGGCTTCTTCTTCATGAGTCTGTTTTCCAGTGTGATTGTCCTTGAAGCATACAGAATATATCATGTGTGATAAATTATACTTTGCTGTAATGTTGCCTTGCTAAAATATGCTAAGAAAGCTCTGAACAATATTTACAAATAGTTTAAGTGTCACAACAATACACCCACCACTCAGGCTTCCATCAATTTTACTGTAATAAGAGGTGTAATAAAGGATACCACTTTTAAGTATTATGAAAGTATTCTCTATAAAGGAATATAATTGGGAGAAAAATCCCTAAAATCTATATCAAAATCATTTTGCAGATTCTGCAATCACAGCTGTCAGAAAAAGCAACCACAATCTCTCTTGTCTAAGAGGATTTATCTGGTTCTGCGCTGTTGTTGCTTATCTTTCTTTTTGTCCTACATAAGTAGTTAATTTACTCATAAAGCTCAAAACTCAGCTACTGGCATTCTTTTAAAACAAACAAACAAGTTCCTATAAATTAATTTGAGTTGTGCTATTGGAAAGAACTCCAGCCTTATTTTCCCATTCAGGAGAAACTTCAATCCTGTACACCAAGCGTTAAATTCTGGTGCCTGTTACATGACTGTAAAGCTGGTGTAATTCCACTGCCACCGAAGGAAGCCATTCAAATCTACATCAATTCGAAAGAAGGAAGAACCAGACCTTCCCTTGAGCATTTGAAAACCACTCCAATATATTAATGAATACTTCTCTTGCATCCAACTTTATGTTTTAAAGATCTTCCTTAGGGAAGGTAAGAAAGGCATTCAAAAAGAAACTAAGCCTTTTTTTTCCCTATCCACCTTTATCTTTATTTGTTATTTTTAATGGAGTGTGGAATATGCCTGCTATATTTGTCAGTCAAAAGGGCCTGTTTCACCCACTGGCATCAATGAGTGACATGGGGGTGAATTTAGCTTAGTTAGTTTTGTTCTAGCAGGTTACTATAGCTGTCGATCCACACCACTTAGGTCTTGACAGAAACATAATCATGTTATATGGGTATATACGGAAGAAGTAGTTAAAGTATATTAGAAAACATATACGCTGAAGTGGATCATTTTTTTTCAGTCTCAGAAAGCAAGGCACAAGCTGAAGGCTGTTTCTCTAGTTGGAGCTTGCTGTTATTTGGTTAACCAAAAGGAAATGTGGTGTAATCTAGAGAACTCGTGCTCCACCTCCCAAACACATTGTCCTGTTTTCTACTAAAATGTATCTATAGATTCAGTGACTTCTTGAACCCTCTCTCTCATGCTGAAAGTAGTGCTTCTGAAAAGAAAAGCCTAAACGCCCAGACCACACCAGTGTCAGGATCTCAAGTCTGACACTGCCAATATGCATTACATTCTAGCTGCATTTTTAGCATAGCAACTGGGGATAATATAGTCAGGTGAAATCTAAATTAATTTACCCCACCGTCAAAATTCTTCCAAAGACTAATCTGTATTTTCATACTAACAGCAATGCTTAGACCTGTTTCCCTCCTATCATGAAACTCTTATATCTATGGGGTTTTTAATTTTTTTTTTTTTCCTGGCAAAAGCAAGCAAAGTCCTATAACAGATGTTTTGTTTTACAAATTAGGTGTACAAGTAGGTTTACATGCAGTTAGAAGAACTTTCAGAAGGAAATAGCCCTTACACTTAATAACAAGCACACAGGAAATGTCCAGTGAATTCCAGGGCAGTGTTTGTTCAGATGAGCTACAAAGCAAGCTGAGATGGAAGGGAACTTGTGGGTCCCTGTTTAGTATTAAATTTTCAGTCTTGATGTGATTGTATTATTTTATCTCTGTGAATTTAGTGCATTTGATATATGGTTATAGCCTAATAAATGTAACAATAAATATCACATTTGTATTCAATTTCAGAATTCTCCTTCCCTCCCTCACACCAGCAGCAATGGGTGTGATCTTATAAGGGTCTGACTGTAAATAATCTGGTTAAATACAAGGTTACAGATGCACTGACAATGTAGAGAGTCACAGAGACTGTGGTAAGATTCAAGCCCCCAGATGTGTCGCCTTGCCTCAGTCAAAGCAGATGTATTTGATTTTGAAAAAGCAATGCATAATCTATTTTTGTTTGTTCAATAAAGAAACTGTATATTTACCATATCTTTAGGGATTACTTTTTATTGTTTTCAAGGAAATAATTTCAATGCTTACAAATTGTTGGATGACATTCCCTTGTACATTTTTAAATATGATGTGCAGGGAAAATATCTCTAGTTCTAATCTTTTTATTTAGAATAGAAAAGCTATGTGTAATCTAGGAGATGAAATATGATATCTTTATTAAAGTGGCACATGCTAGCTCTATTACACTTACAGGTCTGCCAGTATATCCATTAAGGAATCCATTTTTCAGACTTTTAACACTTGTCTGTATTCATACTGGAGTGAAACTTGGCACTCAGGTTTATAGCCCAGGAGTAATTTGTGCTGCTATTTACAAATGTCTCTTGATATTCATTTAAAAAAATGTTTTTCTATTAAATGCCTTAAAACCATTTGGTTATTTAAAATGCAAATGGGAATGATATTAAAAAGAGCACTGTTGACTACTCTAAGAGTCCCATGCTGTAGTCTGATAATACTTCTGCCATATGAAGTTTATTACATTAAACCATTTTGGAATGAGCTGAAAGTTAGGAGATGGGGCATTTTTTGAGATTAGAGAGTTTATATATCCCTCAGAGAGCTGTTTCTGTTTATCATTTAGATAATACATACTTTTAAAATTGTGTATGCCCTCATTCGCGCATTTTAATGTTCCAAAGGTCCTTATACTCAGGTAAATAACAAGCTTTGTAAAAGAAACCAAGCCTGAGTAGGAATTTATATAGTTCAGTGGTTTATTTCAGTACTGAATCTATTAGTAGTCCATCATAGTAGCATAGTGCTGTTTATTTTAGTTATTTTAGGTTTTTTCTTAAATTAAGTAATTTAACCTAAGTATGCCATTTTACCTTGGCAAAATGTGGTGGAGAAAAGATAGCACATTCGACTTAAGTCCAGTCATATTTTCCACTGTCTTACTGCTTGAATGTAAATTTACAGGGATTTAATTCAAATATACTTTTGCTTCATTGTTTATACATTATCATTTCTATGTGCTCTTTAGATAACATTTTGGTTCTTCTGAAATGAAAATAACTATCACCATTTTATTCGGAAAAAAAGGGCTTTATGCTCAGATGATGTAAGTCAACATCTCTGTTGACTTTGTACTGTTTGACATCAACTGAGAGATTACCTTGGACTCATAATAAATACATAAAACGTTCTTAAATATTGTGAGAAAAGTGGGAAACATAGCATCTATAAACATTGATATCAAACCTCATAATAAATAAAGATCTATTCCTACTTCCTCATTTAAATTACTTTTTTGACAATAAATAAATTTAAGATTATGAACAGAATTTTAATAACTCCTTATCAGACTGGGTTTCTTAATTTTTTGTAAACTACTGTAGTCTGAGCTAGAAGAAATGAAGAAAATGTTACAAATAAAAGAAATCAAGAGTTAAGCGTTCTTTATACTTTTAGGTCATTTCAGAATTTAGGGGTTTAGAAAAGCCCCATCAAGCTCCATTTAGACTTCAGGAATAATTCCTTAAAGCAGTTCTGTAAACAAAATGATTCATAGTGTAGATTTTTGTTCAATTTTGTAGTTGCTGTTCCTCAGTTGTGAGAAGTGTATAGGGTTTTTTTCAAGACTGTACTTTTCACTTCTGCAAACGTAATTTTTAGTCTTGGGTTCTGAAAAATCAGAGGCTATTTAGAATACAATAAAGAATAAAAATGTGATCAATTGTAAGAAGTATTTCTGTGAAGTCTGAACAAAGTGGGAATCTGAATTGCAGCCCCCAAGTATTTAAATAAGCTATTACAAAAGGAGTGCTAGGAACCATTATATTGCATGATTTCTTGTGAATAATAGAAATGCTCTCTATCAGGTATTTTTACTTAAATGGAATAAATGTTTGAGAGAGATGGTGTGCATCCATTGTAACCTTTCACGCCACTACTGTTGGTATTGTTATAACTTAATCTATTAAAAATATGCTTTGTAGCTATTAAAAATACTCTAAGACTTAGAAAGAAGTGTAGTTTTAACCACCATACATTAGTATCTCCATCTTCTGGTAGTGTGTCATTTATGCTTTAATGACATCAGTGTAGAATTTCAGCATTCTTATACTGAAAATGCCTGTCATATACAAACAACATTATGGCACTTTTCATATAATATGCCTATAGTAGTGCTATTATTTAATGGTGTGCTTTTATATTGCTCAAGCAAGTTTTTAAGGATAAATGTGCCTACATCATAGACTAGTCCTGGGGCTAGTAAATGGGATTACTTACTGCTAATAAGGTGAGCAGGCTTTCATCTGTATTTATGATGGTCCTGATCCAGTATCACTGAAGTAGAAAGAAGTGTCACATTTGTGACTTTAATAAGAGCATAAGCAATCTCTGAGTTCATCAAACCTCCTGTTTACATCTGGAGCTTTTTACTGGTGGAACACACTCATGTGCTGTGTTTGGCTAAATGGGGCTGGGTTTGCTCAATTGATGTTTAGGAACATGGGTCTGTTCTCTGTTTGGGCTTCATTCTAGCTGGTATCCACACTCTTCTTGCCTTTGTCTAAGGACTTTTAATGTTAGACTTAGGACGTCTGTCCTGTATGATCACACTGTGGTCCAGGTCGCTGTTTAGACACAGGTAAGAATCGGGCTCAAGTAGAGATCAGTCAAGAAACAAAATGAGGAAATATGTTTTGCTTCTGAACATATGGAGTGGTGTTAAAAAACCATGCATGCCATTGTTGTTTCCATGCAGCAGTACTGCATGAATTTACAGTAACATTGCTTGTTAGGGTACAGATTATTGGATGTGGTGAGATCTAGTATCCCAAATACATGGCTGCTTCCTGTTCACGAAACATGACCAATGCTTATGAATTGATGGAGAAATATTTCTTTTACTTAGAGTAATTTGTTCTAAATGCCAGAATTACCTAAAGTGTTTTTTGGATGGAAAATAGGCCGGTAGAAAGAATTGTTTTGTATGCCTTATTAGTGAGTAAGGAAAAAAATACACATTGTCTCTTTCTAGTAATGAGCACTTCATTTAGAATATTCTTTTCTGATCTAAGATACAGTTTTATGAAAGTGTTTTTTAATACACCTTTATGAAAGTGTTTATAATACTGGGGTTTTTTAAAATTTTTCATTATGTCTTCTCTTTCATATTCTATACAGTCATGGTTTACATATTCTTTCAACAATGTATTTCCTCACTGAAACCACAAACTGTCTTTCCAGATAAAACAAGAGATGCATTCTCTGGGCTCACATAACTGGTAGACATCCTCTTTAAAAAGTAAATACTCAAATAAAAGGTTGCTGATATAATAAAAATATTAATTACCATCAAAATCTCTAATAAATTCAATTTTTAAGATACTAAATACAAAATATGTTTGAATTTAAATTGACTGGATGTGCAAGGAATCTTGGGACCATAGTGAAAATGGAGAAATGGCAGATAGGTGAATGTATCATATCCCAAAGGAATATATCTTTTAATAATGACATCAAGTTTCACATCCACTAATGTAGTTCGAGTGCTGTAGTTTATTTAACTGCAATGGACTAAGCTTTCAAATCCAGTTAAACATCTCCCTGGTGTTCTTTTGGCAAAGACACGGCACTGGCTTGGGAAAATGGAGTCCTTTTAATTCTGCTGACTTCCATCACAGTTGGTATCCACCACTTCCAGGTCAGTCTCGGCATCTGCTGTGGGAGTCCTTGTCGCGATGTTAGTTACGCAACTATTTGGACACAACTCAGGCCTGCAGCCAATCCTTTTTGCTCTGTAGGCTCTTCCATTCTTAAGAGAAAGTCTTGAAACTGTGGCTCTAATTTGACATTAAATCTTACTCAGTTTTAATAAGGAGTATTAATTGGGATATGTTTTCACCAATTCTAGGGTAATTTATTTTCATACACGAGTGGATGATAACTCACTAGTTAGCATACAAAAAACCTCTTTTGTTCTTCATTTAGATTAACTCATATACTATGATAAAAGTGCAAGTCTGCCACTGTAAGAAATCATTTTATATACATTTGGAAGAAGATGTTGGTTGTTCAGAAGAAGTAGACACTTCAGCTGAGATGCTGGGATTGTGATCCCATGACACTTAATGAATAGCTACTAACTACACGTGTAACAAAAGCAATAGCAGTTTTGGTACATTTAAACACCTGCTTTACCTTCAAACATCTATACCGGTCTTTAAGCTGAACCAGGTGGGATATTCAGGTGAATAGGAGCCCTTCAGGTAATGGCCATTGTTCAACACACACCTGTGTGTGTATTTGGAAAAGAAAGTCACTCTTGTTTTGCTGCTGAGGCAGCCACAAAATGTCGAGATAATCTTAATTTATCCATTAAAAATGTAGGCCCATATTTAAGAGTCATCAGCAATAAAGGAAAATATACTGAATCATTTCAAGTGCATGCTAATCATTTAATGTAATAAATGGAGCAACTCTAATTATCTCCCGAGGAAATGATTTCACACTAAAACAATGGAAATGAAGAGGTTACTTTGGGAGCATTATACACAGCTGAAAATTACTCATGTGAGTCTAGAGGATATTTCAAATAAATAGAAAGGATTGCTTATGCCTTTCAGTAATCATTTAATGCTATGAGAGAAACACTAAACGATGGTAAAGATATTTAGTAATTTGCACTCAGCCAGTGAGGCTTTCACAGGTACCGTTATACAACCAAACACTGTTCCTTTCCACTGAGACACTGATTAACACAAGATCAATGTCATAACTACAGGTTCATAATGCAGAATAGTTGAACAATGAACAGAAAAATGAATATATTTCTTTTATATTTGTTATAAAGTCTGCATTAGAATTTATATATTTGTAATTGATAATATCTGTGAGCCTTTCCCTTGAGGTCTCTAGGATTCTTTATTTTTAAAAGGATAAATAAAAATCTTTCTGATTTTTTTTTTTTTCCCCAAACTAAATCCCATGAAAGCTTATTTTGGAAATTCAGCACATTTTTAGCCAACAAAGAAGAAAATGAATAGCAAACTTTTGACTAAGATGTAAAATTTTCTCAGGGAGTGGGGTTAAAATTGAGTTTAATGATTCAGTCCATTCCCTCCAAGGGAACTGATTTCACTGCAAGCTAAAATGTTTTGTTAAATTATGTACTTCAGTTGCTTGGGTGTTATGTCTCTCTTGGAGAAGCACATGAAATGAGCACTATCCTCCTAGGCATTTTAAAAACACATCCACATTAAATAGAATATATATACAGTGGTTGAGCATACAGTCTTTTTAAACTAGATAACAAAATGATTTTGACTTGTTTTAAAATCTTTTCCTTAAATGGCTCTAAAGCTAAGACTAAAAGATAGATAATGTGGACTGAAAATTTTCCCCCTTGCTTTCAGTTTCGTAGAGAATAGCACATTATAGGTACTTTCCTTTGTGCAAGAATCACATCAAACGCCAGGAAAAATACATCTGTTTTGGCTACATATTTAACAGCATGCTTTCCAGAACCATCAATTTGTCTTTATTAATACATCAAGTGCGGTTTGTTTAAAATGTTTGTCCATTCCACTGCCATGCTACTACAGATATTATTAGGTTATAGTTATTACTAAAATTAGGTAAGATTGAAGAGAATACAGCTCTTCTACGTAGTGAGAGATATGACCTAGTTCAAGACAAATTAATGCATGGTGATTCTAAAAGCATAAACAGACAACTGCAACTTTTTGAAGGTCTGTATTTATTCTGCAGCTGACATGAGTATTTCACAAGAGACTAGACAATTGTTTTTTATCATAAGATTACCGTTCATCATGTGCAAGAAAACAATTGTTATCAGGTATGAACTTAATTGGAATCAACTGTAGCAGTCTTTACAAGAATTTACCGAAATGTCTGCCATTCAGAGCTGGCTTACCATAATATTCTCTATGGAATAGTTGACCACAGGATTCTCATTCACAAACAGCCAGGTTAAACAGTTAAATGCTAGCAAATCCTGCATAGCCCTGTGGGAAATTTCACTTTAATCCCGAACTTATAAGAGGACAATCAAAGCCCAAAGCCTGGGTAACAAATCTGATCCTCTGTTGCAATCTGTGTCCTCATGGGAAGGAGAGAGATGCTCCCTGTACAAGCCTGAGATGGATAAATACCTAAATGATGAGATAGATGGGGAATGCAGAAGAAGCGTCTGGCTTCAGCCATTCGCTTCCAATTTCACATTACATTGTGAAAGGCAATTCTTGTGCAGCTCGGGAACAGCCAGTCCTGATTACTATAAGTTGAAGTGTGGCTTAAGGAATGATTAATGACAGTGTCAAGAGAAAACAAAGCACAATGAGAGTTATCTCTAATCCACCTGCTTGCAGATGCTATAGTAAGGGAATGAAAATGGCCCCGGCGAGCCCTGATAATAAAAAAATCAAAATAGAAAGGTGCAAAGCTGTAGATATGTATTAATCTGATATATAAAAACTAGGTCTTAGCTTGAATAAAGCATTAGGCATGAATGGAGCCCCATAGGTGATAGATATTAGAGCATAGTGGACTTCACATTGTCTGTATTTTTTAAATCAAACAGAACTGTTCCCTTCAGTATTGCCTTTGACATTAATAGGTTGGTATTTGAAAAGTCACAGTTCACTAGATGAGCAGGCTTGTGAGTTCAAGCTCATTAAACAAAACCTCTTTTTGTTGTTGTTTAAAAAAAAGTGACACCATACCACCACCTTGTGGCTTGGCGATGCAGAAGCCCAGGGAGGAGAGCAGCAGCGGCTCCCGGTTCCAAACAAGCTACAGTCAGATAAAGCATAATTATAAGATCTCCTTTCTTTTTGAAACACAAACAGCTTACAAGCTCCTTCAGCGAGCACAATACATCTGAAAGGCAGTTAGGCCATTTCAAAGCATTCCCAGTTAGTTTTCCAGCTGTTTCAGGTAGGTTTGCTCTGATTCAAGACTGCAGCTATTGCAGAAGTAAGGGGGTCACTGATCACAGCTATGACTGAATATGCACATTACGGTAGTTTCCTTCAGCTGGATTTGCAGCTGCTCAGCTTCTCTCCCTTCCTGACCTATCCGTCTTCCTCAACTTCATGTCCACTGGGAAATCTTGCACAAGCTGCGTAGTGAGCTGAGACCTGGGAAGATTCACGACACAGAGCTCTGAGGCACCCTCTCTCACCGCTCGGTGCTCTCTGGTGTTCATCAGACAGGGTACGTCTCTCCAGATGCATAACGGTGACAGTCTGCTGTCTGATATAAATTGCAGTATTCACATATGAACTACTTGCTTGCTTTGCAGGTTTCATCTACTGAAAAGTAGATTTCACGTCATTCTAGAGAGAATCCTGCTGTCTCTTTTCATGAAGTAAAATTGTTCGAATTCAAGGCACACCATAAGGTTTCCTAAAACACTGAACCTACCCAGGAATCTAAACTTTTTTACTCTTGTTGGGACATTTCAAAGGGGGACATTCCCCCTTTTCAAAGTATCACCAAGGATACTTTGAAAATTTTAACGATCATCATGCAAGTCATGAATATAGGCTGAAGCAGAACACTCCCTGAGACCTGCTTCTGCATCAGATTTAAAGCTATTGCCTCTCATTGCCAACAGGGAGGGAATTATTTGGCCCCACTGAATTCAGAAACAAAAGTCTCATTAATTTAACTGGGTCAGGATTTCATCCCAATGGTTTTTCCCCCCTCCTTTTTCTTACTATGACCAGCAACAAGTTAAATGTTAATTTATATTTCATGGAAGTATTTTAATATTGAAAAATCTAATGAAGATTTAGCACTCCATTTTTAATGAGGCTGACATAACTGTTGAAAGAAAGCAAATACATTATTTTAATTAATATCAATTCATAAGTGCTCCTGATTTATATATTAAACAAAAAAGAAAATGTCTTGTCATACACTACAATTTATTCTGTATTCAACCATCATTTACTCAGAATATTTTCTTTTTTTTTTCATGTGAAGGGTATGATGGAAGCTGCCATGTAGAATTGTACAGCTGCTGCATATGCTATAAGTACTGTGATCACATCACCCTTATTTTCTGATGACGCGCCTCAAATCAATTCTACCCATGTGTCTTTGTCTCCACCTGACACCTCCTGCTATCATAATAATCATACTGTATGGTTTAAAGCTTAAAGCTTTTGTATACTGTATTTTCTTAATAACACCAGGGAGCCAGACAGTTTCTCAGCAATAAAGACACATTGTTATAGGCAGCAAAGGGTCTCAGTTGAAAAATTTTTGATCAATGTATTGAAACCAACAGAAATCAAGTGTGTTACAGATGAAGTTTCGATCAGTCTATTTTATAATCTGACAAAAAAAAAGAAGAGACCTGGATACATGTTTGGGTCCTGATCTCTTTTCCAGGCATTAGGGTTTCGGGGTATTTATTCAAGCTAAAGTTTTCAGTGGAAGAGAACAGAGGTCATGAATGCATTTGGAAAAGTTTTTACTTGTGTAACAGAGCAGAACAGAACAGAGGAATAATTTAACCAAGAAAAAGTAGTGTTGTAACTATGATGTTTTATATAGTCATGAAAAATGTTTAGTGAAAATTTGAAAAGTAATATCAGCATCATTAGAAAGACATTTCACCATGAAGAGGCAATAGGTTAAAGATTGCTTTCAGATAAATGCAAAAACATTTAAGGGTTAACTTCTGTGCTAGCATCACAGCACTGAAAATATGAAGGTACCATTGTCAAATGGTTGTCTGAAATGCTTTTATACTCATCTCATACTCCTCCCTGCTTCTCTGTTTTCCTCTTCTTTCCAATCAAATGTTTCATTCCCTTCAACCTCATCCTCCTTTCCCATGACACTAGTTTCTCTCTTGATCCTGAGCAGCCCTCAGGAACCTGAAAGGTTTCCTTTAAAAGATTGCACTGAGCTTTCAAATGTCTCCTCACAAGTGTGCTTGCTACCTTTGGATGAAATTCTGGTCTTGATGCATGCTCTATTTTAGGTCTGTCTTCCTGCTTTCTTTACAACGTGTACACCCAGGGATTTTCAAGCAGGATTCCGTTCTGAATGTACAGTTCCTGAAAAACATTGAATGCTCGCATCACACCCTGTAAGATCTGAAGGCAGCAGCAATCTCAGCAGAGATTTACAGACTATCACAAAATGTATTTTAACGGAAGCTCAGAATCCTGTTATGCGGTGTTAAAGGCAAGGGATGAGAAAAGGTAAAGGATTAGAAGATCAAACTCCTAAAAAGGGGGTTCAGATTGATTTTGGACACCTGACGGAGATTTAAACTTGCTCTTTCCAAGCTGTTTTTGTGCAAGCAGATTCATCTCTGAGCTGCCAGGATTGGTGTCTTCTTTTATTCAGAAAGCTCCTTAACCAGTTATTTCAAAAGATTTTGCATGAGTGTTCTTTCTGGCCAAAACTCATTCCACCCTCCAAAGTCAGAAACCAGCCAAAAGCAAGAATGAATAATTTACAAAGGGCAGCTGGCCATGTTCCTGCAAAATCAAACCAAAATCCTGGCTCCAACTCTCCTTTAAGTTACTAGATCCAAAGCTGAGCCCTGCAGGTCAAAACTATTCCTACATCTGTATTGCCTAAGTTTCCCATCTTCTACTGTACGTGGACCTTGGGTACAGTATTTTTTTCACTCATTTCCCACCCCTAAATTACATAGTGCTGTTGATTCAATCATAGCTACTTGGGATAATATGCTTAAAGAGTAGGTGAATATTTTATGTTACCTTCAGAGCATCCTCGGATTAGCGCCTGGTGGGGAATTTAAAATAGAATATGTTAAAGTAGAGCTGCACTCACTTCCTGTAAAACAAAGTAACACCCAAATTACTTGCTTGTGTGTAATTAGGGAGTTTTCCTGGGAGTTACCCTGCACACAGGGGTGCTGCCATGTAGCAGTTTGGTAGTAAGCCATCGACTCACTAATGCCACTGCTATAGGGAGCATTCTGAGACAGGAGATAATATGGTACCTCATCTCTGGTTAAAAATCCTAGCAGCTGATGTGACGTAATGCTGAGATCTCTATCTAAATTGCATGCTAGGACTATTATTTAAAAAGACCTGAATATATTTTCAGTATATCATATAACTTTTAAACTGTCTCCTTTGATGTATGCTAACCTACAGCAAAATAAAGATTTCTCTGTAGAACTTAGCTAGACAGTGTAATACCACGTTCAGTTGTATTTACCTTAATTAACAATAGTTCCAGTCATTTATGTGGACACTGCTCCTGCTGTGACTGCATAAAACAATAATAAAGAGCCATACAAACATTTGAAAACTGGATCATTCCTCAGCATTCAGTAGGTATTGAAACCCGCTGTACTCCAATTCTAATTTGAGTGCTTGTTCCTTGTGCTTTGAGGTTGCGAGTGTGACTGTTTGTGACAGCACAGTGTTCAGAATCGTTGTGAACAAATCCCACCACCAACAGCTGGTCCATACGCAGTTTATGATAGACTGAATGTCTTGGCTAGATGCGTGATTTTCTTTAGCAGTTCGTCTACAACATGTACAGCAATCATCAGTGAAGTGTCAGTATAAGGCCTGGTATACTCCTCAGGGGAATCACCTACACCAGTATAAACACATTTATGCTGATAACTTAGTCCATGGTGTAGCCCTTTGTGTGTTCAGAACATTTGAAAGAAACTACCTTTTTATGGAGTGAATTGAGGTGCATAGTCTGGAAAAGAAGCAGAAACAGAGCATAAGATGAGGGTAGCTCAGACACATTTAGCATCTGCAAACAAAAATCAGTGTTCACTCAGATAAATGTATTTCCATGTGATGTTCCTTCTTTCTCTCTTTGTTAAGCATGAAGCTTTTCTTCTGTTTCTTTTTTTTTTTTTTTTTCTTTCTAAAGCTAGTGGTAGATCTGCTCCTGGCAGTATGTTATGTTCAACCATTAGTTTATTTTTTAAGACTAAGAAGAGATATTTCTACATTATAAATTATTTATAAACACAAGAACAAAGGGAGGCTGTCAGGGCTGCTGGTACTTTGAGAAAACAAAAAAAAAAAAGACGATGAATTTATGAAGAATGCAATTTTATGAAAGGGGGGGGGGGGGAATGCAACTACTAATTATTAACATTCATCTGCAGACAAAGACCTGAAAGGATAGGATTAGAGGGATACATTTACATCTGTCTGTCACAAAAAAGAAATCTCATTAAAGGTTTACTAAACTGTCACAAAACTTCTAATGTTAAACTTGAGGGTCTCATGGAGGAGAGGAATATCTCACTTTTGGCCCATTCACTAAAGTGATATTAAAAAACAATTAAAAAAAGCAAATAAAACCACTTGCATTTTTAGTAAGAGCTCCAGCTGAATCTCCTTAGGTGACACAAAGGTTCATATGCCATGGAAAAAGTTTTACATGTCAGTACAAGTTTCAGTAGTTTCTATTTACACAGCCATGTGTACTTTGAGACATGATATGACTGCCACAGCAATCACTTTGTGAATAGCATTCATCATCTGGACGCTTCTTTTCATCTATAAAAAGAAATCTGCAATAGGTTGCTTTGACAATTCAAGATGCTGAGCCACAGTTTCTGTGCTTTAGAGAAGCAGACATTAAGGTTAAATACATTAAAAGTGCACAAAAATAAACACGCTGTGTATGTACAATATGTTGACAATAGCAAAACTTCAATCTACTGTAGTTTTTGATCAAAGAACTGAATCTGTGGAAAAGAAACCCTGAATCTAGCTAAAGCTGTCATTTTATTTTTCATAGCAAACTAATTCATATTGAACACACATCACTGAGGAAAAATCTAGAACACTTTTATATTACTTGAGCCATTGTATGTGGCTGTATTAGTAAGGTATTCAGACAGCCACTCTCACGATCATACTTATCTTTTTCTAGAATTGTATTCTAATTAATTTTATTGTGATTTATACACTGGTTTGATTAACATATGCAATGTCTTGCAAGGGAGAAAGTTTTTATCTTGAGCATTTTGTTAGAGGTAATCAAGACTAGCAAAGAAAAACATCAAAGATTCCTCTAGATCCGTCCCTTGTCATGTAAGGACAGTCCTCGGCAGTGTAGAAACCAAAGCCAGGTTAAACCTTTGAGATTCAGCTGCTTCAGTTAGTAAGGATTTCTTTTTGGGTTTGGGTCAGATTCAAAGAAAACCTAGAACTCTAACCTCTGATTTTCCACTCATTTATTTTTCTAAGTCCAAAGTGGAGAATATTCTTCAGTCTATTTTTTCAAACCTGACTGGTAATTACTGGTGTCGACTTTTATAAGCAAAAGTTGAGACAGCATAAAAAGGCCTGATTTTCAGAGGCTAGTTCCTAAGGTCTGCCGAAGTTTCAGCTCTCTAGGTCTCTCAGTTTGGGCACCCAAAACAGATGCATCCAAATGTAGGCCCATATGTTTGAGCATGTTGCACCACTATATATGCACTCCCTGGCACTGTTGAAAGGCATACATTCCCTGCAACCCTCCTACGCTCCTCCCTCTGTTCTGCTCCATTTAGGTCTGTGCACATAATCTAGATTTCAGGTAACCCGAATGAAAAAGTTCTTTTTATTCCAATAGCTGAAAAATTAGATGGTCGAGACTGGAGCCTACTCAGTAGCCCACTTTTCAGCATGTGAATTCCCTGTGCATGTCATAGTCGATTACCTGCAAAGGGCACTGGCACTGAAAGGAAATGCAAAAATGATGACTTGTAAAACAGGAGTTGTATAAGCAGTGATAACAAGATATTTTATTCTGAATATATCTGGAAGCAGTAATAACAAAACATTTCATTCTTAATGTATCTATTTCCACATTTTCCTACTGAATGTAACTTTTACTGAATGCAACTCTATAATCCACCTAAGCTATAAAGGTAACAAAGCAAAACTGTCATTGGAACTTTAGGAAATACCTTCATACATTCTTGAATGACTTTTTAATAAATAAACCAAAACCCATACAACAGTGTCTAGCAGACCAACCCTTAAGACAGAGAAAAAGAATAGCAGCAAAAATGCCCAAGAAATGTGAAATTATAGATGTCAAAAGCCATTGGACTCTTATTCCCCTTTTCTAATCACGTATCTTCCAGACTACTCTTCTTTACACACTTTTTTGCAGTTCTTGCTTGATATTTTAGGGGACAATAACTCTGATTCCACAAAGGGTATTATTTAAGAGGGCCAAAAATATTTTTTTTCTCATGTTCCCTGTCATGCAGTACATGAACATTAATCATACTCTAAAGAACAGAAAAAATATACAGTCATCTAATAGAGGATTAAATTTTATATCTTTACAGTTAGAAGTCTATTTTCTGTTACTCATAAGACAGGCATAGGAAGCCAATTTAAGAAGCAAATGGTGAGAGATTTAAAAAGCTACACTAAAGCTACAGTTGAATATTTGCTTTACACCTGTTTTCTAATATATATATACATGTATGTATGTATTAAAGGCAAGTGAAAAACAAAATCTTTGTATCTTTTTAATTTAATTTTTTACCAGGGAATTAGATGGTTTGCATTTTTGGGTCTGATATGAACATGTCTGGGAAGGATAACCATATGAAATACCTTTCCAGTCTCCAGATAGACCAGATTTAATGAAAAGCTACTTATAACTGAGGATTTCTGATAAATGCAAATTATTGTAATTAATGGCTATATCTGTATGAAAATTATAATATACTCTTGTTCATTGGTAATATTTGCTATTGTAACATACATTGATGCAAATAAAAGTTGCACTTCAAACAAATTTTCTTTATGGCTTAAAGCAATTTATTATTCAAGTGTTCTTGGTTTTTTATATAATAGGAAAATATATAGTGTAGACAAGCAGGTAACAAAATAATTGCTGAAAGTCATCAAAGTCACAACTTTCACAAGGCAGTTACTGAATCTTATCAAAGTTTGGAATCTGACTCAAGAAAGACCTCTTTTCAAATGCCTGTGCCTAATTTCTCGTCTGAAGCAAGCCCTTTGCTATCTCTATGCCAGGGCAAGATAGACAGCTCTAGAATTTACTTTCTGTTTGTGAGCAGGCTAAAACTTGTGGACACATCACATAGCCTGTCATGTTTAAGCCTGACTCCACAGCAGCACTAACAGCAATTACATAGACAGTACATGTGCATGGGGCTAAGCTGACTCCAGTCAGTACGTTCTTCTCTGCTAGGGAGAAACCTGCACAGCTGCAGTGTTCAGTCATGGTTTTTTGTCTCCTGCCACCAATTACTTTTAGTGAATTTTATGGCAATTTTCATAAACTGCATATTTGCTCCTACTTCTTGTTCCATGCTTTACATTATTTTCTGTATTGTATTCATATAGATAAATTGCAAGGTGGAGATACTGATGCTCCTAAATAGACAGGCCAGGGTTTTGATATGGGTTGCAAATGGTTAGTTTTGCTGATTTACATGCCAGGGTGGGAGAATAAGCAATGAACTGTTGTTTGCCACAAGCACCTTTAAGAATCTGTTCATAAAAGCCAATACTGTGATTTGTGTTTGGCTTTGAACAAGCAAACAAGAAAGTAGCCGTGAATGGGTATAAAATTAGATGTAAGAAAACCAAAAGTAACCAGTCAAACTTTGGCAGACATCTGCAAAGTGATGACAGGAGCATGGATCACATGTATAAGATCGGGGCATTTGGGTGTGAGGCAGACAGTGAAATAATGAGTTTGGATTCTGGAACTGCTCATGCATACACACAGCCTGACTAGGTAATGGTTCTATTCGGCATTGGACTCCTGACAACCTCTTGCATCTTTATGGCACAACATGGAGTGGGTAAGCCTCTGCTTTTGCTTACTTCTCAGATATTCTAGAAGTCTGGAATTCAAGGCCTGGAGCTCAAATTTTAAGTGAACCAGAGATTTAAGAAAGGTTGAGCCATTTCTGCTGTTCAGAACTGTAGGTATAGACTCTTAAGATAAATTCCAGGGTTGTGGTAGACATATGAACAGAACCTGCTGCTTGTTTTTGTAGTAATATTTTCCCTCCTGGAAAAGGAAACTACTGTTTCTAATCCTTCCAGGAATGTCTAAATGGTAGCATAAATTTCCAGTGGGGAGTTAACTCTGCTAAGGACAGCAATTTGGGAGACGCAAAGCAACAAAGAACATTGTAGGACTGGTGTCTCTCTCACACAGGCTTTCTGCTTAGGGAATTCCAAAGAATGTCTAAAATTAGGTCCATTTTGCAGACAAGGAAATTGAGGCACTGCATAGTGCAATACATTGCCTAAGGTTCAGCTACGGGCAAATAGTCAAGCTGCAAACAGAAGACAGACTTCTTGTTCCTTTCAGCTACTGGATACACTAGGCCAAGCCAGCTGTTACTCATTGCTTTAAAGAAGTATTCCAGATGTCCTAAATTGTGCACCTTACATCAAGCTTGATTTTGGTTTAATTGGCAATGAATAATGGGACCTGTTTTTTAAAAGTTAATGGAGCTATCCAGCAGTAAGAACTTGACACCAAAAATGAGTTAGGACTTTTAGATACTTTTTCAATAATGAAGGTAAAGTCACAGAAATTATTTCAATGCATTGTTTAGTCTTCTAAAACAAATCATCTCATTCAAAAAGGATAATTCCTTTTTGCAGGATGTTGTATAGGAAGTCAAACTAGGTCATCACAGTTTTCATTTCTGGATGCATAATCTCTAAATAATGTGGATAGATGAATATATTGAAATGTCGTTTTCCCTTAAAAGTAACTATATACATTTTGCATGTTATATCTCATTGTCTAGTGACAGACTTTATATTTCTGCTTAGTATGCTGTAAAGTGGGAGAAGATTTCTAAAATATTGTTGGAAAGTAATCCAAGTTCCGTCAGGTTTCCCTGGGCTTTATACTGAAAGCTTTAGGTGCCCTCTTTTGGTATAGCGCAGGAATTGCAAGCAGGCTTTGTTTTTTGAAACCACCTTTTGGGGAAGCACAAATCTCCAAATTATGGGAATCCTATGGTGAATGTTATACAAATGGAATCTGCCGGCAGAAAAAGCATTGTATTTCATAAGAAGTCCTATTCTATGGTGTATTTCAGTATTAATATTGCATATACAGTCAGTTCATGATTTGCCATTAAATTCTCAGTGTTGAGGTTTGATAGCGATGCTTCAAGAAGTATTTATGCTTAAAGGCAATATACCCAGAATGCACATGAGCAGGGAAAGCAGAATTACAATTCACAGAATATTTGCTGCTGAATTGAACATTACAGTTATGTCATACTGTGTCTATGGCTTCTGTAGCATGGAGACTCACTTATCAACACTAGCTAAATTCTAGTTCCAACATCTACAATGCAGTAAAAGGTCAAAATAATTTCTTTTAAGAATATACAGGTACAAATGCAGAGATTTTATAAGTTTAGTTGATATCTCTGTGTTGGGCCATCTGGCTATATGTAGTATACTTCTATCCATGGTTCGGGCTGTCTAGACCGGTGATACTCAAATCTGTGTAAGTTTCCTTTCTACTGGATCCCTTTCTGGTTTTCATCTGGGTCCTTAACCTGTCTTATAAAGACAAAAAAACCTCTCTTCTCATTTCTTCTTCCTTCTTGCTATTATGATATTTTGAATATATTCAGAGTTATTGCTAGTAGTTAACTCCAAATTTGTGCTGTGTGAGAGTGAATCTCGGATGTAGTTAACAAAGTACTTAATGTCAGTTTTATGTAGTGTTTTCTGCCAAATATGTTAAGAAAATCAGTAGAAATTGTTGATTTAGGGGTCATCAGTAGGACAGTGTTTTTTCTTTAAACTTTACCTTTCCATTATTGGAACATTGTCACCGCAGGAAGCAAAAGGTGCACTGAAAGTACATGCTCAACAAATGCAGCAAGAAACTGCACTGAAGTGCATTACAAGTTTTGTAGTGGGCCTTAGATATTCTTTGCAGGTGTTCTTATATCCTTCCACACAAGTCAACCTCTGTTTCTTTGATCATATCAGCACTGACAAAGAGATAAATGATTCAACTCTTTAGCACATAGTCCTAGAGTCCCAGTTTCTGTTCCTGTGAGGATGTTTGAATCAAAAATCTTTTTCAAACAGGTAAAAGTATGAAGATTTTAGTAGGAAGTGGATATGGCTCACAACATCTGTTTCCAGCCATTCCTTATAAAAGGAATGGTCTTTGTATCTGCTCATTGCTGTTGATATTATCTCTAAAAGCATGAGCTGCAATTTTAACTACAACTATCTGAACAGCAGTTGAATATGAATGACTATAACTTTGCAGATGTAACATCAGTACTAGCTTTATGTACAGACTGAGGGCAATAGGGCATATTGTCACATCAATTTTTAATCAGGATTCTCCAATTAAATCAATGGACAGTACTGTTTAAAAGTCAATAGTACAGTAAAGCCCGTACTTGGCTCAAATGGACAGATTTAGAGGATAGTCAAACTCAGGCTGACTGTAACATAAATAATGGAAGCTGCTTTCAAGTGCTCTCAATCATTTAGCTCATTCTAAAATGCAAAGTTACAAACTGTACATCTGATGATACAATGAGGTTCCATTTGTAAATACATTTCCTATAATGTGGGATGCAATGTATTATTCATATTGCGATGAAGAGCCAGGTAGTATGGAGCAAAACTGACAGAGTATTGTAAGCAGGTGGGAGACAGAGAAGTAATTTGTAATAGTCACGAATCACTGTTGGCTAAGCAAGAAGTATTCTATTCTATTCTATTCTATTCTATTCTATTCTATTCTATTCTATTCTATTCTATTCTATCCTATCCTATCCTATCCTATCCTATCCTATCCTATCATAATATATGATATGATATGAGATGAGATGATATGAGATGATATTACATGATATTACATGATATTACATAATATTACATGATATTACATAATATTACATGATATTAAATTAGATTTATATTCCTGTCCACAGCACTTTTTTTATTTTACCATACTATTTCCAAGTAGCTA
Organism: Strix aluco; assembly: GCF_031877795.1. Taxonomy (NCBI): domain Eukaryota; kingdom Metazoa; phylum Chordata; class Aves; order Strigiformes; family Strigidae; genus Strix; species Strix aluco. The sequence continues at coordinate 97,276,001 of NC_133934.1, read as the reverse complement.
GATTTATGGCAATTTTCAAAATACTTCTTGGCTTTGCATGCTAAAGACTCAGAGAATGAGAGGACTATTATATGGCAATGTTACGTAGTGTTAGGTAAAACCAGAAAATATTAAACATGACCATTTGATAGTATGGTCAATAGCTGGAAAGAGAAATAACAATGCTGTCAGCGATGTGACAGAGAGTTAAATGTTCCTCAAGCAAAGCAGAAACTAATGAGGAACAAAAGGGATAGTTCTGATAAGTAGAATTTACTGGTGCCTACCTAGAGGTTTATTTATGAGTACACTAGCATTTTAAAAATAATTTTATTCAAGATCTAATAACAATCTAGAAAGTTTGAAGTTAAGAGGTTAGCAAGATTTTTTAGACCACACTGGTTACTAGTGGATCTGTGTTCTCAACAAACAGTTCAGCCCTTAAAACTGGGCATAACAGGAGTGCTTGCTTGCAGACCAAGAGCAGTGTGTTTCAGCAATTAACTCTGAAGCCAAAACCAGAAAAAAACGTGGTCCCAAGTCTTAGTCTGTCTAACATAAATTGAAAAATTACTAGACATACACGCATTCATTGTGAGGTTTTTTCATTCGGTCAGTCAGGATTATAATCCCATTTCTCATTAGCTTTTTTCAGAGGGCTGCATTCCTGTGAGGAGGAGCATGACGTTGTTCAGAAGAATCTATTTGTCTAGAAATTCTTCCCCTGAAATGAAGAATAATTTAGAATTGACAAGTTAAAGCTAGGTGGACTAGACATGCTTCTTTTTATATTTCAGAAGATACATAATTCTTGATAGTCTCCAGTTCAGTGTCATAGACCCAAATCGTTCGATCCCATAGATACAAGTAGATTGTCTAAATTTTCCAGATTGTCTGAAAGAATGAGAGGGTTTAGGGTCAGATCTGCTTATTTTTCAGATACTAGCAAAACTTGCATTCAATTCTTTGGAAGTAGTATTTGTTTCATCTACACTGGTTGGTGTTCTTAAAACACCGAGTCTTGATTAGTACTGAGTGCTTGACTGCATCACACTTACTTCTGGCCCTCTGCAATTAATGATTTGGTAGTGTTGGCTACTCCAACCATTCAAAACTCTTGATCACCCATCCAAAAGTATTGATGTGTTGGGAACTACATTTACAAAAATACTACATTTAGAGGGTTTATCTTCTGGGTTCAGAGGGTTAAGAGTTCATATTCTCGAAGTATTTTGGCAGCTGCAAGGCCTAACAATTTTTTGTTGGAGTGAATGAAAGCCAAGAATCTCATTTAAGTCAGAGTTTCCAGGATGTGACCTTTTAATAAAACAATACAATGAAACTTTGATTTTGGTGAAGTCCATGAGAATTTTGGCACTAATGTCTCACTGGCCAAGATCACCCATAAACCCATCAGAAATGTGAGGAATTTACAAAGCTGGAAAAACTGACTGAAGATGAATGTTTGGGGAGTTGCTGTTCTCTGCAGTTTCTATGATCTGGTTGTCTGCACTGAAGCATGGGGTTTGTGGGGCTCTGTAATATATTTCAGTGGATTACTAGCAAAGACCAGAATTCAAATCTGGGGTAAACTCTAAAGAGAGCAATAAATTTACCTAGAGGTGAATGTGTTTTAGACAGTGAATATGTCCTTGTTATTTAGCATTAGCATGGCAAGATATTGTCACCTTATATAAAGAAAGATTTGTAGTTGGTCAAAAGAATGACATACCTAAATACCTGACATCCCCACAGGGTTCACCAAAGGGGAACTATAGGCTTAGGCATCCTAAGAAATGGTGCAGTTGCCTGCAGCAGTGGTTATGAAGAATCTTATAACTAAAAGGAAGGAGGGATAAAGAGGAGACAGAAGGACTCAAGACTACAGATTTGTCCTTTGGTCTCATAATGGATGAGACAATAAGAGAAAATTGTACTTTGTATTTTATGAAGTCAATAAAGATGACAGTGCCATACAGACTAAGAAGGAAAATGATGGAAGTGAGAAGTCATCATTCACATATACATCCCCCTTGCCTCAGATCAGGGCTGATGGTATTCAAATGCAATAGCACTCCTTTGTAACTCCACCCACCCTGGATCAGAGCTCCAGAGATCCCCAGTACTTCCCAATACCATCTCTACATCACCAATTTAGATCTTACATGCTTAACCAAAGCCATGATTCCAAAGTTTTTCTCATGCCAAACTGTTCCCACCTCTTTACCAACCTATCCTACATCTTTCGCAATATTCTTTTATACATACCACATCTTTCTTAGTCCCTGGACTTCCCACATTAGACTCCTTTCCTATCTATGGATTTCTGAGCCTCCAATTCATCCTGTAAGCCTTCTTCATTCTCCCAACTCTACCTCTCTAATCTACTCTGATCCAAATTCATCTACAAGGAGATGCAGCATCATCCTGTGGAAGCAGAATGGTTTTTGCAGTTTCATAAAGCCAGACATGGGGTGTACTTATCAGAAATCCATCTCCAGAAAACTTTATTGAGCTAGGAAAGAACAATTCCTAGAAAATACATATGTGTGGTAGTTATAGCCCAGAGATGATGGGTTTGTTATGAAACTTTCTTTTCAACAAAGATTTAATCTATTTTGGCCCTTCTCATATCCCTAGAGTAAATGAGTACAGTGATTTGAATTCCCTTATCTAGTAATTAGTATTGCTCCATCCTCAAACCCCACATCAGTCATGACCCATCCCCATCACTATGATGTTATTTCAGATCAAAACCAGCAGAGTCATGGCTAACCTCCTAGTGGTTTGGCTATCAATAAGATGTGGGATTTGAATTAAGGGGGGGAGGGTTTCGAATTTCCATAGAGTAGATTTGGGGTTCCAGCCACTGGGAAGGCTGTTACAGGGTTCCTTGGTTTGGGGAAAATTCTTGAAATATCAAACATTTTAACAGGCTGGGAAAATTGTTTTCCACTCAGTTCTAATTAGATCATAGGCTCAATGGAATTTGTAATAATTTCTGACTTTGAAAAATGTGATGTCTCATTGGCTTGAACAGTTAATCAATGATTGAATTCACTCGATATAAGTTTACTTAAGAAACCAGAAAACAGATGTTATGTCTCATTCATTTTGCTATATAGGCTCAGAAAGGTAATTACTACCAAAGCTTGGAAATACTGGTCTCTGACAACTGAATTAAGTTTCTGTGAGCATACACTGTGTGCTATGAAACGTCCAGGAGTTGAGAGTTAGACATTCAGGAGCCGGCCTAAGGGAACCTTTCAAGACTTCTGAGATTTCTACAGGGGTCAAAGATTACTCACAACTCTGACCAGTTAAGTGCTTCATGTGGAATAACAAGAAGGTATGAAAGCCATTTTGCAGAGAATCAAAGTGGAGATGTTGTAAAAAGGAAGACACCCATGTGGTGCTAAGATAAATTACCGAAGATATTTCTGGATCTGTAACTGTCTTTATAATAACTTTCTGCTTGCATAATCAATAATTTTACATGTAAAATATGAGATTGAATACCGAGTTTACAGTGGGCATTCATGAGTGAACACAGAAGATTAAAACCATAACAAATAAATAATTATTTCTCTATATAAACTTTGTTCCTCAGCACATCTTATGACAAATTGCTCTGATGCACTAGCCAGGAAGGGTCTTCTAGGAAAAGCGAAAGCAAAATCTTGCTTTGAAGGGGATCTCCTTTGTCACATATCTGAACTTGATAGAACAGTGATTAATTTGAGGTCTACGTAAAAAAAAACCCTGTGTTTGTTAATGCTGATGTGGAACAAATCTTTTATCAGTCTAGAAACTGAAGTCTTTGCTTTATATGCAGCTTTAAAGGTTATTTCACTAGATGACTTTTAACACACCAGTTACATTTAGTTCCTGCTTGACAATTCTGATGATGTATGAGCCACAATAGCTGCTATGATCCTTTTCCTTTGCCAAGCAGTTTTGTAAAGGGGCTTGAAAGGGAAAAAACTGTATTTTTGACACTCCAGTGAATAGATCAATTAGGTAAGAAGTTGCTTTTACACAGTGGGGTTTTTTTAAGCATAGATGTGATCTAAACCATTATATTAGTTAAAAGATTTTCATTTATATTGGAAGGAATTGAGAATCTAGGAAATCCACAGTAACTTCCTGAATTAGCACCAATTTCTCATTAAGTCAGATACTGCTTAATCTTGTTTATAGAGACAGTCCTCTGATCCTGTTGGATTCTCAAGAAAAAGGACATTGTCGAGAGTCTTAAGTCATTCTGAGATGAGTAGGCTCAAAGAATTACATCACGATTCTTGGCAAATCCTATGACCTTCTTAACTCTTTCATTGCCTTAGGATATTTGATATTCCTCCAGGAAAGTATATCTAACTCACCCACTTAGTCTAGGGTGAAATACCACTTCATTTATGAATCTGGCACAGACAGAATTACAGCACAAGATAAGTGGCCCTTGTCAGCCCTCCAAAGAAGAATGTGCTTTTAGAGAGGGAGTTGATACACATTTTATCATGTGGTAAAACACCCCTCCTTGAGGCTAGCAAGCCAGGAAGGCTGTTGTACATAAAATGGTCTGAAACTGCACGTCAGTTACTCTACTGAGTTTTTATTGTTTTATCTTGTTCCATTGATAAAGATATACAAGATTAAAAGCTTATAATGTTTGGTTAAATATATTCAGTCCCAAGTCTAGTCAACAACAAGAGGTGACAAAAAGTTAATGTTGGTATATCACCATTAAATTGAAATAGTACAGCTAAAGAATGTATAAGGGAAATTTTTTGTCAGGCATCTGATGACTTGTATGTCACTACAGTATAAAAAAGCTGTGCAACAGAACAAAACAAAAAATGCATAATCTACCTGATTAATTTAACCTTTTTTCTTACTGGTATATTGTGCTTTATTATATAAGGCAGCACACAGATTTAGGTGATAATCCAAGAATTTTACAGATTTTACTTTAATTTTTAATATCTCCCGAATCACAGATTTCTGCAAATATTCAGTGTTTTTTGTCCATATCATTTTACTTAGGTGTTGTGATTGAAGTGGTACATAATTGTAGTATATAACTGGGTGGCAGTGCTCAAACACACCTGACAGAGACTTGTGCTGTTCCAGTCAGGTCCTGCATAAATGGCTTTGCACATTCTTACAAGAAATCTTTTAAATGAAAGTTAATGATACAGATGTTGTAAGGAAAGTATCTGAAAAGCAAATCCATTTTTTTAAAAGGGAATGACCTTTTCTTTTTACCACTAGAGAAGTCACACTCCAGGGATGGTGATTTTTGCAACATCCTATCTGTGCTGGTTCTCTTCACAAAAGATCAGTTTGGGGATGGTAAAGAGACTTATCTAGTAATTTTTGCATTTTGACCGTCATTTGCTGCAAATAAAATGACTGGTGAAAACTGAAAGAGAAAGAGTAAAGTTTTCCCACATAATTCCTTCTAGCCTGCAGAACATTCGGTAAATTGGAAAGCCAGGAACTGTTACCTAACACCTTTTGAAAACTTTTGTTAATGCTTAAATACCAGTACCTACCTCTGAGCCATACAAGGCTGAAAGCCTTAGCACAACTTAGATAACGTCATTCTCTTTGCCATCACAGTGAATGAACTCCTCCTGCAATCTACACTGACACAATTAATCTTCTCCTAGTGTCAGCCGAAGAGTGCTATTTCTACAGTCTCTTCATTATTATCTCTTGCACCATGTTACCTGTCCCTCAGACCTATCACCTACATTACTGGTATGAGGACTCCCTCTTATACCAGGGTAGATCCATCAGCTAACTCATTCTAGGGGGAATGGGAAACACTCTGGCACAGGAGTGCTCAGTTGGCAGATCTGAGGAGGACAGGGGTAATCAGGGGAGGGCAGTGATAATCAGGTGGGAACTGCCATTTCTTTGGCAGAGATGGAGCTAGAAAAGAACACTCACCCACGGTCTAAGTTTCTCTGTCATTCTCATAAAGGTTAGGCTACATGTAAAGTTGTGAAACTGCTATCATTTCCACAACAAAAATTCTGGCTCTTTAACTCAAACGAGAAAAACTCATGTTTTTTTCATTTAGAGATGCCTAGCTCAAACATGAGCACTGTGACATTTAGCTGTGCTGTCTGTAGCCACTAAACCACAATCTGCCACGAGCAGAAACTGAAACACTGAACTGTTCCACTGCTGTCTGACAAGCACCCATGGAGCAATTGGCACAGCATGGGCTCGGTCTCCTTCTGCAGGCTTGCTGCTCCTGGAGTCCTCTTCAGCATTCCTCAGTATTGATTTGTAGGTGATGCAGAAGAGGTTAACAGTATGAATTTGAGGGGTTTGGACCAAAATATATAAAAACTGGGTGAGGACCTTTGAGTCTATAATTAGAATAACTGGTTTTTACTGCACAGTATTTTATTTAAGTAAAACATTAATTTTACTTTTCTGATTTCAGTACTTCCAATTTATTTGATTTTCACTGCTCCCTTAAAATCAGAAGAGGGCAGCTATTAATGGCTCAGTTTCAAGAAGATTAAAAGAAGCATGTGGGAAATTCTGTCTGTCTTTAAAAGAAAGAGAGTCACTGTTGTAAGGGTATTTGGAAGGTGAGAGCATCTGCTTCATTACGATTATTCAGTCAAGGACCTTTCGGTGCAAAAAGGTATAACAAGAACAGACCTTGTAGACAAGGGATAACAAGGCAGTACCAAAGACCAAAATACTCCAGTCACTAACTGCCGGGCCATCAAGAAACTACCAGGCATCACGTCAGAAAGATGGACTTTGTAACCGAGGAGGAGGAGGAGGAGGAAATGAGATGAACATGAGAATTTGGGATATTTGAAGGAGTCCTGTGGGACTATGCAAAATTCATGCAGGAATATTTAGGGAAAGGGGACTGGGGATGAACAAAGAGTGAAACAGACCAAGAGGGGCATAAAAGGGGCCTGCCACATGTAAATCATTGCTGCTCAGTATGCTTGTGTGACAGAGCCCTGCACCGGATCACTGCAGTCTATCTTCTCCTTTTATTAAATATTTTCTTAACTATCTGTCTGTGTAATCTCACTTTGTTCACCATGAGTGTGTGCATGCTGTAAGGGCTAAGTGGCCACTGTTAGAGGAACAGGCTTAGAGTGGATTTGGCACCGGCAACTGGAGTCAGACCAGGGGTGTAGGTGCCCCTCACCTGTGGCACCAGCAACTGGAGCAAGTGGGGACCTCAGTGCCAGCTACTGGCATGGGAATAGTGTGAGTGAACTCCTGAGTGCCAGCTAGTGGGGGTACTAGTATGAGTGAAGTGAGTAAGGTTCTTAGCACTGCTGTCTGGAGTCACAGCCCACATGCCTGCTACCGTCAGGGGAGCAGGGAGAAGTATTTGTATCTTCCCCAAACCTGGTGCATGTGGGGGTGCACATGCTATTTGCTAGCAAACTTGACAGGGAAATAGCAGGTGAGTAGAGGGCCTAGGGCTTGGGCAGGGGTATCAGCCGGTGCTGGTATTCAGGGTGACCCACCAGTGTGGGGTGCCTGTCAGATAGGCATGTGAGTACATACGTCTGTCTGCTAATGAGCATCAAGCTGGACTAACTGGTGCGTAGGAGATCCGTGGAGTGGGTAAGAGGGCTCAGCATCCAGGCTGAAGAAGCTGTCTCTTACCTGCAGAACCTATATTTGAAGATCCTAGTCTTGAAGCTGGATCCTCACATGTATATCGATAGATATTTAGAATCTGAAATTATTAACTTGACTTTAAGATCTGAACACAGGACACAAGAAAAATAGGAAATCCACAAGAAAAAAATATATTTCAGTGTATTGCCATTGCAACATGTAAAAAGATGTAAAAGGGAGATTTTTGGAAGCGTTCATCATTTAAATGAAGTAGTATTTCTGGTTATTTAAAAAGGCATAATTCTAAAGTGATTAGATTTTTAAATCATTAGATCTTAAGGCAGGACAAAAAATATTGTAAACGTGTGTACTATCTGGTAGGGAAAAAATATCTTGCTTCAGAGAGATTAGATTAATAAAACAATTTCATTACATCTCTTCTGTAATTAAATAGGAGTTTGAAGATAATATTTATTATAAAAAATCATAAATATTATTTAAAAATTAAATCTCTATTCAATACTTCTAAATATTGATAAAAGAAAGATGAAACCCAGGAAAATACAGCTGTTTATATCTTCTCAGTGTTTCTTTGAATGAGATCACAGTATAATTGAATAAAATATGTATCTAGAAGGGCATTAATTAGCCAGCATGTAATAGTTCACAAGACCTGCTAATCTACGGGACTTCTGGGAGCTTTTTCAGATTGCAGCAATTGATTTTGTCACAGAGCCAAAAAGTGGAGAGGAGTCTTAATTTTTTTTTTTTTCCTCTTCCAGAAACATACCTGATAAATCTGGCGGTGGCTTTTCTTTTCTTACCCTCTGTTCAAATCAGACCATAATTACTCTGGCATCAAGGTCAGGCAACTTGGCTCATTCTGAAAGATATCAGCTGTTTTTCTCATGCTTGCTGAACCTCTCTTAGACAAATTTTGCATTGTTTTTTGTGTCAGTTTTATCGTGGAACATCGTGCTGCCATCTGGGAAGAAAAACACCATGGTACAGGAGCAGCTGGTGAATGAGAATGGCCAAATAAACATTGGCACTCATTCTGCCATTAGGTGAGATAAGAGGGCTGAGGCCAAGCCAAAAGAGACAGCCCAAACTGCTGTCATTATCCTTCACTGTCCCTTTCCCCCTTATCTCTTTTTAAAAACACAGCTATCATTCATTTTAGAGAAGGGAAACCAAACCTAGCTATCAGGTGTTGGACATACCCTTCTGAAGCCTGGAAAACAGAGATATCCACAGTCAAAAGCATCTGAAGTGTCTTGCCAATTGGGTGAGTGACTGGATACTTATATTTCCCTGGAAAAATAACAAGAACATTTCATGTTTCTATAATGATTCCTGTCATAGGAGCTCAAAGCTCTTTAGATGTAATTAATTCTCTAAGCATTTTGAGAATGGGTAAGAAGCTATTATCTTCATTTTCATAGGCAGGGAAGTTGGGGCACAAAGAAACAAATACCTGATTTGTTAGATATGGATTAGATATGGAGGTTGTGTTAAGGCCAGGGATAAATCCTAATTCTGAACTTCTTCACCTTTTTTCCTAGCAGCAGCCCAATTTTCCTTCCAGAGACTTGAGGCCAGCCCAGAAATTTAGGGAGACAATGAACTTACCCAACATTAACCTTCAGAAATGTAAAACATGATGCAGGGTTGTATTCTTATTTATTTATTGGAGAGCTGAGCTACCTTTTTTGCAGACCCATGGCAAGGTAGTGGACAGAGGAACTACATCCAGCTATCAATGGCACAGACTTTCTAAAAGGTGGGGAGGAGGCTGATTCTTAATTCCTAGACACTGAGTTTCTGTAAGATTCTCCTTTGACATCAGAGTACGTATGCTCACATTTGCAGCTTGGATCAGTTGAGAATCTATTTACATTTGGCACAGACTGGACATGCACAGACTTGCAGCCATTAACACTGCCTAAGATTGCCTATCAGCTAATAGTTCTGGGAAGTTTTACTTAAAATATCACTTCTTTTTTTTAATAATTAGCATGATTGGTTGTGAGACAAAAAGATGGAAATTTGAAAATGAGACAAAGTAGTCTGTATGGTTTTTAAAATGAAGGATGAATTATTCCTTATCATCCATTATGTCTGTGTTGCTGTATCAAATAAAGATACAGTTGTCCACTCGAGTTTGACTGTCAATAGTCTTTACTGGTTGATGGCTGTTTGGGGGAGAGTTTAGTAATCTCAATACACTTCCCAGTGATAACAGCTGTCTTCCTTGCAAAATCACATATGGCGCTAACTGGCATGGCTGTCAGCCCTAGTAAGGCTAACATCATGGTGTTAGCATTGTCCTTCCTCTGTGAAGAACACTGTCACTAAGGTACACTAGTGAGGCCTTCTAGAGCGATCAAAAAAGCAATGACCCTAAACTGCTTGCTCTGACCTAACATCCCTCACTCTTATAGAAGTAAGAGAAAGGGTTAGTCTAATTCAAAATCACCTTGTTTTGCTTTCTTATGTCTTCTGTGCAACTGCAAAAGACCAAACAGTCATAATTCATGGGCTTTTAACAGCGGGAAGAACTATCATCAGCTCTGACCTCCTGCAGTAGCACAGGCCACAAAATTTCACATCGTTTACATGGACTGGGAGCAAAACCAGGCAGTTATTCAATGATCAGGGGTGATAAAGAAGCCTTGCTTCCTCAGTCTGTACCACCCATATACAATCCACCTCCCTTCTCAGCTCCTTCCACTTCCCATGGCAATTCTTTGTCCCCTGTCCAACTCTTCCAATTCCTTCTGAGGGACTCTATTGGCCACATCTATTAAGGCTGATTCAAAGCTCCCTGTAAGTGTATATGATGTTTAGCTGTTGACACTGTAAATGGCTACAATGGGCTGAATTCTCCTGCTTTTCTCTCAGTGGGAACACTGTTTTAGGTCTCTCTCCTCTACTGCTCTATTCATATTCATGAACTTGTGTCATTATGCCTTTACAAAGTTGCTGGGAGAAGAAGGCAACCTTGCAGATGGATGCAGTGTGCTGTCACATAGGCCTTGTTTCTTTAGAAAGCTAAACTACTTACCAAACACCAACAGCTTTGGGTGCGGTCATAGACATGGAGACTGACAACACAGCCCCACAAGACGTGAACATCAGGCAGTGTTTTTAAGGTGACCAACTGTCCTATTACACTATCCTTAGTACAAGAGATTTGTCCTACCTTTGCTATTTTCCCAGAACAACTTCTGTACACTATGGAGGATGCTGATATTGCCAGCTGTTAAACTTTTCCATGAAGAGTAAAAAAGAAATAAATTAGAAAGTGAAAGATGAAAAAGACAACAAAAAAACCACAGACTAAATTAGAAGTTCTCAGTAAATATATTTGTTTAGATTAATAAATGTTTTAAATAACTGATTTGACTCACCCAAAGCATTTGCAAAGGTGTTTTAGAAACCTTGAACTCTCCTACCAAAAACTTCAAATCCAAACTACCATGAACTAAACATGCTTTAAAACCTTTACAAACAAACAAAAAATCAAAAATATATGACCGTGACTGTGACTGAAGCAGTGCCGTGTTCCAGAAGTAAACTCAGAATTTTAGTAGGCTATGTGGAAACTACCCAGATATGGGCTAGTTATTATAATATCTTAAAAATGTGGGAATCTGCTGTGGCCATCTGGTACAGTATGGCACCATGAAAAGATATCATTTCAGGTCCTAAAAGTAATTTATCAGTTTAATATTACACCTAGATTAATTAGCCTTAATAATGTTAATAATAAATAATAAAGCTAGACCTAATATTATCTAATTCCTCTTTCTGGGTACAATTATTCTCTACAAGGTCTTTTAGTAAAGTATTTCAGTTGGGTTTGATTATAAGGACAAAGGGACAATAAGTAGCAGTGACTGAGAAATATGATTTCTACTTTGAACTCTAAAACACTAGTTTATTTGTGGTTTGGTTTCCTTTTCTCACCAGGTTTTCTACTACAGAGTTGGAAATTCTGAAATTTTGCTTTGCAGGAAAACAGTGTAGCTTGCCTTACTGTGCAATCCTTTGAAATTTCTCTTCCACGTTTTATTGTGCTCTCAAGCTTTCCTTTGATTTTAAATACTGATTGAACTCAGTAGCTCAAAGAGAGCAGCACTAAAAATGGTTTCTCAGCAAAACTCACACAAAGTTTGCAAAAACATAAACAGTTCAGAAAGTGACTGAACACGAATATGTTGTGATGGTGACATCTTGACTGTATAGTGTGACCGCATCAGGTCACAGGACAGAGGGGAGATTATGAGGTGGTTGTGTTCTTTCATAAAGATGGTTCTGGAATTTCAGATCATATAAAAAGCAAAAGTTTGATTGACATGCTAGAAAATGGCATTTAGCATGTTCCCAGCTGCAATACCACTCTTCTACTCAGAGTCATGGATCTGCTGGTTATTTGTGCTTGATCTATGAGAACTCAGACTAACAGTGAGATATGTTGAAATTCATGAAATGCAGGTGCAATGGTTGCAAAGCATCAAGCTGGGGCCAAAAGATCCTTCCTGTGCAAGACACAGCATTGAAAGGGCAACAGTGAATATAGAAGAGCACTTAGAAGAAATGAGATGCTGTGGATGGTATTTCTCTTTGACACTAGTGTTCTTGATGATTCGAGGCAAGTCACTGTGTCTCCGTATTTAGTCTTGACATCTGTAAAACAAGGATGGTGTCAGTAACAACCCTGATAAAACACTGTGGATAAAAACGCTTTGAGATAGAATTTTTTTGCCAATGAAAGCAGTATGCAAGACCTAGGTATTCCTATTGCTTATCGTACAAACCATTCAGTGCATCTGATCTCAGTGTCCATCTTATGATAAAATTGTTTCTGTTGTGGCTCTCTGGTGAGTCAGCAACTTCTTTTTGGTGAACACAACTCCAGCAATTAATCCCATGGACAGATTTTGTTGAGGAAGTATTAAACAGTTTTTGGATATTTTTAATATAGATACGTAATGAAAAACAAAAATAAAGAGCCAGCACTGTGTAACTCTTCTCAGCAGGCTGCTGATCAATCTCTCCCAGGGCCATAGCTTGTCAACCACTCATTTGAAAAAAATAATTTAAAAAAAAAATCTTACTCTAGGTTCTGTCATGGCAGAAGATCCAGAAACGCCACTATCTCCATATGGTAACTCAAGGCTGGCTTGTTGGTCATGAGATCAGATAAGTCATGCTGGTGCAAAAGAGCCCTTTAAAAACCATTGTTTAATGTGAAGACCTGCAGCCAGTGTGGAGCAACTGGAATATACTTTCGTCTGCTCTCTGTTATTTCCTGGAGATACCCTCCACAGAGAGGGAAGGAATGAATGCATGAAAGGAAGGAAATAATAATGATGGAGAAACAAACTAATTTCTGTAAGTAAAATGACTTAGTTGCAAAGAACAATACTAATCTGCCTTTCCACAGTGAATGAACTGAAGTCTTTGTCTTAGTTGGCTAGTCCATCACGAAGATGTCACAGCTGTGCATCTTCTTAGGCTGCTACACACTGAGCGCCTGTATACTGCCGTTGCTGCTGGAACCATCTTGTATAGTATCCAACTTAGTTTAACCCACAACATCTCAGGTACCAGAAGTCTTGCTGCAGCAGCACAGAAGTCATGCAGACTGCAAAAAAAAAAAAAAATGTTTTCCTTCAGAAGAAGTCCATATTACTCTGAGTACAATCTTCTTAGTATCAGGCTAGGTATTTTGAATTTTGAATTTAGAATACTGTGTTTATATTCCCGTAATGCATCCTGGCAATAGGTACTGGTGTGTTATATTCTTTTTGTCCACAAGATGTCAATGCATCCTAAGAATTCTAGTGCACATAGCCTAGTTTATAAAATGAAGCCTAAATATTTACGCGTTAGTGTTTTGTGTAACTACAGTGTCTACACCACCATAGCCATGATTCTTACTGGGTCCACTGAGCAAATGTCACTGATAACTAATAACCAAACAAAGAAATAAAAAATAATAATATCAACAATAACAATAGCAACACCATAGATCATTCTGTCCAGCAGAAGTAATTTTTGGTAAGAGTGCAAACCTTCATGAAGATCTTACGTCACGGAGTCTCCTTCTTGTCCCGTTTGGACACCTGCAGTGGGGGGATCCATCAGGATGCGGTGGTTAGGAGTGCACATCTGCCAGAAGGAGAAGCAAAGTCTGTTAAGTCAGACATTATGCCTATTAGCTTGAACTCCCAAACGGGAGCTGCTCAACATCTGACTCGCTCAGATCATGGGTGGAATGAGTCTATATGTATCAACAGCTGCCCATGTTTATTGATACCTTTCAATATCAAAAAGAATTAGACTTATGGAAATGCACATTATTGCCTGTCTTTACCAAAAGCTTTAACTTTGCTCTCACGTACATGAGAATATTATCGGAATGCACTGAAGTAAAATTCCCATGTAAGGGACAGAGATTGTTTCTTCTGGTTATAAAGAACTTCTGAGCTCCTCAGATGATAGGCATTAGGAATATGCTAGTTTTTACTGTGTTTTACTGCTTTACACTTTTTTTAATGTATCCCGTAAACATAGCTGAAGATCAGAATATATCTGTCTGATATCTGAAGCCACAGATGCAACCTAGATGGACTGATGTGGTCCTTATTTGTCTTGATTTAGAGTTAGTTGGGATGGCATAAAAGGCTTACTTTAGAATGAATTTTGATGTATGTCAGCAAGACGTAAGAGTAGAATTGGTGTACCTGAAAAGGGAGACGCCAGGGTGGGTACTTTACTGGCATTCCTCCAGGGAAGAAGCAGCCAGCATTTATGAATGTGTTTCAGTAATGCAGTAACTGCTGCCAGTTTGTCAGAAGCCAAGTTTTGCCAAATGCCTGTTCATTTTTTCCATAGACCTTTAATATTTTCTTTCAGAAGAGGAGGATGGAAAATGAACAGAATGTCATTTTTACAACAGAGAAGCTAAACTTGTTCTTTCTTGAATCTTTTAGAAAAATATATAATTGATTATGGATAATTTTAAATAGTGTAAAATACAATTCAAGCACTTTTATTTTCTCATATTTTGAGTAGGAGATTGATCCTGTTCCCTTCTACCTGCATAAATATTTGCTTGAGTCAGTGAAATTAAAACAACATAAAATAAGTTTCAGATCAGTTTTATGCTATCTCACTGGTTATTAGGTGCCTAATACATGATGACTTGATTCTGCTTTCACTGGGATAAATCTGGGGTAAAATTCATTACTATTTCCTTTTCTACTAACCAGCACAGAAAGACAGGGGGCCTTCTTTTGTCCAAGGAAAATTTTACCAACTGAAGAGTAATACCAACAAAAGCTTACAAAGTATCTGTATTTTATTGTATGTCTACCTTGACAATGAAAGGAGGAAAAGTTAGTGTCTTCTCCTTCAAACATAAGTGATAGGAACTACACCTGGATGTGGTATGTAGGAAAATACATCTCCTTTTTCTCATTACAAAAATGCCATCTTCTAGGAACAGTTCAGACACAAAAAGTAAGTTCATGGTACCTGGTGTTCTAAATGCCAGGCTCCCACCTGTGGGACCTGAGACCACTTCAGATATTTAACTCTGGCTACTTCTTGTGCTTAGTATAAGTCAAACATTTATCTGTTCTCTACAGGCTGGTAGTTGCAATCTCTAAGCTTTTAGAGCCCAAATTTATAAAGGGTGAAAATGTTATCTTCCCAACCCTGGTATATTTTGATATTGGCTTTTTTTTTTTTTTTGCTTTAAGTTGGCTGGGCTGTTAGAGCTGATTGATTGAGAACAGATTGGTTGCTACTTCCATGTAACAGATACAGTGCTGCTTATGGATTCATTCCCAACTGCACCTACCTGGCACTCCCAGGTTGTGCCAAAGGTCCTGCCAAAGCCAAAAGTGCCACAAAGCCCAAAGGAAGCTCTCATCACCTGAGCTGAACTGGTGGAAAATCAATCTGTTTAATAGAACATAATGGAAAATTAGCTGAACAAGAATTACAGACTATGAAATAGGAACTATATTGGTTTTCTTTTGATTCTTTGATAGCATTTTAATCATCAATACAATAATCTCTCCTATCTAGGAACATCCTCAGATGACAGTCTCTCTTTGTTCTCTTTCTCAACTCTCCCTCTTTCCCGTTCTTGATGTCCAGGAATATTTCTGACAAGTCACCACAAGAATAGATTACTCCTTTTCTTTCTTTTGTTACTTGTTACGCAGTTGATAAATGGTTAAATAACAATGTGTTGTCCTTTAAAAAACATTATTTTCAGTATGAGATGACAGCTAATAGGCCAGTTAATCTCTTAGAGCTGTAGTTCCAGGCTTTAAGCAAATTGAAGCATTTCTGCATCTGTTATACTTCCTTCACATTTTGATGATCTTCATTAAGACCATAATTTTTGGAGGATTATTTTCTTCAAGTGGAAGCTGAGTGTCTAAATAGCAGTTAAAACAATGTCTTTTTCCTGATCTCGTACAACTATTTTGTGCCTTGCTTTTCAGGCCTGTGACTTTCCTTGCACCTTGGCAAGTAAAAAGGGAGGTAATGTAGTTTACCAGCTTCAAGTGGAAAGACTTTATGTTGAATGGGGAAGACAGCTGGGAAGTTACATAGCAACCCAACAAAATCCCCATTTCAAACACTGCATAATATACATAAAGTGAGAATCAGAGTAAAACCTACATTTGTGTGTCCAGTAGCCTACATATGGCCTCCTCTCATCAGGAGAGTAACCTTTAAGGAAGCTTTAAAGATGTTTTCATAGGACAGTGGAAGACAAAGATAGCTTCAAACCCTCTTGTTACGCTGCTCCACAGGGCACAGGCATGCATGATTTCACTTCCTTCCTGTAGTTAATCATTAAAAGTTTCTTTATTTAACAAAAAGACCTTCTGTATGCAGTGTCTGAATTTGTGGCAATTATAATGTTTATTCATTTCCACCAGACTGGTAGGGAAGACAGATCAATAGACAACATTTTGACCTGAGGCTTGTGAGATGCAGACTTTGTGTCTGTACCAAGACCTCAAACAAATCACTTTGACACAGATATCTTCAAAGATACCTAGGAGTACTTACCAACAGTAGTTTGCTTCAGGTGACTGACAACCTCTGTGGATCTGGCTTTTAGCCTGGGGATGCCTATATTGTCTTTTGATGGCAGCTTTCATGTCCAGACTAGGGCATGAGATTGTCTGACTGGATGTAGAGTTCTCTATCCAAATAATTGCCTAAGCTTTCTACATCCAATGAAGAGAAATAGGTATTGGAGAGTGTGATTCATCTGTTCTTTAAGAAGATGATTTATGCCCTAAAATTGTCTATTAGTCTCCACTGACTAGTAAGGAACCCCAGTCTTCATTCTAGCAACCTGTAATTGGATGAAAGGCTGTGGGCAGTAGATCTCAGAGTGTGGCCCCTGGAACATCTGGATGGTCACCTTTAAAGTACATAGTGTATCACCTAATGGCTTTAATTCTGTGGCTTGTTATGGTCAGGCAGGGTATCAGTAGCTGCCCAAAAGTTCACAGCTTTACAAGATAGCTATGAAGACATGCGAAAGGGGAGAGTGTTGTGTTCATAGCCATGCTTGAGACCATTCTTAAAGAACAGCAGAGGGTATAGCACTTCTGTATTTCACTAAAGCATTGAGGACAAATACACAAAAGATTGTGAGGACCTTAGCTACTATAGTGTGGAGGACCATATAAGGGCCAGCTGAGATAGATAAAGCCTGCTGTTTGGAATTATGTGGTTTTGTACATCATGATCTTCTGCACAGTGGTGCCTGCCAAGTGTACTACAAAAGCATTTCAAGTACTGAGACATTAAGAAAGTCATTCCAGAAGCAGCTAAATTGCTGTATCTCCTGAGAATTAAAATCTTTTTTATGTTTTGGGGGGTTTGCTTGTTTGTTTTGGTTATTTTTCTCACCACCCCCCTACATAGTCTTTTTTCTCTAGAAATTTTTCAGATTAACAGAAAACTGTTCAGCATGAAAGTAGTGATCCAGAACCATTACTAAACATCTGTTAAATCGGGCAAGAGCCAGGAAAAGCTTCAGCTGGATTACAATTGTTCTTGAGAGGGTCAGCAAGGGAGTGAGAAAGCACACAGAGCACAGGAGACGGCCAGAGTCTGTTCACGTTTGGTTTCTTCCCCCCCTGCCCCCAAATCATTACTGTTAGGAGGAAGTAAATGGCTGAGGCTCTCGTATCCCAAGGGATGTATAGCCCTTAGGGTAGGGTAAGACCACTAACTTGTGTTCCACCCCTTCAGCAATTTGCTGGTTTGTGAAGCGCATAGATATGAAAAGGGTTGTGGAGAACATAGTAGCTGATGTTCCTGCATGTTGTTACAAAGTGCGCCATTAACATATTTCCCTCTCCAAAGTGGCAACACTACATTAGCTATCCACTGGCTTAGAAACTGTTTTTATCTCAGTAGAAGGAAGCTATTAACATTCAGAATTTTGAGAAACAAGTTCTGGCAAATCCTTCTTCTGAAATTAAAGATGTTTCTGCCTCCAGCTGTCCATCCCATTCCTCTGCCAGGAGTTACCACACAGTCAGTAGAGGGGAACATGTGTAGCACTTCCGCTGAAAAAGCCCAGTGTCCTAGGATAAACCACTGTGGAAGATGGATGTCAGCTGGCACCATCTAGATGGAGTAGTTAAGATACAGGCATGTTATTTCTGCTAACTTCAATCCAGGAACAGTAACCTTTGGCTGGGGTGGGGTAGGCAGCTACCAGCAGTAATGTCTTAACTCTAAAGCAGTTCAGCTATTACAGCTCCAACTAACTTGACTCTTTAGTAATGGAAACTACCATGAAATCTCTATACACTAATGTATAGAGCCTTAAATGGCATTTGCTTTCATAATGGCACAGTGTCTATCCAAGTGTGAAATCTGAATGAAGCTATTGCAGTATAAACTGGAAGCGCATAGCTTTTCATTCAGAAGAGCCGGGGCAGAATGCTATCAGTCTGGCTGAATCTGTTCAAATGGAGTTGCCATCTGTTATCACAATGCCATGTTGCCCAATTAAAACAATATGACTGGATTACAACATTTTGAATAGTATTCTCTGCTAGATTGTCCCTGATTCTAAAAAATCCACCATTCCTTCTAACTGCCTCTGCAGCTGCTAATGCAGACAGTGTAAAGAAATCACAAGCTTCTCATTTATTAACCGTATGGCCACAAGCTAGTTCTGAACCTGAAAATATTTCTGCATTTTAAACTTTGGCTGACTTCATCCAGTAGTCATTTCTCCATTTTTTGAGGAAGTGCATAAATCTGGGTATGAGAAAAGTGACTGCACAGCTTCTGTATACACATGGCCCATCGCTACTAAGCATGTAAGTTAATCAAGATAGATGAAAATGTGTTTTTAAAAAATAATTAATTTTACCTTTAAATAAGATAAGATTCACTTCCTTCCTGTTTTAGATTCCTAACCCTGTGATTATGAATGTCTCTTATTTATATGTTTAACTCATTATGACAGAATTTCTGACTTCACAGAGTTCTACATTAATCAGCATTTTTGTAGCATGCAGATGAACATGCATTTTGGGGTTAGTTGAGCTTCCATTTTTATATTGTATTCTTTAAAAGACAAGTGCAAAATGGATACCAGCAACTGAAAGCAGTGTTTCCAAGAATAAAGACAACTGTTGATGGGAGAATTAACATGATGACTAAGAGAGTAAGGCAAGCCTATTAATAAATACTATTATTTTAGACCTCTGAAGCATATTTATTTTACTTAAATAAAATGTTCGGTTTGATAACTGCAAAACTTATATCAGTACTGGACAAAAAGCCTTTAAAAATATGCTTTGTAACTGTATTTACATTTTTGCTTATAAAGATTTTAATTTAAGGAAGCTAGAACACTTACCAGGTTGGATTTCTGAGTTGCTATCTGGTCCTGAATGGCACCATGAGCATACAGGTCCTTGAATTCTCACCCAGCACACTTGCTCATTGTAGTATAATCTTTGACAATAGCCACCCTTGGGCCAAGCACAGGGATTTTGAAAGTATATATAGGGATTCAGAAAGTTTATTATACCACATCACATTAGGAGTCAATACTGCTGCTGTTATTAATGGAGTTAGCCATGGCATTCACTTTGTACTCTACCCTGTGCTATTTTCCTTATGCTGAACCTACTTTGCATCCTGCTGTACTTCTGTTGCTCCCATTCTATTGCCTCTAGAGATCCTCAGTGTTACTTGTGTGGTTTTACTATTCTAGTGAGTAGTGAGAGGAAAAGGAACCAAAGGTTGGTCACGCTCTATTTTCCTTCCCCTGTCAGTCAGCACTCCTTTAGAGCTGCCACAGACATGAGATATATGAGTCCCAGGTAAGCACTGAATGAGGAAGGGGGACAGTGCCGTGCAGCACCCATTTTTGACCTCCAAAAAATACTAATATTCTCAGATTAGTAAGGAGTGAGAAAGATCCTCATTCACAGTTTTTTTTCCCCTTCTGAAAGCGCACTGACCTTTTATTCAAAACGTTTAGGATTAAAATAAGCAGTGGTAGTATGAACTTCGTGTTCCGAAAAGATTCACATGGTGTCACCAACCACTAGTCCACTACAGTTTTTAAGCCTTGTTTACCTATGCTTTATTTTTAGGATGCAACCTTTTTGTGGTTTCCTTCCACTAGCATTTTCTCAGTATCCCATCAGCACAGAACTGCTGTTTGGTTTTGAGGATTCTAGGCAGAAAACAAGTAATGAGGCTCTGAGTGACAAGTCTGGAGTGAAACCCGAGTCCTGGACTTCCTGCCTACTTACATAGGCCCTTGTTAACGTTTGCCTTAAGAGATATTTTTTAAAATTTATATTTTGTATTACCAGCAGACAACTAGGCCATTGCATCTTAGTGAAGACTGCAGGCTCCTGAGGACTTTTAAACCTGTGTGGAGTACTTATCTGAGAACAATTTAATATTTTGTAATTACATTTCCCCTTTGGAGAAAAGTACCCTGTATTTGCCAGACCTTTCTGAAATCACTTTCAATGCTAGGAAATATTTGACAGAAATCTAATCTCTAGATCCAGAAACAAATGCAAAGAACAAAAATAATAATGTGCTTTAATATGCATCTTTGTTTTAATTTTGGATCTTCACTGTGTTGCATTCAGCCAGAAGATATCAGGCATGAATAGCAGGACTAGCAACACCATTTTCATGACCACCAGACCTCTGGCATCCTGGACAAGACACATCTAACCACACCCTATTTGAGATAAAGCTTTCCATCTGGTATCTGCTTTTCTCTGTGGGTCCTGTTTTGTTCACATGTACTCCTAAATATTTCCTGATACTCTTAATCTTATTAACTTGAAATGGCTTGGCTGATGATGCTAGTTGCAGCATTAATCTTTGGTATGTAAAAGTGATTTTGAAAAGTTTGTGATGGGCCATCTAGACAAGGTTATCACCTGACTTGTCAGCAAACATGGATTCAGAAGGTGTCAGTGCTGTCCTTTCTGCCAAAGTAGTGAGGCTTTGAATATTTCTTAAGAGCAAATTCAAGTTTGATTTCAGAACATACTTTCTATAGCATATATAGCTACTCATAGAGCTGTTACTAAGAGGTACTTATTTAAATAATGAAAAGGAGTGTAGCTCTTAATCACTTTCAGTAGATTAAACACAACACCATAAGTCAAGCTTGAAGGATAGTAAACCTGGTCAGTTTTTCTTTGTTCTCCTCAGACTCGCCTCACTCATGAGATAATTTGCCCTGTCACCTACATAAGCTTCCCAGCCATCCTGGCATACTGTGAAACCCATAGTAATTGCCTTTTAACCACTTCTACTTCAAAGAGATCATCTACCTTATGTTCCATTTGCCTTTTTTGAATTCTTATCTCAAATCTACTTCTTTCCATCTAAGCAGGAGTACTATAAGCACTTGAATTTTCCAGAGAAAATTACCTAAGTTCTCAATCATTTCCTGTCCATCATTCTGCTTACCACAAAATATACCACAATGCTTCTTTATCAAATAAAAAAGATTTATAGATTAACTGAAAATGACAAAAGCACTGAAGAAAAATAGCAGTTTTATGATGAGGTGAATCTGGACATCTCCACACACTTCTGAAGTAGTTGACACAAGTTGTGGTTTACAGCATTTTTGAACTCTGCTTTTGCTACTCACATCATCAGAATTGAAACATGTTTCAATTACAGTGCTACATGCACCCAAAGTGTAATTGACCTCTTTGCTTTACTCCCCACTAACCATGAGGAGATATAATTGCTGCCCAGTCTTGTAATCCATATACAGATATATCAAATGCTGTTTGTCTTGGTGTAGTAAGTCAAAGGAACACAAGGTGCAAAAAAACAGGTTTTCAAAATCATAAGAAGATGGCAAGAATTTTTCATCATGAATTACTACTAAGTGGTTATAGTCTTCAGTAACTCATTTTCTATTATTTGATTGCTATTTTTAAAACACATGTGAATGATGTCACTGACTCATCACTTTACTGTAAAGTTACGTAATATCTGGCATTTATACTAAACCTATACCTTCTGAATTTAAATCTCCTAAGTGAGAACCTCAGTCTCCTTTTGAAAACAATGAGTTCTGAGCCTGCATGGCTCAAAACCAAATAACCGTAGAAGCTAAATGAGAAAAATCTACTGCTTTCAAGTGCCATAATAATTAGGCTAATCTCAAGGTGTCTTGAAACTCTGTCTTGATTTTCCAATGATCTGCAACTTTTAAGTGCTCTTCTAGGGAAGGAATCTTCCCATCTCCATGCTGGAGATTAGTGTTCTTCCCAAATTCCCATGCTCACCAGGTGACACTGAGAAAAACATATACTCTTTAAGCCTAACAGCAACATCCAAATTCCAGTGTTAGCAAAGGATTGGAAAGAATGGGGAAAAGTCATATACTCCTGACTTATTCCATAGGTCAGAATCAAATGCACTGCATATGTAGGAAGAAAAATGTTTTGTTCTTATTTCCATTTTCTGCCAAATTTGTAATTCTTTCCCAAAATGTGATAAGATTTTCTAAGTGGAAAACAATCTACAAAATGTGACTGGCTAACAAATCTGTCTTAAAACTTCTAAGAAAACTGATGTGTTGATACTGTAAATGGAAAAGGGTAAAAACAGTTTAAAAATGTTTAAAACTATTCAAGTGCCAAATCTTGAAAGTATTCCAGCAAGATGATCATGTTCTTAAGAATATTAGGGAAAATCTAATATAGCTTAAGAAAAGTTAAAAAGAAATTAAAACTGGTTTTGCTTCTTATTTAAGCAACTTTAAATCCTCTGTGAACAATGTTTAGGGTTCTTGTTCTCTGCCAGGCAGTAGCACGTCTTTTTTTTCCCAGGGCAGGAACAAGCAGCAGTAAAGAAGTTGTTTTGCCTATTCATTATTTTGAAATCTAAG
The DNA here is from genome assembly GCF_031877795.1 of Strix aluco. Taxonomy (NCBI): domain Eukaryota; kingdom Metazoa; phylum Chordata; class Aves; order Strigiformes; family Strigidae; genus Strix; species Strix aluco. The sequence goes on along the minus strand of NC_133934.1, from coordinate 97,252,927 downwards.
CTTAGGGCAAGAGCTACATAAGCATAACTTGATGCTCATAGCGTCCGGTCATGATTAAAGCAAAAACAATAAAGAACAACAAGATCTCCTTCTATTTTAAGAATAGCTTATGGCAGACATGGGCTTTCACGGTGGCTCTCTGGCAGACCAGCCACCACTGATGGTGGCAGTCTTGCAAGCTCACCTCCACTTCTGTTTGCATTGAGGCTGCTACGAAAAATCTCACTTCAGCTTCAAGAGTCCAGTGTCAGGATCACAGGGTTACTCTTTAGGGGGCTGGAAGGGTGGAGGGAATACATGCATGTTCCTAGTTTGATCTCGGCTGACTCTTGCGGAAGAGAAGCTTTCTACAGGTGGTAATTCTTTGTTGGGCAGTTTGGAGTAGGTTTGGGAGGTGGAAGAAGGAAGGGAGGGAAGGGGAATAGCTATAACCAAAAGACTAAAACAAATATAATTGAACAGTACTACCAAACAGGGCACTTACAGCTCCTGTTGTCATTCCTTCCTCAAGGTATGAGGGAGAAGTAATCCCTCTATGCCTTTGATTGCCTCCCTCTGCAATCTGTCCTGAGCTGTCCTCTACCCTCCCTTACTAAAACAGCACTACAACTCACTCCTAAGCATAACTGGATGAAATTAACACCCCCAAGTCTAAACTATTCTACAGCATTGGGTGTTTGAAAACCAGATTTTTACTAAAAGTGCAGATAAGTATTATACTTGGCATGTAAAGGAGAGAGACAGAGAGAGACAGAAACAGACGAGCAGAGACAGAGACCAAGACTAAAACTATACTTACACATGTAGGTACTGACTAATCTGAGCTCAGAGCGAATCAGCAGTGAACTAGCTGTTGGACTCATGACAAAGTTGGTTTATTAATTAAAGCAATATCTCCACCCATGGCTGCACAAGCCCAAATCAGAGCTGTCCAGCTCAGCGTGTAGGGAGAACTGATCAGTGTCAGCACACTTCTGTATAAACAGAGTCAGGACAGAAGAGAAAGGAAACATATGCTAAGTTGCAAAATGGGACTGAAAATGCACTTCTGATGCTTTGGGCAAACAGCACATTTTGCTAAACAGTAACCTCTTCTCTGTTTTGATAATTTATCAGCACTTCACCATTGTCACTGTTGCCCTTGTCACTTTTCTTATAATAAATTAATGGTGACTGGAAGTACACCTTCAAAAATTTTCTTCACAGACTCTAAGCACCTGTGAAACTAGGGTGGCCTTAGATTAGTCTGAGACACAAAACTCAGCTACCATTAATAAACCTTTAAAGGAAATCCTGGTGTAAGTTTTGAGTGAGCCTGGTCCTGTTTAGAGAGTTTCATTGAAACCATGTGACATTCAATGCCTTTTGCAGTGTTTTGCTTTGAATGTTGAGTTCATTTACACCCTAAATTAAAAAGGAACTACAATGCTTGGAGTCTCTATGAAGTGACTTGGACCCTAGTGGGCCCTCGAGTTGAAATGGGCGAGTCCCACACTCAGCGACACTCCGTAATTCTGTGGATTCATTTTGCATGTGAACAACTGAAAGCCACCATGGCGCTTTCACTGTCAGGAATGGAAGTCAGGTTTGCGTCTATTTTGCTAGGTACAGCCAGACTTGAGTTCACTCCATCAACACAAGAAACTAGAAGTTTGAGGCACAAACTAGGCCAGCCCAGCTGGGGGCTAGCTGCATCAGCCTGGCGCCCCACCTAAGCTGACAAACCTTAACCAGACTCAGCTGGTTTGTACAAAATAAATGTGTCTACTACCCAAAGGCATTTCTTCATCTTTTCTTAGTGCACTTGCCCCTGGCAACAGGAAATGAGCTTCTGTATTTTCCTAGATAAGTCACAAAGACTCTCTTGTCTTAAACTATCCCTGTGAAATGAAAATAATCATATTTATCGAAGTGCTTTGAGATCTATGTATGAGCAGTGTTGTATCATTGAAGGGCATCATCGATGATTAGATTATAAAATAAATCTGTAGTACTGCTAATTGTAACTCTGTATATAATTAGGAGAGCTTTTAAAAGTCTATTTACCCTTCAAAGGAATATAGAACTTCTGTATATTATGAATAGTTCATAGAATTTTTGCTATTTTATGCCTTGATATTTTTCTAAATTCATGTTTTGACAAAAACCAGTGCTCTTTCTAACTGTTCAGATTTAACCTCTTCCTACATTTGTATTAATCTTTGTATGTAAGGATTTTTGCCTTTCCTTTTCAGTTTAGTCACTCATACAAAACTTTCCAGCAATTGAAGCAGTTGCAGTTTTTACTAAAAATCACCACACAATCATTTCCAGTGTCAGAAATTGCCTCTGATGAGAGACTTTGGGCCAGCCTTTGGCCCACAGTGCCCGCCCTTGGCACAAGGACACTGCAAAGGTCCCTCCAAGCAGTGCTGCCACAGTTCCATCTGAGCACAGGCCACAGTGTGGAAAGCTCCACATCTCAGCAAACCGGCTGGGGACACACCTTCCTGGGGACACCAGGGAAGGCCCTGCTTCAACCCCATGGCCATCCAGCCTGGCTGCTGCCCTGCCTCGCTTTCTGGTGAGCGCAGGGGGACGGATGGAGCCAGAGCGCTGGGCCAGGCCCTCCACAGCTAGTGAGGCCCAGATCCTCACAGTGAGGGGGTCATCTCCTGCCCGCTCGGCCTCGGTTGGTCAGTCCCAGCCTCAGACCCACAGTCCTAGTGGGACCCATAAATTAATTGTACTAGTGAATTGTAATAGAACTTTTGACATTTTTCTGGTATCCTCAGAGAAAAAAAAAAAGTTATTAATTTAGACTCCTTCTGCTTGCCCTTGGGCTCACTTCAGTTTGCAAGATTCCCTCCCCACCGGTGCATCACTGACATGTACACGTACTGACTTACACCGTTGTGAAACGTCATTTCTGGCCTTAATCCAGCAAAACACTTAGGCACACACTTCACTTTGAGACAGGTTGTACACTAGGCCCAAATCATATGATTACTGCCCTAGGAACACAACAAGCAAAGCAGTAAAAAGAAAAATGTACGTTAAAAGTCAGGGCTCCTGCAGCTTACAATGCCGTGCTGTAGAACCTGGGCTTTGTGTTTGAATTTTTCAAAAGCTAAAAAAAATCCTCATGAACATAAAAGACCCGGTGCCGTGTGAGCCCCTGGGTGTTCTGAGACAATGGTGGACCTCCAAAAGAGGAAAGCCAGCTCTGTAAGGGGACTGTATGGATGTCAGAGTGGGTCTGGGGAGAAGCCATTGGGATTCAACACATCCCTCTGAAGCTTAGCTGTGGCGGAGGGAAAGCTGGCATGTGATGCACTGGAGACATTTGGCAGATCCTCCTGTGTTAGCCCCTTTCTCTTCCTGTTGTGGTCTGAATGAATAGCCATTCTGCTTAATTTAACCTATTTCTGCCTAAGTACATAACCTGGCTATTTACCCTAAAGCTAGATCTGAGTAGTATTTGTATAACTAAAATGTTTCGGTATGTTCTAGCAGTGATGATTCATTTGTGATTTCTTGGCAAGACTTTTATTCAAGAAAAATCCCTAGTGTAATTAGTTGTACAACATTAATGTTGCCATCATCATAACTTATTTGCTCTCCCTGTCAATATGAATCTGCAAAATCATGTTTCATTGATATAAATTATATCTGCACAAAGAGGAATTGTTGCAGTAGCTTCATTCACATAGATACAGGCAACTTAGAGAGTAGCCAAATTGTTAAGAAGACTTCTAACAACATAGCCTCTTCTATACACAGAATCAGGCTAGTAAACAGTTTAGGCTAGCATATCAGTAGAAGTCTGTTGCTGAAACCTGCATTGTGTATTTTTCCAACATGGTAACAGATCACTTCCCAATTATCCATACTTTACATCGCAATCCTGAACACAGTATGTTTCTTAATGAACAGCATAAGTACAGTAGCTCAGAGCCAGATTCCACTAGCAGGCGCCACCCTAAATAGAATTAAAAAACCACAAATTAAAAGAAACTTTGGCAGAATTTGACAGTAAACACTATTCCAGTAAGTACTTCTCTTCTATTCTGTCATGTAAATACCTTGCTCGTACAGCGTTTTTCTTAATCGAGACACAGGAATATGACAACATTCAGTGTGGTAAATGGCTTCAAGATATTACATACACAGGAAATTTTGTCAGCATTTCTTTTGAATTACATGTTTTCCAAACACAGTTTAATATTGTTTTTCCCAATACAAATGTGTCTCAAGCTCCATCATGTCAGTTTATTGTCATCTACTACTGCAGAACTCCAGTAAAGATAGTCAGAATGGAACAAGATTAATGCCTTTCCTCATCTAAATCTGAACAGTTTCTACTTAGGAGAAGTCTTATTAACTTAAGTGATTTCTTTTACACTAGATTCTGATTGCAATCAAAACTAGAAGTGAAAAGTCCAGAAAAAATAAATATATTCCAGAGAACTGTCTCCATGTCAAAGTACTTTATGAATGAAATAACTTATTAACTTTTTGAGATATCAAAGTATTACTATTCTCATTATTGGACCTAAGGTAACAGTGATCTGTGAACAAGCCACCAATTCAATCCACATCCTCAGACTCCTCTTCATCATAAGGTTTTCTTCTTCAAGAAAATTTTTGTTGACTTTTGAAGATCACAAATATTCAGGTATTCAGCAGAAGATAAAATAAATTTCAAAACATTAGATGTTTACTAAATCTTATTTGTAGGGGAAAAAAATAAAGTATGCATATTTTTTATTTTTATATAACAAAATTAATTGAGGAAGCATTAGATAATTGGTACTGACAGGATATGTAGTACATTTATAACCATCAGGGCAATCTAGTGTAATTTTTATTTTCAGATCATCAAGACAGCCTGGAACGTCATCTTAAACATGTAAAATAAATATAAAGAATACACCAAAATGTAGCTTTCTTTTCCATAGCTAGCAGTAACTTCTCTGACAAATCATGCTTTCCCTACACAGTCTTATGTATGATTGGGCAGTTCAAAAACCTTCAAACTCTTATTTTGTTTGCTCTGAGGGGACACCTGTATTGACATGTTCATAAAATAAAATGACTATGCATAAAATAAGCATTTCACAAGATTTTTGTGTTGAATGATACTGGACTTGCTGTTGTAGCAGGTGAACAAAATCTCACAGCTATCCCACCAGGCAACTGCTGGTGTAAAGCACAAGATACTCTTGCCATGGGGAAAAATATTAATAATGACTAGAGCTCTGTCTCTTGCCTTTATTCATGCAAAAATCTCCTTACCAAGGAGGGGAGTAATTTCACGAATTATTATTGCTACGGGCACATTGTTCTCCTATGTAGCACTAGCCCAATACATATTTTTCATGAGTGGGGAGGGTTTACTTTTGTTGTCCATTGCCAGCTAGTGCCTTTTGTGTTGTTTTTTTAGTTGTTTTTGTATTTTTTTTTTTAAACAATGTGCTTCTTTGGACTCTGATTCTCATTCCCTGCCAGTACTGCAGCAGAGCTTTAGAAACACTCGTGGCATCCTGTGCTTTCCCTGGGATTATCTATGAAGACAATGGTAAAATTTTGTCACTAGGTGGAGCTTGAAGCTTCAGTCCTCAAGTGCTCATCAATTTAATTTCCTGTCACTTTAGCACGGAGTTCCTCAACCTTTCCAATCCCGTAGCTAGGCAACTTCTAAACCATTTGAGGTAAATTTGGTTGTATAATCTGTTGTATGTTATAAGTCCTATTAGAAGTGGTTTTTTACATATTGAGTCATGTTTTCTGTGACTGAAGTTGGATAATGATCAAAGTGAAAAGAATAAAGACTTTCCACATGTGGGCCTGCAATGTAGCTCATGTAGTAAATTGCTCCATGTTTGGCTCTTTTAATTCTCTACCAGATAAGCAGACTGATTGCAAAGTAAATATGGCAGTGCTGGTAAGTGAATGTTATTTTACATTATTGTCTGACTGTGGACATTAATCACCTGAATCAGTAGTCTCATATGCTGGTAGACTGATAGATATGATAGCTGTGCATCAACACCCAGTGGCACACAGCTGGGTCTTCATCAGGTCAATATAAACAGTCCTTATGTCCTAATATATTTAATACGCAGTAAAAAAATTATTTCCTTTATGCTGCAAGCTGCGCCAGTTCAGAAAGCTCTTGGGAATATGCAGCCTCACATATGGTAGCGTGACATTTACTCTTCTGGTGCCACATGGAGTGGAGGAGGAGCTGCCTCATACTAGCGGAGAGCTCTGTTGTGGTAATAACTTGACCTCACTAGGGAATCAGGAAATCTCCCCTGATTATTGCAAGACTCAGTGGGGCACACACAACACTCCTTTCCTAGCAGGAATTCTCTTTCCCGTGCTCTGTTCAAACATGGTATAAGCTTCACTGTGTGAAAAATGTGGCATATTGAATCTTGAACTAAAGCTTGACCAGAAAGACCTAATCAGAGATCTTAATTTGCCTCTCTCACAGGTAGCTTGAGTTTTCTGAGCTTTTAATATTACTGGAAAGGTAAGGGAAACTTTCAAGAAAAACAAACAACATTTATATTTAGGGCAGTAAATAATGTGCAGTGGTAAGATTAGGACTTTAACCTAGAATGTCCTCACTAATGTATTATTCCCAGGGAAAACTTCTCCAGGCAGGTTCCAGAAGAAGGAGTGTGTCCGATACAAAGGGTGGAAGCCTGAGCAGCGCAGAACAGAAAGCATCCCATGAACAGGAGGATGGTCAGAAAACCTTCTCAGAAGAAAGCAAGAATATTTAACTATTTGTTTCAAAGCTGCTGCTTTAGCCTAACACATAGATTGAACTATTCAGATGGGGGGAAATCCTGACAGTAAACAGGTGTAGAGATAGTAGTGGGTAAGCAGTGCCTGGAATTACATACACACTGTTTATGTAAGCATTTGGGGTCATATTTTTGTACAACAAAAATATTGCAGCAGTCAAGCTTGTAATTAAAAGGTTTTCATCTAATAAAAACTGACCTGAAAGGAAGCAGCTCAAGTTACCAGGCAACGATTTGCAATGGATCAAGGCAAAACTAGATAGTGCCTATCTCTGGGGAGGAAGCTCTGCCGATCTGACAACAGATACATTGATTCTCAGTGCTCTTTTCTAATCTTTGACCACTCCCTTCGTCCTGTCAATGATTAGTTCAATAAAGAGTAAGAACTGCTTCTTGCAGTAGCTGAGTAAGGTGTATGTTCTGCAGAACCTTTATAAATTTTATCCCAAGTGAACTAGAATTTAGTCTATTCTTGAAACATCTAAGTGCACATGCTCTTTTCTGCACATGTATTTTTGAAACTTTTACAGAAGTTAGTGTATTGCAGAGAGAAATTTCACCATGCCTAATTTCTCTAACTTACTAGTTAAAACGATGTAAGGTTTGCATAACAAATGAGGCCTATACTGCATGATTTTGTACCTTTGGCATATGTTGTACTTATATACAGGATTCCCTTTGACATCAAAGGCCCATGGATGACAGTGCTCTCAAGATTGGACCTATGACTTCGACTTTCATCTTTCTGTATTCTCTAATATGATACCAACATTTGTGGTATAAATCCCTGACGATATCAAGGCTGCTTTTAATTGTTACAAAGTCTGGTACAGTGCATATAGAATAATCAAGTAGTAGGTGTTCTCCCTTTTTAAGTAATAAATATCTTAGCTTTCAGGAAACATTTTTTTGTAAAAAGTCAAAGGCATCTGTATGCTTGAGTGCCTGAAACTCTACCACTTTAAAAAAGAACAATTACTTCAGATGTTAGCTTGGAAGCTATTAAAGTATCTGGTCCATTATACAAGCCCCAGAATCATACATACAGTAAGATTCAAGCACATTAAATTATGTTTAGATAGGGTAGATTTTCCTGAGACTAGTCCTGATTGTAGTTTGGGCAACAGAATTAATGGAGTTTATGAAGTGCACACTTAGAGATACTGATTTATAAATTAAGTATATTTCAAGCACTTCTTTATTTACAAGTCTTGTGTTGCAAATACAGTCTTATTGAATATTGAATACACTGAAGATATGTCTTAACAAAGATATGAAGATATGTCTTTGAGGAAGCAGAAATTTGTGACAACATAGCAGTACATGTGTTACAGGTCCTGCTGGGAGGTTGATGGAGGCAGCTGTTCCGTTTAGTCTTAGTCCTCAGATTTTGGTTGAACTGGTTTTGTATAAACTTTGTACACTCTGAACACACAGACTAAGGTGAGACCTTCCTTTCTTGTGTCTCTTGCAGTCTCCTCCCTATTCTGAGATTTTCTGTAAACCAACAGTTTAGCAAGAGTTGAAAGGCTTTAAGATTTGACAAGCAGCCTCAGTATCTTCAAGCTGAAGCCCTAATACCTTTGCCTTACTACCCAGACTCTCTCTCATTTCACCGTTCTTTCATCTTTGTTAGTTTTTCCTTTGAAAAGACTGACTACTTTTTCAGTTTAGTTAATTGACAAATCTACAGTCCAAGCTCCAGTTCTCACATTCTCACTTATTGTTTTAATTCTTTCTCTATTGCCTTTACAACTCTTCCCATAAAAAATGAGAACAATAACAAAATTCAGAATTACCTTCCCTCTTTTCTTGGCTTAACTTCTCACTATACTCTTTCTACATTTTCATCATTTGTCTCTCTTGTGCTGAAATAAGAGTCTGATACCTGATGTCTCTTCCAATTTCTCTATGCATCCCAGTGCATGCATACTATCTCACAGAATCACAGAATCATTCAAGTTGAAAAAAACCCTTGGGATCATCGAGTCCAACCATCAGCCCTACTCTACAAAGTTCTCCCCTACACCATATCCCCCAATATCACATCCAAATGACCCTTAAACACATCCAGGGCTGGTGACTCCACCACCTCCCTGGGCAGCCCATTCCACTGTCTGACCAGTCTTTCTGTGAAAATTTTTTTCCTAATGTCCAGTCTAAACCTCCCCTGTGGCAGTTTAAAGCCATTCCCTCTTGTTCTGTCACTAATCACCTGTGAGAAGAGACCAGCACCAACCTCTCTACAATGTCCTTTCAGGTAGTTGTAGAGAGTGATGAGGTCTCCCCTTAGCCTTCTCCTCCTCAAACTAAACAGTCCCAGCTCCTTCAATCACTCCTCATAGGATTTATTCTCCAGGCCCTTCACCAGCTTCGTTGCCCTCCTCTGCACTCGCTCCAGCACCTCGATATCCCTCTCGTATTGAGGTGCCCAAAACTGGACACAATACTCAAGGTGTGGCCTCACCAGCACAGAGTACAGGGGGACTATCACCTCCCTACTTCTGCTGGTCACACTATTTCTAATACAAGCCAGGATGCCGTTGGCTTTCTTGGCCACCCGGGCACACTGCTGGCTCATGTTCAGCTGCTTGTCAATTAGAACCCCCAGATCCTTCTCTTCCACCCAGCTCTCCAGCCACACCGCCCCAAGCCTGTAGCGATGCATGGGGTTGTTGTGGCCCAAGTGCAGGACCTGGCACTTGGCCTTGTTGAAGCTCATCCTGTTGACATTGGCCCACCGATCCAATCTATCCAAGTCTCTCTGTAGAGCCTCCCAATCCTTACGCAGATTGACACTCCCGCTTAACTTGGTGCCATCTGTGAACTTACTGATGATACACTCTATGTCCTTATCAAGATCATCAATAAAGATGTTAAACAGAAATGGTCCCAACACCGAGCCCTGAGGAACACCTCCTTCCCATCCCACCTATTCCCACCTTTGATATTTCTCTATTTTTCACTCTTGTTCAATATCTCACATACAATATAGTTATGTGTATGTTTCCCATCCAAAAAACCTGTTTTGTTTCTAGTTGTTTCTCCAACTGCTTGCTGTCCTTCATCCATTATTGCTAAGCTCAACAAATATTCATGTATTATATCTAAACAATTGAGGCTTTATACTTTTTCTTCCAGTTCTGTGCTAGATGTTCTCTAGTTTCTTGCCATGACACTCTGGTGGAAGTGCTCCCAGGTAAGCCTATACTTACATCTTCCTAGCTAAAACTCAGGATTAGTATTAAAACCTCATTCTGTGTGACTTGACAGCCGTTTTTTACAATATCACCCATGGGTCTCTTGAAATCCTGTCCTCTCTTTGCTTCTTTGAGACAGGTATAGTGAGGGTTCCTTTGAACTGCATGCTCTCAAGACATTCTTCGCATGTTCTCACCAACAGTCTTCTCAGAATTCAATTTCTCTTCTCACTTCACACCTCAACTAGTGTCAATCTAACACAGAAGCACAAATTCAGTTACTTTGCTTCACTGATGCACTGATTATCTGCCCTTTGTTTACTACAAATTTATTTCCTATCCAAACTAAAATTTCACCCTGGTGTATCCATGGAGGTTCAGCTCAAGCTCAACATGATCAAACCAGAATTTATTATTCCTTCCCCACAGCCTTCCTCACTACTTCCTCTGTCATTCATCCTGAGCAATGCCACATCCTGCCTGTTCAAGCTGTTAACCTGAGCATTTTTTTCAATTCTGACCTCTCTGTTCTCATATTAGTTCAGTGATTAGGTTTTGTTCATTCTTTCTGCATGATTAACATAATACACAATTAACATGTCCATGCACAAAGAAAACTCTTGCCTCTGTTTCCATCACGTTGTATTCGTTTTTTGCTTTCAGCCATCTCTCATCTTTTCCCTATGCAGGTTTTTACAGCTGAGCACCTACACAGGATGTTTCTGAAAAATCATCTCCCTAGTCAGTACTTGACCATGTCTAAGCTTCTGTACCAACTCAAATAATTTACACAGAGTTTTCAAGCTCTTCGCAAGTTCTGCCTCACAACCTGAGGAATTGGGACCCTGCCTTTAACCGGTCCATGACATTAGCTTCCATTTGACTCAGAACCATTTTTAACATGTTTACATATATGTGTTTTCTCTCATGCTGCTTCTCATGCTTGAGAGGAAGTCCTCATGGCCATCCAAATATGGTGATATATGCTAATATATTATCCTCTTTCAAAACTAGAAAAGGTGGGATGTGGTTCACTGGCTGAAACTACCATCTGTCTTTCTAAAGAATAGTCTTATTGTTTCACTTATATTTCTGTTATCTCTTATTTAATCTTTACATTGTAAACCAGGGAAAGGTATTGATTTGGGTTTGCATTTGAACAGCGTCAAGCACAACTGGGACATGGTCTTAGTCTAGGACTCTTACACCTGACAGCAATATAAATAAATAGCTGTGGTAATATATTTTTATGCCAGAAAGTGGCCTCTCAAGCCTAATTCCATCTCCTTGTGGGGCACTATATGCCATCAATACAAATGTGAAAATTTGAGAGTTTTCAAAAAGTGGCTTGTCCTGAGAAATTAAAGGGAGAAGCATCAATTTCACTTTGTCATTATATCTGTGTTCTGCGTATTTGAAATTGGAAGGCTGCAGAGGAAGTTTATCTTCCTTTGTATTTCCTGTTGTGTTGATATCTCAAAGTGCATAGAGTAGAAGAGTTGACCAAGCAAAATATAGTGGGAAGAGCCCTTTTCTGGCAGTAAACATTACAAGCTTTCTACTTTCCAGGGGTAAAACTAATATTTAGATTGATTTATTGTTTTCTGAGCTTTTTTGTATACACTATACATGTTCTAATCAGTATTCATGTTGCTATGATTATTAAATCACAGTTTTAAAAGTTAATTTAATACACCAGGTTTTGCATTTATATTTGCAAGTGTTAGTTAGACAGATCTGATTCTAAAACAAATGAAAACTGACTAGCTTATACAGATTACTATCCTATAATCCGTAGAATCAATCATTTTCAATGTAAAATGTCACATACTCTCAGTAAGCTGCATATGAATGATAGATCACCAACTATTCATAAAAATGCATCCAGAGTAGAATTTCAAGTGATGAACACTATTTAAAGTTGCAGCTTATCTACAAACTAAGAAAATCAGAGACTGAATGTATGCGAATCTGTATATGTTTTTATGTTTTATATAAATTCTTGCTAATGAGGCTGCATTTCTGAGAATAAGAATAATCTCAGCACTTTTTTCCAGGTGCATTTAAGCAATGCCATCTTATGTCATGACATGTTAAAGACTTATATTTTAAGGATTGTAAACATGGAAAATCCATTATCATCTTTTATATATCTATCTGCGATTATGGGGCAGTCTAAAGTAAATTATTTTTTTCCAGAAAAGGGCAAAAATACAAAATGTTCATATCATTCTCTTGGCCTGTTTCCATGTCAGAGCTGCCCAAAATACATACGGCATTTGCCATCATTTATGATGTTAACATATTTATACTAGGAAAACTTTGCATTTGTTAGTTGCGTCTTGACCAACAGGATGTGCTTTGGCGAAGTCATTTGTTATAGATAATAGGGAACTGGCAAGCATCATGACAGAGAGGCATGGGTCATAGTCTGTTGCTTTTGAATTGCTCCTCCATCTTCTTTATGCACTGTCTTCCCTAGAACTGAGTGGAAAAGAAGATTGTAGCTTCCTTTTGTCTATGACTCAGAAGCCCAGCTCATGTTTAGCTGTCGTATTTCTTGCTTTCTTATAAAATATTTTCAAATTGTAGATTTTAAAAATATATAAACAGATGAAATCATGCCCAGAAATTATGAAGCTCCACAATTTTAGGCATAGCAACCTTTAATGAATTGTGGGTAGACGACTTGGCAGAAAATAATAGCTGGTTTGGTTGTTTCAGGAAGAGAACCATTATTCTAGGTCATTGCTAAATCAGAAAAGTTGTAAGTAGGGTCTAGCGGAAAGGACAAATGCCTTAAACATAAAAGACACATCTATTACTAATTTTAATGTCTTTATTACAGTGACCAAGGAAGTTGGTGTAATCATTTTTCTTGTATGAGAAGACACTTTAATTAAAAATTTTAGGAGAAACTTTATAAATCTGCAAGAATGAATGTAAAGATTCTGTGGATATTTCTAAAAAGATTTTCAGTAATCTAGGTGTGTTATAGCAAAAGAACGGATGGACAATTGTGCATCTTCTTTCATATAAAAATCTGGAACAATCTTTTCATGTTCCAAAAATTATAAAGTACCACTTGGCATTCAAGTTTATGAGATTCTTGAAAGGCTGAGTGAAGTTAGCTTTTCTTTTCTGTCAGTGAAACACAAAATGCTTACTCATTACTGAGTATAAGGAATTTTTCCAAGATGGTCTCAAGTGCTTACCACAACTTTAAGGTTTGCCAGTGTTAACTAATTCTGAAATGTTTTCACCTAGGTCAGGTAATTTCTAGAAACCAACATATAACGTTTAACAGAAATTCTTTCAGTTCTCTTATTCAGTCAGTTTTCAATACCATTGACTAAAAGCACAAGAAAATCACATGATGTGCCCTAGTGTACACGTGAGATATTAATTTGGTTGGGGTTTCAACCAAGGAAGTTTCTGCCTGCTAGTCTTTTGCTTTTACCAGGAGATCATATGGCATATGATGCATATACAGTCAATGAGCTGTCACATTACAGGAATCCTCTCATCTGAGCTCTTATAAAAAATAAACAGAGACTCTTTAACATAAATGTCATCTAAAAAATCATCTACTTTTTTGGTTACGCCAGCAAATTAATTCAAGTTGCTTGGATACTTTATGATGCCCTCACTGTCATTTACAAATATCCTAACAAGTTTGGAAAGAGGTTAAAAAAGGATAGAAATAATAAGTGATAAAAATTAGATTAAGTAAATCAAAATAAATCTTGTGATGAAGTGAGAACTTTTTTTTTACTGTAAATGTGGTCAGAGCTATGCTTAGACTATCTTTAAAGTGTATTAGTTTAACTGCATTTGGTCTTGCTGTTTTATCAGTTTATTGTAGAAATATGACAATGATGGGAGATGTGTACCATATTCACCGTACAGTGATATTAGACCAGCCTGTGAATGTATTTTTTAATACACTAGTCTTGTAATCTTCTACATTATTTCCCCCAAATATAGCAGTGGACTGGTTCCTTTTTTTCAATATTACAAGTAATGCCAATCAAAGTACACACATAATAACACAATATTTAAAGTATGACTGGCAAACTTACTGTTATGATTTCACTCACTCTGTAACTGGTACAGCTGTTACAGGTGGAGGGGAGGGATTAGGATGTGGATTACGTGTGTGTGTGTCCTTGACACTATGTAAGGAAAATGGCTCCTTCTTAGGCGTGTTTACAGGCACTAAAGCTCTCAAATGAAAATTCATCTTTTCTTAAACCAAACTGAAATCTTGTTCTAAGGGGGGGGGGGGGGGGGAGGGGGAAGGATGGAAAGTGGAAAGACTATTGTAGATTTTTGGTGGATTGTGATCCCCTCTGCCAAAACAGAAGATGTTTTAGAAGATAAGGTCTGACTTGATCTGTTCTGACCAGATCTGACAGCAATCCATTTCTGTTAAGACTCATGTTGTATAACCTACAATTGTAGATAGCAATGAGGAATGTGAGTAGTGCATCATTAATGGTGGATGATATGGATTTTATTTGACATCCACATAATATAACAGGACCTACATTTGATTTAAATGGTATAAAATTTTGAAGCTACAACTAGATCATCAAGTCTGAGCTCTTATTATCAAGACATCATAAGGGTTCATTTTTATGCATGTATTTTCACCCTAATATTTATAAATTTTGGAGGGAAAAAAGGATCTATAAGAAGTTTCTAATTTAATAGTCCACTATTTTTTAATCTAGTAATTATTTAGCTTTCTTCATCAGATTAAATACCTGTTTATAATTAGTATTTTCTATCAATGTATTTTTTACACATCACAGTCATGTCTTCTGTCCAGCTTATTTTTGATAAGCTAAATAGATAGATAGTTTAAATCTGTTATTGTTAGTCATGTTTCTTACCCCTCAGCTAATTTTTCATGGATTTTTCTGGATGTATCCTTTCCAATTTGAAAAGATATATCCCACAGTATACTACGCATGGGCAAACAGAGCAATCAGATGTGACCCCAAAAGGCTCACTTATGAGCAAGTAAGAATTAGATGTAGAGCATAACAAAGATGCAATATAACATTAGTATACATGTTTCTGATTTCAGAAGTCTTAGCTCTAGTGGAGGGTTTTTTTTTCATTTAAATGGATCTTTTGGAAGAAAAATGCTGCAGTTGGCCCTCTTCTAATTCAAAGCTTTGAGAAAAATGGCATTAAGGTAGCCATTGTAGATAGGGAAAAATGAACCAAGATCTAACAATGAAGCCTAAAGCTTAGTGCAGTAGTTGTATAAATCCCTAGATAGCACAGTCAACTTGGTATTGCAGTACTTGCACTGCAAATATTAGTCCAAAAGGGATTTTAACTTGGAGTGGAACACAGGTACCTGTCTGCCCATGGTAAGGGTGTAGGGGGATTTCTGTGGTCCAGGTTTCTGAGAAAAATATATAGAACCCAGATCATTCCAATCTGCCAGAACTGAACCAATATTGCTATAATATGATGAGAAGAGACAATATGAAAGAGTTGATTTTTTTTTTCTGTTCAGTTCGTCTTACATCACTGTATTCTGTTGGAAATTCATCATCTCTTCACTTACTTGATCACTGGTAGTTTAATTTCTTCCAGTACTGGGATTTTTTAAATATCTGCCCACCTTTACTGTGGAATTTAATAACCATAAGAGTGTCACCACTAACTGGTGTCTTTGCAGACTGCTTTCATCTAAAACGAAGACTTTATCCAGGATTGTTCACTCACTGAAGCCCTCCATGTTTTACACATGTAAAAATTGCTTTTGATGGATGATCTGAAATAGTTTTCTGTTCATAACATTTGAGAAGAGAAACATTTTACTGGCATCTAAAAGATATTACTTACTGTATATTCAGTGTTAGTGAAAGGAAGGACAAATTGACAAAAAAAAAGAGTATCTCAGAGTCTATCAGGATATCAAGGTCTTTCTGGTACAAAGATGGATTTGCAGTTTTGATATAAGTGTCTGCATAAACTGGACCCTCCAAGCAAAAGAGAAGAAACAGATGGTGTATTCTGAAATGTAAAATTGCTACCACATTGTGAGAATATTGGGAGCAAACACATTAGAAATAATATTTTATTCAACTACACAATGTTATACATAAAGATTTCAAAATTATATAAAAAAGATTAATTAACATACTCAAACTAGGATAAGTCTAAGAGAGGTAAAAAGACGACCAAAAGATCCTATATCTCCCTGTTTGGCTTGAACAAGAAACTTCACTGCATCTTCGAGAATATAGATATTTATTTTATTTCGAGTGACAAATATCATGAGGCTAGAAAAATACACAGCATATTTGTGGCATGTATTTTAGAAAACCAGCTGTCTCTGGTAATGCAGATGCTGCAAAAAAAGCTGAAGAAAAAGATCAAAGAAATGGGAGACAGTATCATTAGCTAGATTGCCTGTGTAGCAGAGTAAAGAATAAATGTCAAGTAACAATAAAGACCACTAGTATAACAAGGCACAAATACAGGTCTATTGTGATTATAGCCAACGGTCACTGTAAAAAATGTGTTCTAACCAGGTTTTGAGTAAAAGTAAGCCTTATCGACCAAGTTGATTGTTATTAGATGATCTTCAAGATAGTGCTTTTAGGATCATGTATTAGATTCAATGAAAGATTGCCTGTGGCCCCACTGTAAATGTGTTTTAATGCCACTCTGCAAATGATCCAGTGGTTTACACAAGCTGTCTGCCAAAATGCAACTCTTCTACCTTATACATTCTGAATATTCGGGTATTCATAGGCAATACAAAGAAAAGATTCAGACTGGCAACATACACCATGCCACTGCCATTTACTAATCTTGATTTAAACAAATTGTTTGACATACTGGTAGAAAAGGCTCTGGATATCAGAGGTGAAAAAATAATACGGATTTTTGCAGATAAATACAGTCCAGAATATATTTATAACATTGCAGTAACTAACAGAGAACGTTACATTTTATTTGATAATTCAGCCCTTATAAAAATCTATGATCATCACCATTTGCTCTTAAAATCAGGCATTAATGCAATGGTTCGATATGTTTGTGTTTTGATAATCTGTGCAAGTTATGCTTACTGTGAACAATTTAACACACACACGCACACACAAATATATTAAAATGAAACAGCAGGTTGTAAAATTGCATATTTGAGGAAAAAAATATTTCTTTTTTAGGACTTTTCATCAATATGTCATGGAGCTGTCTTGTTAATATGGTGTACAACACAGCAAATTAAGAATGGAGATGAGTAAGGCCAAAATGTCTTCACACACCTGTTAATTACCTCTATTATATTTAACAGCTTAAGCTGAATATTCCACTAATGTTTCAAAATATTTTCTATATAGAATAGCAGAGAAGTGCCTGGCACTCCTCTCTCCTCTTCTGAAAGGAATGAAACTCTGCTGTGCTTACTGGAGTTATTAATTCAGCTTGGAATTAGCATGTATAGTTTGCATACAGCTGATGCTCTTATATACATGCATATGTACACTTACATATGAACACACACAAACTTATATATACCCACACGTGAGCAAATGGAGGAATGGGATGAGTATTATAAATCATAATCACTCTAGGCTGGGACTGTGGCAGTGCAGTACTCAGGATTTGTCATAAATCTTCCATTTAACCCAAAAGGCCTTAGTTTATTTGAGATCAAAATCTTGATTTAATTTGTTGCCTTAACAATTGTTCTGTATTAATAACTGGAACAAAGATCTTAAAAAGCACAAAATACTTTTTAAAGTAGGGTAATTTGAACTATTTCCAAATAATATTCCAACAGACATTATTGCTTTAATAGCTATAGCCTTTCTTTATAGGACTTCATTATGCTATGAATTTACCCAACACATTCTCAAGAGTAATGAATAAGATTCAGTTAAATATCAGTGTTAAATATCTGTGATTAATGACCCATGTCCCTTGACAAAGGTTAAATGTGAAACATAACTCCCTTTTTTCAAAGCTGAAAGCATAATACCATGTTTTCCAAAACCATGAAAATGTAAAAGCTTATTTTTTGCCACAGGTAGCTTTGGAATAAATACAGATTACTCTATACATCAATTTTTTGGTTCTGTAAATGCAACACAGTGGATTTTCTGGTGTCATTGGGCTTCTAGTTTTCAAGTGGGGACTCAAGATCTTAGGCTGACTGTAACTAATTTAACGAATGCTGAGAAATTAGTAATCATTTAGATAACTCTGGTCCAAGCAATTGCAAGTATAACAGAACAGAACTTTTACATCACATATTATATCTATTTGTGAACTGAAATACAGGGTCTCTGTTGGATAACTGACTAATGTTTTCTGTGCTGCCTAACAGGCTATCACTGTCTTTTTACTCTGACACAAAGTTTTAGTGTAAGTTAGAGTGATTCACATAGTCTTTCTGCATTCTGAATTCCCTGTGTGTAAAATGGTGATGATACTTCATTTCACCCACACATTACTTAAACTCCAGACTGTTCAAGGCAGGACAGTATTTTCACAGCTTTCAACAAAATTGCCTCACTTTTTTTCCAGTACAACTAATAGATCATTCTTTTAACGGGATTAATTAACTGAAAACTGAAAGTGGAATACATCCCATCTAATTTTAGTAATCTAAATTTAGGCATTGAGTCTAAGGTAGTCATCTGCACTTCTGTAGTAAATGAAGAGAGGTAGAGACTCCCAAAGGGTGATTCATCCCATCCAAAGATAAGTGTCTAGCATAGATGGAATGAATTGCCATCTCTCTCTTCCCCTGTCCCTACCATGAACAGAGACAGCTGGTTGACTACATACATACCTTTTCAAAGCTGTAAGTAGTTGAAATGACATGCATTTTTGAGTACACTTTTTAAAAATATTGTCATTAATCTTTCTCAGATTCATTTGTAGCAGATATAAACCCAAAGAAGAGTTTCACCAGCTTAAGGTTTCAGACAACACATGGTTAACATTTAAGTGTATAAGTGTTGACAGGAGAAATATATACTGCTTTGCTGAATGAGATAGAATTGTTAGAGGAACAAAGTTAAGTGTGATGGATAACTGAGTTGAGACCTACCTTATCTTCACTTTTGCTTTTGAGAAGCAGAAGTCAATAGAGCCAAATACATTTTAATCTTTTATTTCTTTGCATATTTAAAACACATACTAATTGTAAAAGATTAAACTACTAACGTTACTGAAAATCTTCACCTACTATATGTCACTGTATGCCACTGTGTTAGTCAATAAATCAAAGTTAAAAAAATTAGTTGATGCATCCATATGGGGTACGAAATTTGGTGGTGCATTTTGAAGATCTATGTTTGCAGGATTTCTTAGTTTTAATAACTTTGAGTGGTTGCTCAGTAGTAATTTTGACATTAACAACATCCACCTATCATGCTGAAAATATTTTTGCATTATAAGAAATAAAGAACTAAAATATTTTTGCTGTTGAACTGTACCAAATACTATAAATACATAACACAATATTATCCCGTCATAAAAGCATATTCAATACACTGGAGGACAGATTGTTACAATTATTGTGCCGAGTGTATGAATATTTGTGTTTTCATCACCGATACATTGGTTAGTACAGTTTTAAGCTCATACTTTTCTGTACATTTCAGTCCATTATTAATGCATAGAAATATATCGCTTTGCAAGGAATGGACACATTTGTGTTTCAAAGCTTCAGGTTTACTTTGGGTACTAAAAATGCAGTCACCTACCACAGTACTGAAATTCATTTTTGCTTGAGTTATCCAGCCATATCTTGTGTATATCACTGCAGAGACTGTCTCCAAATTCCTGTTTGAGCTTTTGCATAAGTGCATGGTATCTTTGCTTAGTGATAATTATGTGGAATTGGTTTCACATCTTCTGAAACTAGATGGTAATAGTATACTTTGAATCAGTCATCAGACCTCTACAGACATGCTGAAGTCATGTCAGTGCCTGCCATTGCTGAAAGAGATGTGGTAAGAGTTCTTATTGCCCAGACTCTAAAGTATGGACTCTGATCCCTTTGCATAAACATTTCTTTTGCCTACTGAAGATCTAAAAAAGTTATAGATCAAAACTTAAATAAAACAAACCAAAACAACAAGAAACAACACCCAACACCCACCAAACCAAAACAAAAAGGCCATGCAGTCCGGTCAATGCTCTCTGACTCCTGAGACATCGTACTGGTTTCTGTGTATGAGTTTGTCCAACTCTTTCTCATTGATCGGGCAAGACCTTTCATTGTCAAACCCAAGGCAGCACACAAGGATGTATTTGTCTTTACCACTAAGCGTGACTAACTTTTCGTTTCAAACATGGGAATATATGCAGCAGTAGATAAGAAAATCTCGTGCATGAGGTTCTGATATCCCTCAGAGCTGTCTTTCGTTAGCTTGAAGCATATTACATAGAAACTTGCTTGCTGTGTACAGAACTGTCATGTATTCTGTGTTTCTAAGCTTTTTTCATTCTTTAAATAATTATTTGGTAAGGCTTCTCTCCATTATTGCATTTTTTGATCTGCTGTTACATTCCTGAAACAAATCTGATATTAGGTCTTGCGTCTCTTTTTCCAGTAAATGTCAAACACAGCCCAAGTTCCATGGCTTTCTGTACCTTTACATAGTACTAAATGCTAAACAAATGCTTCATATTCTCCAGATGTGTCATGAACACTCTTTGCTCTCTGAACCAGACTCATTCCATCAAGAATACAAACAGCATGGGAACAGTTTCAGTGGAGCTGTTCTACTCTTTCTCTAGTTATGCTTGCCTTGGTTACTTTTTGTAGTGATCCATATATTTCTAGCATCAGGTAGAGAGTTGGTAGTTCATACCAGTAATTCTCTAATATGCAAGTCTGATCTTTGAACAGAATTATGTTTTCAAGTAAATTGCTGTCTGCTTTGAATATGCTGTTTCGTCTCCTCACATGAGATTGTTTGGCCATCTGTTGCTTTTGATTTGGCTTTTTTCAACTCTGTCTTTAATGCTGTGAGAACATATTTATGGAAAGTTTATCCATCAACACGTTTTTCAGTATATGTTTCAGTACATGTTTCAGTATGTGTTTCCCTGTGACACTAGCAATACTAAATGCTCCTCCAAATTCAGATTTCAGCTTGCAGTAAACAGCTTTTGTTCAGAAATTTTATCTATTGAGTTTTATGTGGTACCTTACATGCACCTTGCCTTTCTACGAGTTAAATCAATATTATCACAAAAGTAACAAAAATGTGTTTTTTTGATTCATGCAAACAGTTCATAATATGCAGTACTGTCTGTCTACTGAGAATATTCACTGTCTTCTCCCACGTTACTTTTGTTCTCTTCATCTTGGTGTACAAAACCATAATAAGGATACAGCCATCAACTGTTTTGGCGCAGCTCTTTGTACTTGTGAATTTGCACAGTGTACTGTGTTTAACTATCTCTCCATGAGTCTGTCTTCCCTTCCTTCCAGAAGAAACATTTCATCTCACTTACTGTTGAACTGGATGGAGCCTTTCTTTGTCTGTGTCTAGCCTGAAGTATGTCCCACAATTTAGCCAACAATCCTGGTCCTGAAGATATTCAGATCAAGGTATGGAATGTGCTGTGGTTTCTAGCCTACACACCTGTATTTCCTTCCCAAGGAAACCAAAGGATGGAAGAAGTGGAAAGAGGAAGGTAGTATTACTGTTGTTGAACACACACTTGGGAACTGAGTCATGAATTTTACATCTCTTCTATGATCATGTGTCTGCTAGCCCCGCCTACGCTGTTCAGCTCAATAGGCATGACAGAAATTATATGTATTTTATGCTGTACAAAAAATAATCACCCCATCATTAAGAGAATTAATACTGGCAAATGTATATTATGGAATCAAGTTACCATTTTACACCTTGGAAAATCTGTAGATTACATATAAGACTCCCCTAAACTGTGCTATCATTAACCCTGTCCACCTCAAACTTTATCACTTTCAATACTACTAATCACCTGCCCGGTTCCTGGACCATGTGAGATTCGTAAATTCAATGTTCCAGCATATTTTCTCACTTTTTACTCCATCCAAATCCCACTTACCAAAGGATGTTTGCTGATCAATGGAACAAAGGTAACATTTCCTTTTATTAAAAAAGTGAATAGACAGGTATTTATCAGTTCTGAGCCAGCATTATGTATTTCTAGGAATCATTAAATGACATAAATTTGTATTCTAAATCTAATGTTAGCATCCTTGTGAATTCTCCATTCAATAAATACATGTATTCTCATCCTGTGAGGAACAGCACCTTTATAAAGCGCTCCCTCAGTGAGAATGGATTGCTATATTGCGGAGAGACTCAAATTACGCAGTATATATTAGTAAGAACTGAGACAGTTACTGAAGCAGACGTCCTTCAGTTCCTTGGCTCTGAGTAATTTCTGAACAGCATATAGTACCAAAACAAAAAAAGTCACCCTGAATGCAAAAGTAGACCAGCTAAAAAACCTAACTTAACAAGGAAACAAATTTCTTAGGATGATGAAATGTGAAGAGATAAATTGTGCCTAATCAAAGTCACCAAACTAACAACCTGGGAGTATTAGTATGCAGAGATATTCAACAGATATGGAGAGTTAGTTATAAGAAAAATGTTGTCTTGAAGCACTCAAAGAGGCAATAAGGTCCTGCTAATGTACTGGATCATACAAAGCTAAATTATCCATGGATACTTCAAATTCAGGCCATAGTATCTTTCTTTCATAGAAGTGGAGGACAGTACTTTATGCATGCAGGCATTAATAATAATTAATTGTCAGTATACTCACAGAGGAGATGATGACTTTGGCCTCAATCCCTGACCGTGGAAAGTTTTGCCTTATTTATTATTACTATTCCTCTTTCATTTATAGAAGGAGGATATATTTATAGGAGAAGAAGGTTAACCCAATTACTGAATTGTAAACTGTATCCAAAAAGGCAGATTCTTTTTAAGCTAAAAAAAAAAGATGTGATTTAAAAATTTAATACAGGGATGGGAGAGATTTTATGATTCCAGGTAGCCATTCTGGAGTATTTAACAAATATAAACAGAGCAACAGAGTCTAGTAAAAAATCTGATTTTAAATAAGCCTATAAGGTTTGATGAAGCATGGACTGTGACCACCAGAGCAGCTACTGAGAAAAGGTTTCTGGAGTCAGTAGTTAAGATTATTCATACCTGGTAGTTGTGCAGTATATTTCTATCCTCTCCAGATAGTTTAAAAAGGATCTGTTAATACTGTGTGAGCTGTTCTTTAAAGGTATCAGATTATGGTTTCTTGACACAAAAAAAAATGTAGCCACTACACAAATTCGGATGTTTGTTTAGCAGAAAATAAATCCAAGAATGTCAGCACAGATAGAAAATAGTATTTTGATCACCATGGCTATGGACACATATAAAACAAAGAAAATCTAATTATTGCTTGGATCCCAAGGGTTGACCTTACTGAATGAAGTGTTGCATGTATTGTTTGGATACTGTAATTACAAACAACATCACAGAAGACAATCATGTGTTTGTATACGGCTGTTGCTTCAAGACAGACATGTTCTCTTAAAAATAGGAGGCACAGGAAGGGAGAAGCTTGCAGTTGCTTGAGTAGGGTTTGAAGCAGGCAGTCTCCAGAGCAGGCTGAAATAGCTGTAGATCAGGACATCATACCGTTAAAATTAATGACTTTACCAATGTCTTGAAAACCATATTCTTGGATGTGTAGTGCCCTTAAGAAATGTTCTGTATTACGACTTTCTGTGTTATTGTAGATTTGGCTATGCAGGGTATTTCTCATGGTGAGGGAAGGGAAGGGTAAAAGAGGATTGTTTACTGTAGCCATTTTATACCAGCTTTGCCAAAACAGAGTCCTTCTAAAATCTTTTCAAACATCACACCTGCCTGCCAAAAAATGCTGGAGAACAGAACAGATTCCTTTTTTTTTTTCCTTCTGTATGAATAAGCACACTGGGAATTTAAAAAAAAAAAAAAAAAAATCTGTCATGATTTACTGCTTTAGATGATTACTATTAAAAAACCATTTTCCTTTTTTCCTGGAAATGTCATAATTCCTTTGGAATATATCAGCCATACAATGAAACTATTTTAACCAAAATGAAACTATTTTAGCCAAAGGATGAGACATTCAGAGTTGTAATAACTTACTTCCAAGGCTCAGGCCTTATCGTCATAATTAATACTTAGAGTACTTCAAACTGTTCATCATTCTTCAAAGTATTTGAAATGTCTTCTCATTGTAAACAATATGACAACTTTCCTTGGTTAAAGGTCACAGCAGCTAAACTCCTACTCAGTTAAATTTTCCCTTAAGTTATTAAGCTGTAACTTTAAACATACATTGCAGCAAGAACTGCATTACATAATGTCTCTCTTAGTCTTACAACTACAATTATGAGACAACACCTATTCAAAATACGAAACAGGGATTTTTTTTTTTCTCTGACAGTATAGCAGACTGAAGAGAGAAGTCTTCAAGTCTGTCTGTTTAAGGGTGTGATCTGCATCCCTAGTTACTAATTTAGCATCAAGCAAGATGATGGTTTAATTAGAAGCAGCACATTGCCTTTGATAAACAGATGTTCCCTTTATTTAACTGCTGCCCACAAAGTTAGCACAAACAGATTTTTTTTCCTTTGTCACAGCCTGTTAGTTTCCGGCCTCTGGTCATTGCATCCAGATATAGTTCCCATAAGCAAAACATTCCCAATTAATATGTATTGCTATAAACATTAGTTCATCCCTGCACATCTTTATAATTTCCTTAAAGCTCTGTAGCTAAGTTGAGCTTCTCTGTCAAAGCTGTATGAGTAACAATCCAATAAAGCCACACCTAGTTGTCAGTGGACCAGGATTTGGGTAAACATGGTCCAACCCAGCACTCATGTGTCCGGTGACTTGGTAAACAGTGAAGCATTCAGAATTTTAGGGTCCTACCTACTGAGTGAATAAGACCCCACCTTGCTATTATTGCTGTAACAGCAAGATAAACAAAACTCAACACACAACTCAAAAGAGCTGCCATTGGACCTACTTAAAAATAATTCTGGGCAATTTCTTGATAAGTTGCTAAGCAAATAAAGGCTCAACTTTGTTCTACTTTTCTAGCCTCTAGGTAAATAACAAGTGTAGAAAAGCATGCACGAGTTAATAAGCAAATAAAGCTTTTAACTTTTAAAAAATTATCTGTGTTAGACACTGTAGCAGATGTTGTCACGAATATATTACTGATTGCACCAGTTTATGAAGAACGCTTTACTTTATTCTATCAGGTTGTATTTTATCTTTATCTTTATCTGTCTTCAAAAGCTACAAATATTTAGCATGAAACTTATTAAGTTAAAAGAATGACTAGATGTACTTTTAAAAATGGATATTTACCATTTGTTTATTTTGCTATTTCAATTCAACTTCTATCCATGTATAGACACAATATGCATGTAGCTTAGGAAGTTAATGCTTACCAGGGATGGATATGAGCATACGTGTTTAAGTTGCAGTCTGTCAATAGCTACCTCAATGGATATGGTTCAACATATATTTGTGATTTCTGTGTTCCAGATTTTCAAGGCTCAGTGTCTAACATACCAGTTACCTTTGAAAAGGTCTCTTTTTGAATATAGCTTTAAAGCTTCACAGAAAACACTTTGTAAATTCTGCCATCTCAGGTTCAAATTCTGCATTCACATTCACTGACAATGCTGATGTCTAGTGGGCAGAAAAATCTCCTCTCAAGCACTCCATCCACCTCCAGCTAAGACCATTCACTTCAGTGGTATTTCCTATAGGTACTTAAAAGTATGGTTTCAGTTATTTTGTGCTCATGAAGAGTTAAATATTTATGACCTGATTTTTTGGGCAGCTGGACACCTCCTTGAAGATGATGAATGCTTTTGCTCTGGTCAACATGTTGATGGCTACTTAAAGGTTGCGAAGTAGAACTGCTGCTGTAGTTGTGCTTGTTCTTGTGAAATACTTAGGTCATTCAGGGAATATAAGAGTTTCTTACGCTGCCTTTATTTCCCTGAGCAAACACACAGCTGGGGCCTATGAGTGAACTGTTACAAAGCAAGAGTTCTATCTATCCTACATCCTGTATTTATTTACACCAATGGTACTTCTTGTTTGAATAAGGACTGGTAACATAAGCATTTCCAAAATTAAATTGTAAGGTTTTCCATGTGACTGTAAGGGTTTTTTTCATGAGTACTCTTAACTGAAAAAATTAGAAAATAAATCATACAGGCTGTAGGAACTACTCTGAGTTGGAAAAACTACTGTGAGCCTTACAACTAGAACACGCACATTAGAATCGAGCTAATCACAACTATGTGGTGAGCAAACCAATGATCACAATAGGAAATAGCTCTGCTACTGCAAACTGCCCTTTTATCACATAAAATAGGATAGAAAAACAAGTTAGGCCACAAGTAGTAACATAATGCAATTGTAATATATGAATCTGTTCCTGCTTCACATTTACTATACAGCTCTGGTTTCTCTGACAAGACTATCCCAAAGTCTCACTTTTAAAGAAATATTGATATTTTACACCACTGAATATAAGCAAGGTCTGTTTGGAAGAAGACAATTAGGAAAAAAAGCTCTCAATGTTGAACTTTTTTAGCAAACAGATCACTTTTGGGTGCATTACAATTCTACTCTTATTTAGAGCTTAGGTGAATTTATAGATTTGCAGGTAGTTTGCAGCCACTGTGTGATTTTTGCCTTAAATGTACTAGCAAGCCTTCATTCTGTTTTGCAAGGTAACCAAGATATAAAATGTTCATGTATGCCCATCTATGCTCTATTTTAGCTTCACTTTGTGCTTTTGACTCCCTTGGCTTTTAGAGGCAGGAAAATATTGCTCGATAGGGAGGGTTATTTTTCGGTTGCCAGAATTCCTTTGCAGTTTTAATGGAAAGAAGCAGAACTTTTTTGGGGGGAGCCAGCATCTCATTTCCATTCCACTCTCATACAGCCACTGTTGTATCTGCAGGGCCTGCAGAATGTAAGTGCTGCAGCGGGGCGAACAAAGACGCCATTCAGCATGGAGAGCAGCTTCCCTTCCGCACCACTCTCTGGCCACGGCGAGGTTGACTGGAGCATGCTATCTGACCGACACAGGATTCACTGCCTGAACAGAACTCCCCAAGGACGCCTGTTCGGCATCCTGAATTAGTCCAGTGGGATGAAGACTTCCTTTTCAGCACTGGCATGAGCGCTTAGAATCAGCTGTGGCTTGCTTTTGTTTCCCCGCTCTTTACATACAGA
Organism: Strix aluco; assembly: GCF_031877795.1. NCBI lineage: Eukaryota > Metazoa > Chordata > Aves > Strigiformes > Strigidae > Strix > Strix aluco. Next base: position 97,225,600 of record NC_133934.1, on the reverse strand, counting down.
CATGTATTTTTTGGGATCATACTTAACATCAGAGCTCAGGTGGCTGGCTCCACTACCCCAACTGCGTGGTGGGGTGGTATGTTCCAAAGTTACAAAAGTTGTAAGAGGACATTGTTTCTAATCTGCCTCCTCTGAAATCCCATCGCAGGGGTCATTTCCTGACTTTTGTGTTGTTTCGATCCAATCCCTTGAAAAGTTCCCACCCCCTGTGATTTTGTAAACTAATTATATCAGTGAGATGTTTTCCCATATCTATTTCCTAGGTTATGCACATTAAAAAATTTACTTTAGAATATGATTTTGCTTAAGAAAATTAATGTAGACCTTTTCTGGTTTAAATAATTAAAATAGGATTAATCTATAAACTAAGTGTTTAAAGTGAAAAGGAAAGGTGCAGCAGGCAAGTCACACCTTATTCATAGTGTTTGTTCATTTTCAGACTTCAAGTTGATGAAAAATACACAAAAATCGTTAAAGCTTCATAAAATGCTTAACACTTCTTAGCGAGAACCCATGCCAACATTCAACACATCTGTTTCTGTAATGAGAAAAACCAGGTCACAACTTTCATTTTCAAGCCCTAAATTACATAGTACCCATACAAGATTTGCAAGTCAGGCTTTGCTTTGTAGAGAAACAACAGATACGGCTGAGAGAGGCTAAGCCACCATGACCATAAACACCATTTAAGCACAGAGTCACCATTATGAACTGTGCCAGTACAACATCAGAAGCTAGCGATTAAAGAGTCAAGCTAGGATTAGTGGATCAACTTTATTCCTAATGAAATATCATTGAAGCAATGGAAATTTATATCATGGATGGATAAGGCCCAGTATGTCTGCAGTTTAACTACATGCATGATAACATGCATGATTAACAGATATGGCAGAAATCTTATCCCAGTTGGAACAGTTTAGCCTCAGTGACTTCAGAGACATACTCTTTATTTAAATCACTATGATGAGAGCAATTGAATATATGGTACAGTTCTAATTTGAAGGATAATGCAAGCAAACCTCTGATTTGTGTAGTATGTTGTGTTTTCTCCTTTCTTTCCCAAAGTAAAACCATTTTATTTACAGTCATCTCCACAACACGTGGACATCAGTAAGGATAAATCACAAAGATTTGGTGGTTCAGTTCAGATATACATCAAGAAGTTTAATGGTTTCCAGAGTTTACCTGATCTCATTCAAACTTTTCTAGTCTGGAAATTATATGACAATCTCCTAAAAACAGACTGTCTTGTGATTTTACAGTTCTTCCTTGTTTCATTCAGGTCAGCTGTAGTGCAGGAAGAGTCTTTCTCACAGTATTTTGGCATTTCCGATTTCAGTTCTGGCTGAAACAGAGAAGTGCCGAGGCATGAGAAATAACTTTGCAATAGCTTACAAAACATTTTTAAAAGATTAGATTTGTTTCCTGTTGGTTTGAATTTCATGTTAATTTTATTCTAGATAGATTGATCTGGCTATTTCCACACAATAATTTCCCTAGTTTCTTTAGTGACTAAATATAATTTGTCCAGTAGCATTTTCTGAAGAACAAAGCAATTTGAATGGAGTGCAAAAACTAGCCAACACCTAATGACATAGAAAGATTACCGGACTATTGACAAATTTTTTTCTGCACTTTTTAGCCTAGCTCTAAGTTTTAGTATACTTGTCCTTAGACTAAGTGGCATAGCTAGATTTGTTGAGTACTATTACTAACTGAATCATTTATACTACTGCAAACAAGAGGCAGAATGCTGTTACACCTTACCTGACAACATTCTCCTAAATTAGGAAGTCCTCTAGTTGTGTGAATAAGGAGTTTTGAAACAATTGCATCAGCATTCGAGTCCAAGATTGAAGAAAAATCTTTAACAGTGATATTATCTAAAACTTCTGAATTTTTATTTATTTTTATTATACTTCTTGTATTCCCTGTAAGGGAATAAAGAGTCTGTAACTGAAATGGGTCAATCATTTGTATAAACTTATTTGGGTAATCAACTTTTATACCCTTCAGAATCAGCCTCTGGAAGAGTGAAGATAGACTGTAAAAAAGCAGTTGAAGAAAACAACCCATGAATGTTTGATTTATCCTTCATTATTTCAATGTGATACTACTGTTTCTTGTATTTAGACATAAACACATACACACATATGTATTTGGACTTTTATTCCTGAAATCCACCTTCTGCAGGCTGCACTTGAAAGGCACACATGTGCACCGCTGTTAAACAGCCATCTCTCACACAACTGTCCAAACAAAATTCATATATAAGACTTTCTGCTAAAGAAATTCCCGATGATGTGGCAGCCTTATACTTGCAGGATGCACAGACAGTCAGTGAATTTTAACGGAATTTTATAGAGACAGTGATGTCCAACTATACAAGTGCCTGCAAATTTTGGTGGCTACAAAGTTGTCTGATTGTTTTGATTTTTTTCCTTCTTCCCTCATATTTTCAAATGATCAACTCAATTCTTTTTAGGTGTTTGTAATGAAGAGGTATAGGAAGGAGGAGAGAGTTTGATTCAGAAAAAAAATATATAGATAGCATTCAAGAAACCAAATAATACAGCCAATATGATGCTACTGTAGTAAAGAATCCTTATCTGGCCTAAGGAGATGCAAAGGGTAAGGAAGTAGGCTTCTCTGTTTCACCAAGATATAGAGCATAACCAAATGAGAAGTCCATCTATTCTATTTTCTTCTTATCTGACCTTTCAGATTATCTATAAATGTATTTAATTCTAGTTGTTGCCAGCAGATTTACAGTCCTTGGGACACAAATTCTTTTGGTAGCCATTGTTCAGATAAATGAGGCAAAGCAGTAGTCATGGAAATGCAAGCTTTTGCTGTATTGTCTACTAATTACCTGAAAAAAAATACCCTAGGATCTCTTACTATAGAAAGGTCTCCAAGTCACTGACTGACCACCTAACACCTCTAAAAAAAAGTGATAATTAATTCCAGCTTTTCTAGTTTTTTATTTTATCAAAATTCTCAGCTATTAGAAAGAAGTTCCTGGCATATTTCATCTTGCCTACACACAAAAAACAAGCTGTGAAATAAAAACAACCTTGCATCTTTGTTAGCCTGGTGAAAACTTTTAAGGAGTAGTCAGGAAACAACTTCTTTGGGGTCCTATTACCAATAGGTCTGGCCTGCACAATTATCATGGGGTTTCATATACCTTAGATCTAGCTGAAGACTTTATATCAAAATGTTTTGGGCTTTCTTTTTCTCCTTACAGAAAATATAGTGTTGCACTATTTTTTTTTTCCCCCCACAGGAAAAAGGTTTTGTGTAGATTCCCTCCATTTTCCCATCAGGAAAACCAAGAAAAGAAATAGATTCTTTCCAGTTGGCTGAATATGAAACCAAATATTCTGGTTTGCTGAACTAATCTGAAATGTTTCATTTTAAGTCAGCACATACTGAAATGCATACCCCTCTGCAGCTGCTTTGCTATATATGTCTCATACCCATGTTCCCTCTTGCAAGCTAGTGTTTCTTGGCCAAACTCTTTTCAAATGAGACGGATGGTGCTTCATCAAAGACACACGACCTGTGCGTTAAGCAAAACACTTCAGTTTGGTCATATGAAAATATTTAAGTTGTGAAAATGCCGAAATTAAGTTATTTCCTTATTTCTGCACAGGAATTTTTTAAAATATTCTATTCAACACAATAAATAGGAATTTAAGCTTTTGTTTCACTCTGAGATGAAAGAATGTATTGCAATATTATTAGTCTCAAACAGATGACGCTCTGATTTTCATTCAGCTCAAGCATCATTAGAAAGAACTTCCTATCCTATTAGTACAAACTAAATAATTTCAATCTGTGTACTTTGGTCCTGAGTTTTCTTAAGAATCCCATAGGTTTCCATGAGGTTTTCATAACCAGAAGAAGATAGCAGCTTATATGTGTTTCTTGCACTAAGGCCTGAGTCTGTTCCCACTGAAATGAGTGAGAGTTTTGTCACTGACTTCAATGAGAAAGGATCATCTTAAATGAATATTTATGGGTATAAAAGGAAAGCCACTGGGTATGTGGTTATCTCCCAATAACCCACATCCTGCTGTGTTTTTTTGCTTACACACATTATAAATAGCCACTTTATAATAGAATTGAGTTAGCCACAGTTATAACAAAAGAACCTTTTAAAGTGGAAGTACTTTTACTTTACTTGTGATTAGAGTTGCTTGCTAACATGACTTGATATAGAGGAGGAGTAGATCAGTAAAAACCTGGCTTGTTTTAGGGTCTAGTCTGTCTTCTGAACTGCTTTTGAGAAGGCAGAGAAACAGAAGCCGCAAGGCTGTTCTTCAACCGTCTTGGGTGATTCGCATAAAAGTAAAACAAAATATAGAATGTCCATTGATCACAAGAAGTACCAACATGAACTGATGCTGTGTTGATTTTGCTTTTTATTCAGGACAGTTTCTGTGTAAGAAACAGAGTTATAGGGGTTTGCTCAAGCATTTTATCATTTGTTTTTTGTAAGAACACTCACAATTATTTTTCTGGCTGAGCCAATAGCATTTGACTAAAAGAAACTGTGCGAGACCCCTTTGCCTTTTTTTGTTTGTTTGTTTCTCTGTTTGTTTCTCTCTGCTTCATCACTAACTGGGAACTACCAAGTATTTTAGAACAAACAGAACCAGAAATTCATCCTAAGGGGATCAGAACATTTACATGAGGTCCTTAAGCTTCCTAGGGATGAAATTAAACTGGATGGTAAAAAAGATGTTCAGTAATGTAAGTGGAATTATTTGTGCAGTAAGGAAAATGTTCAGATGTTTGATCTGCACAAAATAATTCTCTAATTTTATGGTGGCACTTTGTTTTTAGTCAGTCTCTGACTGATTACAGAATGTACAAGTCCTTGCTTTAGTTGAACAAAGTGATATGGCTTCTCTTCAAAACCATTTTTATAACTCAGAAATTTACTGGTGTTCTTTGCTTACATAGAATAATATCCCTCTTTTTTTAAAGATACTACCTGACTCAGCAATACCTCTTGTTAGCAACAAAGAAGGGAGTAGATAGAAAGATCTTTTAGGACGTTCAGTTTTGTAGTATGTAGCTTTCCCTAGTGAAAACTCCTCTTTAAATTGCTTGATGTCTAGGAAAATATTCTTTGCCTGCATGCTGAACAAATTGTACATAACATTTCAGAAGTTCTGAATTTAGCTTCCAATAGCTTTTGGCAACAAACTATGATACTCATAAACAAAATACCGCTGGCCCTACCACTGGCACGGTGGTTCATTCCAAGTTACGAAGATCATCTTCATTAGTTTAATTCAAAAATCACTAACCAAATAAAAAGAAGATGTTATGTTGGAGAAAAAATGCAGAGAGATTTCAAAATCTTAAAAAAAAAAAGGTTTTTTTATTTGTTTATTTAAAAAAAAATGCTTTCCAGTATCTGCAAAAGAGAGAAATAATGAATGCTTTCTGTTACTAATTGATTACTACAAAGAACATCCCAGTGCGTCATGTATTATTATATCAGGTATTACCAAATACCGTGTTTTGCCCAAAAGACACATTTTTGTACCCACATTCTACCACACTTTTAACAGTACACACTTCAGCTATTGACATTTATTTTCCAAAATCTATATTTTTCTAGTGGGAGAGGGATCATTTTTCATTTACCATTGTATCACATATTAATGAATAGAATATTTAACACAAATCCTGCTCTCAATTGTCATACAGAGTATGTGAATGACTTTGGGATTCATCAAAGGCAGTTATGGATGGTCACAAGTACAAAACTTCGCTATCAGCCCTTCATTTTTGTGTGCGTCTCAGGTTTGCATATGTCATTCTTTGGTTTTGATTATGGATTTACACAGAGTGTGGGGCAAGGAACATTCACTCTCTAATACATCCTAAGGAAGTATTTTTTCATAAATATATCGTTTGCATATTTGTGGAATTGGTTTTAATTTTTATATTATTTTTAATTCCTTTAAAGGATACAGACCTGAAGCTATACACACTGCCATAATTAAAAAACAGCTGGATTTATTATTGTTCTATTTCCCTGTTTTTTCTTTCATTTGCCATTTTGTCAAAAATAGGGCTATAAGCTGTCAGAGGGAAGTATTCCATATTTCTCTGTGGTTTTAATGTTTTCTCTCTGATTAAATTCCATGGCTGTATTATGCAAAAGATTAAATTTGATGTTAATAATGATGCCTCTGGTGACATGAAGACTTTAAAAGCAACAATCAGTCCTTGCTACATTGAAATCAATAGCACCTTAACACCAACTTCAGTGCATTCAGGATTTTATCCTCTGAATCTTTGAATCAGTATAAATTTAATCTTAATTGCTATCTCTCAGCAGAGAATACGTTTGTAATCTGCCTACTTTTCACTGATTGTTTTGTGATTTTCTGTCACACCATCAAATTAGAAGGCAGTGCATTGGTAAACATCCATTAATACTTCTTATATATATAATATATTTTATTTCAAGTAGCTATTGATCATATATGGCATAAATTCAGTGACTGATTTACTTTGAGGCATTTTCTGAAAAAGTGTTTTCTTTATTGGCTTTTACTAGTTTAACATCTTTTTTCCTTCTTAGCATCTGAATTTATATCTACATAAATCCATTATTTTTTCTCCTGAAAATATTTCAGGGTAAGAAATGGTAAATTTGTTATTTATAATTAAGAAATTAAGTATAATTTTTTTTTTTTCAAGTGCAGAAGTATTTTTGTTCACATTGAGCTATCATATTTTAAAATTGAATGTGTCTCATTTGTTGGCTTAGTTTTTCTCATGAGTATCTGAAAATAATACTTTCTGTATTTGTGTTTATTCATATGTCTCTTCTGTGCTTGTTTTTCCTAACTTTCTTCCTTAGGAAATGTTTTTTTTCTGGGGATTTTATATTTGCAAATGTTTCTTCAGATAATTTTAGGATTCAGCAGTTCCTTACAGTTCCAACAGCAAAGTTTCTATATTATTCTATAGTCTCTGTGAGTAAAATAAATTTTATCTTATTTAAAGATAATTTCCCTCCCTTAAATATTTCCAGTTTATTACTAATCACTTTTAGTTCCTTTGACAGTCACAATTAATCTCACTGGAAGAATTGACATATTTTAGTGACCAGATTTACCAATTCAGAAATTTATAAGATTCAGATGGACTGTTATGATCATCTAGTCTTACTTTGTTAACAATGCAGAACAAAGGACTTTCCTGACTGACCAAATTCTTATTTGAACTAAGGCATATAATTTAGGAAAAAATAGCCAGAATATATCCAGGACAGAAGCAGAGACATAGGAAATACATTAATGGCACAGCTCTATAGGCTATAGAAAGTTGTGAGCAATGACATGATGTAAGATGTAGGTAGGAGCCTGAGGTATTGAGCTAAGAGTATCTATCAATGTATAAATCCAGAGAAACCAAGCTTCCTTAATTGTAGTACTCACGGAACAATCTGTTACTGTTTGATTTCTGGGTTTTTTTCAGTGATTAGTTGAATGCCTTGTAAAAGTTTAAGAATGTTCTAGCAATGTTATTAACCTTTATCAACCAAACTCTATTACTACCATATGCCTTTTTCTTTCTCAAGTTGGAATCTAATTTTTAGCACTATGTGGAATCAAGTTCTTTCAGAGGGACAAAGTAGGCCCTGATATTGATAGTCCTGAGCACTTCTAGCAAGAAACTGCTGCCCTATGATACTATGATACATTGATTCCTGGTCTGGGGGCAGTCCAGATACTCAGCACTCCCCTGAAGTGCTCAGTATGTGCTCAGGTAAGACAACAGTAGTAAGGCATATATCTGTGCCTTGTTCAAGATCTGAAATCCAATTCAATTTTTTTAACCATGGACTCTACTTTAAAATCATGACAAGATGAAAGACTTAGAAACTCATTCATTCAAAGTTTTGCACTCACAGAAATTCAACTTGGGAAAAAACCCTGATAGTCACTTAGCCTGGACCCTTTCAAGATCTTCCTTTATTGTATTTATCTCTAAATTTAATCACCAAATTATATTTATTGTGTTTATCATGTGTTCAGTTTAGTTTTAGACATGCTGAAACATGTGCTCTGATATGCTGGCAAGACTGTTGGAATATCTCTGCATTCTGGGGAAGCCTCCCTCACCCAAGTCAAATTAAGTAAAGGATGTTAATTCAAACTCCAGAAGACTAAAGATCAGACTTTTCTAAACCTCCACATGGAAACCACGGACTTGTATATAAAAATGTATATGAGGTGTCAGAAACCTTCATTCCTCTTAGTTTGCTTTTATGTAACATATCTAGCTTTAAATATTTGGGATTTAGTACATACCACATACAGTTTTCTCCTCTCCTTTTCCTTTTCCTTTTCCTTTTCCTTTTCCTTTTCCTTTTCCTTTTCCTTTTCCTTTTCCTTTTCCTTTTCCTTTTCCTTTTCCTTTTCCTTTTCCTTTTCCTTTTCCTTTTCCTTTTCCTTTTCCTTTTTTTCCTTTTCCTTTTCCTTTTCCTTTTCCTTTTCCTCTTCCTCTTCCTCTTCCTTTTCCTCTTCTTTTTCCTTTTCCTTTTCCTTCTGCAATCATTCCCAGAAAAAAGTAGCTGTCGTGAACTTTGTGAAGATTATCTAAGTAACTAGTACTAGTACTAAGGTGCTAGTATTGAAAACTGCTCTGAGTGAACTTCTTAATATTGAATTGGTATTCTTTCATGTTTCCCTACTTTTGTGTATGAAGAAAGATTTATTTCAAAGCATTGTTAACGTCACTGAAAAGGACTTCATGTTTACCATTATTTGTTCTTGTCAAGTAATTTTCAAGTTCACCTGAGGCAAAACTTATCCAAGAAGTGGGACTTGAGATTCCATTGTGCATATCAATATTACCATTCCACAGCAGCAAAATGCCATCTTTTCATTCTTTGTAGCACCAAAGAACTGGATTTCTGACAAGCTGAAGTCCAAGACTAATATTGTGACTGACAAGTAACACCAAGAACAGCAGCCTTAATTTTTTTCACATTTGAGAGGATGCTTTTGGGTAATTCACATGACTTAGAAAAGACACTTCTGTTTTCTTCATGGAACCTTGGAAGCAAAAATGGAAAACCATAAGGCAGTAATCATATAAAAGGATACTCACCCACATTAAAAATAAGATTAATGCAATAATATCTTATATTTATTTTCTTATATTTCTGTAATTATGTCAGACCAAAACATCTCTTACTGAAGTCAGCTTACACCACACACACATATACACAAAAAATCCTTTGAATTTTCCCTTCTAAGGAGCAAGATATGCAAATCTTCGAGCCAAGATTCACTTTAGCTACCCTGCGCTATCAGCATCCTTTATGTAATTTGGATAACTGGTAAAAAAAAAGGTACCTATCAGGTTTTTGCTACTGGAGCTCTTTACAATCCATTCTACACTATCCTTGTTCTCTTTTTTGACTAACTACATTACGCTGTTTGACTTCATTGCCGTGTAGTGTCAAATGAAACTTGAATAATGTTATCAATTATTTTCTCTTTATACCTGATTTCTGACTCATAAGAAAAAAAACCAACAAAAAACCCACAACCAATAAGATAATTCCAAAGCTGTTAAGTCACTGATTTCATACTTTGCCTTAGTCTTCATTTTTTTCCGCACACATTTCCATGAATATTTGTAATGATGGGAGACACTATTTTTCTCAGTTTCAAAGTTACATATTCTATTTTAAAATATCATTTGCCAATCCATGAGAAGACAGAAGTCCAGGTCTAATGGAATCAGCTTCATGTTTCCTAAAGCTTCTCAGGACAAGCCTGCTGAGTCCTCAGTTTCCAGACAGAAATTATGGTTCTATAGTTTGTAGGCTAAATCATTCCCATAGAAGCTGTGGTTGTTTCCAGGAGAAGCCAGTCCCTGCACCACTAAAATAAGACTTGAGGACAGTCATCTTGATTTTTGTCCCCACCTGATTAAACAGAACATGGCTGCGCTCATCTAGTGACAATTTCAGCCCAGAGCAAAGTTACGGCAGCTACTTTGCTTCCTCAGTGTCGATAGGAATGAACCTTCCCTGATTTTTGTCCATCGGTTGGTACTCAATCAATATGTGCTGATGAAAACCTTGGCTGAGAAGACTTGTGTCAGACTGCATGGCAAGAAAGGAGGCAACACAACACACAGAAACCAATAAGGGAAAACTCAGCTGGAGACCTGGTTTCCAGTGCTGCGTTCTTACCACTGTGCGTTGTTCCTCCTTAGCTGTAAAGTTGCCATGCCAATTGGTTTGTCTTCTATTCTTTGTTGTGGGCAATTACTAGATTATACAGGATGAATTACAGGAGCATCTGAAACCCAGTTAAAGCTACATTTACTGAAGGGAAAAACTCTGGTGTTATTACAGACACTATACTTACTCAGGAATATAATTAGCATTCATTTTGATAACAACAAGGGCTGCACTGGTCCAGTGCAAGTACCTATATTTATTCATCACAATGAAAATATCACATCAGCAGTTCCTTTAACTTAGTGTTTATCTACAGTTTGCAGATTCATTTAGTGTGTAAAATTCAGACTTTACAAGGAATTAAAGCCTTTATGCATTTCACTTGCTGCTTTTGGCAGCCATGTATATATACCGTTAAGAGTTTACCATAATCTCTGTGCAGAAAAAGTATTTACAGTAGTAGTGTCATGTAACATAGTTCAAAACCAAAATATCTGTGACAGATACTCTAACACCATCAGAATTATTAATCTCAGCATTTAATTAAGGATTAAATTTCAGACGCTCCTTTCACTGGCCAAATAATTTAACAAATTGCTGTTACAAGTTGAATTTACACTTCCTTGAATTGACAGCATTAGGCAGAATTTTTCAGAAAACACTTGCTACCTACACAATTTTTTTAAACTTTAAAGATTTCCAGCTTTTATAATTTTAATTTGTATTCATGATATGTAAAGTTCACAATTGTTTAAAATCATTTTAAATAAGTAAGGTGCTGGTGCATCGGTGTAGCAGATATTTTCTTATTTCATAAATCTTACATGTGTGACTAGATTTAGTTTAGCAACTCTTTAAAGCTGATTCCAGTGAGTTGATTACTTACCTAAATGGAAGGATGGCTTTAAAGTAATTGTAATATGTTCCCCATGGCAACATAGTTAGCAAAAAAGGGCAATACTTTCACCCATTAGGGTTCAGAGAAGAGTTCTATCACTTTTCTGCATATCTTTTGCTGGATTTCATGAAGGACAGTTTACTTGGTAAAGTCTAATGATCTAATCAAGGAAATAATACCCACAACATTTTTCCCACATTCTATTTAGAAACGGTTTTAAAAAACACCTAAAAAAGGAAATGGAAGTCTGCAGCAGTGAATCATGAAGGACAGCCTACTAAAAGGGGTATCATTTTGTGAAGATTTTAAGTGATTGGAGGAAATGCAAAAACAGCTGTTAGGTAACTTAAAGCAATGCAAAATGTTGACAAGACTGTGGCATTTCTGAAAGGTGAAACTACACAGGAAATGCTGTCTCTTCTATCTAACAAAAAAAAAAAAAAAAGGAGGAGGAATATATTCTTCTTGACTGTGCTTTATTAAAACTAAATACAGCAGCAAATGTTAGTCATGAACTTAGATTCAACTGGATAATGATCTGCAGGTCTCTTAATTCCTTCAGCAGCTTTAGGCCAGGTGGCACTTGATGTTTTTGCTATGCATGGATTTGTGACTACAGGTTTTATTTCTTGCCATGTGCAAGTGAGTTAAGATGCACTACAAATCTCAGTGCTCAGACTGACACATCCTCAGTGTTTTCCCATGATATTGGCTCTGGTTGTCCTGGAACTTCCAGGAACTTTGTTACTCTTTAGGATATATATTAAGATGGTATGTCAAAATTCAGTCTTTGTTCATTAACACTCCAGAAACATGAGCCTCCTCTAAAAGAGATGATCCTGTACTCATTCTTACACAGAAAACAGAAGTTAACTTGCTGTCCGTTAAGTTTGTGATAAGGTTAGTGACATTATTTAGGACATAGGAAATGGAGGACTGTCTGTCTCAGCCAGAGGGCTTTAAATCTACCTCTCGCTCCTCTCTGTGGTAATTCTGTAATCATCCACTGACAAACCATGCTGGGCGAGATGTGGTGATATTGAATTACCACAGAACTACTAGATAAAAGTTTCTCTGCTCTCACAGTGTAAAATTCAACCAAGTTATTTTACAGCATTTAATTAGCTGAATTAGCCTGATTTATAAGTACAGAGACATTAAAAAAAAAAGTGATTTTGTGACTGTTATGGCAACGCAATAAAACCAGTTTAAAATAATCTGTATGTGTAATTCTCAGAAAAATCTGATATTATTTAGACATCTGAAGCATCTAGTAGCCTTGTATATTAGACATGAAGATCTGAAACCATCAGCATAACATCACATTTAAACAGAGGTAATTGTTTCAGTACTTTGTTGCATTAAGAGCTGTCTAACATCAGTTTTCCATCAGACACGGTAGTTATATGGTCAAAGTATTTTATAAAAACTTACGAATTAGTTGTCTCCTTGTACTTGTGAATTTAGAACAGTATCATCATCCTCAGTTAAAGGTGACAAATTACTTTTCCAAGTTTATGCAGCTATGGGGACAATGTTAGAAGTCAGGCTCTCCTGACTCAGAATTGGTGTGTCTTTCTTCACACCGAAGAATGGTCCTGCAGTTAGTTTCATCTGTAGAGAATGCTTGTGTTCAAAATCCCACCCATTATTTTTAATCATATTTTACATTCTAGAATACCACTTCTGCCTGACCACCTTACCCTTTTTCAGTAATACTCTCTAGTTTGGCCTCTGCCATAGGTGCAGGAGTATGAAAGGATGACAATACTCCGAATTTCAGCTTAATGTCTAAGAGTGCATTACAATGCCAAAAATTAGAGTATGCCTAGTCAGTCAACTGATATTTTCTACTGTAGTGGCCTGGGAAATATGATTTCCCTGCAAAATTGTTTTAATTCTTCCTGTACCCTCACAGAGTCCAGCAAATGGAGCGCCCAAAGGATTTTGACCTTTTAAAGCAGTTATATGGTCCTTACCAGTGTTCATCTACATTCATCTGAGTAAGAAATCAACATGACAGCCTATGAAGTACTATGAATTTTATAATAAAGTGAAATTACAAATGAAAAACTGTAACAAATCCATGCACTTAGAGAATACCAGTCCCTTTCAACTCAGGTTTGCAAACAAATCTGGTATTTGTTACAGGCAGTACAGTTTTACTGAGTTTTGACCAGCTTCTGTATACAGGAATTTCATCCTTGTATGGAATTCCATCTTCATCTGTGCAAGATCATGATGTTATTGGCCTTGCATCTCTTTAAAAGTTATAAGCAGAGAAGTACAATAATAAAAAATCTAAATCTCACAACTAGTCATATGCTTGGAGGCAGCTGTACCAAAGAGCTTTGTGACCTTGGTTCTTCCACATGAAAAAAAAAAAAAAAATTCAGTGACAGCTATTTTTTATCAATTTTATTTGAATTATTGCAGCACCTTCAGTCATCAGTTAGAGATCCATGCTCCTCTGTTCTTAGTATTGCACACACATAAAACGTCCCAAAGTTTCTTCCTGTTTTTCCATCTGATGTTAATGATTTGAAGAGGATTTTTTTTTTCTCTCTTTGTTTGTGTTGAAAATAATACATATCAACATATTTTGTGGTGGCAGGGATTCTGTGTTTAGATTCATGTAAACAGAGAGATCCTTACTTCTGTGAAGTCTGTGAAGTTCAATATAGGAAAAAGAATAAAATTAAAAGTTCAAGGCTTATGTGAGCATCACCACCAATCTGTTTGTGGCACACAGCACTGTTGCTGTGTGCAGGATGGCACAGAAAAATTAGTCTAGTTGAGACAAAAATCCTGAGCACTCTTTTCTTTCCACTCTAGTTCCAGCTTCCCTCTTCTGATTGCACATATCTATTGTTTTTTCCTTTTGCTTTGTTTCTTTGTGCTAATTGTTGTGTTAGAAAAGCCTGCCTGAGGCAAGATTCAGTCCAAGTCCTGGCTGTTAGAGCCAGGTAATTACTTTAAGAACTGAACATCAGATTCTGAGTTTTTTTCGGGTAACTGGTAGGTCAGTTTAATTGGTACTTGATTGCTTCTCTGTAGTTAAAAAGCATTCTTGAAGGAAACTGGTATTTAAAATATGTCTGATTTCTGTAGTAGGCTACCTCCTGGCCAGGTCATTCTTAAGAAGGGAGAATGCAAGGTCTAGAAATTCCAGGGCATTTAAATGAGGGAAAAAAAAAATAATGGAGCAAGGGATCTGTAAGAAGTTCAATATTGTAATCCACTTGCAGGCCTAAAATCCAGATAATTTTTCTATGTCTGAGAATTTAATGAAATCTGTTGTAGCTTTGAATAAGATAAGATACTTTTTGACTCTTATTTTCCTATGGTGGGAGATAGAAATTACAATATTGTCTGATCTCACAGGTGAGCATTCAAGATTAATAAATAAATTGTTTATATAAAGCTTTGAAAATGAAAAGTGGTTGACATTTCAGTAGAATGAGAATAAGCAAAAGCCAGGCACAATGTATAATTGTAGAAGTGTATGTGTGTATATAGTTACTATCTATTATGTAAAGTATCACGGTTATTGAAATCTCAGCTCTTTAAAAAAAAGAAAATTAAAGAGATTTCAAGTACTGGAGTATGACTCAGAATCCTGTTCTCCCCTTAAGATCCTTTGTGCTGTTTTTTGATCCACAAAGCAACAGGGGGGACAGACTTTATAGGAGAAGAAGTGAAAATTCTGTCAAAACTAATATAAACACATTTAAAATATAGATAAAAATGTTTTGCCATTCCCTATGACTCAGTGATGTTGAGTTTAGTATTGTCAAGCATATGTGTTTAAGGCAGAAATGTGATTACATTTCAGCTGATGCTCTTTCTCTGATTTCACAATATACTTGAATTCTACACAGCTCTGTATTATTCGCCGAGATAAAGGATGATAGCAAATGAATTTAATCTACATCATTCAATACATTTACTGTTAAATACAGTAAGAGCAAGATAATCAAACTCCTTTCTACTTTTCCAGCTCATCTCTTTGGCCCTGTTTTATGCACTTTTTTTTCTAATGAGGTTAAAGGGTAGTTAGGAGGCAGTGTAGTACAATACCAGTTTTACTGTATCTCTCTGAGTCACTAAGTATCCTGAGAGATGATGATAGCTGAATTTGTCAGCTTGGTCCCTCTCCTTGCATCTGGCATAGCTTCAGTGTCAGAAACAGGAACATAGCCTGGTTTAATACAAAAGGAAACAAGCAGCAGGACCAAAAATTATATATACACATAAAGAATGTGCACAGCTTGGGAAAATTTTTCCCTACGTTCTCTGGTACATCCATTTCTTAGGAAATCACAGCTGTTTGAGTTTACAGTGATCTCTTTATAAGTCGGACATTCAGAGATTTCTGAAAAGCTGACATAAATTTCACAAACAAATAGCATTTATAGCAAGATGAACCCACTTTTACAGATTTGGGTTTACTGAAAAATAATGTTAATAGATGTTCCTCGGGATACAATCATCTAAATAACTAATATATGAGGCAGAAGAGATATAAGAGAAGTTATTATTTAATTCAGTAGTGAATATTTTTGCTACTAGAGTAGCTTCTATATTTCACCTCAGAGATGGCTGCACTGCAGTGACAGATAGATATGTTTTGGTTGTGAAGTATCTGAGCCCTTCCAAAAGAGCATATAAACAGTACTGCAACAAATAAAGTATTTTTAAAGAAAATGTTTCTGAAAAAATGTTTTTTGAACTGCTTGCTTTCAAAAATATTTCTTCAGAAAACAGAAAAAGAAAGAAGTAAACAGCAAATAGTCAATAGATCTATTTTTCTTCAGAGGTAGAATACTGTGCCCTAGAATGTTTCTTCCAAAAATGCTTTCCTTGTTTTTGTAGAACTTTCTTTGGTAATTGGATAAGTAGGTATATCACCAGTGAGTTCAAATGCCATTACTTCATGCTGATTACTAAGGATAAAAAGTTTATTTTCTGAGGCAAGGTTTTTACAGAAGGCTGTTTACAAAATAATTTATTGATTTAATTTCTATAAAGAAAAGAGTTATTCCCAATATTCTGTAAGGCTTAGGGAAGTTTTGTAATCAAGGCTGGTGACATAGCCCGAATCCTAAAATCAACATACAAGCAAAGAGTGCAAGGGGGTTTAAATTAAATAGGAAGGCTTTTAACCTGAGCTTTATGTTTCAGTGCTTCTCATGCAAGTAATTTACTATGATTGAAATGAGAACACTGTGTCCTTACATGACTGATGTAAATTTGGGTCTAAAACATGGGATGTCCCTTGTAATGAAGTATGGGTTTGGGTGTGTCGGATATGTGTGTGGCTTCATTTGAAATTAGCTTCATGGCTGAACTTTACAGGAAAATAATATGCTGAAATTTCTCCTCATACCATAGCAGAGAATGTTGCAAACAAGTGACTCACTGCCTGAGCTATATTTTCAGTTTGTGTTGTGTTTGGTCATCTTTCTCCTGTGTGGGAAGATGGCATGTCTGGTCTCCAAAGCCCCACTTTATGAGCTGTAGCTGAAACATGCCCAGCTGCAAAGGTAAAGCAATTGTAAAAAGCATCTCTTCCCCTTATCTGTCCACTGGACACATTCAGACCTACGTCAGAAAGCTGGAAAACTGGCAATGGCATTTCATTGACTGTGTGCTCTTCCACACATAGTCTATAAGGTGCAACCCTCTATAGTGTTTCCTATGCAGCACTCAAGCCCCCTAAAGAGAACTGAAGACCTTCATCATCTAATCACATTTGTGACAGTCTGTATCCTATCTTATTTCTTTTTTTAAAAAAAGATGGCATACTTATGTCATTTCAAACAGAAGCATCCTTGATTTAATATAAATAACTATATTCTCGCATACAGAGAGGACGGCTGGTGCTATTTCTGAAAAAAATAGATTAATTTTTTAGGACCCTTTCAGGACCCTTCACAGTAAGTGGAAAGCATCAAAATTGTCATGATTGCACTGTGAATTTTACAGATCACACTCTCTCTACTATCTACTTTTACCAGGGTACAAAATTCATTGAATTGCATGGAATGAAACCTGAGACAGAATTTCTGCTCAGTCCTTTCACCAAACTTTATTTAGCCAGCTTCGGATCCTAACCAGAGCCCTCAGTATATGCAAGCTACACATGGATATTGTGTATCCATAAGTCTTTATTTTCTGATGTTTATATTTTATTATTTCAACAGTAGCTCAAACAGGTCAGTTTCAAGCAATTCTGCCAAGCCAGAAGCTGCAAAAATCCTCAGGTCAAAATGACACCATGGTTTCTCATGCACTGTTCACCACTCACAGTGCAATATGCCAGGGTGTAGAGAACAGGCTCCTTGATGTAGGTAATACTTACTGGGACTAAATATCATTCCTCCTCAAACAATAAAAGTTAGAAATAGGTGAACATAGTGCAACAGTAGAAACAAATCTGCAGGTGATTTGCATGTGAAATGGGAAAAAATGTTTCCATTTGCATGACAGCCTACTGTCTGAACTAGTTCACTCCTTTTATTCTTCCTTTTTTTCTCTTCATGCTGTCATACAAGTTGGCTGAGTGTTTTACCATGTTATATTCTGATATTTATGCAAATGGTTTGAGTACTTGTTATACTTTGTGCACTAGATGCTGAACTTCGACTCCCCTTTTGACTGTTGAAAAGATGTATTGTGTGTATGTATGGAGAAGGGATAATTTAGGGGCTTCCTCACTATCTACACTGGGTTTCTGTTCCTTTTTTCAGTTTTATGCATCCACTGATTGTTGTCACAGTAATATTTCTTTCATGTGATAAAAAGTATAGCAGCACAAACAGATATATTTCATATCTCCTTCAGTACCTCATCTCACAGCTTTATATGTTTTACAACTTTTATGTACTTAACACAAAGTGCACACTTCATTCTTTGTTCTTAGCTCCCATCCTCCCTGCTGAGATTTGGTCAATAACATATATACACCCACTGCCACTGTACTTCTTTTTCACTAACATTATGATAGATAATGGACAATTTGTAATAGGATGATCTTTCTGACTTATTTCATTACTATCTTTTCCTTGATGATCATTTTGAAAGACACATTTCTTCCTCTCTGCTCAAAAACCTCATTATTTCTTCATACCTAGATGTTTCCTTGTGTGCTCAATCACTTCCTCTCTGTGGTAAATTTGTGAGACACAGATATAGTCACTTATGATATTTCTTAAATTCCGTTGAACATGTATTTCTGACAAATGCTACGTGTTCACTCCAAGGCATGATGCAGTGTTAGTCATCTTAATGTATTCATACTAAAAATAGTCAACCCCACAGCCAGCTACCTCTCTGTTAGTGGGAGCCAGCTCTGTGACTGTGGAAGGGTGACTAACTCCTAGAGCAAACATTCTCCAGAATGCCTCCGCTTAGTCAGCTTAGCTAGGACATTTCCTCCACTCTCTTGATGATTAATGTGCCAACCATTGTCCTAAACATTAGCTTTGTATTGACAATGGTAATGAGAAACATTTAAGGAGAAACTTTGCTCCAAATTTAAAATATGCTCTTTAGCAAGTTAAAGGGGATATCTTTATTGTTTGTACTGCCTCATGTTCCATTTTTGCTGAAGCACATGAGATCAAAGCATGCCCCAAGGCATCTTACACCCCTGCTACAGCTTAAAAACTGTGTTGGCCCATAACTAGCAACAATTGATTGTTGAGTGTCCAAAGCCATGACTGGATCACCCTATTGCTATAAAACTAATGGTATTTTTTTAACAGCTTTGAGGAAACAGTTGCTGATTGTCACCACTTTGCATTTGTCACACAGAAGACTGAAGAGATAATTTGACCCTAAATACATTGACAAATAAAAATTTAACACTGGGTAGAGAAATGCGTAGTTGCTTCGCAACTACTTCTGGGAAAAAACAGAGTAAAACAATATAACTAGAGAGGAGTTTTGCTAACTTGTAAAATAGTTCAACTTGTAAAGCAGAGGGAGATCTGTCAGATTTCACCAGGAACCACAGAAAGGGTCAAATTGATAAAAAATTTTGGTATATGTCAAGAGAAAGTGAGAATCTTCCTGGGAGCAGAGAAGACAGCTGCTACAGACTTTTCTGTTCTGGACTAAGCCAGATATCTGCAATGCCAAGTAATGGTTGCAGTGGTATCAAAATGTAAATTATCATGCCTATTATAAGTATATACATGTTTATATACATACATATATACACACATATGCTTGTGTGTGTGTAAAATATTTCAGTATAATATATACATAATATAGATAACTCCATATACATTAAAGAATATGAGTATGGACAAAAACTCCACAAAATATCTGAGGTTCTTTTAAACATTGGTGAAAACACTTTTAATCATCTAATTGATGTGTGGTCTCCAGTTCTTATCTATGGCAAACTACATTCCAAGTCCCAGTTCTGAGCCTAGTGCTATAGGTGAAACATATTGTCAGAATACAGGGCTAACAGATGTCAAACCAAACTGTTTAAAAGAAAACACCAGTTTGAACTTTCATCCAGAACTTTGACAGACATGAAGCACTAGCTGTAGGATTAGAACCATCAATACATAAAAATAATAAGTTCAGAGAAAACAGAGCAAAAGTTATCCTACATGAAGGAATGTTTTGATGAAGGGTGATTAAAAAGATGTCAGTATGAAAGGAGGACCGAAATGTCAATCCTTACATTTAGAGCTAAGTATCCATATTTATATTATATTACTATTTGAAATTAAGCCTTGTCCACTCCGTGAATCTTGAACATTTTCCTTCCAGAATTTAAACAAATAGAGATGACGAGAAACTGTTGTTAGATCATTTTGTTTCAGTGCTAGCCATTCTAAAAGCAGTTATCTCCACAAGGACCTCAGAAATTAACAATTACTGCTCTTACTGCATCTTCAAAGTAACTATTTATTGTTCTAAATGTACTTTTTGTCAAGGACACACCACTCTTGCTAGTTTCCTGACTGCAGTGGACACAGCAGATATCTAGAACAATATTAGCATGAAAAACAAAAATAACATCAAGGGGCCTGATATACAAAATAAATTACTTGCCTTTACCTCACTGACTGCCCAGAATGTCTTAATAAGTAATACTCTGGCTCCCATTCAACTCCCTGCTTGTGGGTCTAATAATGCTGTCAGAGGCTGTGTTTCAATGTATATACTGAAAAAGAGAGATACACACTCAAGCAAAAAAAAAAAAAAAATCAGTATTTAGTTATCTAAAGATCAGTGTTTAGCTATCTAAACCGAAGTAATTTCATTTCTAATCTGGCCTTGGCAAAGAGGTGCAAAAATATCCCTCATCTGCTGTGTACAACACAGTTTAAAGTAGTATACTCCAGAGGATCAAATTATTCAGGCAGCAGAATGAGAGGCGAAACAAGCAGCCAAGGATTTTGAATAAATACTACAGCTGTGGGAAATGAGTTGCAGAAATAAAAGGAGGAGGGACCAGCTAGTTTTGAGGGTAATAAGCATATGAAATCTAAAGGAAACGGAGCAAAACTGACTCTGATTTATACCATAAATAACTTCATTGAATTCATTAAAGTTCCATAAGATACTGAATACATCATCTCAGAAATTGGTTGGTGTGTGATGGCTGTGAATAAAAAAAGGGAATTCTGCAGAAACACCACTCCTTTTGTCCTAAGATTTTTATATTATACTTTTTCAGAAAACTTGGAAAGTGACAGCCTCAAAGTGGTAGCTAGCGCCAACAGTATTGCGAGCAGGTGTTACACAACTCCCCAGCTCCCCCAGCTCTAGTGCTCTGCCTTCGTCCACAATTCTTCTGCTGCTCTCATTTTGGATTGCTCATGAATAGCTCTAGGCTGTTAATTCTGTGATGAACTGGGTAGTGCTTTTGCTATGCATACAGATGTGGAGTGCTGACTAGAAATAGATCTCAAGATTGTTTCCACTTTAGATATGTTGACCACCTTTTGTCTGAGCCTTTCTGCATTTCCATGCTTTCCAGTCCTTCATGTTTATAAGGTAAAAAACAAAATGGGTTGAGTCACCCAAAAGTGATTCTTACCTGGGGACTGTTTCTGCTTCTGCAGTTCTGTTTTATGCACCCTTCCTTCCAGCTGACTTTGCTGCTTTGGATCTCCCAAGCTAGTTTTCTTATTACCAGGGAGAGGATTTTGTTGCCCTCCATAAGTCTTTCCTCACCACCATCCCCATACAAGTATACATTTGGGCATGGCTAGGAGATGAGTATTGCTTCATGCAGAATCTTGCCTCCTGTCTGTCACAAAAAGAATGCATTTCTCTCCAAAGAGCAGAGAAACAAACAGTTAATCCTGATTCACAGGGAAATTGTGTTTTATTTAAGATATTTTGTGTCTGAAAATATACACACTGCAGCAATTGTGACTTCCTACAGCAGACGTAAATGTCTCTGTCCCTGAGCCATCCATCTGAACTTGTCCTTTAAAGTTTTAATTATTTTAATTATTTCCTATGAGCTTCTACAATTTTTCCTAGCTTTAATGGAGACTGAAGATGAAAATCTGACATAATCCCAAAGAGGGAGGTTTACCATTCAGAAAGATCGAGAACTACATAGGCTTATTTTCAGGTGTTCTCTTACCTGATTGTTAAACCAAAAAGACGGAATCTGTGCCAAACCCCATCTTTCTTGTTCAAAGGATCTCTTGGTGCAGCTTCATCACAATCCTGAAGTTCTTAGTTACACTATATTTGCTTTTTGTATATAACTCAAGCCAGGTCCAACTCTCCGATGTTGGTTAAAAACTAAAAATACTTCAGGATAGGACTGTATAGAAATGAAGCTTGGCACATTACTTGTTGTAAAGGTTAGGAAATGTTATATAATTTATTTGAAAGCAACAGTCTTCTAAATAATATTTTAACCTTCAGTCTACCTCAGACCGTGTTTAGAAATACAAGGCTACTTCAGTCTTATGGTATATGTAATTTCCAGGCAAATTTATGGAGGTATTTTATCAAAACTGAGAACATAAACTATTTAAAAAAAAAAAAAAAAAGGAATCTTTAACAGGGAGCTAATCACTGGGACAAGACATAGTATCTGATACATATCTCAATCTGCCTGGATATGGTAAGGTTACATTGTCATTTGTATTAAGAATAGGCTATAAATATAAAATGTTGAGCTGGAAAGCAGGGTTGGAGAAGAAATACAGTGAGAGACATTGTATTGTTGATGAAAGATATAGGAAAAAAACACACTAAGACGAGAAACTGAAGAGTCATACTATTATTTGTCCTATACTATTCATTGGCAAAACATTGCTTTTGCTAATTCCCTTGAAGTTCAAAAAACATTCAGTATCTGCAAAGCAGACATGGGAAGTACATACCTAGGACCCCTGGTTAATGCTAGTGGTCCAGGTATTTTTGTCAAAATCCATTACTGATTAAGTCTGAGACAGGCTTAAAATCGGACATTTCTTACTGATTCATGCTGCTGTTGTATTTACCACTTGCTGAATATGATGTTCATGAATAGTGTTACTTGTAAAAATCTTCTTTGCTGTTAGTCTGGCTTTACAACACATGTAGTAAACAGTGGGAGCAGTAGGAATGGGCTAGTGCATGGAGGAAGACTTCACTGCTAACATCGGACAGTGCTGATAGTCAGCTTAAGTTGTTACTGTTTAGAGTACAGCTAGTCTGTGCAGGAGACTGACTCAGCTTCAAGTGCCGAATGTACTGCAAACAGAACCTAAGTCATGTAATAATGTGTTGACTTTTGCATGCAGTTTCTTCAGAATAGGAATTAACTCCATATGTGATGCTTCAGTCCCAGTCATAAATACCGGGAGTCCAATGCATTTGGCACTCAGGGGAAGGGTTAGCACTGCTGTGGCTTGACCCTGGCTGGACTCCAGATGTCCACCAAAGCTGCTCTATCACTTCCCTTCTCAGCTAGACAGGGGAGAGAAAATACAACAAAAGGCTCATGGGTCGAGATAAGGACAGGGAAGAGATCACTCACCAATTACCATCATGGGCAAAACAGACTCGACTTGGGGAAATTAATTTATTACCAATCAAATCAGAATAGGGTAATGAGAAATAAAACCAAATCTTAAAACACCTCCTCTCACCCCTCCCTTCTTTCTGGGCTCAACTTTACTCCTGATTTTCTCTACCTTTTCCCCCACAGCAGCACAGGGGGACAGGGAATGGGGGTTGTCGTCAGTTCATCACAGATTGTCTTTGTTGCTCCTTCCTCCTCAGGGGAAGGACTCCTCACACTCTTCCTCTGCTCCAGCGAGGGGTCCCTCCCATGGGAGACAGTTTTCCACAGACCTCTCCTACGTGGGTCTTTCCCACAGGCTGCAGTTCTTCACGAACTGTTCCAGCGTGGGTCCCTCCCATGGGGTGCAGTCCCTCAGGAACAGACTGCTCCAGCGTGGGTCCCCCACGGGGTCACAAGTCCTGCCAGCAAACCTGCTCCAGCATGGACTCCTCTCTCCACAGGTCCACAGGTACTGCCAGGAGCCTGCTCCAGCATGGGCTTCCCATGGGGTCACAGCCTCCTTTGGGCATCCACCTGCTCCGGTGTGGGGTCCTCCCCGGGCTGCAGGTGGAGATCTGCTCCACCGTTAACCTCCATGGGCTGCAGCAGGGACACAGCCTGCCTCACCGGGGTCTTCACCATGGGCTGCAAGGGAATCTCTGCTCCAGCGCCTGGAGCACCTCCTCCTCCTCCTTCTTCACTGACCTTGGTGTCTGCAGAGCTGTTTCTCTCTCATATTCTCACTTCTCTCTCTGGCTGAAATTGGTGTTGGTGTTGCTCAGGTTTTTTTCCCCTTCTTAAATATGTTGTGACAAAGGCACTAGCACTGTCGCTGATGGGTTTGGCCTTGGCCAGCGGCAGGTCCATCTTAGAGCTCGCTGGCATTGGCTCTGTCAACCACGGGGGAAGTTTCTAGCAGTTTCTCACAGAAGCCACCCCTGTAGCCCCCCCACACCTTGCCATGCAAACCAAATACAAGCACAAAGAACAAATGAAAATAAAGGATAAGGCAAGAAGTGTTTTCTAGTTATCACCCACATTTATAGAAGATGAGATTTCAATAAAATGTTGTGAAAACATGATCTGGAAGGAACTTTTTTCCTCACTTGAGCTATTTATTTTCTGCAGTAAACTGCTAGAGGCAGTATCAGTAGCATTAGGATCCTAGACAGTAGGTAAAAGAAGCAGTTGTAAAGAGCTGTTTAGGTGGGAAGATCTTTTCAAGAAGAACAAGCAATCCAAGGCATTTGTCATAAAGGGCAGAAATCAGCATAAAAGAAAAACAGTATTTGGTAAAGTATCCTTGCAAAGCTTGTCATTGTCGTGACCTACTCTCATGAAATCAAGATTAAATCTGTAGGAACAATGAATATTCAGGACTTTTAGGTCTTTACTTAGATGTTTAAATGCAGAAATACAGCTTTGAAAAATTCATGGTTTTTTACTATGATTCATTGAAAAATATTGTGGATATACTTGGAAAGCCAATGGATGGTTTCGTGCCACTGGATTCTTCCCCACATCTTGTGACGTTTATAATTTTTTAACTACAGGTCTCTTTATGCAGCATTCCATCATGACTTCAGGAGAAGGCCAAGATACCAGTTTTATCTTCTCTTCCTTCCAGGGGCTTCTCTCCCAAAGCTGGATGTAGTCAGTATTTTGGTACAAGTTGCCAGTTTCTGCCTGGTAGGAAGGAAGGAGGAGCTTGTGTCACATGTATGGAAGTAAGTTTTAAGAGCTTTATTTTTTTAAGAGCAATAACTGTAGGATTTCTTTTGTTATTCTTTCTTATGTTGCCATTTTAAATATTTTCTATAGAATTATTCTTAAAGTATATACACATATGCTGAGGAAGTTTACAGTCCACACATGAGAATTTGTTATGGACCTCAAAAAAAACAGAAAATACTACTCTCACATCTGGCAGTCATTTGTTCATCGCAGAATTGTGCATCTGAAAGTATTGCATAATAGATATGCAGGGCCAAAATCATCCTGGGTGTAACAGTACTGACGTCAATTCCCTTACACCACGGATGAATTTTTTGTGCAGAATGCAAACTGTTTTCATGAAAGACAGAGAAATGGTTTAGTATGGATGCTTCTTCTCTTTATTTTCTTTAAACAGCTGGCAGCTGGTAGACACTGGCATGCTGGCCAAGTGCAATAAATGAGGTGGACCATGAAAAAGAAAAACTACAAGGAAAATCGAAGAAGGTCACTCAGATAGGAATGGGCCTGTATTGAGTTTTCCTACTTGGAAGGAAAAGGAGAAAAGAGGGGGATGGTGTAGACAAATGATAGCATCTCATCTTTTTTAGGAAGCAGTTATAAAATCATGTTTTTCACCATGAACAGAAGCAGATTGTTATAATCCATTGCAGCCACTTCCAGACTAATTTTTTTCCTGGTGTGGTCATACAAATTAGTGCTAATGCCCCATATTGTTTAACATCTTCATTAATGATCTGGATGATGGGGCAGAATGTACCCTCAGAAACTTTGCAGACAATACACCATATGGTTGTGCTGCCATTAAGAGAGATCTTAACAGACTGACAGGAATCTCATGAAGTTCAACAAAGGGAAATGCAAACTCCTGCACTTCCATACACCAGTACAAGTTGAGGGCCAACTGGCTGGAAAACAGTTTAGCAGAAAAACACCAGGGCATACTGCTGCACAAGCCAGCAGCAAAGTAGGCCAACAACCAACATCCTGGGCTACATTAGGAAGATCATTGCCAAAAGTCCAAGAAAAGTGATCCTTTCACTCTTCTAAGCATTGTTGAGGCCATATTTGGAGTGCTAGGTCCAGTTCTGGGCTCCCCAGTACAAGAGACATGGACTTAGTAGAGCTGGTCCAGCAAAGGGTCATGATAACGATTAAGGGACTGGAGCACATCTGCCATACAAGGAGGGGCTGAGAGAACTGGGATTTTTCAGCCTGGAGAAGAGAAGGCTCAGGGGGCATTTTATCAATGCGCATAAATACTGGGGAACAAGGGGTAGTAAAGAAGGCAATGCCAATTTCTTTGTGGTGCTCAGTGAAAGGACAATAGGCAATGGGCAGGAATTGAAATACAGGAAACTCCATTTACACATAAGAAAAAATTTTTTTACTGTGGAGCAGGTTGCACAGAGAGGTCATGGAGTCTTCATCTTTGGAGATACTCAAAACTCACCTTGACAAAGCCCTGAGCAACTATAATTGTTGTTTTAATTGACCCTGCTTGAGCAGGACATTGGATTGAATGATCTCCAGAGGTTTATTCCCACCTCAATGATTCTGTGATTCTACGAGATTCTGCTAAGGTGTATATAAGCCACTGAACAGCACAGGGGATCATTAAAAGGTCATATGGGTGTGGCTAACACATAATACAGGAAAAAGATTTTATTTTAGATTAAAATGTGATACAGTTGGATCTGGGTGGCTGCAGTATTAATCACGATTAATACTGACTCTTTGCCAGATAATGTTTTTAGCTAAAACTCTATTCTTCTCTTACCTACTGTAATACAGCTTTTGCCTTGAGAAGGTATGCATTGTAAGGGGGTCAAATGATACACAGAAGTCAAACAATCATGTTTTCTGATGCTGACATGCTTCATATCTTCAAATGATCACTAAATCTTTCTGTGCCTTGGTTTACCCAGGTTGTACTATGAGGATAATTATAGCTACCTGTACTTTACAAAGCAGTTTAGGATGTTTACTGCAGGTTTGTCTGAAAATAAAGAGCACTCTTTTACCTGGCATGTGGAAAGGTTTATGAATATCTCAGAAGGCAGGATTTTCTCATCTGTATGTAATATGGGGTTGACATTTGACATTTTGACATTCAACAACTGACAGTTCTAGTCAATTATCATCCTGAGTCCTCACTCCTGAGGCCTTCTCTCTCCATTTAATGTAGGTGACTGAGGAAGAGTAGCCCTATGTATGCCTAAAGTCAACTTCTTTGAGCATGGCCCATAGCCTTTGCTAAACAGTTGACTGGTTTGATTAGGAGAAGAGATAGATCTCCAGAGATCATAGGGTTCATGAGTAGCTGAAAGAGGCTAGAGGCGTATGGGTGAAGAAGAAAAGGTTTTGGCATAAATCTGAAGCAAATGCGGTAGAGCAGCTGTCTAAATTGCATTTTGAAAGACTATTTTTGAAAGAAAGCTGACAAAACAATTCTGATTTGTTCAGAGTTAAAGTTGCTACCAGTATATGTGGAAGCCAAAAAGGAGCTGGGATACAGAGAATAAAACAATTGGTATTGAGGATTTGAAATACTGTGTGTATTTCAAGGGATACTGTTTCAGACTCTCTCTAGACTAGTCCCTTGAATTGAGTTCATACTACAAGCTGGAAAACACCATGTGTGCTCCTAAAATGCCTATAATTAACATGTTTGGATCTCCTGGAAACATGGATCATTTCCTACTAACAAAGGGTAAAATTTTCAGGAGTATCTATGTGACTTAAGCAGCAGACATGTACTCTTTTGAAAAGGGCAGGAACAATTTGCAATTCTTATGCTGTTATGTAGATTTTATATCTCCAGCTGCATCACCTCTCTTGTTTTTAAGGTTGCTGGTCCTCACTGCTTGTCAGGAGAGAGGTTCCTTGGAGCACTCCCTAATTTGCAGTGTTAAAAACTGGCAAACTACTTTAGCTAACACTTGAATCTACCATCTGGTTTTGCCTGATGTGGATTAGGAAGCATCCCTGTGAACCATTCTATTGGTAGAGAAGCAGAAAGGGGAACTTCTTGCAGAGAGGTTATGACAAACTTGGGAAAAATAATAGCTGGAAGCATTGACTGATTGCTTCAAAATTAATATTTCTCTAAGTTTTATGATGTTGAATTTTGTTCTGGAAAGCCAGAGTTTCATGGGTGATCCTTTGTGTCCTAAGAAAGTCACATGTTGTACATCTTACTAAGAGCAAACTTTCTGTTTATCAAAAATCCAGAAAATTACAGTAGAAACAAATAAGACGCGGTATCAGTGCAGGCTCCACACATAAAACAAAACTGTGTAAATGTTTATTAATTGCACATCTCAGTAAATTTTAGCCACAAAATTTCAGGGTTCCTTGCTGGCTTCAGTGAAATAGATAGAATCTTTGATAAAAACAGAACTTTACCCTTAGCTCAAAATCAATTTAAATTTTTTCACAACTCGCCTATGCTTTTTGCAAATAATGCCTATAATTTACTAACTGTATTGTCCTGTGCGCTGAGGAAACAGTGTGATTCGCTTCCTTCCCTATCCCTTGTGCCTCTGGGCTCCTGATCCTGTAGCAAAGGAATTCCTGAACTTCCCTGAACAGAGACTGCAATTGCTGATGGTACTTACAATAGCCACAAAACTAAGAGGAGGTTATGGCAGTCACAGCTTAACCCCAAATGGTAAATCAAGCCCTTGCAGCTAGAAATACTACCAATTTAAAAAGATTACATTTAAAGCTACATAGGTCTTTTTTAAAGACTTATCATTTTAGATGTACCTGCTGAGTAACATCTGTCTATGTTTTTCTTAAACTTCTGTTCCTTTACAGTGTTTTCTGATTCTTTTTAGCAGCAACAAGATCAGGATACAGGATCTGGATCTGTATATATATATGTAAAGAATATATTAAGGATATATCCTTAATAAGGGTTATATTGGAGTTGAATGTGATTTTATATTTTTATATTGTCCAGGTACTTTGCTTCAAGAGGAATTTAACTGAATTAAATTGGGCTACAGCAATATGAACTAGTCACCAGAAAATAACAGGAAAAATCTGCATGTGTGTTTGCATATGCACAGCTTTGAATTAAAACTGAGATTATTATTTCTTTAACTGAGCATTTTCAGACTGCAAAAATCAACATTTGCAACTTCAAACACAAAACAAAAAATAACATCCTCAGTCTAGTCACAGTTAACCACATAGCGACTAAATATAGCTTCAGCTAGTCTTCAGGATGTGTCCACAATAACAGATTACTCAAAATGTTCTGCTGCTATTCCCTACCTAATATTTTGCCTACAACAAAATGTGGAAGTTTAAAATATCTCTGTAATTATGGTAAACAGACAACAATCACTAAAATTGCAGAGTACTGTCTGCTGTTCTTAACCTACAGGCTGTATATAGAAAGCTAAATTAAACAATTCTGCCTACCACGGGTAGCCAAATACATACTAGACTCCAGGTGTTGGTGAAGCATAGGGAAATCATATTTTGAGTGGGATATAAACTGTAACCCAGATTTTTGTGAAGATTTTTAGACAATTTCTAATTCTGAACAATTGGTGTATGTTTCCTTACTAACTGTGTCAAGAATTTTCACAGATATTTTAAAATCTAAGAGTCATTAGATATAATGACACTATTTCCTCTTACTTTCTTACTTTGGAATTGGGATATTACTCAGTGTCCAAAAACCTTTATGCTGCACTCCATCCAAATTTCTCTGTGAACCGAATAAAAAAGAAGTAGGTATGTTTAAGTGTCTCTCCTCCTGTGTTTTGAGGAAAGCAGTACTTATTTTGGGGCACGGCTTCCACCCCTCCCTGCCTGCGACCCCACTGATGCCCTTCTGCTTACGTACAACAGCCTTTGAGTGAGAACAGGAAGAGGCAAATCAAGGAAGCAGCTGTTCTCTGAATCACAATCCTCTCTGGATTTCTCTATAAAAAACTAATAGGAAGATAACACAGAGCAGAAGCATAGTGCTCCTTGAAGCTACCTCTGCAGCTGCTACCAAGAAGACTCACCAGCATGGTGGTAAAGATGGATGCAAGTGCACACAAAGAATTCTTGTCTTCACAGATCGAGGGTCTCTTTCACTTTGGTTTGCACAATCTACAGGGCTGGATGGCTATAAATTCACAGTCATCTGTACAAATGATCTATCAGAAGCTGCCTTAGTTTGGATCCAGAGGTTTCCCTTCTATCCCTCCCTGAATAAAGATTTCCCAATATGGACTGATGGGAAATTTAACCTAGCAATAGATGGAGCAAAAATTCATTATGGATTTCTGTGTTCAGTGATCAAAGTCTGGTTTGGTAGCAATCCATATTCATCTTATATAGGAATAAATGGCCACACTTTACATAACTGAAAAATAAAATCTTCATTCTAGCATCTCAAGACTGAGCATGCAACATATCGTTGGCAAGACTTTCATATTTACTGACATATTCTTTATTGCTCTGTCTAGCTATTGGTACACATTATCAAAAAATATTAGGGTAGGCTTTTATGTGAAGAGAGAAATTCCTAGATGTTACATGTGCAGATCGCATCCTCTCTGCGCTTTCTTGTAAAATTTTCAGAATTTTTCAATGAAGTGGTAAACATATGTGACTAAAAACTAAATCACAGAAATACTTGTTCTATAAAGGGCATATAGGAGACATCAAGAAGCACACAAGTCTGGTTCCTGGAAATCCTTGAGGTGTGTTACATACCCACTGTACTGCAGAGTTTTCCCAACACTCCCTTAAGAGTCTCCACTTTTAATATTTTTAAAGTTTGTATTCAAGAATCACCTCTATTCAAATACAAATCCATTCATCAGTCTACTTGCTTCCCTGTTTAAGTGAGCATGTACAGGCCAAAATCTAACATCAACAGCTGTGAACAGTTCTTTGTCAAGACACCTACAAAAATGTATAGACTTGAATAATCTTTCTTTTGCAAATTTAGGGAAATCTTTTTTCATTTCAGAAGAGACCAACTTGCACTATATTCTTCTGGAAGCAGATTATCTGTTTCTTAATTATCTCAGATGCTTATTCTATGAATGGGACTGTAAGATATACTGAATTTCAGACTAAACTTTCTTTTGACTTTCATCTCACAGATGAACTAGACCATTTCTGCACCAGATATTATCAAGATATTTGTAAAATAGGCAAAAATCTGAGCCATATGTTTTAAAATACTTAAAAACAGGACTGAGACTGTAATCTACAAAAATGGCTCAAGTTTTCTGGCCTGAGACCTGACCATCTATTCAGGTTTTACTTTAAATTTTATCAGCAATTAGTGGTAGCTAGCAAGAGCTAAGATAGCAAAATGTATGTAAGCACTCCTACATTATCAGAGTCATAAATGACCGTGCTTTTACATCTTCCTCCAGTAAATTGTACCAAAAATTGACAAGTACATTCATTCACAGCTGATCAATTCCCATGCAAATTCCTGAAAGCTTCTTAGACTTAATTCTTTCTCTCAGCTGCCATTTCCCTTGTGCTATTTTGAGAAAAAAAGCCATTAATGGCTCTCCTTCCTGGCTCATAGTTCCTTCCTTTCTTCCTGCCCTTACTGAGAAATTGTCTTCTGCGTGATCCTCTTGAAAACTAGAAACTCAGTCTTTGTATCATTTATGTATAAAATCAGATGCAGACTCACTTAGTTTAAGGGATTTTCATGTTCCCTAGAAGTGTCACTTTTTACGTGCTTCCACAGTATAGCCACATAGTTCTGAAGTTTTGCCTACACTCTCCCTCTTTCCCATTTAACTCAAGATTTTTTTCATGGTCTAATACATTTTCATTAAAGGAATCCAGGAATTTTTTTCAGGGGGTCAATATGAAGAGAACTTCTAGAAAGCAGGTACTCAAACTGCAGGAGCAAGCTAGTGAACAATGACATTTAGTACAAATCCCTGCCACTTAATTTAGCAGCCTCTTTGGTAAAACTACATTCATTGTGCCTTGCAAAATCTTTACATATCGACAATGAAATAATAAATGCATATGACTAATAGAAAAAGTTTCATTGCAGAATACTTGCTCTTTTGAGCATATAGAACAGGCTCTTCACAGTTGAGGACAAAGTTTGACAGTCACGCTTTAGATTTATGGTGTCTGACATGAAATCAGAAAAAAGGTACCACAGCTTGCTTGCAACATGTTCATGGACAGAGTGTAAAATACATAGACCTCACTGGATCGGCGAAGTGCCATATTGCGCCATGACTCAGTGAAAAAGAAAACAGTGATATGTAGACGGTGCTGAAATTGGACATTTGCTACCTTGTTGCTTGTGGTCATTAAAAGTCACCATGGACCTTTGGAAACCTTTACTCCCACTCACTGTTTTTAAGCATGGATGTTAATAAATTTCATAATGTAGAAGACTGTGAAAAACCAAGTCTCTCTGTTCTGGCATCATTAAAATTGCATTTTAAATACCCATTCTGGTAATTTCTGTAGACCTTTTTCTATATATTTTGCATGTAGTACTAATATGAGTAGAAAAAAGCCTTTCCTATAAGTTTAGTCAGTGACCTTAGATGACATTTTACATTTCAGTGTGTAAACAGTCCTAGCTAATTACTTAAAACATTTTTTTCCTTGATTAAACATCTCATGAATACATGACTTCAATTTTCACTGGAACTTAGGCTTCTGAATGGAAAAGTCACTTTTGAAAAAGAGCTTAGATGCCTGACTTGGATATTTTTTGAAAATCATCCTTTGTTAGCTTTAGCATTAAAAAAAATTAAGCACACATTCCTGTAATATTTCATCAAGTTCTGACTAACAGAGAATCAGAAATGTTCTAAAATGTACAATTACAAACAGGCATAAACTTTGAGACATTTTTGTGGTTTCAGAGAAAACTGACTTGAGTACATACGTCTGGAAAGTCCCACCAAGAAGCCACTTCTGTATTTTCAGGAAATTAAGCAAAAGGGCCTACTGCAATTTTTCTATTGTCCTTTGTTTGTTTATTTTAAGCCACATAATAAGCAGAAATTTATGATCATAGGTGCAGTATTTAGACCCAAAAACATTGTTTGAAGATAAAAGGGTTGTTTATATAAACAACTGTTCTTGAAATTTTTGAGACCAATTTTAATGTTCTTATATTCTGTGAGACTGTGAATAGTGGGGGGTTTCAAAGCTTTGCAGCTGTGGAACCAAGCCATGATCACAGTCATTCTCCTAAGTGCTCTGTTTTTACTTCCTTTTTCTGGAATTACCCACAGAGATTATTTGACACATGAAAAGTAGTAGGATGTGCCAGAAGATGCCTCTGAACAGTCTTGATAAAAAGGTTACTGGAATAGTATCCTGAATTAGATTGCTGTTCTTGAACATGAGAACAGATATACTAGATCTGAACGTCCATGTAGTCCCACATCCTGTCTCCAGCCCTGATCCACAGCAGGGACCTACAGAAGAATATAAGAACAGGATGAGTATATTGTCAACACTCCCTGATATTTGGAAGATCCTCATAAGCAAGTTTGTAATTCATAAATTTCTTTACATAAGAACAGAAGATCCTACGGTTTGTCTAGCCCCATATTCTATCTCCAACTATGTTCACAGATGCATAAAACTCAGTAAAAATGGATCAGGCATATACCCTCTAACACTCTCCCAGCCTCTTGATTCTTTCAGATTGGAAGGCTTCATAAGCCTGATACGGTTTGTTCAGTAATCCACCAACAGATCTCTCTCCCAGTTAGCCAACATTGCCTTGAAATCCTGTAAGCTTCCTGCATCCACAGTGTCCTTTGGTAACAAGTTCCACAGGTCTACTACCCATTCTGCTTTGATCTTTGCAGCTAATATCTTCATTTGATGGCCACTACTTGCATTTGCTAGGGACTGTAAACAGTTGGTCCTTGTTAATAAATGTTGTAAAGGATTAAAATTACAGTCAGTTGGATTCTGATGTAACTCAGAATCACATTTCCACTTTTCAAAAAGCAAATGGCTCCATCAGGTCTACTTTCTGCATTGACAGGAAGGACAGCCTCTTTCCTTTCTTTAAGAAGCTTTTCCAGATCAAAGGTTTTTCCATTCCCTCACAGTTTCTGGATTTCAGCAGCACTTTCTGTCTAATGCCCCTGGAACTCCAGAAGCCAGGCTGCCTGCTTGAAACATCTGAAGCATCAGTAATGAATCTTCTTCTGATCCTGAGAAAACAGATCTGGAAGACTTGGAAACAAGAGTTTTTGTAATGATACTGACTCTAGACAGTTAGAGACTCACCACTGCCAAACTGAAGTCTGATCATTCAGGATATTTGACTCTGTCCCAGCTGACCCCTCAGCAATACTGCAAAGCTGTGAGACTTTGAATGACCCCTAAGCTGCACAATTAGTGATCCTGATGGAGGGAACGCAAGTTAAAGCGTTAAATAGAAAGTATCTGTTTCATATGGTTGCTGTGTGATCTTTGCTTCTTTGTGGAGAGGAAAATGGGAGTTGTGTAGGACTAACAGAAAATGGAAGGAAATGAGAATATTCTTCAGATTGGCATAACAAGTATCACTTTAGTTCTGCCACGTTTCTCCCACTGAAAGAATGATGTGCTTCATACAATCACATCATATGCATATTGGTGAATGTCCAGCAGCAGTTAATAACGTTCCTTTTTTCAGCTGCTTCTTCAGTGCTGTGAAAGCAGCTGTCTTCTGATAACGTAGGATGCTTTTTCATATTAATACCTTACTTAGTTCTTGTTTTCTGTTTTTAGGAAAAAGAGCCCAATGTCTTACCTTACTAAAGGTAAAAGATTGTATTGAGTAGGCATTTTTGTAAGGTTTTAATTCTGAAAAATGTAAGCAGTGATGAGGATTTATAGCAGAACCATCCTGTCATACTCTACACTGCTGCTTCCACGTACAGTGCAGTGCTGTGTGCAGTGCCATATCCTCACCTCACATAAGCCTCCAATCCAATAAGATATGACAGCTGAGCTTGCACATACTATTATGCTTTACTGAAATATTAGGGACTGTTGTGCCTAGTCACATGCTGATAAACTCTTAATTAGCTGCTGTTTACAAGTATCTGCTTTTACAGTAGATCTTAATTCATTGGCCTCTGCCTATACGATGTCTCTATATCCCAAATATGGATTATATTGCAACTGGTATCCTCTTGTGTATGCATATAGAAAGGGTGATTAGCTGTAAAGCCTTCTGTGAGACATTTTATATGGAAAACTACTTACAAAATATATCGGGTTGCACCAGACAGCTGCCTAAATTCTGGAATGAATATCTGCTAACCATTTATATGCCAAGATTGTCATTCACAGTTACTTTGTAACTGTATCCAGACCACTAAAGCAAAAACATTATTTGGCAAGTAACATTCTTCTGATCCACAGTTGCGCTGGTACTAAATAGTATACCAGTTTAACACAAGCGTGTTATTATGCTTTTTCCTCACTTTACCAATCTCTGTGGTCTGCCATGCCCTCACTCAAAATTTCAGATGTCTGTTTCTAATTGGATGCTTCCTTTTGTGATAATAAAGATGATTCATATAGTGTCCTAAACATTATATTTTTTTTTCAGAACACACTGGACACTTTTGCTTTAAGGCCACTCAGTGCTGTTCCATAATTATATACAGTTTTCTCAAAAGGGGGTTGGGAAAGGCTCTACTTTCCTGAGAACTGTAAATAACATGATCTCTAAAGAGATCTATGTAAAAAAGATATAAATTTCTTCTCTTTGCAGTGGAATCAGTGAAAGCATTTCTGATGCAATTCCTTTTGTGACAGTATGGAATATTCTACGGTATCTTCCCTCTTTCAAAGAAATGTGACTTTCTTCTAGAACACATTCTTCTGTAAAGATGTTGAATAAATTAGGCTGTACTTAGAAGCCTTTGGTGGCAGAGATACCTGTTACATTCTGTCTTTGAGCAGCAGTGAACACAGCGGGAATCTGTGTTTCTGCTGGAGTCCCTTGTTGCTCCCACAATAAAAACAACAGTGACTGTGCTGAGTAGATGTGACCTCTACTTTTATTTATATTGCCTTGTTTTTATTTACACTTGCATTTGAATTTCTCTCTGCTTTAAACTTCTCTGACATAGGTCATAATTTATGTTTCCCCACCCTGTCTTTTAATTTGCATCCCAACCATAGTAAAGCTTGTGAAAGAGAACCCTGTAGAGAGAAATAAGAGAGAAACAGTGCAGGCTGTTTCACTAGAACAAGGGAATTTTTCCCTCTTCAGATACCAAGAGTCTTTGTCTATGAAACTAAGAGGCCTTACCTCTAAAAATTAACAGACACACTCAACTCCTGATTCTCTGCTACTTTAGCTTTAACAAAGTAGAGTCACCAACTGATCCTTGTGGCTTGTGACTTAATTCTTCTATCCAGTAATTCTTCTCAGCACTTGAAAGGACAGGTAAAAATAATATTCACCATACCTTAACACCCACCTAAATTGCACTTTTTTACCTCTGTGCAGCTTTTCCTTCTCTAATGGACATGGGAGTGATTGCAGAACTTCCTCAGTTTGGCTGCCAAACCCTTTTTTTCTTGTGGGAGTTGGGAGATCTGCTAGTAAAGGTGCCTTCTGCATATTCAGATTTGAAGGTCATTATCTGGCTTTGTGTTCAAGATACGCAGTAAGCTCAGTGCTGCTAATACAGGATCCCTTCTTTGAAGCTTTAGCCCAAAAAGACACCATTTCCATTTGGCAGCCGTATCTGATTCACATGTTCACTGAAGTCAGGCTTCCTCTTTTGAGAACTGGAGGAAACTAGATTTGTCATTTGAAACGTCAGCAGCCTTTTATGTACCAAAAGGAAAAGAAAAAAAAAAAAAAACTTGGGAAGTGAAGCCAGAGGTTCCTACTTCTATCATAACAGTGGCAAGACCTCTGAAAACATGAACAAGAAGAGGTCTTGGGATATTTTAAGTGTGGTGCCAAATTAGTTTCAACCTGTACCTATTAAAAACTGCGAGTCACCAGGAACATAAAACACTGTTGATCTATGTTCCTTATTCTCCTCCTAATGTCACATTATTCTTATTATACAGGTGGCTTTGCGAGCTCCAGCAAAGGACTGGCAACACCAAGAACTATGGAAGTCTCTGTATACATACATACACACACAGAGAAAAGGAAAGTCTTGTCCCTAAAGAGCAACTTTACCTATTTCACTCAGTGTGAGATTGGAAATTGTAATGTATTCACCATTGCCAAAATATGCTTTAAAAATAACCAAAATTCAGCACAGAACTGTCTTCTATAAACTATTTTGCAAACAACCTGAGGACAGAATCATGTGGACAGAAAATCAGTTTTTGTCAGAATAAAGTTAATTATAAAATGTAAAGCAATATTTACACATTTACAAGCACAACTGCTTAATGGCAATGCAAAGTACTTCTGTGGGAGACAATTTGTGACCTATTGTCTATGAAAATGGGATCATTTGGCCTGTTCTCAGAAAATCTACCTTGAATCAGGTCAGCAGTCTGGTCACTTCACCCATTACAATCACATTTTAGTATATCCACCACAAGAGACTGAACACGAGACAGACAGACATGAAAATGAAGAATCAATAAAATCTGTGGAAAATGTAGTCTGAGAGCAGCACTCAAAAAACCAAGGTGAATGAAATGTTTGTAGATATAGGAGTGCCACTTCTTTGGCACAGGATTGCTGAAGGGTGAAGGTGTGATTCACAAGCATTTACTGAACAGAGAATTAATCTCAGTATTACAAGCAAATTTGTGCTGTAGAGGAAACTCTGAGAGAGACCATATGGCTTTAAGTCATGAAAATAACAGGTTTTCTGCCTTTTTTAAAAAAAAAAAAAAAAAGTGAGGTATGTGGTTTTGATGGCAGATTTAGAAAATTATTGGCTCACTATAATAGATTGTAATTTTAAGAACCACTGAATTATCCTACATTGGTGGTACATGTCTTTTATTGTATGGACTGAAGTTTCAGCCTGGCTTTAAATGTTTCTGTCTACTCTAAGTGCTCTTTTTGATATTCATCATTTGGTTTTTTTGCACAAAAAATATTTTTAAGAGATATGTAAAATGTTATTCAATTTATCCACTGAATTTAGCTTTATTTATTTGGGAGACAGTCTCTAAAAGCAATTTATTTCCATTTGGAAATGTGCATAGTTAACAGGAAAATTCTGTTAGTTTTGCAATTAATTTCTTTTTACAGATGCACAAGTCAAAATTTGAAAATGATATAAATTGGACAAATTTTATCCAGTTTTGGAGGTAAGATCACTTTCCTTCACAATACTTGAAAAAAGAAGGTGAAGGAAATCACTAATGTGATTATTCTAAATATATTCAGTGTATACATAGGAAAAAATATCTAAATTGCATTCTGCTAAGTATTCATGGAAACTCATGGTGACTGCTGTCAAACAGGAAACGCATGGTATGGGACAGAACATGACGAAGTGGCTTCCAGGAATCATACCTCAGCTGTCCAAATGAATTTACACTGTATTTTGACTAGAGAACCACCAGACGACAAGGGTATTTAGTTCTTTCCATGGACAACACCTATATTGCTTCTTTCTCCAGTAACAGTACCCAAAAACCGATTGAGCCCCAGTTGTGAAGCTGGGCCCATGTCAGCTGGCTAAGGGTGCAGACCCACAGACAGCAGCGTTGTGTGGAAGAGGGGAGGTACGAGGGTACGGTGTTCAGTGCTCCCCTGCCAGACTCACTGCTGGTCCCCATGCTGCTACGTTTCCTGCTCAGCTAGGACCCCATCTTTCCTATCCATGCCTACACTAGCAAATTACATGTGTGAAGTCCACCTTTAAGTAGCATCCCTGCAGCAATAGAGACGTAACGTGTGACGCATCTTCTCAGTAATTCACCTAAAAACAGACTGACCAGCTGAGGAAGAGAAATGAGCAATGGTAATTCCCCTCAGAACATTTGCATCCTCTTCCCAGTACTTCCTCATGTTCCTCATTGCCATCTTTTCTTTCTGAATATAGAACTTCAAATGTATGCGTGCATAATTCAATTCTTTATTACACAGCTTCTTCTGTGATTTTTCCTGCTATCCTTTTTCTGCTTTAGCAAGAATCTTTCCGTGTTCCTCAAACATGGAACTAATAAGAGCCCTTTTTTCCAGGAGTAACAAGGAAAAATAAACCTGAAGTACTTCCCAGCAATTTTGGTATTTCCAGGATGATCTTCAGTCTCCTGTGTAGCTCTGAAGAACCTTTATCTAGTTTCTCAAAATCTCTTTTGACCACTTCTATAAATCTACTAGGGGTACCAACTTGAGCGCATAACAGCAGTACTAAGTAGCCCTAAATTACCTTCAGAAAATACCTGAGATGCCTCTCTTCCATTTACATGCCTGATTAAGTGCTTATTTGCTATGTAAGAGCAAAGCTCTTGCTTTGAAAGTTCTGTTTACTTAACAATTATCTTTTTGAACTAGAGCAATGCTAGAGGTTTCTACTCTGGTATTTCCAAATCCCTCCTTGGCACAGTTAATCAATCCCCAAACCTTTTTCTTCCTTAAATAGAAGACTGGATTTATGAAGGCCACAAATCAGGTTTCTTTACTTGATGTTATAGTTTGAGTAGTCTCTGAATTTCTCATCTGTATTATGGAGACACTGACCCTTGGGTCAGCTTGGCAGCTCTGCTCCAGTGAGACAAAACAGTTTTAACTGCTGATAGGCTTTATATAAAGAGAATTCCCAGGTGGTCAGCGAGCAGCTTCAGTGGCTACAACATCTTCAGCTTTCCCTTTTCCAACGACCTGGCATAAACATCTCTCTGGGAGAAAGTGGGTATCTTCCTGTCAGACCCATCTCTGACTGAAATGTGGTGTTTAAGTAGTGTTCCTTTAACTTCTCTAAATAAAAAGTTTTTTCTTTGTCCGCTCTGTTCTTTTCCAGAATCACTTCATTTGAAGGAGAATGCAACCTGTCACATTCTGGTGGGACTGGGTTGTATTCTAGCTCCAAATTTTGGTAAGCACAAAGACTTTTTTTAGCTGTGTTCATGTCCCTCTTAAGCTACCCTCAGTTCCTTGTGATTTCAATCATGTTTCAGTATTAGTTGATATATAAGACACAATATGTATATTTTCATTCTTCCAAAAATAGCCTAGTATTAAATAACCATAAATCAGTGAGACTGATCTCAGCTGAGATCACAACTCAGAATTCCAAAACTCAGAGCAGAACCCAATGTTTGAATCTCTGCTATCCAAAATGATATAAATCCCTCCCAAATGTGGCTAAATTATTGCAACATAGTCAGCTTCGACTGTTTTCTGTCTTTGCTTAGCTGTTTTCATGGCCTCAGTCTTGTTACTTTATCTTTCTCACACTCAAATTCTCCAGCTATAAAATGGTTTTAAACTTTACTTTGTTGTAAAGTATTATAAGATAAACTGGTGAAATGTTTCTATAGTACCTGAGTTTTATTATAGTGAACGTGATCAGTACTTGATTTTGAAAATATATTACCCTAAAGATTGCACTGAATATAAGCAAAAGACTTTTGTTTGGAAATGTTGGTTTAAAAAAACCCCTCCTCTAGACTCAGCCTAATGGCTATTCCAAACTATTATTTAGATAGTAAGGCAACAGATTTTTAAAGCTGAATATTTTGTAAGTTTCAGATATGTACAATGTTTACTCATCAAGGTAAGAAGTAGGATGCCAACCATACAAGAAGAAACTTTTTTGATGTGCTATTCATCATAGGCACAAAAATAAAGCATTTTTGTGGGTGTCAAAACTGGCTGGACTGCATTTGTTGCCCTCCCAGTAATTACCCATTCATGAGTGATAGACATACTTGCTAGCTGATGTATGACATGGAGGAGTGGTCTATCTGATGAGTTCCAGCAAAATGGATACCCTTGTTCACCTTTAGTCTGTGATCTGGTGTATAAATGAAATGTCAAAGGATTTAAAAGGTTTCCACATTTGGTATGTATGTTTGTAGGATTAAGACTGGAATTTGTCAAATAAAGCATTTTTTAACTAAAAGATTACCTCCACTTTAAAAGGCAGCATGCAGTTCTGGCAGAACACAGGACAGTGAATGAATACTTTGCTGCTTTGCACATGCAGGTCATTGCCAATTATGTAAATAGGGTAGATAAGAAACCAAAGAATCTTACACTGGGCAGTGCTCTTTACTAGGATAAATAATTCACAAATATAGATATAACCAACTTTGCAAAATTAGGGATACTTTTTAAAAAATACCATTTTTGTGGTGAGCTCAGTTACCCAGTCCTTGCATCATCTTGCCTTACAAATTGGCCACACAGTCATGCTGACCTAAATTACTGGTTTGTAATTGGACACAACCTTTGAAAAGTTTCTCATTTAAGATTGAACTTTTTATGACCTGCATAGAAAACTTCTATTTGAGAATAAAAGCCACATTTTCAACTGATGGGTTTTGCTCATATGGAGGCAACAACTGATTTGGGAATTCAATTTACATGGAGGTCATTCCAGAAAGTATTTTATGAATAGGACAATTATAGAATGCTTTTCTGTAACTAAAGAGTTAAATTGTCAGGGGTGTGCAGTTAAATCTGTCCTAAAAAGCATTTAAAACATTTTCTGAACTTCTTGGCTTGGCTTTCTTGTCCTTTCATGCTATATGAGATGCATAAGAAGTCCTTCACCTAGGATTTCGGTACAAAGACAAGGTCACCAGCCCAACTGCTCAAATTGTTTGGTAGGAATGGGCTTTGTCCCAGTGATAAATTAGTGACTTGCTAAATAAAACCATTCAGTGCTGCAGATTTACTTGGCAATTCTGGGTCTATGTATGTGGACAACAAACCTGAAAATACAGACTGTATTCTAAGTATTGTATTGATTTGAATGTGTTCAGTTTATAACCTGCCAGCTACATCCAGAC
Source organism: Strix aluco (assembly GCF_031877795.1). NCBI lineage: Eukaryota > Metazoa > Chordata > Aves > Strigiformes > Strigidae > Strix > Strix aluco. Next base: position 97,183,741 of record NC_133934.1, on the reverse strand, counting down.
AAACTGACTATAGGTAATACGTACTCTTTGCTGCAAAGTAGGGGTGCAATGGGTGGGAGTTACTTTCCTTACAGCATTTCTTCAGAATGCTTTCTCAGGATGGTGTAGAGAGTCGTTAAGATCAAAAATCTGCTCATCAGAGTAAGGGTGACTCATATAAGCAACAGTTTGCTGAATCATGCATTTTTACAGTTGAAGGGCTTTACTCATTGTTCTTCTTGCATAGCAATTGCACAAATGCCAGCCTAAACTGGGTATAAAATGCTCCTAAATGTGGAGATGCTATTTTACACTCTCTGCTCTCAGTTAGTTCAAGCGTAAATCGTTACTCAAGATAAAGAGCAATGGAGAACTGGAACTTCAAGAAGAAAAGTCAGGGCAAGTATTATCCTGCTTATATTACATGCTGTACGGGATAAGATATGTGCAAATTCACACACAAACACAGGATTTTTTTGCTGTTATCTTTTTTTACAGCTTCATTATTTGTCAAGTTGGTTTGGGCCAAAGATTCTATTAATTAGGGTTTAGAAAGAGTTTTATGTTTATGAAAAAAAGAAAAGGAACAAATCTGAAATCAGTTACTAGTGCTAACTTAGCTTTTGAAAGATCCTGTTTTGAAAAAATGTGAACATGTTCATTTCATAAATTTTCTGTTAGTAGTATCATTTCTGAGTTGTAAGTGCCCCTGGTAGTCACTACACAAGCCAGAACTTAGTTTCTTCTTCTTAATTGACTTACAAAATAGGTAGAAGGAATTCATGTTTCACAGTATCAAAGGATCATCATAAAAGTTTCATTATTGAAAGTAATTTCTATCTCCACTCTGCCTTTTGCATAAAAACTTCAAGGGAATTTGAAGGAACTGTACAAATATTCTAAATTAAATCATACAACCCTAGCATGAAATACTGATAATAGCATGGGTTTGGCATACAGAAAGACCACTATGAGATACTAGGTTCAGTGCTCATTGTTGTCACGAAAACACCCAGAACTGACAAGAAAATAATTTGAAGAGTGCCTTGTATCTGGAAGTCAACAAGGAAAACATCAAGCAAGGTGCTGAGTCTTTTCAGAGTTCTAACTCCATGCATCTCGGAAATCATTTTCAGTGCTGGAAATCTTTTGTCATAGATCACTGATGCATGTTTTGCATTTGTCTATGTTTTTTATTATTGTTGTTGTTGTTGTTGTTGTTATTACTATTTCCTTCATGTGTAAAATACCAAACAGTTTCTGAAAAACAAGAATACCCAAATGTTCATGGTCCCAGACCTGAGAAAAATTGGGTTACTGGGCAAAAGCTAACCCATACTGACTTACAGCAGTGTGGAAGTGCGTGGGTTACTGTGGTTACAGAATTACCAAAACCTAGCTTCATTCTTTGACTTTTGTTGGAGGAAAGTACTGTTGTGAGTTTCTGTTTAGAACTAAGCCTGTTACTAGCAGCAGTTTTTGTAGGATGTATTTTCTGAACTCTTAAAATAATTTTAAGATAAGTGCTACCACATTAGCAGTCAGATGCTACGCTTCAGGAAGGAAGAGTGACTAAGCTGGAGACTCAGGCAGGTATCAGAGTAAGACAAACTTTTCTCTATTTCTTTTCTTGAGGGGTAATATGATTGTAAAACTCCATTTCAGAAATACATAATTGGTCAGGCAATAGCTGACAATGTATTTGTGTTCAGTTATAAAATATGACTGTTTGTACTGTGAAACTCTGAAATGGCTTTTGGTTTTTTGATATATTACTGGCCTGAAATTGTTTTCATTCATGAATAAAATCGATCAATGCATTTTCCAACCTCACCAAAACTAAGCACCACCTGAAACCCTTGGTAACCGTGCTACCTTCAGTGCTTTATTACCTGTGCCTAAGAGGGGAGAGCTGCTATTCCAAACTTGATATAATTACATTGATTCTCTTTTCCTTAGCACTAAAAATAATTCAGGTTAACAGTGAGCATAAACTCTCTACAGCACATGAACTCCTTCAATGAGCTTGTCTAAATCTACCTTAAGGGCACTTATCTGAACATTTCTATCCTCATTGTGAAAAATATACAGTCAACACAGCCTCCTCCATTATGGCAAAGCTGTAGATAAAGCTTTTGCATTGCCCTTAAGGTAACATTGCCTCTGTATGCAGGTGTCTTATCAAGTTACTTATTTACGAGTTACTTAAAACAGTACTCTCCACCTTCTACTGTATATATATGTGTGGGGGTGTATACAGAAACACATACATACATGAAGATGAAAACTGGTAAATATGCACAGATATCCTATCTGCGAATGGCTCCCCAAATTTGTAACACTTCAGTCTCAACAATACAACCAATCTGACTGATATTTGCTAGGTTCCAGGATAATGATATGACACACAAGCAGAGTTATTTCCTGCTTTCTGCATGAAATGTGGATTTAAAACTTATAAAATCTTTACTGTATATTTTAATATATGCAAATGCAGTTAAAATCTTTTATACAGCAAGATAATTGTTAATTAAATGATCAGGTTTCAGTTCATTTAATATGTGTAATATCTGCATGATAAGATGTTATGTCTTTCATTGACATTCTTATACTTAGCCAGAGAAGATGCCATGCAGAATTGATAAAATAAATCATGTTATTTTCTTTGTAATGTTTATGTGCTGTATTATCACCATATGATTTAATTATTCTGATTAGTGTAGGTCTGACTGTCATTACACTCGTGCAGAGGAAGGGCAAACATTCAGAACTATAACGGTAATACTTTAACCACTTTGCATGAAATTATAGACAATATTTAAATTTCCCTGCAAACTTGGAATATTTTCAGCCTGGGAACACATTTGTTACTTCAGGTTTTCATGTCTTGGGGTTTGCTTATTTTCCTAGTAAGCAGAGTTATTTCTAAGTTATCTGAGTTCCTTTAAAAATTACACTTTTGAATGCATATAGATTTGTTCTTGAATGTCTAATAAACAGCTTTGATTTGGAAACTAAAAATTGGCAATTGATTAGACTGCTCTAGAACACAATATAGCTCCTTGCACTGATCAGAGCTATTCATACTGTTTTTACTGAAGTAAGGAGGTACAAATTGCAGCTTGTATACAAGCACCTTTCTTAGAGGCTAAATGACAGATACTCACTCTTTCACAGACTTGAACTTATCTTCAACCAATAACACAGAAGTGTTAAAAATCTGTGTAGTAAAAGTGCATTTGCTTAGATTTCCAATGGTTTGTTTCAGAGCTAATCTTGTTGAATTTGCTGGTAAAATTCATGTAAACATAAGTTGTTTTTTTAATCCTTTTGTGGATTAAAACATTCTTGCCCATAAGTGGAGATGTCAGCTATTGGCCCACCTGAAAAAAATTCTGTATAACAATAAATTAACAACCCAAGTCTGAATTAGATGGCTCCTTCAGTATTCATACTTGTGGCTTAGTGGAGGGGAGGCTATCTGTCACAACATACGGTAGCCAATTATTGCTTTATACTTACTGAATAATTCACTAAAAATGAATAGTGGAAGAAGTGTGCTTAATGCTTTACTCAATTCTGAAAGTTTGATTAAAATGTGTGACTGAACCAAGCAGAAGCTTGGCACTAAATCTGCTTATTAGTACTGGCACTAGATATGCTTTTTCTAAGAGGAAGAAGCTCAAAAGAGCTAGAGTACTTTGTTTTGAAAATTGGCAATTGTGATTGCCTGGGGAGGGGGGGGTGGACAGGGGTAGAAACTGTTTTACTGAGCAGATGAGAATTCTGAATACGCAGGAAACATAATCTACAAAGCTTTCCAAAAATGCCAGCACTGATATTAAACATGTATGCCTCACCTTATTTGAGTAATAAGAGTACTGCGAGTTAAATTTATTTCTCATAGTGGGGAAAAACACGTCCCACGCAGATGTGATAAAGCATCAGAAGAACAATGAGACAACCTGGAGGATGAACACCGTGCTGTTCACAGTGCAGCTGGCCTGTGCTGTGCTACCAGCCGGTCAGGCCTCTCCATCCTCCATCCTGCACTCCTGTGCCAAATTGAATCCCAATGAAAAGACTGCCGGCAACGTCTCTGTGCTGCACGACTCCCAAGCTGAAGTTGTAGCTCATAAGAACTAATCACAATGGTGTCAACTATTTAAGCATGATTTGAAAGCTAAAAACATGAAATCTAGGTTGTTTTGTACCTCCTGCTCACTTTTCCTTCCTGCTCCCAGGGGAACTGCATCAAAGAGTCTGCCCCTGTGTTTCACAATCCTTATTTTATAATCCAAGAAAATTTGGGATACTGTAAACAGTTATGGTCAGTGGGAAAATACCTCATCAGTCTCTCTGTAACTGCAAGGTCCATTTTCCAGAGCCTGCCTGGCCCAGTTCCCTAAACACGGGAACTCCTACCACTTCCCCTGGGCAAGCTCAGCACGGCCTCATGCATGTGTCCAGCTGGCAGGAAGTTTCCCCTGACCCAAGGGCTCTTGCAAAGACAATGTGGTTTTACTACCGAATCTTTGCCAGGATCAAAAGAAAAGTTATGCTGCTTAAAGCAGCCCTCTAGATGCCACAGGCAAGCAGACCATCCTGCACAGTAAGAAACACCCTGTGCTCTCTTGTCCTTCTCTCCACAGACTCTATATTAAGCTATAATTGGAGGGGACTGGAGGCACAGCCTTCCCTTGAGTAAGAAGAAAACATTGCTATGCAGTAGTACTTGGTGATTTATCACTCTTTAAACAGGAATATGGAGAAAGCAACCATCAGAAAGTTCAGCCAGGACAACATACTTCCAATTACATCTCCTTGTGCTTGGCAGATGACAAAGGCATTGAACATCAATAATTAGACCATATGGACTAAATTTTTTACCCACTCTACTCCCAGCTCCACACTTTTTCTTGTGGCAAAATATGGTTTTGGCATTTGATCTGTTCCAGTCACCCCTCCCATCCCTTTGATTAAATTAGTTGCATATGTAGATTCAGTTTTGTGTGTTTTCTAATCTCAGATAGCATCTAATACTGCATTTCAAACAAGAGGAAGAAGAAGAATGGGCACAAGTTACTTTTTATCAGTGTGTTTCACTGACAACTTCTCACAGAAAATAGCACTGGTCTCCTCAGACTTCTCCTTTCTTTGCCTTTTTTTCATATATCTGGAATAGCTTTTTGTGTGTTGGTTTCTGGTAGCTCACCCTCCTCTGGAAAATATAAGGATTGTAAACAAAAAAAAAAAAAAGAAAAAAAAAATACAAATGTCATTAAGAAAATAGCAACAGGCAAGTGTTATCCCACACTATTTCCTAACTTGTGGTATTTGAGGAGGCAGCGATGGACTTCATGCTGTGAGTGTTTTATAACTATACTAAAAAAATAGTGTTTTATTGTAGGGTTGTTTCAAACCTCAAAAGCCTAATGATGGTCATGCCAAAACAGCACAACATCAACGTGGTAAAATAAACCCCAAGCAGATGCTTCATAGGAATATTATGCACTGTATGATTGCATGGCTTTACTAGGGAAGGCTTTCTCATGCAAATAGTCTGATGGAAGTCTAAGGGATCATTAGTGTACCTGCCAGTCTTAGTGGACAATTCTGTTCTCTGTGAAGATCTAATGCCTCTTTTTGATTGTTAAGAACTTGTTTATTCATGTATTTTTGCATTACAAAACCTGACAGATTTATGTATCGTACTCAATATACTAAATCACCAATATATTGCAGAGGAAGTGTGTCTAAAGTAGAACTTAAGCTATTCAGTGAAACCATTATGAAAATGTCAAAATTTCGTAGCTTTTTCAGAAGCATTGCTGCAATTTGCACCAATTCTAGTTTCCACGTAAGAGTTACTGGCCACATTTGTTTGGAAGAAAAGATGAGTAGTATACATGGAAGAATGATTCACAGAAGAAAGGGGCAGAAGAAGACGACAGAGGAAAATATAGGACTGGGAAATGGATGTTATTGGAAGAACAGAATACAAAATCAGAAAAGTGTGAAGCCAAGTCAGGGACAGTTTTTGAAATCTAGAAAGACAGTTTTCAAGCGGATACAAACAGAAGTAGAAGAAGTCCTATCCTGTATAGGGCATCTCTCTTTAAAATATTTTTTGCAGACAAGCTGATCAGGTAAGAGATTTTACTTTGAATGCTGATCACACTTTGTAAGGTGCAGCCTGAGAACCATGATATATGTAAAGAGGCTCCACATGAATAACTTGTTCAGTCTCATGTTAAAAATGTAATATTAAAACTAAAGATAATTATTTGAAGCTAGAGAAGAATACTCCAGCTCAGTTCTTCATCACATTGGCTGGTGAATATTGACTCTCCTGCCTTTTGTGTATTGCCTGATACTAGTTATTGCTTTTTCCAGATAGTGATTATTCAGACACCAATATGAAAAGAGAGCATCATTTCTATTATCCTGGTGGTAGTTATGTGATAGTAACACTCTTGCACAAAAAGATTCAGTGATTCATCCAAAATCATGGAATGGGGTATCCTGATCAATCTGAAGGTGGCACAGAAAGGGTTTCTGCGTGTCTGTGGGTTTTGAGATGAAGCAGGATTTATTTGTGATTGTACAGCAAAAGAAATGTTCTCAGAACTGTTTCTAAGAATAGCAGGATGACTTCTTTAGCAATCCTGTGAGTAATCTGAGAGGAGCATATATTGTGTGTTACTATATCCCATGAGAGCATTTCAATCATAAATGTATATAATTTTACATCAGCATTTTTTCCATCTGATTTTTTCATTTACCATAGATTGACTTGCCTAAGAAATTTGCTGTGGCCTACAGTGTTTGAAGAATCTTTGTGGGATTTGGAAAGCAATAGCATGCACCAGCTCTTGGACTTCACACTTCTTCACCTTATCTGTGAGCAAATGACAAAAGTCTGTGGAAAACTAAGTAGTAGATTGGAAAATGAAAGATCTGGGAGTTACAGCAAGGCAGCTGAACCACAAGAGAATCGTTCTTAGAAGATTCATTAAGATGCTGGCAAATCTTCTTCCTACTGATGCATTTAATATAAGTAATCACCATACAGTAGCTAGCATATATAAGCATATATATAAGCATATATAAGCAGTGAAATATGGTCATGGCCACATAGGAAATAGTAATGGCCTGACAGTTTGGGGTAATCCCAAAGCAAATTTCAGCTGCTCACCAATCCTGAAAGCCATTGATTATGACTCTATTACTGATGGAAAACAAAATTAAAATCCCACAGCATTGACATTATTGGAGGAAGGAAAAAGAGTTGTGGAAAGATTAAAGGACAAAGGAAAAACACCCTGGTCTAGCTGAATGCAGTTGAAATGTTCAGAGGATTAGTAGTGGCAAGAGGCTGCTCCTCTTACATTCACCAAGTCTTGAAGTTGTTGGTCCCAAGGTCAGATCGCTTCAGGGCTGCCTTAACTTAAAACTAAATCATGAGATCAAGAGAGTGTTTTGTTAGCAAATTATTGCAAAACTATATATTCCCAGTAACAATGTCTTTCCTCGGGAAATGTCCCTTGCACTGCTGGGTTGGCAGAAGAAGACATCAAAGAACATATTTTCTGTAATCTAGAAGAATATGTTTTCTTTGCATTTCATATACACTTATGGCTGCCATAAGCTAATGTTTCTCCAGTAATACAATTTTACATTCTCACACTAGGCAGAAATTTGATCCCAAACCTTTTTGTAAGCCATACAAAACACGGTAACATTTCTAAAAGCAAAATTGAGAATGTACATGTAAACATATGCATATTTGGCAGTTTGAATATTTGTAACATTTGTTAGAAAAGTAATAGAGTGTAGGACAGAAAATTCCTGCCAGTAGAATTCATACAACATAGCACTTGAAAACACATACAGGAATAGTAGTCCATACACAGCTATTGCCTGAAAGTCTGAGTTAACTGTTACAGTCAATGTTAAATACGTAAATGCTAAACTAATAAAAACCAGCAAAACCTTATTGCTAGCTATTGTATCCAAGTTCTCCACTGCAAAATACAGCAGCTGATCTTTGAAAGCTTGTAAGTACTAAGAGAGTTAGTACCAGACAAAGAAAAATGCCCTCCTTGATTCTTTCTACTATGTCTTTGTCCCAGTTTGTCTATTCCCGGACTTTTAAAAACTTTTTAACAAATATCATTTACCCTTTTGGACCATTAACACTGTGAAACACACCACAGCAAAATTCTGATGGTTTCAGGAGATCAGGGGACATAAAAGACAAATGTGTTGAATCACTGTTTTGATTGACTCCTCCTCGTTCCTGAAGATAAATGTATTTTCTTTTTCTGTTTTGAAACCTGAACTGTGGTTATAGGAGTGTTTCTCAGAGGGTATTTGCTATTTTAATAGTGGTAATTACTACGTTCATTGAGGAGGGCGTATCAGCAAAGAGATGATATCTCAAGACTTCATTGACAGGAATCTAAAAAGTCACGAGTCCAAAGAACATCCTCAAAATGTATTTCCTACTAGATGACCCTTTGTAGCTCTACCTGTGTTCTGTGTCCTGTGAACAGCAAGTTTCTTTCTAGTCAAGTGACTGAAAAAAAAAAGTTTATTTGCTTTTACATTAAAAATTGCTCTTGTACACTAAGTGGATTTGAGTTCTTTATAAAATATATGTTAATCAGCTGTGCTCTCCATTGACTTCCAAGAAAGTTTTACCCTTTGATTTTCTCTTGGGGCTTTTAAAATTTCTTAATTTCCCAAAGCACTTTACCAATTCACTTTTAGTATGCCCACTTTTACTGTTCTAAATTGATTCAGAGCCAGTCAAGCCAAATAACAGTTCCCAGCAATCTCAGATACACAGTATTTTCAAGTACATATTTTCTAGTAACAGTAGGAGAATAATGTGCGGTTAACATACTAGACTAAAATCAAGAGATCTGGAATCAATTCATGCTCTTACCACAGAGACTCAATACAACCTTGGGCAAATCACAGCAGGAAAAAATATTCAACACATACCTTCAGGCATATGATCTAGGTGCCTCACTTACAGTCTAGTCTCCCTATCCATCTTCAGACAATGGACAGATAACAGTTGTAGGTGCCTCCCATTTCTGTCTGCAAACACTATTGGACTTTATTGGATTATTCTCCTCTGTGTGCGCATTCGATGGCTGGTGCAATGAAGCCCAGATCTTTGAGCCCCGTAGACACTCTGACATCAGCAGCATCAAAGCCTGCCAAGTAGGTATAATATCATGGAAGAAAAATAGCTGACAAGGTTTATTAATTAATAAGAACTTCATTTTCCAGGAACAACTGAGATATGTGTTCATGCACTATGTATGCATATCTATGCACACACACGAGTGTGTGTGCATGGCTAGACATGCATGTGTGTTTGTGAATGAGTGTGTGTGTGTACAAAAGATAGCTTAAAAACAAAGGCACTTCAGATACATTTAGGAGGAGACTGATTTAGCAAAGGAAGAATTCCACAAAAACCCAGAGCACATTTCCAGCCATGTGTTCTGCATTGTACTTGTCTGCGTTTCCCATCTAGAATGAATAACTGGAAACACTCTGTCAGTACCCCAGATCACAAGAGAAGCAGGATGCTTCTTGACTACCACACATTGCGTAAAGGAGAAAAGGCTGTTTGCTGTAGTGTAAGTCAGATCAGGCTGAAGAGAAGCAATTCTGTCTCTTCCTCCCACACACAGACAGTTTACACCTGCACGATTCAGCTGTGCCGAAGCATTTTAATCAATCTCAGAAAATCAAGAATAGGGTTTAAAATCCCCTTCTCCTCTTCTACAGATCAGAGATGTAGGAATGTCATATCATACGTGTTTCCATTCTACAATGGAAAGAATAAAAAATAGTTTCTAAAACCTGACTAAATTTTTCGTATATTTGTAAATTGGATTTAGTCATTACATTAACTGAACACTGCTCTTTATACAGCAAATACATGTTCTTTGTTATTTACAGTGGAAGATTTTTTTTAAAAAAAAAGACACCTTTACAGAATGTGTGTGGAGGCTTAGAGGAAATATGTAAAGCATTACTATTATCCATGATTCATTGACAACAGGGCAGAATTTGTCCATACTTCTTCAAAAATGGTGTTTCCTACAATAGTGCCACTTTTCTAAGCATGATGGAAACAGAATAATCTTAAAACTCGCCCTACCTCAAACAGTTTACAATCTAAAAAATGAGAGAAAGCAGATAGTAGGTGTTAGTTTAGTCTTTATGCCTTGCCTTGTATACTGAAACTGTAAAGAATTATATAAATTGTTGCTAGTTTTGATGCAGCTTTGTGATTTGCAGATTAAACTGAAACAGTAAGTAAGGTTTCTGCCTTACCGTTCCAAGACGTATTTGAATTTCAGGATCTGAATGAACCTGAGGACCTTCTTTCTCACAAAGGCTTTTAGTTTTATTTTCATAGTTTTTATTCAAACTTGGATGAAAGGGGAGACAAGCTGTAGGTTTTCTGATGCCTTCTAACCTGAATTCTAAATCAAATGAAGCATCAAAATTAGATTATACTTCATTATACTTAATCTGAATATTAAGATTGTTTATTTGCCCTTAATTGTTCTGAAGGTGTTAAAATGCTCTCATATAAACTAGTGAATTGTCTGCAAATGTTAGCAATCTGAGGGAGCAGAGGGAACTTTGAGGAAACAAAATAGCTTTAAGGCCTTGAATGAGGATTCTAATCTCTTTGACAAAAAAATCAGTTATCCTGTCTCTAGTTCTTCTGTTTACAAAATGCATCGTAAAATCTCATTTAAAAATACATGCAGGAGCAGTGGTCTCCATGTTGCCTTACAAAGTGCAGATGTTTCTCATCAAATGTTGAGAGCAAAGCACCAAGCTGGAGAGAAGCAGCTAGGGAAGTTCCTCAAGCACTGCTCTTGGGACCAATCTTATTTGCATCTGGGTGGATGTAGATGTCACAGAAAACATCTGTGGTTATGAGATGGACTGACAAAGTAAAGTGATGACAACGGAGGAGAATATTGCACCAGAAAAACTGGATAATTTTGAGGACTGGAGTAACAGAAATGAAGTGGAATTCAAAGGCTAAAATCAAGCATTTAGAAACTAAGAACAAAAGTTTTACTATAAAATCTGAGCTCCTCAGCTAGAGACAACTCAGGAGGAGAATTACATGTATACATTAACTGGATACAAAATGATTTGAACTACCAATCTGCTATAAGAAAAAGAGAAATGCATTCATAGGCTATATCAGAGACATGGAAGGAGTAAAACCATTAGTTCAGAGCCCTGGTAATACCTTATATGAACTATTCTGCGCAATTCCTGTGTTTCGTGTTCAAAAAGGATGAATTCAAGCTAAAGTAGCTGCAGAGATGGGCTATTCAGCTGGTCTTGGAAATGGAGAGCATGGTATATGAGAAGAAAAGGGAAGATCATGGTCTGGTTCATCTAGACTATAGAGACTGATATATCAAGGGGGAAAATAAATATTTAAGCTAGCAGACAGTGTTGTCATGAGAACACGTGGGTATGATCTGATCATGAATAAATTTAGGCTGGAAATTAGGATGTTTTCTCCTAATTAGGAAATGAAGATGGAGATCAGCTTTCCACTCTGAATATGGAGGAGAAACAAGTAGGTTTGTTCTAGCATGAAGTTTGGTCACTACAGAAGAAAAAATTATATAACAAAGGTGCTCATGTCAGCAGAGCCACATACGTCAAATTAATGTCTTGCTCCTTATTACTTTATAGAACACTTTTAGTATATCTAATGCAAAACATTCTTAAATTGAAATGGTTTTTCACCAGATGGACTGAAACCTTTAAAAGTTATCTATATAACCCAACCCGCATTGAACTTGTGCAATTAAAATATATGGGTTAAAACACTGGGAACTTGAGTATTTTTTTCCCCAAATGATTTATGTGAGCCATGCTGTGCTGTGAAAGATAGGGAGAAAACTTTTTAGTCAGTCACCCAAAAAAGGCTGTGATATTATTTTTAATAACAGTGCTTTCTAGGCTCCCCCAAAAGACAACAGCTTAGTTCTTTCCTACTTGGTATGTTTACCACCCGTTGTACAAAGGTCATCCATGTAAATATTACTGTATAAAAAAAGTGTTACTTTTATTGTTTACACCCTGGAGATGTCAAACATTCCTAGGCAGCTGGTGAGCAGTGGTTTTACTGAGAAATAAGCAACACTGAAATACACTGAAAGTAACTAAGAAATTGCTTTGGCCCATTTGCCCCTCAACCTGTGTGTCTGTGATCTTTGGACTAACAGGTACTGCCTTAACATCTGATAGACTACAGACAGCTTCAACATCTTTTTCATTTGTAGCTGCCTGTGATGTCTCAAAAGAATTAATTTCACCATTGATAACTAATTTCTTTCTTGAGAAAGTAGCGAGAAGGATGCAAAAATACTTTTTGAGTTCACTCTTTTTCAGATGGATTTAGTGTGTCCCTTTTCTTTATAATTCAGCTTTCTTTGAGATCTGAGACTACCTTTTTATGGTTCACAAGTTGTTGTTGTTGTAATCAACTTGGCTGCAGGCCCAAAGCAAGCTGTGTGACTCAGTGACAGTTGCAATCAGTGCAACCAGGAAAAAGACAAAGAGCTGATACATTTGGAATCCACAGCGATGGATGAAAATGTTTGGAGAGCTTTTCACAAAGTCTATTGCTTGGAGAGCTTCAGATTAATCTGATGTTTAAAATATTAAATGTCATTACATGTATACAGCATCTAATGCTGCCAATTTTTCATTTAAAGAGCATTACGTTTCAATTAGATATGGTATTGTTAATGTCCCACAATAAAATGTTTCACTGTGTTGCTGTGCACTATGAGACTTTTGTTTAGGAAATGCTTAGATGTGTTTTAATACAGGCAGCAAGTTACACTATCCTATGGCCACAAAGCGGTCAAGAATGCGCTTAGCTTTATGCATGTGCTTAACTCTCAGAAAGAGCAGTGAGATTTAAATATGGGCTAGAAAGAAAATACTTTGATTTAAACATGACTATTTATCATCCCAGAGCCTAATGCACTTTCATGAAAAAGAACAGGTTTCCTATCTCGGATTTGAAGATTGCTTTGAAATCAAAGACCTTCAGTAGAAGGTATCTAAAATTTTTCTTCCTATAAATGATATAAGACCCTGACACAGATCTCTTGTGTAAATTTTTTCACAAGCATTTTAGTAGCATTTGTGTGATCTGCTTGTGAGAGCAATCAGGAATCCACATTAGCTAAACGCTGTAGGGAGGAGTTGAATCTAGGGTGTACAGCCAATGTTAAATAGTTACACCTGTTCTGCCCTTTCTGTGAAGAAAGGAAAAATGCATAAAGCGTATGAAAATGAGTTAAAGATATCCTGGATAGCTCCAACTTATGTAATAGTACTCCCACTTTCTCTGCTAGCAATTCATTGCTTCTTCATGAACAGAAATGTACTTAAAAGTCACCCACAATCACACATATGAATACAGTCCCACTCGTTTGCACATTTGTATAGCGATTCCTACAATATTACCTTGTATCAAGCAGCTTAAAAATGATCTTTTAAGGAAGAACATACAATACACATTTTAAATAGCCCTGGGAACTCGGCAGATACATCAGCGAGAACTATGACACGTCCTCCTGTCACAAAGAGCCTGTGATTACATAAAAATTGCCAGATTGCCTCAGATTAGTTGTCCATCGAATCTTGAATCTTGTTTTTGAAGGTGACAAGTACCAGATGCTTCAGAGGCAGGTGCAAGAAACCCCCATACTGAACACTTATGTAATAGAGAGGGTTCTTCCTAAAATCAGGCAATTGGTGGGTGGCTTATGCTTCACAGCAGGAGAGTTTATAATGCCGTGAAATGTTTATCTTCGTTATGTAACCGTGGATGTGATTACCCATCTATAGTCAGCTCGGGCAGAAAGTGCCACAGGGCTTTTAATAAACACTGCTAATCAGGACCTTGTTTTATTTCTCAGCTGAGAGACATCAGAGCAATTCAGGATCTGAGGGACCCTAGAGTATTATACCAATTTGCTAGACTGATCATTTTTTAAAGTATAAAAAGACCTCCTAAGTAGGGTTCGTTTAGACATCTAGAAGTTGGGTGTCTGGTCTAAGCTAGTCACTAAACTAGAGATACCTCCTAGTCTGAGTGCTAACTAGAGGTGAGTTTCTAGGGTTACACATGATGAGCTTGAATTGGGGAAGTAAGCAAAAGGACTTTTTGCTTCAAGACCTTCTTGGGCGAAAGAAAAATCTCTTAGACAATTGGAGTTAAAAGTAGCCCACATCTGAAGTACCCTACAATTCTAAAATAATATTCATCATCTCCACTACTTAAGAAGAAAGACGGTGATTTTTTAAATAAAAGGATGAATATGCTTTGTAGTAAAGAAGGAGGAATGGAAACATAGGGTATAAATACCAAAAAAACCTTCTATACCGCATGCTTGATTTTTACATTAGTTTATATTGCTGTTTTAAATTTTTGCTCTCCTTCCCTGAGTTAAAGCTGTTCTACAAGAGGCAGCATGCACGTATAACAATTTAATTGAATTTGTTTGATGGTATAATCATGCCATTAGTTAATTTAGCATAACTCTGTGTGGCTCCTAGAAATAATGGCACATACAGCTTAGTTGTCACACTGGTTTGCAGCACAAGCCCATTTGTAGAAAAAGAAACAAGAACAATGCAGAAAGTCTCAGGTTTTTATGTTCTTTTAAATTAAACAATTTCAATAAAATGGCAATAGTAAGCATGGTGGAAGAAGATATTGGAGTAATTGGGCGCCTGAAGTGGTGCAAGGCAAGTTCTTTCTTTGCAGTCCTGGTACCACACAGCCTATTTTCTAAAGCGAAGACTATGTGCAACATTCTCTTGTGCTTGAGCACTCCATTCAGACCTTGCATATCCATTTCTGATTCCTTTCTGCTTTTACTGGAATGGAAAAGCTTGAGAGAGTGATGTATCCATTTGAATCTCTGAGGCACCTTTAAAAATATAGTGGATATTTCCATTCTCATTTCTAGAAGTGAGAGAAATCAGGGTGGAGTAAGAATTGACCTCACATGGAAGCTGAGTGGTGTAGGAACCTACTTCCTCATGGCTGAACATATTAAACAGTTGTGTAAATGCTCCCTGTTCATTTTACCGCAAAAGAAACAGGTTTGCTTTAACTCCCTGAAGTGGTAGGTTGAAACTAATCTCCCAGCTGTGCCCTGAAATTAATTAAAAGTCTGCATACAATTGACCACAGTGTCTCAGCTGAAATCTCTTCAACTACATTGCAAGCTCTTGTTCAATCGGGCCATATCCCGCAGATTTTTACATGAATTGCCAAAGATCGCACAACACAGGGTTGGCAGGGCTGGGAGGAGAACCAGAACTGCTGACGGGTCATTCTGTGTTTGGCGCATTAGACCACAGTTTCCCCTAGTCAACACATTTCTGCATATGGAACAGAAATGTATCTCTGGTTCCTATTTCACATAGGCTGAAATGACTGCAATGAATCTGTTCCCAGTTGCTGGCCAGCAGGCACCATTGTAATTTCTGAATACATTTGGGACTTTCCCTTTGGAGGATCCTGGGGCCTGATTTTCTAGGTGACTATTGATAATAACGGGCCAAAAAGTCAAAAAAAAAAAAAAGAAACATATGAAAGATTGCATTAAATTTAGAATGATATGCTGAATGTTTGCACGTTCTTCACAGAATATTTGTCTCAATATAACCCTTAGCAAACAAACAAGATAGATTGCAGTCATTTCAGTACACCCAGATTGCCTGTTTTCTTCCTTTTGTTTACCCAAATTTTGCAGTAGTTTATCAAGGCACACTTAAGGTTGGCACAAATCAGCACTGCCTCCATAAAAACCAGTTTTGCGCTGCCACCATTTTCTTGCTCCCCTCTACCATGTTATCCATGCCCGGGCAAGCATGGGTGTTTCTCCAGTTGCATGGTTAACTGGAAATACTGAAAGACCAATCATTTTTCATTTCCCACACTAATTTTAATCTGCATGAATTTCCCAGTGCAGTTCATTGCTCAACACACAAATATTTTGGCCACTAAGTAAGGTGCAAGATAAGGAAGGGAGCAGAGTAGGAGGAAGGTGAGGCTGCGTCTTTTAGTGGTAATGCTGCCCCAGCTGGCCATGCCTTAAGGCATATAAGGTATCACAACAACTGAACATATACTTATCCCCAAGACATCCTGGAAGCATGCTCAAAAAGGATAGAATAAGGTTACTGAACAACTGATACTACAGATCACCACTGCGACTGCCGAGCAGATCAGCCACATCAGCCACATCAAAGGTACAACAGCTGATACATGTGAAAACACACAAGATTACCTCCCCCACACTTCCACCTGGGTCTCCATTCTTCTAAGATGTAGCAGAAATTGGTAGCATTTTTCTATCTAGTATAAAAAATAGTTCTATGTTATTACAAATCAGTAACTGGAATAATTTATGAAACTCTGATATTCTGATGAGTTAGATCCCTCTCAAATACATTGGAATTGATACAATTCGATTCTAATGTGGTTTTGTATCTTGCTGGAAAACATTTTTTGACACAGTAGCATCAAGTAGAACAAACAACTTTTTATCCTGTATGCAATAACAGGATTCCTGGTTAGAACTTAACAAAATCTGACTTCGCAGAAATACTAATATAGATTTAATCAGCTCGGTTTAGCTAAATCCTTATTAAGATATGTGTAATGACCACCCAGTGTTTAACTCACACTAGGATTCGGAATGAAAGCTATTACAGAAGAAATTCCCAAATGACCTCTAATAATTTTCCTCAAAATGGCAGAACATCCATCCGACCTCTATTTTTCATAAATTTATCATTAGCATCTGGATACGAATATAAGCATCACTGGGTTTTGTTGAGGCAGAGTTCAAAACTTTCATACTTAAAAGTCAAAACCTTGACTAAGAATTGGTCACTTAAGTTCTGCAATGACCAACTAATCTGGATGGCATTACTTAACTTCCACTGATCCTATTACGGATTTTAAGATGTGAATGCCATGCTGATCAGAATTATGCAACCTAACCCCCCTAATACACCTTCTATACAGAACTCTTCTGCCACAGATTCAGAATCCTGCTACACTTCACAGCCACTCCTGACCACCTCTTTCATCAGAAACATTCACAGACACATGTAGAACCATTTCAAGGAATGGTGAATAAGAATATTGGGCCAAATGTACGCTGGCTCTACATTCAGTAGTCTCACTTAGTCAGGTAAATATGTTTTGTAACATAGGCTGCTGTCTCATCATAATTACTCCTGGTTAACTGAGCATTTTTAAGACTAGTGTTAGTCACAGAAGGACAAAGGCTGATGAGTTTGGGATGCATACATGTGTGGAAATTACAAAAATACAGAATAAAATTTCAGAATACAGATCATCATTATTTTGCTTCCATAGATTTCTCCTTGTATACTACATGGCTTCCTAATTACATACATTGCCTTCAGTTTCCCTTAGCAGTAACTGTTGCCTTCCCATTTCTCATTTGAAAGGGTCTCTGAAAGCAAGGCCAGAGAATACTTGCACCTCAGGGGTCCACAGTTGTCAAAATGTTACAGCAGAGCCATGGCATTGAGGTATAAATTAGTTTTTGTAAAGTGCAACTACAGTAGGCATTGGATGTAGGAAAACATCAAGAGCAATGTCAAAAAATCATAATTTTTAACCACATTTATCCCATTCCATACTGGGCATACCTTGTCTCTAAGGAGTCACCCCTGTACCTATATCAAAGACTGAGTACACCTCAGCAGCTCTAGTGAAAAGTACTAGAAACTTTCCTTTTTAGAGTTATCTCTTCCAGGTCATGTACAGGAAGGCCAGATTTCGATTCAGGATATTTAAATTGTAAAGTCTGGAACATCAGAAAGCAGAGGGGCGCAGAATGAAAGAGGTGCTTGGGACAAAGTGGCCATTTGTCTGGGGTTTCCGAATGGCGTCTCCTGTGCCTAGCCCGCTTCTGCCTTGTTTGCAGGGGCAGGGCTTGCACGAAATTCTGAAATAAGCCGTTTACATTGAAAACACCTAATCACTTATTTCTGCTCCAAAAAACGAACCTGGAAGGCCCTGAAACCAACTGCTGCTCAGCCAAAGGACACCGATACTCCAGGATTGTGTTCTCTGATCATTCCAACCTGGGCAGAGGAAAACGAACAGGATTTCAAAATCAAGACACAGACCGGTGCAGATTTTCTGTCCTCTTTATGATATTCAGGTGAAGGGAGAGAAACTGCTTGCGAGACCTCTGCTACGCACGCTGCAGCATAAGACTTCTTGCAGCAGCCGAAGAGCCAGCACAGGTGAAGAAGCAGTGGGCCCTTCTCCCCTTACCTCCTCCACACAGACAACTGAAAGTCGCAGGACGAAGCTCACATTTTCAGTTGACAACTGAATACACGTTTTATTCTTAATAAAGACACTCACAAAAACCTTA
This sequence comes from Strix aluco, assembly GCF_031877795.1. Lineage (NCBI taxonomy): Eukaryota > Metazoa > Chordata > Aves > Strigiformes > Strigidae > Strix > Strix aluco. The sequence goes on along the minus strand of NC_133934.1, from coordinate 97,165,229 downwards.
AGGAGACTGAAATGATTTGAAATTATTTGTGGTGTATTGCAAAGCAGTTCACTTTATTGAATTGCCATGATAAAAGTAATTTGTACAGGAAATACATTTAAGAAATTTAAAGTAAAACTCCAGACTAATGCTCTTCCTGGTCATCATCATGTCTCTTTCTCCAGGTGCATCTGAGTAGAGCTATACCACTATCTGACAAACAGATGATGCTTGAGCATTCTTGTACAGGACCATATTAATCAAATTATCTTAGTAAAACTATTAGCTTACAGAGTGTTAAATATTTCAACTTTGAAGCCAGTAGAAAATGAGAATTAAATTAGCAGGAAGTCACATTGTCTGTCAGTCACAAGACAGGCAGTTCTCTGAAAGGATTCTCATTGCCAAGCAGAATAATACCATATCCCCAAAGTTGAGCTTCACAACACTCGACGGGGTCCCATTGAATACTCAATTTCATTCATGTGAATTGTTAAATTGTACAAAAATGGGTTTGTAATGTATTTTTAGTATTTGGATGAGATTGTGCCATGAAAAACTGATCCATTTTTGAGTGTACTCTTTAGGAAAAAAAAAAAGTTTTTACAAAACATTTTCCTCCAAAATTTTCCTCCAAAAGCCTCCCAGATAAGGAAGGCAGCATTATCACGGCAGGTTTGAGATGTGTGCTGCTTGAAACAAGTGTTATAGGCCCTTTATCAGAGAGAGCATGATAGCAATTTACTCTAATTGTTCCATTATGCTTACGGTAGAACTCTCTTATAGAAACATGGAATTTCAATCCATAGGAATATTGCAATGAACATAAACTATCTAGAAATGAAATGTGCCTATTCTTGCCTGCTATAAAACTAAAATAAATTTATGTTTAAAAAGCTTTAACAAACCACTCCTCAAAATCTCTACTGAAACTGTGTATGACTTTTCCTCACTGCAACGTTTTCTTATAGTTTTCAATCACGTAGACAAAGTCTTCAAGACAAATCTTTGGACATCATTAAGCCCCACAGACAAATTTTACTTTGAATTTTAGGTGAAATGGAAGCATTTCCTTAACAGATACCCTCGATAAATGCAATACCGCCCCGCTTCTGTGCATTCAAACTGATGCTGCAAGTTTGTAGTCTGGCCTACGATGATGTGAGGCACTCCAGATTCCCTTGGAACGGTGAAAACTCCTTCTCCCGAGTTCACATGTTCCAGTCTCTCCCTGCCTTGGGAAAAGCAGCCAACCAACAGTAGTGTGGGAATCGGACACGTTATTATCGCCAAAGGAGCCTGCCCCATCTTTTACACGGGAAGGGAGAACAGCTCATCGCTGCTCCTACGACACTGACAGAGTTGGGAAGAAATCCCGCAGTTACGGGAAAAACTGAAATCGGATTAGAGTCGGCAGAGAAGGCACTTGGAGAGCAGCTGTGAAGCATGAAGCCAGGGATACCGAACGCGCATCAGGGAAGCGATGTCTCTCACAGCACCACCACAGTATTTTACTCCATACATTTCGGACAATGAGATTTATCAGTTGGCAAGCATGCACACAAAGACTAGGCAGGAAGAAATCACAATCCAGCTGACAGACAAAACCACAATATAATCTTTTATTATAATCTAATCTACTTGATGGTCTGACTCATGATTTTTAAATCCTCGGGGTTTGCAGCACTGCTCCACTTCTCCATCAGATCAAACAGCACGTTTACCACGCAAGTTCCTGAAAAGGGATTGGGGTTCGGTTGCTGCTGCTTCTCGGTTTCTCTGCTTACCTGGACCACCTACACGCGCTCCCCTTTCCCCGCGCGTTCAGAGCAAGCGGCCAAGTCAGGGCTCCGCACACCCTCCCGTGCCATCACCCACCTAGCTCCGCTCCCGGATCGCCAGCGCCAGGACCGGGGGACACCGGGAGAAGCCGTGCTCCGCGCCTCCGCAGGCGGCACGCCGGGGACAGCCTCACGCCGCCGCCGAAGGCCAGCGGGTCCAGGTTGGCACGCCCGCCTCTCGTGGCTCGCCAGTCCGCCCTCTTCACCGGCCCCTTGCTGCCGAACACGGCGGCTGACGGCGGGCTACAAGAAAGGCGATACCGGTGCCAGCGATCGGGCACGGGGCACCGGGGGTGCCTCCTCAACAGCCCCCCGCACTCCCCAGAGGCTGCCGCACACTTAGCGGTCACATTCCCTCCGGCTTAAGAAAGTAGAGAAAGACCGGAGACCCATCCCGCAGGCAGCGATCCCGCAAGGCAGAGACCCCGCCGGCACCCCGCCGGCGCTCAGCCGCGCCCCCCCGGCCGCTGCAGGCCGCTGCAGGCCGCCGGACCGGACCGGGCCGGGCCCCCCCCTCCGCCGGCGGCCCCCCCTGGCCCGGGCACGGGCGCTGCGCGGCCCCGCGCGCTCGGAGCAGGAAGGAGGGCGACGGTGGCGCTGCTCGCGTATCCCTCCGCGGCGCTGTGCGTGCGCGTGCGGCGGCGGCTCCTCAGGAAGCGCGTGAGGCAGCGCCGGGGGGGGGAGGGGACTACTTTCAGGAACTCGATCGCGGGGCAGCCGCCGAGCGCCGCGGGGAGGGCGGTGGCGCGGGACCGTCCGGTGGCGGGCGCAGGGTCAAGGGGATTGCTCGCTTCCCCTCGCTCGTCCCGCTTCTCCCTCCTCCCTTTCCCCCGTGGTTATTTTGGATCAAGCTGTGGCGGCGGAAGGAGCTTGAAGTCAACGCTTCCGCCCAGTTTTCCTGGGAGGAGGAGGCGGTGGAGGAGGAGGAGGTGGCGGTGGCGGAGGAGGAGGAGGCGGAGGTGGCGGCTGCGAGGAGCCGAGGCGGCGGCGGCCGCTAATGGAGTTGCTGCCGGGGAGGGAGCGCTGCCGCTGAACTTCCCCGCGGGGTTTCTCCCCCCTCGTCCCGCGGCCGGGGGCTCCTCTCTCGCCCCGGGAGCTCCTCTCCCCCCCCCTCCCCGCGCCTCTCCGCACACAAACAGCCGTGACGCATCCTCCCTCTCCTCCGTCCCCCCCCCCCCCCTTACCCACCCCCAGGCTGGTTTAAAACGCCTCCCTCCCCCAGTCACCAGCCTTCTCCTTGGGGCCGGCGCGTCCTCCCTCCCTCCGCAGTGCTCGGCGTCGCTTCGGAGGGGGGTGGGAGAGCCCACAGCCGAGCCGCTCTGCCCCCCTTTCCCCCTCCCCCCCCCCCCCCCCCCCCCCCGCTCCCGCCCCGGCCTGTGGCGGCTCCGGTGTCTGGAGGAATTTCTGCCGCCGCCGCCTGCCCCGGCTGGGCGCGGGAGGCGGCCGCGAGTAGCACCAGCAGCAGGAGGAGGAGGAGGGCAGCAGCAGCGAAGGCGGCTGCAGCGGGAGATGAGCTGCAGCGGGAGGATGGTGCGGTGCAGCTTCTTGCGGCGGGGAGCCCTCCCTTGTCTCCACCACTCTGTTCCCCTTTAACTGGGAGCAGCTCAAGAGCAGAAGACCTGTGGTTGTTGCTGCCGTTTCCACCACTACCTTCAGCATCATCATCTCTGAAGACAGGGGAAATACGCTCCAGCGCCGGACGATAGGATTTCGTGTTTCCAGGATAAAGATCGCCCTCCCCCCCTCCCCCCTCCTTTTCCCCCTCCCTCTCCCTCACTTCACAGCACTGTCCGTGCCCCGGCCGGGGGCGGCAGACCGGGGGGGTAACAATGGTGAAGTTTCTGGTGAGTTCTGGCTGGCGCCCTGGCTGCGTCGGTGCTGCTCCGTCTCCCTGTCGGATCGCGGTGAGGAGAAAATGAGCGAAGAGACGGCGACTTCTAACAACGAGTAAGCGGCCGTTCCCCCCTCGCCGCGGCGCCGGCTCTCCCTGCCCTGCCCTCCCCTCCCCTCCGGGCTGGGGCCAGGGCTCGGCGCGTCCCCCCGGCTGCGCGTCCCCCCGGCTCCGCGCCCCGCGGGGCCTCTGCCCGCGCACAGACGTGTCCTGCCCCCCCCCCCGCGCGTACTGCGCATTTCTGCTCGCGTCCATGGAAGCCCAGAAGCTCCCTCTTTGTGAAGGAGCTGGGTTCGGAAGGGCTGCGAGCCAGCGGCCAGAAAAGCGTGGTTTAATTAAAGCCCGGTAGGAAATGGTGCAGGTAACGATGGTGTCTTGGAGGGGGAGGATGGGCTTTGAAGCCCGGAGAGGCATCGGCACGTACCACCTCTGATAATATCCTATTACTTGTAGATATTTCACATGGAAACTAGTGTGTGGGAGCTTCATCCTGCAGGAAACTGCTCCTGAATTTTAATTGGATGAGTCAGTCAGTGTAAATACAGCTTAAACCTACCCTAAAGCCTTCTCTTTTTTTTTTTTTTTTTGTCCTTTTAATGAGCACTTGGGACTTCTTTTTTTTTAAAAAAAAAAAAAAAGAGGAAGGGGGCAGTTCAAGGATCGCTTAATATTTTTGATGTGACTGGTTTGGAGGAAATCCAGAGGAGAATGTGTGTGTGCGGCAGTATCCCCCTGCACGTAATCTGTCTTTGAGATACATTTCGGGTCGGAGGAGATAAATATTTGTCGGAAAACATCAGACTTCTTCAGGGCGCTGAAAGCCAAATATGAAGTATTTTGAAACTTTTTCTGTGACCGGGAAGTTTGAGGCTGGTGGCTGCAGTCCCCGAGCTTTGGCGTTAGGGTTTGCGCCGTGGGGACCCGCTCGGGCTGGTTTTATGAATGATGCGGTGCCGGCGCGGCCATGGCGGTGGGGGGGAGGGAGGGAGCGAGCGTCGCGCCCATTGTGTGCGGGCGGAGGTCGCGGGGTGGGGGGGGGGGTGAGGAGCCGCCGAGCTGGCGGGACGCGGGGCCGGGCGGATTCCCCCTCCGCTGCCTTCCCCGGAGCGAAGCCTGCCTGTGCGCCTCCCCCTGCGCCCCCCAAACCGGGGCGCCTCGGGCCCCGAGGAGCCGCGCAGGCGGAGCCCCGGGGGGAGCGGAGCCCCGAGGAGGAGCGGAGCCCGGGCAGCTCCGCGCTGGGGGCCGCGGCGCTGAGCGCGGCGCGGAGCGGGCCGACAGCCGCTGCGGCGCCCGCGGGGCGGCAGCCGGGGCCGCCGCCATGTTTCCTTTTTTGTGAATCGCTCTCATTTGCATACCACAATCTCCATTCATAAAAAAAAAAATAACCAAAAAAAAAAAAGTGCTGTCATCAGCGCTGACCTGCGGCAAAACCTGCCCTGCGGAGTGCCCGGAGCTGCTGCTGCCGTGCTGAGGACCAGCCTGCAGCCATCGGCTGCGGGAGGAAGGGCCCCAGGACCTGCTGTATTAATATATGCTGTTCGCTGCTTGTTGACACAGTTATGTGGGAAATATCAGCTCGGGGAGGTGCTGGGAGCACGTGATCCGCTCCATTCATAAAATACCTGGCTGTCCATTCACAGTGCAGTACAGTGTCTGCATTCAGCAGCCTCGCAGCTCAGACCTGCATGGGGAGGGAGAGGCAGCCAGGCCGGCAGGTTTGTCGGAGAGGGCAGCAGAAAGAGGGCTTGTGGCTGCGAGCATGGGGGTTACTGTAAAAATGGGGGGGGGGGGGGGGAGTCGCTTTTATGGTTCGTGTTTGTCCTTTTCCTATAAAGGAGCATTAGTGCAGAAGCACCTTCTCTCTGTACTGTCTGACGTTTAAGCAAGGAAGTTTTATTCAGAAAACGTGGAAATACTTCCCCTCCAGAAATACTGACTCAAAACTAAAATACTGAAAATCAAATTCATTATTATGGATGTGTTTTCAAGACAATACGTTAATCCATTTGGGGTAGTTTACATCTTATTGAACAATACTGTCTTACATCTGCAAGATACCTACACAGTGTAGAAGGAAGTCGGTCATCTCTAATGAGACATTTGAAAATGTTGCCTATTATAAAACACAGATAACAATGAAGACAATTGATAAAATCAGCAATGCAGTTCATTTTTGTCTGTTTACTTCGAGAATTTTACAGCAGATTAGCTATCGTCATTTCTCCTTACCCTATGCCGTGGCTGAAGAGACCTCTGAAATATCAGAATAACAGAGAAATGTTTTTAATACGGCATAAACTGTTTAGAGGTCAGTGTATTAACTTTGATTTTAAATATTTTGAGATCTTTTAGAAAATAAAATTGAATGAAACTGAATGATGAAGGATCCCTGAAGCAGACAATGTATTTGTTTGATGTAACTGTTTTGTGGTTGCCAGTGTTAAAATGGTGATGTTCAGAGCTCATGAATACACTATTTCATTATCTTAACAAATCACACTAAGGTGATCCTTAATTATACATTCGTGGAGTGGAGGAGGCTTTGTTGTTAGCGCAACCTAAGAGAATACCTGAAAGATTACTAGTCTACTTAAAATGAGAAAAGAAGGCTCACATACAGTATTTGGTTTGAGTTAATTCAGTGTTGTTATAGAGCTAAGTGTGTGCAACCTTATAAAGCACTATAAGCTGTGCTTTTTTTCAAAGAATAGGTTTTTTTTTTTTTCACTCTGGTTGTTACAATATCAGAAGAAAAATATTGCTCTTCTCGGTTTCATTTGCTTTTTTTGACAGCATTTTTGGTGAGGCCAGAGTCGTCGTTCCTCTCTGGCTGATTTTGCACATAGCACAAGCATGCCACTTTAAATGATTGGGAAATATGACTGAAACTCCAAATAAACCATTTGTGAAAAGAGGGCAGATCTACCAATTGAAATTATCATATATTTAAGAGTTATCTATGTTTAATTTTATCAGTATAATTGATGACATCAGTGGCCTTGAATTCATTAAGAAATCTCTTGGCATATAAAGGCGAATACGGGTACTTTGCAATGCATTTTGTGTCATTGTGACTACCGGGAATATTCTGGCAGTTGAGCATTATTCTTTGTTTATAAAACTTCGTTTTATGGAGTAAGATATAAATATTTGTGATGTCTAGAGTTTGACCTCAGTTAATAATGTTAAATTATCAGTGGTGGTGGGAAAGATTAATTAAAAAGCTGCATTAAGGACTACTAGGTTTCTTGTCAGTCATGAACATATGGAAGGCAGCCTTATAAAATTCTGATTGCCACGGATGAATCTTCATTGGTGATTTTTACATTGTTCTTGTAGTGACGTTATTGCATTTGTCAGTTGGGTATTAGTTAAATGAGAGTATATACATCCAGATAATTTTTTTTTTTTTTCCCCTCAGTGGTGTTTTGCAGTCAGTGGGGTCAGCATGAACACAATGTGGTGTTCATAAATACAATCAGCTTTTAAATGATTTTGGATTTAGGATTATGATTTAGGATTTGTGGACATATGGGTCAATTTGCTGTTGATGCAACTTGACATAATAATGTCGAAGCAGGCAGGTCAGCAAGCACTGTGCCGAATTCCTGTTTTGGTGGTAGATTTTACTGCTGTCTAGAAATGCTACTGAATTTCAGTGTTAGGTGAAACAATAATTGTTATGTTATGTAGTCCCCATTCAGTAGGGATGAATGATGACAGGCTTAAGATGGAGTCTGGATTGCTGCTGTTGAAAAGTAGGAGCAGTGCTTTATTGGCTTGTTTACTTTCCTCTGTATTGCAGGTGGCCTCTTTCTTTTTCAGGGAATGCTTGTGCTCTTGAATTATATTCAGAGTTGCTTTTATGTACTGTGTTTTTACAGATTCAGACTGTCATATGCTAATTGTTTTGCTACATAGATACAGCTAATCTTACACTCATTTGCCTAGATAATTTAATTCAAGAGATTATAAATTAAAGAAACATGGATTGTATGCTAATGCTGTGTGCTTAACAGCTCCTAGATTATGATGTGATAAACATCCTCAAGTGTTGATTTGAAAAAGTAAAGCTGAGCTAAATTTTTAAAATAAAATACTTGTTATGTTCATGTCTTCCTTCAGTATTTATAAAAATACTGTTTATACTTCATTTGTGCTTCAGAACTCCTTATATTACAAGCCCAGATACTGAAATATGAACATGAAATTGTATCTCAGAAAGTAAAGGCAACTAGTTTGGTTTTATTAGTTCTGGGAGGATTTTAACACTTTTCAGCTGGCTGATTTTCTTTCTTCGATTTAGGGCATATATAGACTTTGGAATTCTTCATTCCTTAATGTAAGGAATTTGTAAAAAGGAGTAAGGATTTTTTTTTTTTTTTTAAGGAAAGCGTCTTCTAAACCAATTGATTATATGAAATCATTGCAATTCTGATATATTTTCTTCTGGGGGAATTGTTCTTCATAGAGTCCTGGGAAGGCTTTTCCAACCCTGTGAACTACTTTCTTGCTGTCTCTTTGGCTTTATGTTATGCCACACTACTTTGAAGGTGAAACTGAATTTGCATGTTACATAATTTGGGAGTCAGGGTTTTTCTGTTTATTATTTTTTTTATTTTTTACAAGAAAGGTTCACCTTGGCAACATTCCTTGATTACTGTAGTACTGCAGAAAAAGGTTTTCTGCATGTTTTGGCATAACTGGAGCCAGCGATAATATTTGAATTAAAAAATGACGAGTCTTTCCCATGTTTCTTCATTTAAAATTTAATGTTCTTGAAGTGTTAAAGTGACAGTGAGGACGTCAGCGTATATTTCAAAAGTAGAGACATTTCTTGAAAGGAATATATCTTGACAGGATTGGAAGTCAGAGGATTAAAGCTGAGGGTATTCCTGGTGGGTTTTGGCTAAACAGTGGCATTTTTGTTTGTTATTTACCCATTCTTGTGTATGTCTGGAGAAAACATATGCATTGGTGATGACTTGATGGGATATGACAAACACTGTAAACCAAAAATACTGTTCAGAATATTGACACAAGTTTTAAAAGGAGACAGAGGAACTACTTTTGGGTTTTTTGGATTTTTACTCCTCAGATTCAATAAAAGTAACTGTGATATGGCATACAATGCTGCTGTTCTAATGTTTAAATCTCTGCTTTCTCCCTCTTCTTTCTCGATTGGAACATGTTGCAGTTTCCTTAAAGGGATTTGAAAGGTGGCTGGAAGTTGCCATGTTGTTGAGGATCCTAGTTTCTTTATGGATATATTAAAAAGGAACTATCTTTGTCTTTTTCCTTTCTGTTCTAATGTGCAACAACATTTAATCAAGCAAATTTTAACTAGCATGGTAACTGATACTGAATAGCTGGAATTGGTTGTAAACAAAAATTAAATGGTCCCTGAAAATATAAAATTTGTTCTTCCTTTCTCTCCCTTGAAAATACTAATTTCTCTTTCTGAAAGCACTTCTACTTGTGAAGTATTTATTTAATTATTGGCGACTAATGTGGTACAAATATTCCAAATTAAAATTCAGTAAGATGTAAACAGATTTGCAACATTTTTTTAATACTTTCTCATACTTTGTTAGGTGAGTCTTCTAACAAGTCTTGGTATTCAGCAGAAAAGACCTTCAGTGATGCTTGTTTTTTGAGGGAAGGAAGGAGACCGGATGCTCTTTTGGTGTGCTGTATTAACATACATTTCTAGACTTAAGACAATAGCAATACATACTTACATTGCACTTACTTTTCCTGTACTCTCTTAAGATATTTTTTTTTTTTTTTTTGCTAGTGCTCGGGCTATGATCTAGTAAAATCTGTTGGCTGGCACTACTCCCTGTGGCTCTTCTCATACATGAGGTGGTATTGTGTTGTATATGGTAACAAATTTTATGGTATATGGTACCAGGGTAAACATGGTATCTCTCCTGCTTGAAAAATATCTGTAATAGGAATCAGTATCTAAGACTGTGGTGGTATTGAACAGCACTTACTTGTAGGAAGTAAGCAGATATCTTAAGTGCATGTGTTTTCACATCTTTTCAAAAGCTTATCTTTACATAATGTTCATGCAGATGTCTGTGGTATCAGCTTGTTAAAAGAATATATATATTCGTTTATTTATATTCAGTGCTTTATATTCACTGGTTTTCTCCTACATGTGACAAGAAAAGAATCTAAAAAAAACCCAAATGACCAACAAATCTTTAGATATGCTAAGGGACAAAAAAAATGTGCATTTGAGTGCTTTGAGTAATAAAATTGTTTATAAATGTGACTCCGATTAAATAATAACTGACTTGTTACACACAATTGCAGGCCCTAATTCCCAGTGCTCCAAATGAGGTGGGGAAAATAAATAATAATAATTTTAGAAGACCCAGTATACTGATGATAAATGCATCTCTATATGCAAGGAGATCACAAGCATTTTTTTCTCTAAGAAGTCACTGTCATATGACAGTAAATACTTCAATTCAAACAGGGAAAATAGGCCATAGAAACTTCAGCAGTTCCTGTGCTTCATTCTGCATTGCTGCCTGACACCAGACTTCCATTCAGAAGTATCTTTCATGTGTGTGCTACATAAGAATTCCCTAAATGTGTACTGTTGAAACATCTAAACCATATTAAAAATGAAGTGATAAAGATATTTTTTTGTCGTGTGCCGTGTCGTGTGTCCCGTCCCCCCCCCCCCCCCCCCCCCGATGTATGCATTCCTGTGTTTGAAAATTTTGACTACTGCTGTTTGTGATATTTTAGTTATGTGAGGAAGTCTTGTGATCGGTACTTCTGCTACGGGGAGTCACACAATCAGCTGTTCAGAACCCCTAAAGAAATTCTGTGAGCTGATGTTTGGCTTGAATGGTTTACAAGAGCAAGTGTCATTAAAATCTGTGGAAGAGTTATCTTTTTTTTTTTTTTTTAAGAAACAGAAAACAGTACCAAATAAGTAGGTCCTTCCCAAGATGATCTGACAACTGTTGACAATTACCCTTTTTCTGTGACTTGTACTGAGGGGTTGCGACACTAACTGGAGTTTGTCAAAGCAAAAATGAAACTGATTTATTTCAGTTTCAGTAAAGTCAAATGCTGTGAATAAACAAGCGTAGCAACAAGAAGCATTAAGAATTTTATTAAGAATCCAAGTAACTACTGAAAACTAGTGTCAGGTTTATTAAAAATTGTTACTGAGATTGACTGCCTTCCTTAAATAAACCCAGAACTGGTGAGATATAACTCTCAGTGAGGATTCCTGCCTGAGATTTTTTTCCTTAAGAAATTGTGCAGAACTGTTTTGGTGAAGTGGTATAAACCTTGAGGGCATAAGTGATTTCTCTCTTTTTAACCTTTTGAAAGGATTAAGTAAGTGTAGTGAAAAGTAGGAGTACAGATTTAGGAATTTTTATGCAGCTTCCTAGAAAATTTTCAGTCTCTCGGATGTGATGAAGTACTCTGTGCCCTAGGTATTTCGTTCTGTGTATGGCGTGCTTACTCTGGATCTCGGTACAGCATGCCCTAATATGAAGCCTGTGGTTGAGCCTGATATATGTTGAGCCTCGAACAGGAACACATTTTTGAAAGGGCGTAAAGAAGCTAATTCAGGATTTAGAGTTGAACCCTGTACATTTAAAACGGGAAATTCTGGGGTTTTTATTAATCTATGTAAGTGGCTGACATAAACCTGTATGTTTTTAAGCACTAGTTACTGTTACTAATCACTCATCTTTGCTTGCTTTAGGACCAAGAATAGATTGGGAGTTTCCTGGTAGAGTAGACTTAGGATAGGTATGTTTGTGCCCTCTTCAGGGAGCAATTATCTATTTCATTGCAAGTTCCACTTGTAGTTCAAATGCTACTGATCTGTGCTACTGATGTAATGCAGAAAAATTTTGGAGTTGCTGTCTTTAACTTTGCAAGATTTTAAGAAAAAAAATAAACTGTAGAAGAAATTACGGTACCAGTGGTACATAATGAGTGTGCCAAGGAAATGCAAAAGTTGTAAAATGAAATGCTTGAGAATTTTCAGGCTTGAGAACTGAGATTGTTTGTGCAAATATAATCCATGTGGCCAGGGGGTATGAATTTTGATGATTTTGATAATGCGACAGAGCCAGGAATATAATCAGATTGCCTGAGTTCTGCTCTCAAACCTTCAATAGTAGACAATTTTCCTTTTTTTAGTCCCTTGTCTCATTTGTTGCTCATCCTGTGCCAGAAAGGAGAATTGCACCTTCTGATCACGCACAGGTGGGGCTGTGTAGTTGAAGACTGCATTTTAATAAGCATTAAAAATCTATTAATGCTAATATTGAAAAGTAAAGCAATGTTCTAACAATTTTGTTAGGGGCTTGTTTGTTTGTTTCTGCAGTTTAGTCTGGTTTTAGTCTTTAATCTTCAGATTTCGACTATAGGAATATTTCAGATGTTTGTAATATTGCTGTAATTCTATCCAGACTTTGTAGCATGCTGTTTCTTCTTTCTGCAAGTATGATTTTCTTAATCTTCATCTGAAAATTGGGGTTTTGGTGTTGGGGTTTTCACCCCCCAATTTGGAAGCTCTCTCTAGTGTAGTATGAGAAGGTAATAGAAGGCATGATAAATCTGTTATGGTGAACCTGCTTTTGGTTTGGTTCTTTTAAGGCGATAATGACATCTGTTATGTGAAGTCATGCCACAACGCGATACGTGAGTCCCGTGCTAGTGGCAGTTGGGTTATTGACATGTATGGGCATATTTGCTGTGGAGCCACCTAATATATGGATTACCATTAAGCCTGGGTTTCTGTGGTGTCACTCATGTATCCTTCAGGAATGGTGTCATACTTCGGGCATGTAAATGCAAAGTACTTGCAGCTCTCATTGAAACGAAAATGCCATTTGCTTGTCATTTCTTAATCAGTAAATATATTTTTCTAATTAGATCATTTTTTTACCTCTTCTCTTTTTTTTGGCAATTGGTAGGTGAAGTGTATTGTTCTTAAAATTTTTCACTATGTTCTGCTCTGTGGTTCCTGAAGAAGTCAGAGAGAATGTTTAAAATCAGGCTGTTATTACACAGCTGGTTTTATGCATAAAGGCCCATAAATGTCCTGACTGAATCTTGCTTCATCATCTACTTCTTTCAGCCTCCAGAAAACTTTTTAATGGATGTGTAACCGCTGCTTAAACAGTCCTGTGATGATCTCTAGCACAGTACTTCTATGCTTTCTGTATTTCTACTGAACAGGTCTAGCTTAAAATATCTTGTATTGTTTTAGCTGTATTCCACTTGACACATCCTCTAGAAGAGCCCCCATATGCACCTTAAAATGTACGTGCTTTGTTACTATGGTGATGGAAAAGAATCGTGCATGTTAACAACCCCGCGTTAGGTAATGGAGGATTTGCAGAAATCAGTTAAGCGTTTGCCTGGGGCACTGAAAATTGAGTCCTGACCATACCTCCACCCCAGCCTCTTGGCTACAGGCAGGCTGAGGGAATCTTGTTATGGGATTAGACACTTCTCTGTTTTCAGGTTGTTTGGGGGGTGAAGAGGACTTTTTGGAAATGGTTTCAGAAGCAGCTGAAGTAGTGTTGCCTTATCGCGTGCTTTTAAGTGTTCATAGGGTGTGCTGCACAGTGTAAAGGAGATGCTTGTGCGAGCATGTTGCATGTTTGTCACTGATACAAAACCAGTTTTGTTTTTCTTTGAACTCCCTAGGTTGGCACTGCAGGAATTCGCTACCTTTCATTTCTCTCCTTATGGCTGCCTGCAGATCCTGCAAAGGGAGAATATGTCCACATTCATTCCCCTGAAGCAAGGTAGAAAACGTGAGCTTCATCTATTAGTTGAATTCTGGATGAAGAACAGGTCTCTTCAAGGAAGGTATTCCAGAACAAGACATTAATTTAGAGTGCTCTAGTATAGATTAATTTCCTGTGGAGGCCTTTCGTTCTCCTTCTTCTGAAGTAAGTTGTGGTTAACTAGGGGAAAACTGCTAAGTGTAGTTGTCTAATTAGAGGAGCTTTTCAGGTTCTCCTCTCTTTTTCCTTCTCAGATATAACTTTTAAAAACTAGTTCTCTTGCATTAGTTATTTTGTTATTTGCATTTCTTTATTTTTTTACAGCTGAAGGTGGCATATCTTCCTGTGTTGTGAAGTGTGCTGGCTTTTAAAGAGACCCATCCTTGTAGGTTTTGTTTTGTTTTTAGCATTTTAGGAAGCGTTCTTCTGAGCACTTCTCCGTATTAGTGTTCTCATACAGCTTATCCTGAAAAGCTGCTCTGGAAAATAAGATGCTGGTTAGTGTCTCTTTGAGACGTTTTGACTGGCCCACTGAGCACCCTTACAGGTCTTAATACCAGCATTTTACCCTTGAGCAATGCTAGCAAGAAGCCTGGTTTTTACCACTCTGGGACAACAAAAATATAACTCAAATAAAAAACATGTGTTTCGTTTGCTGTAGAAAGACAGAATGCTTCCCACAGGCTACGAGTTCATTCTCCTTTCAGCAGTGAAAGGAGAAGACATTACAAAAATGTTGAAAATCAATATTGAGTGTCTTCACTACAGAAAATTCAACTTTTTTGACACTTGTGAACAAATCTTCCTGAAGTAGAACTACAATTATATGTATAGCTTCTTTTCTGAACAAAATCAAAATGTATGGATTAGCCTTGTGGAATAACTGAAAATAAGTTTACCAAATCTGTTAGTTCAGCAGGTATTTTAGGCCTGAGCAGCTACTGGGAGGTGTAGGATTGGTTTTTCTGTCTTTTGGCAAATCTGTGCAGCATGAGCTTGATCCCCACAACTGAAGCTCAGTGGATGAAGTAAAAGCTTTAACTAAGCTTTAAGGTCCTCGTGCTCCTTCCAGCTGGAGAGTGCAAAACAGTGAGCTTTGATCCATGTATCATCCCAAATAAGGCGTGATGATCCAAATCTCTGCCATGTGCTTCAGGAAAAGATCATTTTGGTAGAGAAGTTGCAAGAAATACCCTAATTAACTTTCATGTGTCAAAGGAAGCAGCAAGTGTCACTTCTCAAGGACAAGAGTAATTTTGGCCAGCTTTTCTGACGTTGCCTCACAGTCTGTATCCAAGGCAATTGCAGGTAGTGCAGAAATCATAGTATTCTACAGTAGAAGGGATTGCTTTCTACATTTTTTTTGTTCTTTTCTAACTTAAGTATTTTACAGTGGAGAAAGCAAAGCTGTCATTTCCCAGTTACAGCATTAATATCTATAAACTAGGATGTATTTGGTACAAGGGGATTTTTTCCAGTTTTGGTATTCCTCAGCTGAGACAAATATTCCCTTATTTTGTCTATATAATAAAATGGTATATTTGATTCCTGAGAAATGCAGTCTTAACAGTAGAATTGAAAGATGCTGTTCAAGCTTTTATCATTAACTAATAAAATTGGTTTGGTTGTATCGTGTTTTCAGTAGGATGCAACTTCTGTTGTCTTTATTTATGCTGAAAAATGGTGTTCTCCAAAGGACTGTTTTTGCTTTCCTCCACAATGAGTTCTTATTACAGCTCAGCAAATAATTTTGTGAGAAATTGCTTCTGTTTGACTTTGGGATATGTCCTTTGGCAATAACAATGCTGGTCAAAAAAAGCAGGAAGTTCTCTTGGTCTAGCCCTTTCTTCATGCGTTATTCCAGTAGATCACAAGAAGCTCAGATTGATACTTCTGAAGGTTTAAGTAGCCAAGTAGTATTTGTATGCCTTTAACTTCCATAGAGAACATGATTAGAAGTTACTCTAATATCTGACAGCAGAAGTAGGGAGGATTATGTATTATTTCTCTCTGTCGTTTTTTTAAAAGTTTGTTTTTTCCTAATGATAAAACTTCTGTTCATTCATCTTCAGTCTCTTAAGCTCCATTATATACCGTTTCCTTCACAAACGAGAAGGTTTTGTGTGTAGTTTATTCATTTTGATATGTAGCCTTGCAGCAGCAGTTGCCCAGTCTGGTGGTTGAGACTGCTACCAAGTGAGGTTCCAAGATACACAGGAATTAAGTTGAATTCAGTATTAATTATACTATTTGGGATTTCATGAAGCTATCTGTCTGTAGCTCTGAAGGTCTGGAAGTTGGTGCTCCTTTGCAAAACTATGCAGAAAAAGGTATTCACAAGCAAATCTTCATTATTCTTTGGGTGTTTTTAAGAGATGTAAATCTGAACTTTTTAAATGCTCCCTTCCCCAAATGGTATGAAGTTTTGTAGTGGTATAACTGATATATGCTATGGGTGGGTTTGTTTTAATGGTTTTTGATAGACTATTTACATATTTTTAAATACTTAACTCTTCAGAATGGTGTTGGGGTTTTTGCCTAGATCCTTTCTGTCAACCTGTGAAGTATTTCAGAGTAAGCTAAAGTTGCATAAGTACACAAGCCATTTAAAATAGAAATATAAAGAATTCCATTAATGCCCTGCATTTTACCAACACTGACAAGTCCAGTTTCACTAAATAAATAGCACCGGTGCTGTCATTTTGACACACAAAATAACTTTGTCTCTATGTAGTTAATAGCCACCTCTTAAAGCATCTAAAGCAAATTTGCAGACAAGATCAGTTAATGAGGGGAGAGTGGGTGTAGATTTATTTAAAAATCCACTGAACTTAACTGCTCACTTATTTGCTTTTTAATAGTGAAGCAGATCTGTGGTTTGAAATGGTTTGGGGAAGGTTTTGTGACAAGGCAGATGATGGTTCAGAACTACTTGAAAACTAGAAAGGGGTCAGCTACAGTTTCTCCTTTCTGGGAGACTGGAAATCTCCCTTTGAAAATGTTCAAGAAACTTGATAACTTAGATATTGAAGATCTTCAGAGATGCAATTAATATCTGAACAAAGTTTTCCAAGGACATCACAAATTAATGATGATTTGGTCCTATATTTTATTATCTTTAAGATGTTAGTGCTGCTATTACCTGAAGATATTAATTCTTTACATAAAAACATAAGAATTGCCATAAAGGATCTGGCAAAAATCTGTTGACATCCTTTCACTGTCTTTTCCACTTGCTATACTTTGTTAAATTCCACATGCATCTGTTTCCTCATCACGAAGTTTGAGCTGAAATACATTATTTGCTTCTTGATTCTTTGGTGGAAAACTTTACCATGTGGTTGGTAGGGCTTCGTTTTACTTTAGCAGCAATTTAGTTTTGGATGGCTCATCTGTTCTTAATACAAGTGTTGTGTTTTCAGGCATTCAGAAGTTGAAGTGAACTGAAATTGCTATGCCAGATTACTCAATTTTAATCTTTTGGTATAGTTTGCTGTTCATGTTTGCATGTTAGAACTTGAAATTAGTCTTAGTATCTAAATGGAGTATTTCAGAGCATCGTGTACTGCATGGGTATTTCTTTTCTTGAAACAGTTTGTCTCAAGAACTGTGTGAATAAGGTAATGAGATAAAATGGTAAGCATGATGTTCTGGGGAAAAACTTAGCTATTCCGTTTTGTTAGGAAATGGCATTGCATTTGTGGTTATTTATGGTTATGTCAGTGTCAACTGCTTGCTTTTTGATGCTAAAGTAGTGTTTTAGCAGAAGGAGAAAGGGAATTGGGAGGTGCTGGTGCTCTTGGGCTTTGGCCTTGAACAAGGACCTCATGAAGTGGGGAGGGGATTGCCTGTGTCACCTTCCTTCAGCCTCTGTTCAGTCAGGGCTGGCTTATTAATAGTTGGAAACTGTTTCTTTTTTTAAAGATCCTACTTTACACTAGATACGTCTGAGGTTCAAACAAAGGATTTCTTGATTAAAAGTTAGGTATACTTCAAAATTGATCTATGTGTTCTATTTACCTGTAGGTCTATTTGTCATTTTTATACACAAAATAAAATGTGCTTAATAGAAATCAATTGGATGCAAGGAATTTCTAACTGGTTATTTGGGCCAAGGCAATACAAACTGTAAATGTGAAATTGTATGGGTTTGAGAGAGCTGCTGGACATTTTAAATTACTTTTTTCCCCTCATTGCTGTTAGTGTTGTTGGACTTCTTGTATACAGTTTCTTAGAAGTAAATTACACCAGGGCTGTTCTTGTTGCATTCAGTGCTTTCTCAGCTGTAAAATCTTGATGATGTATCATCAGTCTTGTTTTTTCAAGGTGGGATTAGAGAGATGAGGGTATCAAATGAAAATAAGGCAGGGGACGGGTGGAAGGGCAAAAGTAAACCTGCTGTAAGAGCTACCTATGTCTACAAAATATATTAATTCCTTTCCCCTTATTAGAGCTGGGCCTTCTGCCAAGACAGATCTGCTGTTCCAGCTGGGGCTTGCAGAAGCAGTAGTGACTGCAGGAGGTGATACATACCATTCTTTTAATGTTCAATGGCATTGACAGTTACCAAAGTTTTTTTTCTTTGCTCAAGTTTATCCTTGCTATAAGTTAAAAAGAAAGGCAATGGAGACAGTAAGACAATGCTGAAAAGATAAAGACTGACAAGGAGAGAAATCTAGGGCCTAGTTTTAGGTATGCATTTAAAAGTCAATTAGGCAAACTACTGGCATTAAGTTTCTAAAATTATTTCAGATGCCTGTCTTGCTATTTGAAAGCTCTTCTTGTAGCAGATCTTTAAGTTTTTTCATTGAAGTATTGTACAGTGAACATTAGAATCCTTTATTAAGACTGCTTCTCATGTTGAGTTACTGTCTTGTCCCCCAGTGCACTGGCTTCTGGAAAAATACCTAGTAAACTCAACAGCCTAATTGATGTACTGTTTGGAAGTGTTGGAAGCTATAGATAGTTTGTATAAGAATTGCTTCCAGCCCTACCAGTGGTATCCATGGCACTAGTAAGAAAGCATTTCTAGGCAATTTTTATCAGCTTCGCTTGTTAGCTTTCTTGCTACTTTTAAAGAATGCCCAAACACTGTTCTGAAACTTTAAAGGAAATGCAAAGAGAAGTTTAAATGTCTCTGTGGGCTATGCAGCTGCCACTCTTTATATGAAGAATGACAGGCTTCACCAGAATGCCTGGTTCTTAAGGCAGGAGACCATGATGCTGAAACACATTAGAACAACGTTATTTATATTCTGCCAAAAGCAATTATCCTGCAAGACTTATAAATATGTGTTAGCTTTTATGTGTGTGATAAACTCTACAGACTTCCACAGAGATCTGTAGGTCTACTCAGAGTGATATATTTAAATTTTTGCAGGACTGAAGCCCAAGTGCTTGCATAAAAAGATGTTTCTAGTTGCAGGCATATGCTGATTATTCAGTAGTGTGGCAGAAGTGTTTCTTTGGATTGGTCTGTTCTGATTAGGATTGTTATTATGCCAAGGTAAAGAGTTTTTACATTTAATAGTATTTGATAAGAGTTGTTTTAAGAAACCTGTTTTGATCCACCAGTATTTCTTTCTAACAACTTCTAAGCTCCCAAGGGTTCTTATCTGCCCAAGAACACTATTTTTAATTTCTGTGAATCCTTTACTTTTCCTCCCCATGAAGATTTATTACTCCTTAAAAGCATCTTCAGTTAGCTACTTTAAGCCCTAAAAGTGGCCTTGTTCTGTGCTGTGTCTTTTCGTCACCCTGTGACAGAAAATGAGCTCCACTGTTCTAGGGGAAAGGCCTGTACTTTGGATCTTGGCTACCAAATAGAGCAGCTTTTCTGTTCGCCCCACAGCTGCTGTTAATGTTTCATTCTGCAACTGCTAGAGGATGGGCAAGTAACCGTCCTCATATGAGACAAAAATATAACTCCATTAGTCAGCTGGCGTGGGTTGTTGAAGCAGAAATGCAGGCAGTATTTTCTCCTGGTGGAGAAAAATCCATCACATCCTATTAAAGTTGCCATTAGCTGACTATGGGGGAATGTACATTTCCTGAATCCACGATTGCCTGTTCTCCTTACTTTGATGGCTGTCTACTTTAAAACTTGTAATTTAGTCATAACTATTATAAGATCATGTTACATCTCTGGGGTTAAATCTATTTGACATACAATCTGTCTGAGAAAAGCCCTTAAGAAATAATGGTGCTTGACACTAACTGAACCTTAAATTATTGTGGTGTGAATTAGAGAACCTTGTTCCTGAAGAGATTGTGAGCTTTCCGAAATCTATAGCGCCTGTAGGACTTCTAAGATTTAGTATTTTAACTTTTAGACTATTTAGTATTTTAACTCATTGCTGTTAAACACAGATTTTGAAGTTTCTTTCAAAGGTGGGTGTGTTTGGGTTTTTGTGATGTTTTTTTATTTATTTTTGGTTGGTTGGCTGGTTTCCTTACAGCTGTCTTCTGAAGGTTGAAAATGTGATAGGCTAGTGGCATCTTTGACATCCTCTTGGCAGTGTTCGTGGTAAGGTTTAAGTGAGGGAGAGTTATGTTATAACCCTTCAACTTTGTCGTGCTAACATTTGAACCCTTAAGGTTTTTGGGTGTTTTATTTTCATAACATGCAATTATGGCATAGAGCAGCACCGAGAAAATACAAAAGTGCCTTCTTTTCATAGCTGCTTATCAATGAAAAGAAAATCGTCTTTCCTTTGTTATTCTGGAACTGTCAATTTTTAGTCATGTCTGGAGCAGTGTTTCAGTAAAGGATGACTTTTTCTCTCTACTGCAAATACAGATGTGGTCAGACTTCCTCTTAGTTTAGTGCTTAGATTTTGTTAAAATCTCTTGGCCACCTTATTCCTTATTTCTTTAATTGCTTATGCCCTTTTTTTTTAACTAAGTGTGGACAGAGAGAAATGTTCAAATCTCTTAAATTGAGAGGGATGAATATTTAACCTTGATATGAGGAGTGAATGATTCTTTACGATAACACTTCTGGTGTTAGTATATCAGCTGTCGTGAATCTGAAGATTACAGGTGCATTAACACCTGTAGGTGTTAGACCGAATATTATTCAATCTCATCCTGTGTGGCCCATGTCTGTCTCCACATAGTGTACAATATTAAGGTTGAAGAAGCAATGATGCAATGGCAAGCAGTGGTCTAGTTTGGTTTTTTATTGTAGTTATGTTTTAATACAGGCAGATCCTGGATATATCTCCAGCTGGTTGTCAGTTTTCTGTCTCTGGTGTTTTTCGTGTTTCTTTAGGGCAGGTAAGTGGCAATGCCTATGCTGCTTTCGGTTTGTTCCCTTCTCCCTCTGATACAGTTGCTTCTTGTTATTCTCAATAAGCTATCTGTGGTAGTAAAGAACTTCAGAACATTGTAGTGAACAGTAAAGTTAAAATAAGAACATTAGATTACTGTGTTATACAAATATAATTTAGTTACACACTTACTGACTCTGCTAGTTGAATTAAACTAAAAAGAAAAAATTATGAAGCTCCAGCTGAGGGAGCTATTTTCTGTCAAGTTGGTTCCTTGCATGTTCACATAAGTCATGTTCCCTAAACCTTAGCATGGAAATGTAGACAAAGTTTTGTACTCTTTTAGACAAGAACTAGGTTGCTGGGCTAAAAGCTGTTGTAAAATGCAATCATTATTTTGTAAGACTGAAAAAAAATCTGTAAAAATCTGTTTTAACTTTCCAGAAAAGGAAATGAGCAAGATCCTATTCCAGTATATATGATCAGACAGCCCCAGTTTTACTGAAGAGCTAAACACAACTTCATGTCCAAAGGTTGGGCCCTTGTGAGAAACTTACCCGCTGTTCGCTGAGAACGAGTAGTGGAATTTCTCCTGAGGTGCTGTGTCTCGGGGTTGTTTTCCTATTGGATTTTTACACTTTAGTGTTCAATAAAACTTTAATGTTTTCCCCTCACGAAGGGAAAATCCATCTCCACTACGTTTCTGGTTGGCCTGCCTCTGCCTGGCAGCTTCAGGCAGCTATGGAGGTTTCTTTTCAGCTTTCAACCTTTCTCCTCCTCACTTTCACTCTTCTACAAGTAGGCTTATCCTCTGCATGCATTACTCATTAAACAGGCCCTGTTTTTCCTTCAATACAGTAATTTTCTTTATGTCAAAGCCTTCCTGCATGCTGAATAATGCATCCGAGTCTTTCTTTTTTCTTCGGACAACTCAAAGTTGCATGGGAGCTGGCTAGTTTTGTGTATGGTGGAGAGAGAAGCTGGAGCACACTGTAAATGCCTGAGTGAGTATGTGCAGGGCTGCTCTTATCCTTGAAGCAACATTTTCTATAGTTCCTACTTGTTACTTTAATATATTAGCAGAATTTAGTAACTGCTCTCTGTAAACATGGAGATGTGAACACTGTAGGGTTTCTCTCTTACCTGGATCTCTTTGGATTGGGTTGGTAGGGAGCTTGTTTTGCCTTTACGAATTGAAAGAGATTGCCATATGGTCCGGTATAGTTCATGTACACAACTGTGATCCAGTAGAGGAAAGGCAAACTCCCAACCCCCCTACTGCTGTTTCAGAAAGGAACAGACAGGAGGAAGTAGGAGTGAGAACAGATTTCTGGATAGATTGGTAGGCAGTGGGGTGAATTCTTAGCACTTCCCACCAGAAGTTTATTCTAATAGGCATTGGGTTTTAACCGTGTAACTGCTGCTTGGGAAGCTGGAACATGAGGATCAAGAGTAAATGCATAAATAGACTTACAGGGCTAATTTCAAATTAGAATGATAAAAGTATGTATTTCACATATAAACAAGGCTGTGATGCTCAGCCTCTAATTGTGTGAAGTTAATAATGGCTTGATTTTTTTGCTTTTAATTTATATTTTTGTTAAACTTTATGTACAACTGAATGGAAGCACTACTGGCTATATCTGGAAGACAGTACTGTAGCAGTATCCTGACTGAATGAGACTCCTAAGATTTACACCTGGTGGTGGAAGTGTGTGTATAATAGATCTACAGTGACAGAAATACGCCAAATGCAACAGAACATTTTTCTTGGTTTCTGGGTCTCTTAAAGCAAAGGGGTAATTCCGTCTATTTGTTCCCATACTGTACAGGAGGAACAAATGGATTTTTGTGTTAGGCAAACAGCTACGTTACTGGTCATCAGTTTCCCAGAGTTAAAACAGTAAACAAAACAACCAAACAAAAAAGCAAACTATTTGGAAATAAAATTTGTGTATGGACTAGAGAACAAATTTTATGGCTTTTCTGGATAAAAGATTAATTTATATCTAAATGTGTGTCGTCCTGTGTCCGTCCAGTCCCATCCCCCCCCCCCCCCCCCCCCCCCCAAAGAATAGTTTAGATAAATAATTGTGTAAATCTGCATTTCTAATGATGAAGTGTAGTTTTGAGCTGCCACTGAAAGGGATAGTTTACATTCACCTGCAAAGCCTTGGCCTTAGAACTAAGGGGCACAGGACTGCAGGTGATTCGGGGCACTGATCTGTCACAACAGTCTTTTTGGGATGGTAGATTTTCTGTTTCGGTTGCACAACCAGCTCACTTCAGTTGCATACTGGTCTGAGTTAACATGAAGGAAATAGCAGAATTGTGCCTCAAGTCTGGAGGAGAAGAAAGTGGTAGGGATTCAGGCTGGGTTATGGTGAGTAGGTTTAGTTGCCTTCCATTATCCCACAAAACCAAATAATTTTTGCGGCAGACCTACAGATGCTGAATCACTGGTAGAAATCTACATGTATGACTGTTTAGACATCTCCTATGAATAAAACCTTGTGATTAATAAGGAGCTTACAAAATGAGAGACCTATGTAGCGTTTATGTGCTATACATAGTATGCTGTACTTGTATCATATAACTGTTCAATGGAGCATCGCCCTTTAATTTGTCTCGTGGCGATGCATCGTCTGTCTGTGTCAAAATGCTTGCACGAGCGTAATCTGGAAGCTGTTTTTCTTCTGAGTGCCAGTGTACTGGAACCCAGTGTTTAAATCTTGAAATTCATGGATGTTACATTTCCTTGCATTCTCAACAAATACCAAATAATCTTCTGTATATAATGATCCTTATTAAAGGATGAATAGCTGCAAAACTTGAAGGGTTTTCATGCATTTTTTCGTCTTCTTCCTCTTTTGAAGAGGGAAGATTTGTATTTCCTCTGCCTTATGTGCTTGGCATAATAATGCAGGAGCACAAACTAAAAAAAAAAAAAAAAAAAAAAAAGTCGTAACAAGCAACAGTGGTTCATGATGCCAATACTGCAGTTTGGAAAAAGTGTTGTACCAGTAAATTGACTAGCCTCAATTAAAATTTAAAGAGTCTCCATTACAAATAGTAAACAGTATAGTCACTTCATTGATGTTTGTTATTCCTTAAAATGAATAAATTTTTTCTAGCAGAAAAGGTTCATTTGTCAAAGGAATTTTTCTAGGTTGTTCTTAAAGGCTACTTTTCTATTTTAAAACTTTTTTGGGGTGATATTTCCTTGCATATTGGTGACTGTGCATCAGTGAAAGCGAGCTGATGAATCACTTCAGACAAATCACATTTGTTTGGTATATATTAAACGTCTTCCAAATAGAGGTTGCTATAACTCCTTTCCAGTAAAAATATCCAGACTGAGTACTTTTAACCCTTGCTGAGTCTTGCTACAGTTTGCTGAGTCTTATTACAGACTTCCAAATTCATACAGTCCGACTACAATCTTTAGTGTTACTTTATTGTAAAATTACTGTTTTATGAGTGTAAAAGTTTGGCCAGGTACACTCTATCAGTGTTTCAATCTGCAGAAGATAGTGCTCATTTCTTTTATCTCTCTGTTGAAAATACTAGGTTTTACATGGAATAATGATATCAGAATAAAAAGCTGCATGCAGGTTACATGTGCTTATAATTGATTCTCATCTTGTGATGTATTTTCAGTTGTCTTTCTTGAAAATTGTGGTTTCTCTGCATCTCAGTTTTCACCACATTGTGGGATAAACTTTTTGCAGTGTTCAGAATATCTGTTTTCTGTGCCACCAGAGTTAATCCCCTTGCATCGTCTGGAATCAAGAGGGCTTTGCCTTTGTGTATTCAGTCATTACATAAAGGAAATTCAGTTTGTTTTGTTAGCATGTAAACTGGGCTTTACTAAATACAAAGAGGGCCAAAACCTCTCGCAGCAAGAATTTAGAAAAAGAAAATGTACGCTTCTTGGGAGGAAGAAAACCGTTCAAAACTTTATTACACATTTGGTGCTCATCATTCCACATGCATGAAGCCAAAAAAAAGGAAAAATTAAGACTTAAGTTATGCTGATACTGCAGAAAGAGATCAAATGTGCACAACTTTGTGACTTAAATAATAGATTCTCATATTGCTAGTTGTGGTTTAATCTCAAAATACATCTACAATGTAGAGAAGCAGTCAACCTCCAACTGAGCTGCAGTGTGACTGACCCCTTGGTTTCCTGATCCATACAGGCTTATGTGAATGAAAATTTGGCTGCAGTTGCTGGCGGTGAAGCAAACACTCGTATGCGTGTTCAGACACTGCTCTGGAACTTATGTTGAAGTATCGTATCTACAGAACCACTTTAAGCAGTTATGAGATAGCCTTGTGACTAAAATCAGACATTTACTGATTAAGGTTGTTCTGGGTTGAAGTTAACCTTTCTTCTGGATTACTCTTGATTCACATCAGCTTCCCAGTGTTGATCACTGCAAAGTTGCAGAAGCAGCGGAGAAAGCGCATGGCAGGAGTAAATGATCAGGGCAAGAGAAGGATGGGGAGAGTGCTTCTGGCAACAGTGCCAGATCATATTACATTAAAATGCTTGTAACAATAATGGTAGTGTAGGTATGAAAGTTGCCTTGGACTTGTTAGTAGAAGATAGTGTAGCACTGTCAGTAGTTTTGTATTCGCTCACCAGTCTCCATTAAAGGACCTCCTGAAATCAGGCTGCAGAAAGTGGTTTACAGGAAAGAAGAAATCTGATTGCTGTGCATTTTCATATGTCTCTGCTTACTCACTGTGGAAATGCTTCTTAGAACCTTTCTTCCCACTCCTTATGATCCCTAGCAGTTTTCCACCTGTGTTACTTAAAACTATTAATATGATATAGATGTAATACAATAACTTGTATTTGCTGGGAAATACTGAATCCATATACAGTTAAAAATGAAAAATCGTAGTGTTTTACTATGTTCTTTTTTATTGGAACCAATCTAACCAAATTTTTACTAGTTTAGATTTAGTTACAAGATTTTATACTTCTCTTTTGATGGAGAAAAAATATCGGTGTATTACAGAAAGCTGTAGCATAAGAATTGCATGCTGAACGGTGATGCACTTTAATTATGCTTTTTGTGCAGTTAAAACCAAATACTTTGTGCTGCACACATTGAAGAAGGGCACCCAGTTTTTTTCTTATGTGCCTGCTACTTGTTTGGGAGAAGGAGATGCTGTTTCCTCTCTCTTTCTCCTATTCTTCTCACCCCTGCCCGTTTTTCCTTTTTTTTTTTTTTTTTAATGTTATTTACTTGATAGGGAAGAATTTATGCAAGCCCCCCCCCCCCCCCCCCCCCCATCTTTTCATGTAACTGACTTTTGAAACATCTATTACTTCATTTTTGTTACTTGAGTTCTGGCACTTTTAGCTCCCCTTTCTTCCCCTTAAATAACTGTTGGGCAATCTTTTCTTTTTTGTGCTTTCTAAAGAAACAACTGTGTCAGCTGTTTTTCTTTAAACATCAGCTTTTTATGTGGAATAGTCAATATTGGTTTTTTACTCAGTCTTTTGTAAAAATGCGTCAAATAGATGGTTGTGTTGAGTATTGGTCACACAGCACTTCCCAATCAACATATGCGTGAAGAAAACAAGGATGAGCTACTTCAGTTATCAGGTAGTTAAAATTGCAGAGTGATGGTTCTAGAATACTTTGACTCAATCATTGCTCCCGATTTTTCTTTTAGTCGATAAATTTTTAACAATAATAATAAGTCTTTAATAACAATGTGAGAAATTGTTAAAAACTACAGGCAAATTAATTCTGCCTAGGAATTACTGCATGACTTGGGAGTATTCTTTCTTCCCTTCAAACATAATAACTTTTTGATGTTTGGGCAACCAAATTCATGAAGCAGAGCCCTCAAAAACATTATTGTACATCCTGTATGTAAAGATTGTACTTGATGAATGCATTCTCAATGTTGGGTTGTGACCAAAGTCTACAAAATTCTGTCAGATGAACTTTTACGATACAGCCAGTACTTTAGGCTTAAATTCCTAAATAGTGAAAATTTTGTCTTAAAAATTAGAGATTGTTTGTTAGCATCACTAAAGTTACTTATAATATGTTATTGGTCTTTTGATCTTGCTTTTCAGGATGCATAATAAAATGCTGCTGCTTTTCTCTAGCTAGTTAATGACCTCTCCTCATTTACTGGGATTATTTGGACAGCCTCATTGCAGATAAAAGTACTCAAAATCAATACTTACAAATAATTTTCCCTTATTATAAGTAATTCTTACTGTTTTAATAGTAGACCCTGTGCTTGAGATATGAATAGAGAAGGTCCTTCTGTTGCTGGAATAAGAGCAAAAGTCCATAACGAAAACACACTGCGTACAAATGAAACGGCCAAATTTAAATTCCTGTTTCTTGAGTTGTATCTTCACTATCTACATCTATTAGTCCATTCCACCACTGTAATGTCTCCTTACATTTATTGAATATATAATGTTGTCTTTTGTTTCTCTAAGCAGAGATATTTAATTTTCTGATTGTATTTCTTCATTTATGCACTCAGGTTTCATTTTCAGTGGTGTTAAATACAAGAACACAGATATTTGTGGAACAGTTTAATGTATATTTCATTGACTTAGACTTTTCAATTTTGTACTTTATACTGTATTTTATAAACTTATATTTTGTGTAACAAGTGGCAAATAGCCGCTTAAAACATTTTTTGGGTGTGTAGCCGTCTGTTTTACCTAGTGCAACATGTATGTCAGAGCTGCACCAAAAAAAATCTGCCTAGTTCCTACATGACATTTTTTGCCTCATAGACTGACTGGAGCAGAAAGACCTTTCTTTTACTCCTTGCTTGGATTCTACTGTCTAAAAACAGTTTTGAGCTTGCATTGTGTCATGTTGCACTTGCTTTCTTGATACTCATATATTTTGTGCAGTTTCACTTAGCTATCTCCAGCACCCTTTTCAGAACTTCCTCCTTATGGTGAAGCCCCCCCCTCCTCCAGACCCATAACTTCTAATGGTATTAATGGTTTTGAAAAGTCCAAAGAGGAAGCAACGAGATGTAATCATAACACTAAATCATCTCATGATCTCAGTATTGTAACCCTTCAGGACTTTGTTATTGCCAAAACAAGGAAAATGTAGCTGGTGGATCGGATCCCTTTTCATTTGCTCAGTAGACAGAGAGATTCAGTGATTATTGTAGGAGTTCTCATGACTAGCCATCATTTAGGAAGTGTGAATGTATTCTTATTTTGTTTTGTTACTTATTTTGTGTGTGGGGGATCATGTATACTTTTTATTCTTCTGTGCTGTTGGTTACAAGTTTCTAGGCTTTTCTTCTGGAATAGCAGCAAATAATATAATTTAAATAATCTTCCTTTTGAACTGAGAGGCCTTTCAGTCTGCTATTTTGCTCTGTTACATTCATGCATGACCCATGTATTCATTACATACAGCTTTTTGTAGAAACTTTTAAAAAGTATTACTTTAGCAGTAGTTGAAGCAGGGAGTGTAGTTACACAAGGCTTAGTTATACTTTTTGATTCACTATTAACATTCCTATGTTCTCTGACCTTAGGACTTGTGAATCACTTATTTCTATGCTTGAGACTGCTGGCTGGGATGCTAATTATTACTGAGTTTATCAAACATAGATCATACAGTTATATATTGGCTATGTAAGTCACATTGTTTATGCTGATGTATGGCAAATATGAAGGACATAGCATTAAAACATTTTGTGTAATCTAGTTAATCTTTTGTTTCTTCTCTTTTGATGGATTTTTGTAATAGAAGTCTTTGCATTTGTCTTTCACTTGTCTGTCTCGGCTTATTTCCTCTATCCCAAATACTTATGGTTTGTTAAAACTACAGAAAGACTGATTCAAACCACAAAGTGTGGTGCTGCATAGCAAGGGAATGGTAATTTCCTTTCGGTCACTGAACATAGACCTTTAAAATAGATTTGCAAGTTCACAAGCTATCTTCCTTAAGCCATGTTCAGATTTTCTTTTTTACTCTGATTTTGGTGCTATTTGTTAAGCATTTTGCAGTTTGGCTTGTAGTCTTTCTGTTTTGTTAGTGTGAACATTCATAATTTGTCCATTTGTGTGTGTTTGAACAAAACATCCTTTTGGATGTTTGGCTTTTTTGTCATATGTTAAAAAGAGCAATTTAGTGTTAGGGATTTTCCTAGAATATAATTTACTTTGCAAGATCACTTTTTCATATGAGCAGGTTAAAGTCCTTGAAAAGCCATGTCAATGTAAATGTTGAGACAAGCTTTAGATTTAACAATATCAACAAATGATACTACAGTTTTAATTCACATAGTTTTAAAACACTATTTCTTATACAGCATTCATTAGCAATCTCACATCTCAGCAAGACAGTTAAAGGAAGATTATTTTTGTAAGTGTGGATATGCTTTATTTGGTTTCAGGTTCTGTTCCTTTTCTATGCAGGCTGAGTGGGAAATGCATGCTAGAAATGATCTGGACCTTTTATAAATTTGTTTTGATGTGACAAGATTAAAACACAGATTTTGTGGTTGCCTACCTAATACCAAGTGTTGCTTGAGGTGAGTAAGCTCAGTGAGACTGATGCTATTTTCTTCCATAAATGTATTGCAAAAAGTTTAAGAGTATGTAGCAGCTCACCAGCTAAGCTCTGTATACCAACATGCACTCAGTTCTTTATTGATTTATGCTCATTACAGATGGTCCCTGTCCCAAAGAGTGTGTAGTCCAGAACAAGCTGAAAGAAATTCAGGCATAGTAAATACAAAATCTGAGACAATGTTGTCAGGTCTGTTGGAGAAAGTATAACAGGGTCTACTTGGTTTGTCCTTTATTTTTGCTAAATAAGTTTTTATGTGTGTTAGGAGAAGAATAATAGCTTTTTGGACATTTGTGAAGCACTGATCTTAAATGCAAGAAGCAGTGAAACAAAAAGTACACAGGTGCTTGTTTGAAAATGACATACTCAGTACAGCCTGTCATACCTTAGAGTAGCTAAAATTGTTCATAAGGAACCTTATTATGGTCTTCTTTCAATGTATGGTCAAGAACTTTATTGCAAAATGACTTGTTGATTAATGCATCACATCTGCTGTTAATAGGGTCTCCAGAGTTCTGCCGTCCTTAATCTTTATGGCTAGATGACTGTGAGGGTGATCTAATTGTACTTGCATACTTGAGTGAAACTCAGAGCCTTTGTGAGTATGTAAGACTGGAGGAAAATGGCCCCGAGAGAAGAGAGAATTCTGACTTGTTCAGATATAACTATTACCTGAAAAACTTCCCTTAGTATGTATTATAAACTGTAGTAATCATTGCAATTCCAAGGAAAATAAGACACAACTGAATCTGTAAGCTTAATTAAAAAAAAAGAATTCCTTCTGGACTGGATGGATGTTGTCTGACATTTACTGGAAGTGTCAAGTTGTCTTAGTTTCAGTGGAATCTGCCTTAGGCTACAAACTTGTGCTTGTCCTAAGTTTGCTGAAGTGCCAGAGAAAATTAAAAGCTTGTCTTCCATTGTTTCTTTAGATGTTCCTCTGTTTTTGCATGGTTGGAAAGAAATGGAAACTTTTCTGATCTAAAAAACTAACTCCTGTTTTATTTGTGGGCTTTTTCATCTTTATCTACATGTTTCCATGGTAAGCAAGTCACAATTAATACATGGCATCAGTACCCAATAGCATGATTGCTACTTGATAAGAAACAAATAGTGATTTCACAAAATTAGAAGAGGTACAGACAGTTCTGTGCTATAAATGGAGTGAAGAGATTCCTCTGGATCTTCAGAAATTCTGGGGTAAGGAAGGAGAAAAAACTGTGAGAATATAGAGAGAGGAGAAACTGCGCTGGGATGAAGAGTGGATATTTCTGGAGTTCATGGCTGTCAGCTTCTAAGAATGGGGCAAATTTAGGGTTTTCTGGAGGAAGCCATTAAACATGGGGGTCATATGAGTAGCAAGATCTGACCACTGAAATTCTGTTACCCCATCTGCCTGGAATTGCATGGCATATAGTCCAGGAGTCCCTGGTACTAGTCCTCTGTTAAGCAGGCATCTGGGAAGTCATTAAAAAGCATCTGCCATGTCCAGCTCATCTCACCAACTCTTACAAAGGGGAACTGCATACTATATACTGTTCTTTTGGTTCTGCTACACATGTCCAAAACCTGTGGACCCATCTTTGATTGTTACTTTGGTTCTTTTTAACTTCTGTGGGGAAGGGTAGAAAGAAAAATAAGTTTGGGGTTTTTATTTGCTTGTGTATTTGATATCAGATGCAATTTTCTAAGTAATATGCCTTGACCAGATGGTGTTACAGGATCCATACTATTATGAAAATATAGGCCTCCAGAAGGCAGTTTAAAAGAGGTGGAACCCAAGTATGGGTCGTGATTTCCTTTAATCTGCTAAAATACTACTTCATTTAACCAATCCTCATGGATGACATACGGAAGTAATAGAAACTAGCTACAATTATTAAACAAGAGGTGATGCTGGGGAGCAGGGCTAAAATGTTATTCACGGAAATGTCAAATGTCTGGTTTTTTTGTGTAGTTTTCATGGTTTTCAAATCTTTAGCAACTTCTCCTTTCTTCATGTACTCTTGTGCTTTGCAAAAGCTCTTGCCGTAGTACCCATTCTTCCTTGCACTATCGGTTACTTTACATGGTCACAAATCTTAAGTTGTCTGTATTCAAATAGGAATGTAGTTCTAGTGCTGCTATTTTTTAATTTTTTTTTTTCTCTGATGTGTGTCCAAGAGAACACTTCATAACAGCAATATACTATATTAATAGTTTCCTGTTCTGGACACTTGTTCATTTGTATCTCTCTTTCCCTTTTGAATTGTAGGTGCACTGTCAAACACCTTGTTTTACAAACCCCTCCTACTAAATAATAATTGTGTAACCAAGTATTTTTGGCTCTTTCAGGATACCAGTTATCCCTTCCTTATGGAATACAGTTTCCCACGTAGCTTTTTTTCTTCTGCCATTTTGGGTTCAAGCCATTTTGCTTGGTAGTTCAGCCTTCTGGTTTTTGTGGTTTTGTTTTTTTTTTTGTTCAAGCAGGAATGTCTTATTCAGCTTTTTTGGCAAAGTCCAAACCTCTTCAGTAAATCAGTGTGGGTACCAGTATCCTAAATGTAACAGCATTTGTCTGTAGTTCCTCCTGGAAATCCATGTCTTTTTCTTGCTAAGCTCCTCACAAAAGTAAATTTCCTAGGCATAGTAGCCATGCATGGTTGATGTACCTCCTGTCTTTCCTGTGAAGAATACCTTTTGCCTCTCTCTTAAAGGAGAGTCTGCAAAGTTTTGCCTTTTACCAGCATAATAGTTTGGTGTATATTCTGATTTGCTGGTATAATTTTGAGAGGAGAAATGTAACAGACGTGTCAAGCAGAGCCTCATATAATACTTGTTATTATGGCAAAAAATATATATACAGCAGTTTCCTTTTCACAAAAATTAATAGGATGTGCTGTCATATGTTTTCTTGATGTAAATTATGTCTTCTTTAGCACTCGTGCTATATTTGCATCTCCTTCTGTTGTAGAGAAGTCATTAATGTTTTGTGCCAGTGGTAGTCATTCTCTAAACCTTAGTAACAAAGGACTTCATATCATCAGCAGTGTACCGATATGTTCATGTGATACTGGTGAAATTAATTATTTTTTTCTACATTGAGTCAATACTCAACAAATGTTATCTGCAAGTAAAATAGACTTCAACTCAGTGATCTGGTATTACCTTTGGTACTCCAGGCATGGTTGTACTCACAAGCACTTCTCTAGTTGGGAATTGTAAAATCTTCTGCTAAGCTGTATGGATAATAAGAGTCATAAAAAGACAAGTGTGGTTCATGTATGCTCTTTGGGTGAGGCTACAAACATATAAGTGTATTGCAGCAGAAGTTGGAGGGGTTAAAGTACTTGTGTAAAGTGCCAGTCAAAGGTAAAGAGCCTTGATCCATGACCAGTTCACATTCGAAGATCAGCCTGGAGCTGTTACTTTCGTGCCAGCAAAGATAGTGTAATTTCATAGCAGAGTGTGTCACGATTTTTCAGAATGCCTTTTTTTTTTTTTTCTTAGCCTTGTCATAAGTGTTTAAATAGCAGTTGTGCACAGTGACAACTCTTACTTCAAAGTATCATGAATTCTCGTAAATGAACCCATATTAGTTATTGTTGTAAAGCTGTATTTTATTTAAATTGCTGTGCTTTGAAATATGATATTAAATCAAAGAATCA
This sequence comes from Strix aluco, assembly GCF_031877795.1. Lineage (NCBI taxonomy): Eukaryota > Metazoa > Chordata > Aves > Strigiformes > Strigidae > Strix > Strix aluco. The sequence continues at coordinate 97,132,206 of NC_133934.1, read as the reverse complement.
CAGAATAACTGAGATTGGAAGGGACCTCTGGAGGTGATTTTGTCCACTCCCCCTGCTCAAGGAGGACCACCTAACCTCCTAAAGCAGGTTACACAGGGCTATGTCTGGACGGTTTTTGAACCTCTCCAAGGATGGAGACTCCACAACTTCACTGGGCAACCTGTGCCAGTGCTCAGGCACCCTCACAGTGAAAAAGTATTACCTGATGTTGAAATGGAACCTCCTGTGTTTTAGTGTGTGCCCATTGTGTCTGGTCCTGTCACTGGGCACCACTGAAAAGAGCCTGGCTCCATCCTCTTTGCGGCCTCCCTTCAGATATTTATCTATGTTGATAAGATACCCCCAAGTCTTCCCTTCTCCAGGCTAAACAGCCCCAGCTCTCTCAGTCTTCCCTCATATAACAGATGCTCCACTTCCATAATCATCTTAGTGGCCTTGGCTGGACTCCCTCCAGTAGCTCCATATCAGTCTTGTACTGGGGAGCCCAGCCCTGGACACAGCACTCCAGTTGTGCCCTCACCAGTGCTGAGCAGAGAGGAAGGATCACCTCCCTCGACCTGCTGGCAATGCTTCTCCTAATGCAGCACAGGACACCGTTGGCTGCCTTTGCTGCAAGGGCTCGTTGCTGGCTCATGTTCAGCTTGGTGTCCACCTGAAACCTGAGGTCCTTTTCTGCAAATCCACTTTCCAGCTTTGAAAGAAACCATAATGCGAAATATTTTTACTGAAGCTAAGAGGGTCAGTTTCTTGTATGGTTCTGTTTTTAATTCCACTTGAAGATCCAGGTTTCTTGATGGTGATGGTAGTAGCTTTATAGTACTAAAAAACGTTTCGCAGTTGCAGTTCAATTGTCTTAATAAACAGTTCTGGGATCACTGTTTATTATTTTTCAGTCCTATATTAAAATAGAAATGAGCAAGATGCAATACAAATAAAAGAATGGTAATGCTTAATATGAATCTAGGAGAGGGAAGATTTGCATGCTGTTGAAACTGGGTTAAAATAAATGTAATGCAAGAAGATAGCTGGGTTTTTTTTCCTCCTTCAACATCTCTTCCCCTTTTTCTCTGGGAAAAATATTTTGGCAGAAGATTCTTAACCTTCATTCTCTTTTGGATCGTTAATGGAAGAAAGGACAAATGTTGTAATAACACTTGGTATCTTTAATTTGCTTGATATTACACATAAGAAATACCTCAAATTATCAAAATATTTTTTTTTACGAAAAAAACATAGTGATGAAATTACAATTGTCTTCCTCCCCCAAGCCACCAAAAGCAGGATTGTTCATTAGTTGCTGAGCTGAAGGTTCCAGCCTGTTGAGGTCAGTGCAGTGCAGGGCTTGAACAACAGTTTGGTCATCCAGGTCATAAGTCAGTTCGGGCCCAGGAGCATTATAACAATATAAACACACAGCTTTTGGAGGGAGGAGAGAGCCTTTAAAACCTGTGGTCAGATTTTAATGCTTGATGCTTTTAAAGTTGATGGCAGGCAAGGACTAAATCTCACATCTTTCCTGTCTACTTATGGTTTGTAGCCCTTTGTTTCTGCCCCCTAATGCTTTCTTCAGCTTCTGAGTTCACCCCACTCCAGCTTTTGATTTTGGTACAAGAATCATCTTCATTTGCTAATCTTAAAATGACTTCATCTCAAGTTTAATGGGTATACCATTCAGACACATGCTGCGCTCTTCAGTATCTCTCAACTACTAGGGCAAAACAACACTGTAGAGAACCTTTTTTCTTTTTTTTTTTTTTCTTTTTCTGCTTCATCACAATTTATAACTCATTGTAATCACATAAGAATACTGTACTCTCATCTCCTTACCTGAGGCACTTCAGCTCTTAGAGAGATGATCTGTTACCATAGTTGTTAGGAATTGATGGATTCTGGTGTGGTTGTCTCCAGTCTCCACTGGTGCTCAGCACTGTCTCTTGGGTGGCAGCATGCTTCTATGGACAGAATTTGGGTTTTCCTGTAAGCCTTGCTTTGCTTCAAGAATTTCCAGTGGCTGCAACCAAAATCAGGTGGTCTCAGGAACGGTTGGATGTGATACAATAGGTTTGGGCCCACTGTTGCAGTGCTGCTCTTCATGCTACATTTCACATGCTTGTGGTAGCTCTAAGTAAAAGGTTTCATAAGAGCAATACTCAACTGATTGCCATTTGTTTGGTTTTCTTTTGTTTAGTTACTGCTGATAGAGCTGCTGAACACGCAAGAGTAGGTAAAAATGTTAGGCTGTAGGGGTGGTGCCGGAAAACACTGGAGCCTTGTCTGCCCTTTTTCCCACAGCTAAGCTATACCGGCAGTTTAGCAATTTGTTCCAAAATTCCCTAGAGTAGATGGGGCTATAACGCTTAGAGATACAAGACATCTGGGTGGTTTCGGTAGCACCAATAGTGTGACAAGCAGATGCTGTTTTGTTTACAGAGGATTCTGGAAATGGAAATCACTCAAGTCCTGCTGCTGCTTTGTGGCTAATTGCAAACCATCTTATATTGTTACTAAAAATGGTTATCATTACCAATTGTGAGTTCCTTTAAAATATAAAAATTTATATTAGAAACAATCAACAACAAAAAAATCCCCACAAAACTAAGCAGTCTCTTTTTAGTCTTTGGCATTGTTGCAAATACAGTAATGAGTTCGTCTAGTTAATTTACAGGGTGGTTGTCTGGAAAAACTGTTTTGTTTCAATTTAAGAGGTTATTCGTTAAATATTACCTGTTGGGAAATTTTATTTTGGCTCTTGCACTAATGCAGTGGATTTGACAGTAGTTTCTAAAGTACTTGAAAGAATAAATGTTGTTTAAAACAGTTTAGAAAATATTGAAGCAAAACACAAGTTTGTTAACTAGACCAAACTAGGCACCTCAATATAGGGAAGGGGAGAAAAAACCCAACACTGACAGAAAACTCTGGCAAGTAGTTAAGCTATTGAGGTATGATATTAATCCTTCATCTTTGCATCTCCTTAGCAATTCTTGAAAAGCAAAGGGATGTGGAGTGTAAACTTTAATTAAAAGAAAAAAAAACAACAAAATGAAAACATTAATCTGTTGTAGTTCAAGTTTTCTCATGTAGCCTAAGTGAAGTTCTGTGATATCCCTGAATGATGCTTAACTGAACTTTTGCTGCAGTCTGTTATACAGAAGAAAGCTCTAATATTCGGATTTACAACCAAATCTATAGAATGAATAACTTTAACGCTGAATTTGTGGAGAACAGCAAAGAGAGTGTGTAGTCCCGGTGTCCTCAGTTTCAGTCAGAAAAGGGTCTTCACCTGAGAGAAATGAGACAGACTACCTGTGTCTGAAGTGTACAACTACAATCTGAACTTATCTCTGAGTGAAACACAGTGATAGAGACCAATGAATGATTTAACTTTCAGTGATATTATTAAGAAGATATAACCATTTTTATTTGCAGATATTAGAATTGATAGATGCATACAATGAAGGATTGGATTTTTCTTGATTATATTTATCTGCTGTGTGGGAAGAGTTACTAAAAGATGTTGGTACAGAAATGGTGAGAAACATTGACTGTGAACTGTCATTTTAACTATGAGGTTTAGGGGGAGGAGGAGGCTGGTTTTTTGCTTGGAGGGGGCAAACAAAGTCTCTATAAACAAGTTCACTTGCCTATAAGCTAAAATTGGATAATCTTGGTTTATTTCCCATTTTGCAAACCGTTATGTATTTAAGCTTTAGATGCTTGCAGCAAAATTCTTTTATATATATATAAGTGAATCATATGTGTGAATCATATGTGTGTGAGAGAACGTAATATATTAATTACGCAAAAAAGCCTACCTTCAGTTATTTTGGGACGTTTGAGGGGAAAAAAAAATAAAGCAGTGATCGTTTTAAAATACAACAGTTTGGTGAACGGTTATATCACAAATAATTTCGTACAGAAGGAACAGCTTTGTCCTCTTCTAATATTTCCTGTTCAGTCCTTAAATTTGACATCACTGACATAAGTACTTAAATGCTCAATCAGAAATATGTTGCAAAAGATATCATGAAGCTTATTTCTCTTGAAGTGTTGGAATACTAATTCATGGACTATTACATTCATGTGGTAAACCATACATTGAATGTAGGATCTTATAACATCCTTGGTAAACCATGGGGTTTTCCAACAGCAGATTCTTTTTTCTGCTGAATTCATTTGCTGCTGGATTTCCAGCAGCAAATTCATAACTAAAACTAAAATTTGTCATTTAATTGAAAAGAAGTAAATAAAAGCTGAGAGAGAGGGATCACCAGAATCTCTTTTTTCTGAGACTCTGAAAAAGGAATTTGGCTTTTAAGTAATGAAGTGATAACCATTTGTTTATTTTATAAAAATGCTAAATGATGGAAAAAGCTGTTGAATTGTAAAATGCAAGTAATTTTCCACAAACTGTGAATACAGGAGAGAACCAGCTAGTAGACACTGCAAATATTAGGTTTTAAGTAGCTGTAACTGGTTCTGTTGTCAAACCCCACAGCGTGTGTGTCCTGACCTACCCTTGCAAAGGACGGGTTATGTGCGTAGGGGGGAGGGAGGGAGGAAGGGAGGGAGGGAGGGACGAAGGGAAGCGGGGTTTCTGACTAGAAGCCTGTTCTTGTTTAGATTTCAGTGGCAGAAGGCCTGACCTTTTTCTGCTTTCTTGTTCTCTTTTCTGTGCAATTTCATGGTGGCTGACTGGCTTCATGATCAGTCTAAAATAAATCGGGAGTTGATTCTTAGTCTCTTCCCGCCCGTGGCTGTCTCTAGCTAGATCACTGATTGTAAAGTTCTTAGAAGAATATCTGTTTTGACTCTGAGGAACTATATTGTGTGGTTAAGTTTCTTTACAAGGAATCGCATATAAGCTCCAAGAAGTCCTAATGAAGGCACAGAAGTACAGAGGAACTTTTTTTTTTTTTTCTTTTTTTGAGGGTCTTCCTAGACCGGTTTCTTCTAGGTGACTGTTACGGAAGGACTGAACCTCCGCAACGTTAATTATTGTGATCTTGGTTGTGGGTTTGTTGGTTTGGTTTGGTTTTTTAACTAGACTTAGCTGGTTTGCGTTTATGGAAAACTAATTATTTCTTTTGCATCTCTTCCAGTAATAGTTATGCACGAGTGCGAGCTGTGGTGATGACCCGGGATGACTCAAGTGGTGGATGGTTACCACTTGGAGGGGGTGGACTAAGCTGTGTCACAGTCTTCAAAGTCATTCCCCAGGAAGAGAATAGCTGTGCTGATTTTCTTATCCATGGAGAACGACTCAGGGATAAAACGGTAACAATTTACATCCATTTAATGTTCCTATTAAAACTACACAGGACCTGAGGATAGATGTTTGCTTATTGTTGCTTGTAGACTAGAAAGTAAATTTATAGTCTCAGTCTAATGCTGCTGCTTAGACTGATGTTGATAACCATATCAATGTTTATATACCTACAGAGCCAATTGTTTGGTTTAGGTTTAATACCATGCATTTCTAGAATTAAGCATGTTGATCTTTTAAAAACTTTAAAACATTTTTTTCATTGCAGATTTCCATCCACTTGGGGAAATGTTTTGCTATTCAGGTTTTTTTCCAATGCAGGGTTAAAGTTAAATCTTCCTGTTAACCCGTTAATACACCAGTGATACTGTGTTGAATAGGAGTGTTGGGAAATGAGATAACTTGTTAAAAACACAAAATCTGAAGGAATACCTCAATAATGATTTCCGTTAGTTGGCTATGACAAGAAGTAGCCATTTTTACGTGAAAACAATTTTTGTATTGGAAGAAACCACGAAGCTGACAGGTCCAAGAATTGATCTGGTTTGATGAACACATAGACAGTATTCATTTATCAGCTACATTAAATAAAATGACAGTAATAAACTTGTCTTAAATAGCATCACAAAAGTCAGCCTCACAAAAGAAAAATGGGTGTAGGATCTCGGCCATTTCTATGTGCAGACCTGTGGAAAACTAAATTGGTTTACTAAGACTTGCTTAGATACTTGTGTGCCAAATAGGTTTCTGAAGGGGGGCGGGGGGAGGGCTGTCTTACTGCAGAAAGAAAGAGAAGTGGGGAAAGCACAAAACCTCCATCTTAATGACTTTTATCAAGAACTTACTCTTTTCTGCCAATTTATGACTCCTGTGTAAGCTTAGAAGGTAGAATTACTTCTTATACCATATTGCTGGTTCTTTGTCAAGCATACAGTTTCTCCCTTGAGGCAGGACTGCTGAGTTTTCTGCCTTGACTGTGACTGTTGTAGGAAGAGAGCGTATAAATAGAAATTCTGCTGACTCAGTCGTTTCAGCGAGGCGTAGTGCTATTAGCAGAGTACCCTGTGTTCTTGCACAGCTATGTGCACCTGCAGTTCCTTCCTCACTTTGCTGTAGTTCCCTTTAGAACTTTTTTTAGCCTTATTGAGGCTGTTTTTGAGGAGCTTTATTGCATTTAGAGATACTTGACAATTTTCTCTTAATTCTTAATACTTTCAACATTCGCATCTTGCCTTCAGAATATGAGGGTAATAAAATGCTCAGAACTTAGGGCTGGTTTAATGTTTCTCCCACATGCATATGAAAATGTCGCAGCCATGAGCATCCTGATCTGTTTATGCTTGCTCTCTTGCTTCCCCTGGGCAAGCCTTGTTTTGTTTTCACTTCTGGTAGAAGGTTTTAAATGTCTCTGCTCTTCCTGTCCAGAATTGAGGCTCATGTTAGTATGAATATATTTTCCAAACATTTATTGTCCTGAACAGGTTGTTTTGTTTTGGTTTTTTTCGTTCTTTTGTGTGTCCCCCATCCTGTGTCCATCAGTCCCCCCTCTACTGCCTCCACATGCGACCTATCGGTCTGTCAGGGCAGATTTTGTCAGCCCCTCAAAAACCATGTGATTAAAAGATGGAAGAAATGCAGCTAGGAAGAATATCTATCCAGTGTATATTGAATAAACCTCAGGGAACTAACAAATACAGGTTTAGGCTGTGGGGAAGAATACTGTAGAGCCAGTGATGCTTTGGTAACGGAGTTGAAGGAAGTTACATGTGGATATATTTCTTCAGACTTCAACTAATGCAGTTATAAGCAACAGCTAGTCTGTAATGAATTAACAACAAAGTTGCACAGAATGCAACAAGATCCCTGTTGACATAAGCAAGATCCTGCACCAAGGTATGTGAGGAGATTGTTAGGTCATGACACTTTTTCAGAAGGACCATAGCAGGGACTGGAAGAGAAGTTCTGTTGGGTAGGGACCCATCCTGTCACTGATTCTGAAACTGTTCTGATCCTTATGATTTTAACATAGTTAATGGTTTTACATTTGTTCTTGGGATATTCCTGTGGATTTACTGTTTAAGCACAATTTTTAACCTTTTATTTAATGAAGCCAAATGACTGGGTTTTTCAGTCCAAGTAGAATTGACAGGTGACTATATATTTCATAATGCAAAGAAAAGACCAAGAAAAACAACACCAGCAAGATGAAATGTAATTGTTCCAACTGAAAGAGTAGAGAAGGCTGCGTTCTCAAAGAAGCAACCCTGAAGAGGACTGTTGAAGATTACTTCTGTGTCATAAAATGCTATTTTTTAGTTTTTCTTTAAAAATAAAGTAGAAGTGGAAGTTGTTATGGTTCATTGTATTTGTTATTGAGTAGGGACCAAATATTTTGATCATCTTCTGGTTCTGAGTAAGAGTTATACTGAATCTGCTGTTTCTGTGCTCCAACATCACTCTAATCTCATTTTGGAATGGCCTCAATGTGTAGGTCTCTATACCTGAGTGATCTTTGAAGTTAGTCATATGCTATTTAGTTGGTTGCTCTGCTATTGTATTTGCAAAGAAAAAGTAGGAATATTGTTTTTAAAAAGCTTCCTAAACCATTTTGAACATTGTTACTCAGACTTTGAGCACATGTGTCTTCAGGAATGTTTAATCTGTTATAGTATCTAGAAGTCATTACAGCTCAGTCAGCTGAACCATGATTTCTACTTCACTCACTTTTTTGCAAGGTACACACAGCAATTTCTGAAAATACTTACGTGAATTAAAAAAGAAAGTAATCCTTAAAAATAGAGTCTTCCTCCCTGCCCAAGTCACATTACACACTGTTAAAATACTTTATAACTCCATTATAGTTTGATTTTCCTCTGGCCAGTAAGTTTTTCTTTTTGTGAGTTGGCTCAGCTTCCAGAAAAGATGCAGAAGTTGCCTTATGCTGGAGAACCTATAGTGTAGAACTTGGAGCACTTTTCTGGGACACAGGAAAGCATAGGTTTTGAAATACCTCAGGTTAGAGAGAAAATGGAATTCAGATCTATGGCTTTTACCATGGGAATACATAATGCCAGTATGGCTGTTAACCTGTCTGTCAGTAGAAAGGTGGAATTTGTTCCAAAGCAACTTCAAATCCATATGTGAGGTATTTGATGGAGGTATCTTCCAGATGCCTCTTAAATGGTCATACTGAAAAAGAATGAGTGATCTTTTATCTCTTATTGTTCCTTGTAAACTGTCTTTAGTTGTGTTTTCTCCAAGTACTGCTTCTGACACTACGTTGCAATTCCATTCCAATCTGCCAGGTCTCTCCATATATTTTACAGGATATGTGGCCATTTAATTAGGACTATAGATCTCAGTCTGTAAGTCAGCTGTATAAATTCAATACTTTGGGACTGAATATCAAAATATTGAAGTTCCTTGTTGGGGTGGTTTCTTGTCATTTCTTTATATCCCTGAGAGTTAGGTTTCTGTCAGCCCTTTTACGAACCAACTTCAGGCTGCATGTAGAACTTACAGAATTTTTGTGCAGTACTGGGCTATTTAAAACATCTCAGGGGTTCACAAAAAGCATCCTAGTTATCTGAGAAGAAAATCAAACTGGTGGCACCATTAAATTAATTTAGGAGAGGGAATGCTGCCTGCTAGTTTGTTCAGGTTGTTTAGATCTGCATTGGAATGTAAGGGTATTTCGTGAAGACTTTGACATAATTACACGTTTCCTCCTTTTAGTATACTCACCTTCCTAGATCTGGCTCCAGCCAGTCTGCTTGGAACAATTACACTCACTCCTAACCTGGTCAGGTTTGCTGCTCTCTTACTGTTTACAGTAGCTCCCTTCTATCTTAATAGCACTAGTGTTAAACATACATTAAGCTCAAGTTTATAGGTTCTTAGGCTTTGGTGAATTGTACACTCTTGAATGAAAAGTCTAGTATGACTAGTATCTTTTGGATTGTGAGTCAGGAATGAAAAATCAAAGTTTAAAATCTTTCTTTTGAAGAACAGGTAATTGTGTAAAGGGAGAAAAAAAGCTGAAACTGAATGTAAATACTGTTGTTCTCTTCTAAAAATCTGCTGTTCAAAAACTTAATTTATCATTTACTTTTTAAATTGGCTTTAAAGTTTGAGAAAAGATTGATTTTGATGGGTTGTAGTGCAGTCCTTACATCATTTTACTTTTTGAATTGAGAAAAAAAGGCACGGACAGAATAGTAATCGTGTCACAGGGTCATGAATATACTCAGGTCATCCTGCTTGGTCCTAAGATTAGAGAAAAGCTTTTGATTCTGTTTAGCAGGAAAGGTATTCAAAAGTTTCATCAAAAGCTATATGCTTACGTGTTTGTAGATTTGGACTGGGAATGAGAAATTGTGAAACTATCAATCTATGTGTAATGTTTTAAGCTGTTGAAAGTACAGCTAGAAACCACTTAAATAGTATCCAGAAATGATCAATTACGGGGTCTGTTATCAAAATAGACACTTGTATCAAATGCAATAAGGTATTTTTCATATTTGTTTCCAAAACAAGCCCTAGATAATGATGCTAGTATCTTAAATACTTCCCTTGGTTTTGTTTAAAAATATTTGGTTTTGAAGTGTTAAAATTTCTTTTTCTAAAGATTCATCTTATCTGCACAAACCAGTTTCTAGTATCTCTGAAGAATGTAGCTTGTAGAGGTGAGAAAAGAAACATGTAGCAAGCAAGTATTTTTATGAGTAGCTATGAACTCATTAGTGTTGCACTTAATGACATCTGGATATTAAAAGGATTTTTTCATTAAATAGTAGTAAGTAGACATACAGCCCTATTTATGCTCTGAAAATTTGGATCTTGATCATGTGGATCAACATTTCCCATTATGTGATAAGGTGACTGCTTCATATTGGCATGGAAGTCCTATATTAAGTCTCCAAATGAAGAAAACCTTCAGACCAGTAACTCATGTTTATTTAAAAAATGCAAATTTGTTAAGTCTTAGGCACTTAATTTAAAGTTTGCAGGTTATTGTTGTGCTTATCACTGGAGATCTTAGGGAGGTTCTATCTAAAAAAGGTTTGGGGAGGCAGATTGTTGGTAACCATGTGGGGAGTATGATAACATCTTCACGTAGAGAGTTCCAAACGATACCAAAGTGCAGTAAAAACCAACTGGAGTCTTGGACATTCGAAGGCTTGGAAAAAAAAAAAAAAATCTGTATTGCTGAAAGCTTGGTTTCCATTTCCAGGCTTTGGTGATATGTGTATTAGGATACTTCCTCCCCAGCCCTGGTAGTAGTTTACATGCTTCAGCATAAAGAAGCCTTTGGCAGCATTATGTTTAACAGGGAAAAAAATATGTTGCTGCTGCAAAGCATAGAAGTGTTTTGGAGAGGCAAAAAATGCTTTAGGGGATGGTTGGTATGTTTTTGTTTGGTTTGGGTTTTTAGTATTTCTGGATGCAACAAAAACTACTGAAGACTGGGTGTTTATAGATTTTTTTATTTTTTTTTTTTTTTTTTTTTTGCATTTTCTGTCAGGTGGGGCAGGCATAAAGTCTCACCTACATGGATTCTTATATCTGATAACACATACAATTTTGATGGAACTAATTTTTCCCCTTCAATGCCATTAGATCAGTTAACACAGTAGATATAAGTGGTTGTTTTCATACAGCTTTAGATCTGAAAGATCAGTGTTGTCCTGTCAAATTTGTTGTTTCCTTAAATCAAGCTGAAAACAATTATGATGTTGGATAGGATGTTTGCTTGTTCTGTTAATGATTGCTTGTCTTATAAAATGTTGTGAGGGTTGGAAGTGGGGGGTGGGTGGTAGCAGTGTTGCTTTTTGGGTTGGGGAGGGGTTGGTTTGGGGGTTTTCTGGCTTGGTTTGGGTTTCTTTGAAAAATCATAGCTTCTACTCAGTAGAGTTTTAATCCAATAGTTTATCTCCAGTGGTACTATCTTTTAAAAATATTCGTTATCCAGGTATGAATTTTCAGTATAAAGTAATCTGGATTAACTCCTTTGCGAGCAAGCGTTCATTGAGATGCTACAAAATCAGTCTTGCTTGAAGTACTTTTTGTTGATATTTTGGTGAGACTGCACATAAAATACAGTGTGAAAATAGTTGGTGTTTAATATGGTAGAGATCCCCCAAAAGTGCTCACAGACCTAGAAAATGCAGTGATATGAGAAATCTTGATTTTTAACTCCCTTTTAGGAGGAAGCAAGTTTAAAATCACCAGAAGGAACAAAGAATGATCATTTAATATACCTTAGAACTGCAGAAGTACACCTTTTTTTTTGCCACAGCACCTTTTCCTGCACAGCTACAGCAAATAGATTCCTTCCTATGCTTTCTTGTGGGCAGTTGTACCTACATATTGTTGACCATTTAGGGAATTCAGAGTGGAGTAACAAAAATTATTTTGATGCTGAAAGAGTTCTATGTGCAGAAAGAATGTCATCCTTCTGGAGACAGAGCTCAAAGGCAATAAAACTCTGGATGATTAGTGTAGGGTAGGGGGAATAAGAATAGTCTAAGTACAAACAGATTTTTTTTTTTAATTTAGAGATTTTTTCTCAGTTATATTTATAATTAACCTAATTTTTCCACATGCTATATGAAATTTTGTATTTTTCTGTCAAAAAGCTGCAAATGTAACAAAACTAAAAATGAAAATTCTGAAAATACATTAATGTTGAAATGATAGAATATTAAAATTCCTCATTCACCTCTCAGTGTAGGTTTTCAGAATCTAGTAGTAATACAGAGATACAGGTTGTCTTGCTGTACATTTTATTATACCTAGCACTACAGGAGCAGATGAGTTGCACGTCCCTCCGTACTTTCTTGTTCACCTTGGATTTTTTTAATCCAGAAACAATTAATGTAACAATGTTGCATAAAATAATTTTTGCAGGTAAATTAGATATGCAAATATATTTTAAAAACCAGTCAATTCAAAGTGGGGAAATTATGTGAAGACTGCGACTTTGTTTCATAATTGAATGTGCATGTATACCTGTAACAGTTTTCTAGCCAAATAATTCTGTTAATTATTCCTAATTACTGTTTTCATTATAGTTGAGCATAAGCCATAAATATATTTGTGTCTAGGTACAGGCAGTAATACATTCAAAAAGATTTTAGTTTTGATTAATCTCAGTTTATAAAACAATTCTCTTGTATTATTTTCTCTTGTCCAGTAGCCTTTCTGGGAGAAAACTGATATGGCCTGAAAGCAGCATAAAGTTAGTCAAGTGCTTGAAAATTTTGTAGAATAAGTATACAAATAAAATTCTCAGTGATACGGTAATAATTGATATCAGCACAGTAATGTTTTTTCGGGGTGTGGCGTATTTCATATGCCGAACATCTAGCTAGTCTGTACTGACAGAGGTTCTTACTGTGGGTATGAGGCTGGGAAAATTCACTCGGTATACAAATAGTGTCCTTAACCCATAGCACCTATCACCAAGTGAATAATTTGGCCATAATGGAAGCAAAGTTAAAATTACATTCTTATAACAGGAAAAAATGTAAACATAGACTTTTATCTGCCCTTATGAAGTATGTTTTCAGTTAATTCATGAAGACATTCTTAAATATGATATATTTAGTCAGTGATATCTTTTCCTCCTGTCTCCTTTCTGGAAGGTGGTCTTGGAATGCACATTAAAGAAGGACCTCGTTTACAACAAAGTTACTCCTACTTTTTACCACTGGAAGATTGATGACAAAAAGTTTGGCCTCACATTTCAGAGTCCTGCTGATGCAAGAGCATTTGACAGAGGTATTCGGAGAGCAGTAGAGGATATTTCTCAAGGTACATATTTCAGGTGAAGGGGTTGGTGGGTGGGTGTTGAGTGTTTAGTAAATGAGGTTAGTCACAGCACTTTGCATAACATTAATGCTGACAGAATTTAAAGATGTGTATTGATCTATAGCTTATTGAGATATTGACAGTTTTTAAATAGTATTTCTGGCATTTCTAAAGTGCCCTTCATCCAAGTGTCTTAAATCGTTTCACAAACACTAATAAGGTAATTCCTCGAAACATCCCTACATAATAAAGCATTGCCCCTTTTTTTTTTTTTTTGAGAGAGGTGAAGAAATGGAGGAAGCTAAAGTTCTAGTGTCTTGGACAGCTTCTGTGTTCTTAGAGGATAAGCTGTGAAGTTGAGTGATTTGAGACCCATTGAGTTATCTTTTTATCTGCACATAATTTCAGTTAATAGTTTTATTTGTTTACTAACAGCTAACAGTAGTTCTCAGGCTTATATGGAACAATAGAAGAATTTACTCTAATAGTAATACGGCTGTTTCCAGAGCTTCACTGTCCTCATGGAAACTAATGAGCAAACTGAAGATCATCAAGCCTTGAATCTGGGCTGAAAATACGATAAATATATTACTGGATGGGGAGAGGGAGGGAGGGAAGAGAACAGGTGTCTATTGAATGGGAAGAACATCTCTTTCAGGCTTGTAAAAAGTATCTCGAAGGGAGAAATTTAAACAAAATATTCTGTGCTGTGATGTGCTGTAAATTTAGGGATTTATTGTGTGTTATCATATTAGCAAAGGGAGAAACATGTTTCTGAAGGGAAATGTTTGTTGACATACTAGAATGACTTCTTTTGAATTGTGCTGATATCATCCATATCCCTGCAAGAGAAATAATTAGAGAACATATGAGTCCTTTTCTATTAGGGCCTCACAGTTCCAATTTCTGCTGGTTTATAGCAAAATATAGCACAGCGTGCATTCATGCCAACCAAATATATCTGCCTTTAATTTTCAAAATCCTACACTAACAGGAATATACTCCCTTGCTTCTGACTTCTGATGACGCTTTGGAAATGCTTTTACAAGAAAGGTGTGAACAAGAGAGAGAAGTGTGCCTAGGAGTACTCAGTGTATAAAACACAGTGTAGAAATGAATGGTACTTATTAAAATCAACTCGAAATACAATGATCTACTGGTTAAAAAAGTAAACAAGCATATTTATATCATCACAGATGGATATTAAAGGATGGTGAGGACTACTGGAAGCAGTAAACTATAAATAAAAATAACCTCATCTGGTTGGGTTTTTTTTTTTCTGTAGGTTATCCACCCTCCCAAAATGATGTTGAAGTGGCAGAAGACTGCTTTCAGGTGAGTATTTACACTTTTTAATTAATTGTGCAGTTAATTTTTGAAGAAATTCATTGAATAATTTTTGTTTTTATTAATGAGAATAAGCAAAATAAGAGCAATAGAAAAATTCAGTTTAATGAAGTAAGTTCCAGAATAGTTATGTAGAAGACTTACAGTATTGCCTGTCCTAAACTAAGCAGTCAATATTTAATCGATAGGATGATTAACCATCCTGAGTTTAATTTTTAAGTTTACAATGTCTCTTCTAGGATATGTGTCCTCTTTGAACACATGGAAATGTGAAATATTCTTCTGGGAAGAAAAAATTAGGGGGGTCAGGAATCATCTTCTTTTACATGCACATCCTATTTGTTTTCCTAGGTTTCACTCTGCAGTGATAGACAGTTCTAACATTGTATGGTTAGAGGTGAAAAGATGCTGAAATATGTAGTCCAAACAAGGATGGAAGTTCAGATAATTTTTAAAAACACAAAGATAGAGCAGTCGCTTGTTTAGATTCAAATTTTTATTGATCCTGATAGGCACCATTCAATTTCTATAGGCCATAATGGCATAAGAGGTAAAAACTTATCTCCTGCTATGCTTCAGAGTTACAATGCTTTACACAAATATCAAGTGCTGTCACACTGATGTGTAGCACTGCCTGGTAATAGCAAAGAATCCATGTAATTAAAAAGCCAGTATAAACAAATATTATAGATACATTTATACAGTAAATAGCTGTAATATAACTTAGTAAAAACGTGTCTGTGCTTGTCATCTCTTCTTTCCTACTTACAGTTTCAGGGAAAGTCTTGGATTTATTCACACATACATTCAGTTTTCAGAGTGCAGATACTTAAATTAATACGAAGCTGATACAGAAACAAGTTGACTCAGGGGTCTTAGTGACTATTCAGAAAACTGATAGTATTCCTAAGTGGTTTCTTGAGGGAAAGAGTTTTGTCATTTATGCAACATTGAATTTTTTATCAGTGTAAATAGATGCAGTGTAGAACCTCTACAACACAAAATCAAGAAAATTAGCAGCCTACTTTGAAGAAATGGGTAAGAATCAAATTATGATAGGAGTCTGAGAGTCAAGTATTTAGAAAGGATACTGCAATGCAGTGGCAATGCAGAAGAGTCTCCTGATTTCTTTCCATTTTATGGTAGAAGAAATGTATCTCTGTGTAAGTGTTGGCTGTGCAACCACCTGTTGTTCTTTATTTGCAGTGCTTTATTTAATAAAGGCACTTTGAAGTAAAATTGCTATAAATATTAGATATTTTGGATTTAAAATAGGAATGAGATTTTGACAGGGTAGAGGAAATGTGTGCCAAAGTTAATGCAATCCTTAATCAGCTTTTAAAAGACTTGTTTAAACACGCTTTGTTGCAAGGATTAATAATTGAGCAATTTCTACAGGCCTAATGAGATTAGAGGAAACTAATTACCTCTTGATTATGCTGCTTAGTTATTATGTTTCTCTATAAGGATGCCAAAATTGAAGCAAATATCTGTGATTCTTTTATATTTACAGAGTTTGTTATTGGGAAAGTAGAGAAAAGTGTGTTTACATCATCTCTTATAGATAGATGTAAATATAGATATATTTAGATATGTAAATAGATGATGTAGATTTACTTTATAGATTTTTTTTAAAAAAAAAATAAATATATATATTTTAAAAAGACTGTCTCTGTAAGTTACGTATAATCTTGTTTGGTGTAAACTGCTGATAGTTCTGTCTGTTGCATTCCAGACAGGAAAACATATTTCATGACTTCACCAGAACACATATTGCTTAATTGCAGATTCATGCTGTGGATAGATGGCAAGAACTACCTGTTTTCTAGAGGGGAAAAAAAGCTAGCCAATCTCTCTTACCATATCTCTGCATACCAAAGTAAAATAAATTATACTAGAATTGCCTATCGATAACAATACTAGGAGGAGGAAATAAAAGAAATGCAGGGAGGGCTGAACCCACCCTGGTTTACCTATGCTTCATCTAAATCAGGCATATGTATCAATAACAAAGCTGTAATTGCAGTGTTATGAGTGTCAGTGTAGAAAGGTTACAGCATTTTAGTTACAGGCACCAGCTCTAGTCATCAAGAATATCTTGGAAATACCAAATAGTGTACATTCTCCTCCAAATGACTAATTCCTTCCCCCTTTCAAGATTGATACTGTTGTAAGTGGAACTTGATACCCCAGGGTTTTTTTCAACTTGGAAGACTGATAAGACCATTTTGTTTAAAGATATGTATTTGAAGAGTCATGTTGACTTGTCCCCCTTCTTCCCACCCCACTATAGTTTAAAAGGCCTAATAATATTTTTTTCCCTTTTTTATTCTATAAGCTGTTTTCCCAAATCTCTAATAGTATTTTTGAGTAAGTTTTGGAGTGTATCTATGCAAGCACATTTTAGAGTGTGGACAGAATGATAAAAGGCAGTTTGACACTTGGATATGAGGGCAATGGGATGTTTGTTGTTTCTTCAGAACAATCTTCCAGAACTGTAATTGTAACCTCTGAGGAATGAAGTACAAAAGATCAAGCAGTGGAGCTCCTCCATTTAATTAAAAATATTAAGTAGCCATAAGTTGTCTAAAACAACAGAATATCAGAAAGGGTTATTTCACACTTACTTTTCATAGCATGTTTGTTAATGTACTTATATTTTTGTCTGTACCCTGTAGTAACTATCATGTGTATTGGTATTCTTCAGTTTCACTTCTTTCTTCTTTAGTTAGTGTGATAGGTAAAGTCCCCAGGATGTCATCATGGCACATTTGAAAATATTAATTTTAATAAGTCTTTGTCAGTTACATCATCTGCTATCAAGGTGTTTTGCCTATGCTGTTCTAGTCATCTTACCATCAGGAATCCTGTATTTAGTGCATATTTGAAGTATGAACGTAGTATGTAGTTTGTACATAAATTTCATTAACTTTTTTTTAAAATTAAGGTGATTAGTGATGAAGACGGTAAAACATGCTTCATAAGTTATTTTACTGACTGGTTATATTTGGTGCTACAGAGAGCAAATAAAATGATCCAAATAAGATCAAAACATACAGCCTTCTGATGTAGTCAGAGGCACTGCTGTCTACTTGCAGTAATTATATCACATGTTATAGATGTAGCAAGCAGAAATAGGGTTGTCCAAAACTTGTATGTGCAACTCAAACGCAAATCAAAAAATTGAACTCTTGTGCTTTCTAGGCTAGCATTTTGCTCACTATAGTCAATCTTGAATCACTAGATTGTTAAAAAATTTTTTTTTACATTCTTCAAAGAAGAATCTCACAGAGAAAGCATTCTTCTTACTGAGATCAAATTTATCATTTTAAGAAGACATAGCTTCATTATAGCTTCTTTAGAAGCTCTGTTGTTCACAAATAATGTTAGAATCTTAGTATTAAATACCATTATTTAAGGGCGTTCATACTTGTAAAGGTTGCTTAAATGCTTACTATTGTTTAATGAACATATTACATGCAAATTGTTTATATCATTAAATAAGCCTTAGTCTTACTAGTTTAATTTCAAATAGAAATACACAAATGAGTTAATGCAGAGCTCTCTGACTTCCTGTAATGTTTGTAAACGGATCCTGGGAATGTATATATACTTACATGGAAATATACACTCAGGATTTGTTTTGGTAGGAGGTTTGGTTTTTCTGGTATAAAACCAGGCATTTTGAATGCAGTAGGCAAGCAGCTTGTTTAAGTCAGTTTGCTTGTTTGTTCGAAGATTGGCTCAGATTCTTTTCCTCTACCAAATATAAACTTCTTGCTCTAAAACTCATTTAGCTTAACTGAAAAAATGTAAAAATCAGATTTTTTTTTTTCTTCTTCTTAGAAGTAAATCTAACTAAATGAAATCTAGAGCTCATGCATTTAAAAGTATTTTTTTGTGGGTTTTGGATACTGAAATGCATAAGTCTTGCTTTTGAGAACTGAAAAATAGAGTAGTTGAGTCTTAATTTCTTTCAGGTTTTGTTGATTCAGCCATACTGGTGTTATTTATAGGCTACCAACGCATTTTAACAGTTTTGAAGTAATAAGAAATGGAGCACTTACGCTTTTGAGTTTCTTACTACTGGTGGAAGAAAACTGTGGACTGAAAAATTCTAAGCAGAAAAAAAAATTTTGGCTTGTTCTTTCAGAAATAGGTACATAGGGCTTTTTGTCAATACGAAGGGGAAAAGGCCTGCAACTTACGTGCGTCTGAAATAGTTTTGGTGCAGGCGAAAAGGACATAAATGATTCATGTGCCTCTCTGTAAATACACTGTTTAGTGACCCCTTTGTATGATGCACTATTTACTGACCATTCAATTTATTTTGTTTGTAACAAAAGATTTTTAGAAATTTTATTTTACAAAAATAACTTGACATTTTGACTTGTAAGGAAATGTGAAATAATTTACCCTTGACAGTATTGTCTTTATGGAGAAAATACTGCATCATAAAACACTAAAGTTTAGCAATATTTAATGCACTTAAATTGGCTAGGTGTAGTTTCTAGAAATAAAAATAATACTAATTTATATTATCTATTTTAAATAAATCTAATAATATATTGTGCTAAAATTATTTGGGTTTATTAAGCTTTTTTTGTGGAACAGTATTGAAAAAAAGGAGGAAATTTTTTTTTTTCCTCACTAGTATCCCTAACAGTCTCTTTACATCTCCATCTCTCTCATTTCCTTAAGGTTATGCTTTGTGTTTTAATTTGTTAGCTCCTTCCTTGGAATCCCTAATAACCTCTAGTATGCTTTTTATATTTAGGTGGAACAGCCTTGGAAGAAAGAGGCATGTCAAATGCCTTATTTTTTTTACTTTAAACTGTACAAAACATTCAGAGTAATCTAGGTAATATTTCAATCCATGTCAGAAATACATGCCTGATTATAATAGAGTTTCTTTGCCAAGTATGAAAATAGTTGTTCCATCAGTCTTAGAAATAGCTAAAGCGAAGGAAGTTATTCAAATGTTTTTTAAACCTGTATCATTTATTCAAAATTTTAAAAATTAAGGAAAAAAACATTTAAATGCTTCTTGTGTTGGTTAGCATCAAACAGCAGATTTTCAGACCTCATGGGAAGTAAATACAAGAACTGGGATGCAACGGAAATGTGGTCTCTCATCCATCCTTCTGTGTAATCATTAAACTTACTTAGAGCAGAACATTTTTAACAACGTTTGCAGAACAATGTTGAATTCTCTCCCAGACTTAACTCTGGCAAACTGGGAGAAGTAAGGAGAGAAAATTTGAAGAAGAAGAGAAGCTCAGTCTGGTTTTCATTTTCTCTACAGCTGTCATCTGGCTTTGAATTCTGCTGGAGAGCTACAGCTGGAGTCATTTTATTGCTTTACCCAGCATCCTTTTGCCTGCGCGCACAGAAATGTTTTAGTAGTCTTGGAAAAAAATTCAGAGTATCTCTTAGCAACCATAGGACAGTAATTATTATACCAGCAGCTGGGAGCAAACCAGATTTCCGTTGTGCATTAAAAACTGGCGTAGGTTACTTTACAGATGATACTGAATAACCTATGCCAGTACTGTACTTTGCAGGCTGTGGTTAAAGGATATTGAATGTGGGCGGTGTAATTGCTTTGGGCAGTAGAAAAGGGGAATGTATGCATCTGTGCATGTGTGTAATGTGATGATCAGAGGGCTGGAGCACCTCCCCTATGAAGACAGGCTGAGAAAGTTGGGGTTGTTCAGCCTGGAGAAGAGAAGGCTCCAGGGAGACCTTATAGCGGCCTTCCAGTACTTAAAGGGGGCTACAGGAAAGCTGGGGAGGGACTCTTCATCAGGGAGTGTAGTGGTAGGACATGGGGTAATGGCTTTAAACTGAGAGAGAGTAGATTTAGATTAGATATTAGGAAGAAATCCTTTACTGTGAGGGTGGTGAGATGCTGGTGCAGAGAATCTGGATTGCCTCATCCCTGGCAGTGTTCAAGGCCAGGTTGGACGGGGCTTTGAGCAACCTGGTCTAGTGGAAGGTGTCCCTTCCCATGACAGGGGGGTTGGAACTAGGTGATCTTTGAGGTCCCTTCCAACTAAAACCATTCTATGATTCTACATATTTAATATACCAAGCTTACTTCTTGTGGAAAACTTTGCATGTTTACATGCATTTTCAATACAATAGCATTGTTGTTTCTAGGGCCTCTGCCTTCAGGATGTCAGTGTTTCCACCATAAAGGTGAGGTTTCAGATGTTTATGACCTTATCATAAAACATCACACTGGAGCAGGAAGTGTCACCCAAAGAAAGCCTTTTTAATACCGATAAACATGGTTTGGCTGTATCTAAACTACTAGTTTAATTAAAAATACAGAGTTCAGGATATTCATCTGGCGTTTCTGTAGTTCAGCATAGTGAATATTCATAGACTAAATAAGATCGTAACTGACCTGATCGCTTTTTATTTTTCATAAATACTAGAAGTTAAGTTGTGTCCACTTACCTGTAGTGTCTGCGTTGGTAGGCTCAGCATTGTGCTTTCCAAACTGCTGTCTCCAGTTCTTGCCTTACAAAGGTCAGATGCCTTTCACTGTCTCCTGCCACCCCCAAATTTGTCCTCAAAGTCAATTAGCTTGAATTGTGGTGTCTGTGTTGGAATTTTATAAAAGTATTCCTTTATAATTGCTGTGTATAGGGCTCAAAGGCTTGCTTTAAGATTAAGGTTTGTATTTCATGCATCAGTGTCTGGCACTGCTAGTTAGCACTGTAATAGGTGATCAGCGCCTGTATCCTTTACTAGATGGAGCCCTTCTTGACTGCCAAGGGGAGCGTGAGTGTCTGTGTGAGCATGTGCATGTGTCCTTTTTGCTCTGTAGTGTGGGTAGCTTATTTCTGAAGAAAAAAGGTGTGAATCACCTGCAGGGACAGGAAGTAATGCAGGCTGCTGCAAATCTCACCCAGGGATAAAGACTGACTTGTGGGCAGTATGTGTTTTCTCCCTGGGAAGGAAGGAGTAGTAGTTTTTGCAGCTCTCATCCTCCTCCCTAAAACACTCAAATTGACAATAGCTGGGGGGGTGAGGGGGTTAGGTAGTGCTTATCACTGTGGTTTCTGTAAAATGGCTTCTAGCTGTTAAGTGTGTTCCTAGCTTAAATAGTTTCTGCTTGTAAGCATTTATAACATTGCTCAAACCAAAAATAGTTGAAGGCATTTTCCTCATTCTGAATGCAGCTCTCCTGTAGTTTGAACCAGTGTTTTGGAAGCTTTTTATGTCATGGGGCAACGTACCTGCAGGAGTACCACCTGCTAGGAAGATGTTTGATACTGCACTAATATTTGATGCTTTTTGCTCTTAAAATAAGTATATATCCATGAAATCTAACTCTTGCCAGTCATTTCAATGTTTCTTTTGTACTCCTTTCCCAATAGTGTTTGACCAGGAAATTTAATTTTGACAACAGGGTCAACTTGCTTAGTGATGTTGTCATGCTCAAGGATCTGCAAAAAGTACTTCTCTCTGGAGTTTTCCTGTCTTCAAAATTTTTCAGTGGAACTTTAACCTGATTAAGCTATTGTCTTTCATGGAGTGTATGCTCTCTAGTATTAACTAAAGCTGATCATTAATTAATTACTAATTTTAATGTTTTTCCACTCAGAGCGCTTCTGAACAATATATAAATTCTTTGTGATGTGATGATTTTCTTTCTCTTAAAGAGCTATAGAACAGCTACTTCCACTTTATCTAGATGTCTTCAAACTTGATACATTAGGTTTTTATGTACGAGAGGTGCTAATGTAATCCCAGAATAAGTTCCTTAAGTATTTTGATAAATGAAAACTAATGATTCAGTGTTAGTACTTAACCTGCCAAAACTTCAGGTTTGCCTCAGTAGTTTTCTGTGGTATTTTTATTGTTTCCCCCTTAATGTTTTCTTGATATACACAAATTCATATAATAAAGCTGAAACATTCTCATTGCTGGAAGTTGGATGATGCCAGAATTTTCTCAGTGCTATCAGATGATGACAGCCAGTTAACTTTACAGCGTCTCTAATACAAACAAAACATTACACAATACATTTTTTGGCAGCCCGATGGGATTTGTATCAATATACTCTACTGTATCCTAAGTATATCCTTCGTCAGTTAAGCTTAAAGAATGAGAACTGTTTGTTTTTCTGTTCTTTTCAGAAATTGGATCATCTCACAAGCCAATATTCCACCCAAACATACTTCCTCTTCCTTATTCTGAGTGATATCTCGTTATACGTTGCCACATGGTCTCTTTTTTGTATCAAATTGCCTGATACAACCTTAGTTTCAAAAAGACAGTCATTAGTTGTTTGGTACACACTGCTGTAATTCAGTATTTTAATTGAGCCAGTATTATGTTAAAACTGGCATTCTGTTCTTTTCCAGCTGATCTTGCTTTTAATTTATTAAAAGGTCTGACTAGCTTTTGCCTTATTAGTCTTACTAGAAATTTGTTCCTCCAATTGTATACCTGTAAATTCTGGCAGCTCTGGGTGTACTTAGAGAAAACATCATCTCAGAGACTGGGCTAATCTCTCCTTTCTTAAAGAAGTTCCTCAGTCTGATTTGGCAACTGAGTTACAAAGGCATGTGTGTCTAATGCCCAAGTTGTGTACACACTGCAGAGAATGAACTCTTATTTTCCAAGGCTGGTTCATAGTAAAGAAAATACCTACTTACGAGTACTTCAAAAATGTGTATTTAAAAATACTTGTGTTTATGGATGCCTCTAACGCAGTATGTAGAATATTAATGCATTCATATATGGACTTGGTATGTTTGGTGTGTTTTTTGTATAAATGCAAAATCATTTCAAGGGAGTTCTTTTGTATTCTAGACTACTCAAGAAAATACATCAGGTTCATTAATGAAAGATCACCTTTTCCAACACGAAACTGTAGTAACCAGTGAACCTTACAACAGTGCAAATTTAAGGCCTTCAGCATTTGAGGATTTCAACACCAGGAGAGCCTGTTTTCCTAGCCAACCTAACCAGGTAAGACTACCAACAAAAAAACGAGTTCTTACTTCACTTGCTGCATTAATGGCACTGTATGTAGTTTCTGACAAGAAAGCACTTTGATTCTGAGTCCCTGTATGTAGCATTATACTCTCAACTTCTTGAAATTATCAATATAAGCTTTGCAGCTGAAATATTACAGCATTATTGTGGCAGAGGTAAACGTTTGTGAAGCTTTACCCATGCCTGTAGTGCAGCAGACTACATGAATAAATCTTCCACTTTCTTTGAAGTCAGATTTCTGTATTATACACTTCTGTATCTGCAGCCTTGAAAAGCTGTTTAAATTTGTTCAGAAAATGTTAATTGGCCATGAGCTCAGTCTTGGTTACATGTATACTAATAGTGTTTTGATTAGAAATATTGAAAAGTGTCTTTAAAATGGATATCTTGGATGCATCACACAGTGGGGCATTTTAACTTAATATTTTCAGTGAAACATTGTTTGTGTTTTCTAACTGCCTCTTTAAACTAAAATATTCTATTGTGGTATGGAAAGGAAAACATTTTATCAGTTATGAATCAAAAATATTAAGCTATTGGTAAACAGATACTTAAGAAAAACACGTGAGGAAGGCTGATGTACAGACATTTCTTAAAAGAGGTCATATTTATGCAACATTAGATTGGAAAGGCAATGTTACAGCTTTTCCTTTAACAATATGTGTTGCTTTTTTCCTAAGCCTCAAAGAACTGACAGTTTTTGTAGACTGTAGAAGCAGACATAATAGTGAGTTGGATAATAATTAATTTAAGGGTCTTATGCCTAGAAGCAAACACGTGGGAAACCTTTCAGAATAAGCTTCATAACAGAAGTCAAAGCAGAATGCAAGTTCAAGTAGTTGTGAACACTTCATCAGAAAATATTTCTGTTCCTTGAAATAAAGCTTTTTAATACCCTCAGTCATTCTTGCAAAGAAAGACAGGATTGTATTAAAGTCTTGCGTCAGCTGCTTTTTAACTGCTTTATTGGGCAAAAGAAGCAAACAGTGTTATCTGAAGAACTAACTAAAGAGCTTGAAATTACAAACTTTGATTTTTTTAATCATGGATCTGCTCCAATTATCTTTTTGTGTAAGTCACCTCATTTTTTTTTTTTGTTCTGTTTATCAAGAGGTACATATTTTTACCTCTTCCCATTTACTTGCAAGGAGAATTTAAAAATTTCTTAGAATAGAATAGAATGGTGATTAGATTATTGCAGCTAACACTTAACAGCTACAGTAACAGCGCTCTGTGCGCTGTTAGTCTTCACTGAGTTGTAAAGTGCAGTAGCCTAAAATACCTGTATGTTTTAAGAGCACATACAGAATGGGCTACTGAGAATGTGATAATTTAAGCTGTGGTATACTGGGTAGTGCCTGTCTGATAGAAACTAAATGGGAATTTCTTTGAAATGACAATGTTAGAATTCACTTCTTGCAGACTGAAGTTATGTGAGATTCCACAGAAATTTAAGTAGATACTCTTTAAAATATTTTTCTCATATTGTAGCACCACCTGCATCTGACACTCCATGCTTTTTGCGTGGTCATGTGGTGCACACATTTGGAACATAGGCAACAAAATCTCACATTCAGTATGTGCACACACTGCGCTGTGTCAGCTAAAGTCCATACATGTGACCATGTGGCACAGCAGATCTTGAGGTAAATACCTATTTTGTTTCAATATTGTATAAGTAAGTTTGAACACTCTTACTGTGCTCATAAGTTTAATATCTCAAGAAGTATATGCTCAAACTAAAGAAGTGATTAACGATAGTTCACATCTTTACCTGGAATACATCGACTGTTAGTAAAAAATACCCAAGTCCCTCAGCTCTTCAGCTTTTGATACACTGATGTGTGTTTAACTTAAATGTAGTACTCTGCGATGATATATTTAGCTACCGATGTCCTCGTATTGTGAAGTTGCAAGCTGACCAAAGTCAGGTACACCTGCTTGAGGAGAGACAGAGAAGGCTACAGTACCAAGCAAGTGTCCAAGCTTTGTTTAAAGGTGCACCCCTTCAAGCCAGGTGTAATACTAGTGAGTTCAGTTGTGTCAGAAATTTTCTGCCTAATGAGGTTCTCTGTGGAATTTCAGTTTGCTGTAATATTCTTCCTCCCTTCCTGCTTCATCTGTTGGACAGAGATGGCACTTGTACTGAGTTATAATTTTGAATGGCTAGAGGACTAATGTGCATTATTCTCATTGAATTTTGCTGATACCTGTACCTAACTGAATCTGGATTGTGTATTGTTCTTAAGGTTTCATGTACATTATGCTTTCATATACATCCCATTAAACACCCAATATGTAAGCACTTTATTTATAAAGTTTTTCCAACATTTCTCCCATTTTCTTGGTTTTTAGCATTTCCCACTTGCTTTCTTAAAAAAATATTTCTTGGTATCAGTTGCATAAATAACGTAATGCTACCTTGTTTGTAATATGTCAGACCTTAAGCATTTTAGTAGGTGTTTGGCTGGGGACTTGAAAAAAATGAGTTCTATGTACGTGGTGTGTTCTGCTCAAACAAAAAGCCTTCAAAGACTGAGGAGAAGTCAAGTTTTACAGTTGTTAGTATTTGTAGTGATCTTTAATGGCTGTTAGCCATCTGGGGAATAGGAGGTAGAGGGTGAATTTTTTTGGTTTGAGGTTTTTTTTCTTTTAAACAATGGGTTTTATTTAATGTCTTAAATGCATGTGTAATATTCTGTGTGGACAGTGTGGTAAGGATCCTTTATGCCTGTAACATACGGAATTGTAATGACATTTTTGATGCTTTTTCTCTTAAATAAATTTATGCTGTTAACAGTTCAAAAAAGCCAATTCGCCATAGCTAGTTATTGATGCTAAAACAATAGGCTCTTTCTCTTGTTTGAAAACAGATTAGAGTTGAGAAGCACTCTGCTTTTATAAGCAAAGGGGAGGCATGACTGCTTGCATTGGAGCCTGGTGAAGTATGGAAGAGCAGTGATGTTAGCTGAATAGGATATAACCTTTCTTCACCCTGTATCCTCAAGACCTTGTGGAAGTCCAACTACGTGGCTTGGAGCCAAGAAAAAAAATTACTCTCATTAGCATACTCCAGTTGAAACTTCCAGAACAAAGCAGCACTAATTACAGTTCTGTACTTAAAATATATCACACAAGGATTATTAAGCAGGGCAGTGATGGTTAGAGCAGGCTACAGGTATTCTTACATAATCAGAAGCTGGCATATTTTAAGAAGCTATTCCTTCTTCTTTCCCAGCTGCCTTCCCTCTTCCCTCCTCTGCCTCCTAATCCCAAAACCAGGTCATGCAGACTTCAATGTAGTAGGAACATAAGACACGTGCAAAGTGAAAGTGTGTTAACTTAAAACATCATCTTCAGTAGTTTGTTGTTACACACTGCAACGCATTAGGAACAGGCAGTTCAACTCTGTTGTCCTAGACTATGGAATGGTGACACATTAATTCTCATGAATTTGATCAGTACTAATAAGGTAAACACTCTCAAAGCAACTGATGCCAAAGATGCATTCCCAAATAATTCATGATTCTGGAAGAATTTGTAAGGCCAATGGGTTAGGGTATGATTTTTTTTTTTTTTTTTTTTTTTTTTTCCCCCTCAGTCTTTTCTGTGAGATGGTTTGCAGACTTGCACTTGACAGGAGAAAAAGGCAGAATTTGACTTGAAGCTCCATTATATTCTGGCTCCGACTATAACAGCCCTACAGTGTAGGAGAATAGTTGCCTGTCTGTAAGGCAGGAATACTGGGAGATACTGAGACTTCTGCTTTTTTGCTGCACTGTCTGCTATTTTCGGAAGCTCCTTCCATACATGTGTGCTAAATTTTTATCCTGTTATTATTTGCACCTCTTCTTGAAAGTCACTTGTAATGTGATTTCAGTAACATTCAGTGGTAATCCACTGTTGCTATCTTACACTTAAATCTAAGGTCTGCAGTATTTCAATTCCGATGACTCAAATTCGCCACCTTAAACAACTTTTTCATGTCCCCATGCCCTTTCATTGTAAGGCAGAATAAACGAGAACTCTAT
The DNA here is from genome assembly GCF_031877795.1 of Strix aluco. Classification (NCBI taxonomy): domain Eukaryota; kingdom Metazoa; phylum Chordata; class Aves; order Strigiformes; family Strigidae; genus Strix; species Strix aluco. The sequence goes on along the minus strand of NC_133934.1, from coordinate 97,104,732 downwards.
CTTATCTCTCTGCTGTTTGTTTTGTATGCGTTTAGCACATTCTTTTGTACTTGCCTTTTGAGGTAAAAGGTCTTGAATTATGGTCAGTTCATTACAAACTGCAAATTTAAAAAGTACTTAAGTGTTTGCCTGCTGGTGTCCTAAACTAATTGATTTAAGTACTGTATATTAGCTAAGGGGAGATGCATTTAGAAGCCCCTGCTATTGATTGATCATGCTATTGAATATTATTCTTCATATGGCAAAATCCTTATGTAGAACACAGCTTTGAGAATAGCTAACCAGTATTCAATACTCATGTTGCAAAATCAGAGGGAGTTTGAAAACTTAGAGCAGGAATAAAGGAAAGCTTCTCCTAGATAACATGAGTAACTCAAAGTGAATGTATCAGGGAGGTAATCCTAAAGCAGTGGATCATCACTGACATGAAATCAGCAAATTCACGTAAGGCGTAATTGATCTGTGGAATTAATTGCTACTGTAAGATGTTAAAACGTGAATTTTGAGCATAATTCAGAGAACAGTATCAAGTTTTATGCGGATACCAAAGTATCCAAAGCTTTTATAAGATACTAAAAAGTCAGGAAAGAATACTAAATCTCATGGTCCTCATATGCAAAAAGCTCGTTATTGTGGGGAAGTCTGTAAATCATACTAATAAGAAAATAAGCTGAAATTTTTATCTTCAGGCAGCAAGGAAAAATATCCTGGTTTTTAATTTTCTAATTTTTACATTGTAGGTGGACATAAATTTGGGACCTCACTATAGTAAACTTATCTTGTTTTGCCATTCCAGGTCCCACTGAAGTCAATCAGACACGTTAGTTTTCAGGATGAAGATGAAATTGTTAGAATAAACCCTCGTGACATTTTGATACGTCGTTATGCAGACTACAGGCATCCTGACATGTGGAAGAACGACCTGGAGAGGGATGACGCAGACTCAAATATACCATTTTCTAAATCAGACAGTAAAAAATCTGACTATTTATACCCATGTGGGGATGGAACTAAGTTGAATTCCCTGAAAGACTCAAAGAGTTCTGTGGTATTTAAAACTCAGCCTTCCTCATCAAAATTTAAAAACTCAAAAAGAAGAAAAGAGGATGGTGAGCGTTCCCGCTGTATATACTGCCAGGAAAGGTTTAATCATGAAGATAATGGCAGAGGAAAATGTCAAGATGCGCCAGATCCTATTAAAAGATGTATCTACCAAGTTAGTTGCATGCTTTGCGCAGAGAGCATGCTGTATCACTGCATGTCAGACTCTGAAGGAGATTTCTCTGATCCTTGCTCGTGTGACACTAGTGATGACAAGTTCTGCTTACGCTGGTTAGCACTGGTGGCACTCTCGTTCATTGCTCCATGTATGTGCTGCTACCTCCCCTTGAGAGCATGCCATCACTGTGGTGAGGTATGTGGGTGCTGTGGAGGAAAGCATAAAGCTGCGGGATGAATCAGTCTTGTGCCAAACAGAGCTGAAAAATCTTTGTTTCCAGGAAGCATCTAACTTGGATTTGTGGAAGCTTTTTGGCGAGCTGAAGGGAATCTTCTTTCATGTAAGAGATGCTTGATGTGGAGGAAGCGACAAGACTTGTCAGACCTTGGCATTTTACAAGTGCTAGCCATGCCTAACTATTTCCTTTGAGTGCGTGGCATTTGTTGCAAGTTGTGAAGGAGATTTTGCAAAGGAAAGCCTATTCTTATTATTGGCTATAAAATGAGCATATAAACTATGATTATACTAAAAGGGATTAACTTTTGCCACTTTGTACATTCATGGTTTAGGTGAGGGGGCTCTTCTAAAAGGATTAAAACTTACCTGAGGGGAAATCTTAACTAAAAGTGCACTAGTGACAGTTGATTTAAGATTAAGAAAAGTTAATACTCAGCAAATGAGAAATGAAACTGATTTTAAGTGCAACTAAATCACTTATTAATAGTTTTTTGGAAGCGACTTTATGTATAAATAACAAATGTTTATATTTAACTAAATGTGTAAGGTACGAATTATTACATGTTAAACTTTCCTTCCCTCTGATATAGTAGGTATGGACCATATCTACTGTCACATTCCATGGTAGTATTTTAAATATTTAATGAGTTAATTTAGTCGCATTTTTATTCCAGATGGACAAATTGATATTTTCAGTCCTGTTTCCCTTCAGCTACGGTTTGTGTTGAGTTGTATCCATACATTCTGATAATCTAAAACCTTTAAAATATTAATTATTCTAGTCTTGAGTGACCAATATTTTTTTGTTAAGCACAGATGTAATTGTCTAAAATGTTCTTGTTAGAACATAACATTTATTTTTATATATAAATGACTTTGATTTCAACATAATAGCAAAAAGGAAGTTGTTTCTGTTGGTCAACCAGCAAGTTGTTTTCTTTTGGGGTGTCCTCCAAAAATACTTTATTGCATATTCAAATGTTCATTAAGCAAAAGGTACATTAAGGCAGTTGTAACGACTTGTCATCAGTGTTCTTGTTTATCCTTCTGTTAAACTAGGATCCTGTTCAGCTGTTTATCAAGTACTATGATTAAAACAAAAGATTAATAACAAAAGTGAAATTGTTTTCATTATTTTGAACTGCAACTTTTTCTTATTTGAATGGGCAAGAACAAAAGTACTATGTGTTTTGTTCAAAAACAATAACAAAAGACTTAGCTTGACAAATGAATTACAGCCCAGGCGAAATTGGAGTGAACTTCTTTAATTGAGGAAATTTGGAGGGAGGATGGGGAAGGGAGGGAGAGAGAGAGTGTGTGTGTGTGTGTATGCACGGTGGTATATTGTGTACGGTATTTGTTACTGCTTTGTACTTACTAGGTGTTTAACATTCAGATAAGAATTAATCAATTAACCCATAGAGAATTTTTTAAAACATTACATGCTTTGCTCTGTCATGAAGTAAGAAACATTTACTTCTCATTAGAGATAAGTAAAACACTAAAACCAGTCGTTACTCATTAGCAAAGGTGCCTGTTTGATATCCTGGCTGGAGTGGGACAGACTGTCCTCAGTATACCCTTGGTATTAAACAAACAAAAAACTTAATTGAATTTAAAAGATGCACATAACATACTTTTCTCACTTCCTATGCATTTCTTCAGTATATTTTGTGTAATTTTTCTCTCTGCATGTATCAGTGCCCTTAATTTTCCTTTGTAGCCCAGAAGTAAAATGAGCAAATGTATATAACATTATCTGTCTGTAAAATACTTTTTAAAAGAAAACATTTATATTTATATTACAGCTTGAATTGATCACATTGTGTACATAGATCATCTCAAAGTATTATTTCACATTGAAAAGAAGACAAATATATTGATAACTGTAGAAGTTACGGAAGAGCTTCTAGTTTTGTATTAAGAGTTGATTGGATGAATTAAGTCCAAGAATATGACACAGTAGCAGCAGTCTTGGTTTTTACTGTTTATATATTTGAAAGCTGCTACTCTGGTTGATTTTCATGCTTCACACATTTTCAGCTAAACTTGGTTGCCTAGAATAGACTGTTAACTTTAAAAACAACTTTGATAAAAAAATGGTGATGCTTTTCTAGTGAATGAGAGGCACTTAATATTTGTAAGTGCTAGGTTCCTAATTCAAGGTGAGGAGAGGTATGAACAACCTAAGAAAAGAACTTGCTGGCTGTATAGGAAAATGCTATAGAATCATATTGTGTATGTACTTCAGAAAGAAATTAGCTTAACAGTTTCCTCTGAGCACTATACAACATAGTGAAACTCCTGGTCCTGTACTGTATTTTATATGAAACATATATGCTTTAATATTTTTATTGAATGTGTGCATTAATATTTTCACCTTGCATTTAACCACTTTGCTGCTAAAGTGTTTTCATCTTTTGCTTTCCTCTTTGAAGACTTGATCCATCTAAAAAGGGTTACTGAACTGACACGTTCACTTTTTCTTCTTGTGCTGGAAGCGTCAGCCTGCATGCCCAGTGTGAGAGCAACTACAAGAACTGCAAAGATACGTGGTTACGTAGGGGTTGGTTTGAGTAGGGTGCACACATACTTTTTCTTCTGGTGTTAGGGATCTCTCGCCCGCTGTTGCACTTAGAAGATGAGTAGTGGAAGGTGGACATACAGCAAACCTATTCCAGAATGGGCTGTTACATCCGTGCATCTTCGGGTTTTGATAGCATGTAACATTTATTCTGTCTCTTCTGAAATCCTTTCTTAAGCATTTGGAAAAAGAGAAATTTCTTCTCCAATCCTTACTCTTCCCCTTGCCCTTAACATAAGAACTGTAGTTTGTCAGGCATGTAGTAGTAGAGCTTTTGTGTTGCTTGGAGGGGAGACCTGAGCCTTGGGAAATCATCACTGAATATCCAGTCCCTCACTTGTTGAAAGTCTCTGTTCCCTTGAAAATTAAGTATTTCCCCTTGAAAGTGGGGGAAGAGGTTAAGTTATAGCGGCACTCGTGCACCATCTACTGGGGGAAAAACATTCAGCTGCATTCAGGCACAATATTTGATTGCATAGTAATTTAACTGACTCTCGGTGCACTACTTCCGCTACAAAAATATGTTAAGCTTTAGTTATGAATTTACAAAATGGTAATTTGGATTCTTACTGTGATTCTGTATCTCATGCTTCTTAATTTTCATTCTTAATATTGATTGAAAGTAAAAATACTTTCACTATGTATTTCGTTTAAAATCATTACACAAGAGCATAAAAATCAGGAATGAAATAAAAATTATTTTGATACTGTCACTGGGTTCATAAGAAAGACTTATTTACTTGGTATTTTTTTCCCCCTTGAAGTTCTTCCCCACAACAAAGTTGATGGAGTTTTGATGTTTGTGCAGAGGGTATCTGGCCTTTTGGTTTGTGATACGAATCAAGTTTTGAGTATGCACAGGTGGGTCTGTGTGCTCATACTTGCGATTCAGTAGTTGTGAAGGGTATACCTACAGCTGTGTGCAAGATTAAAGCAATATTCTGATAATAATCTACAATTACTATGGTAACTGTTTAGTAAACAGCAGCAAATGATGGCATAAAACTCAGATGCCTTTCCAGAGTTTATGTGAGAGATGTTCCAAACAGTCTTAACCAATGCAGCTTCCTCTAGAGAAACAAAGGTATTTTGAAGAATGTCTTAATTTTACATGTTGGAATACAACATTCCCATTTCAGATGTGTTCTCTTCAGAATGATCTGTTCATGTGTACCTGGAGGATAATGTAGAACTCCATGTAAATAATGCACAGATTTAAATTAGACTTTAAATCTTTTCAGAGCTTATGGCACAGTATGCAGCCAGTACAGTGATACATTCGTATTAATAAAATGAAGATCAAGGGTGGTGGCTGGCAACAAAACAATACTTTTGAAAAGATGCCTTATGGTACTATTAGTCCAGCAGCTGGGTGGATAAAACTTGCATTTCCTTCGGTGCACTGATAAATACAAGGAGAGGTTGAGGGGGGTGATTTGGGTTTGGTTTATTTTTCCTGAGAGCTTCTTTTTCTTAATTACAAAAGTTGTGGTTCATTTAAGAAATCAAAGCATTCGGTGAAGAAGCCTTCATGTTCAAAACCAGTATAAGCTGTACATAGTTTTCCTTCTTCTGCTTGGTGCCATTTGCTTTCCACCCTAATGACCTCAAAGTGCCTCATGTGTATATTGTTTCCATTAAACCTCAACTGCTATTTCTTTCTACTAAATGATGTATAATTTAGCTAACTCATTCCCATAGGTGTTTATGAATATAGCTTGTTACTTTGAGTATATAATGTAAATATGCCTTTAAGTTTGTAACTGGTTTGTTACATCATATCCTTGTAAGTTGACATAGCAGATGACACCATAAAAATTGTTTAAATGTTTTTTCCTGTAATTAACTGATTAAAACTATCTTGAAGTGAAACAACTGACATGTTTTTCCATTCTGTGTTGGGATTACTCAGAACAGTGCATATGACATTAAATGTTGTAGCTCAAGAACAGAATAAAAAGATGTAAATACAGATAACTATTTTGCTATAGTATTCTGCTTACTCGTTAAACAAAATGTTATTCGGATCGTTTTACAATTTTAAGACTGGTCAAACAAACATTGCATTACTTTGAAGCTCCATCATCTTTCATTGTAAGAACCATTTTTGAGAGTTGCTATAATGTTTTAAAGTGTGTCTATACCAGCTTGCTTTCTATCTACAGCAGTACTTTTCCTTGACATCATCCTGTGGAGGTCAAGATTCCTTCATATACATCATGTTTGAGTTCCAACTCAACCCCACCACAAAAATGTGTATCTCTGAATATAATTCTAAGTCTGGTGCAAGTTAAAGAATAAGATACACACCAGAAAAGGAGGGAAAACTAGTTAGTCCATGAAGAAAAATGAACACGTAGAAATCTGTGAGAGTGTAATTTGAAAACTCAGTGGTCAGGGTTTAGGATGGATTATTCTAAACTGAATTGTATTTGTCTCTTAGCTTTTGCAAATGTTTTCTTATTGGTTAGAACTGATACAGTAATTCTTACTCTTCATCTGATCAGCTTCTAACTTAAAGAATTTTGTTATTGCCGGGTGTAACCGTTACATGGACTATTAACTATCAATACTTGAGCTTTTAACTGATGATTTAAAAATGCAGCTCCACCAGAGAAAGGAAACAGGTAAATGAATTAAGTTACTAACAAGGTGAGGGGTTAATAGAGAATGTTACCGGACTATAAGACCACATATGAGAAAGTGACTCAGCATTAAACATAGTTTCATAAAAATTAAAAACTTAGTGTTAGATCTCAGACAAATGCACCTTAATGTCATGTATAATGCACAATCTTCTGGTTTTGAACAAGAAAAAAAGGAGAGGTAAGGGGCTCGTCTTTTTTTCTTTTATCTTTTTTTTTTTTTTTGGATGGGTAAGTCAAACTCAGTTGCTGGGGTTTATAAATTAAATCAAAAGCAAGTTAATCCACAGACTGTAGACCACAGACCTAGTTGCCTGTTTCTAAAGAGAGCTCATAAAAATACCCCAATTAGTCCTTGACATATAGCAATTAACACTCGGTATTTTGTATCACTGTTTCTCGAACATTTGGCTTACTGTCAGGTATGACTATGCACTCTTGTACCAGAACGGGAAGACTTTAGTCAGTAGGGCTGTATCATCACTACTTCATTCGGGAACACTGAGCTATGTAATGTAATTTAATAGCTTGGAAACAGGCATAGCAGGTAAATGGACAAGAATAAAAAGGAATCCCACAGTTCATACCTTTAACTTGAGGTTGGAGAGTGTGTGCATGCACACACAATGGAATCTGACTAAATTATGCTTTGAGTACTGCATAATGTGAATGACTAGCAATATTTGGTTTTACCTAGAAGGAAAAGAAAGAAAGGGATAAGTCAATTCTTAAAGAATCTTGTAGCTCTAGATACCCATGCCCTGACTTGAGAAATTTGGCAATATTTGAGAAGATACTGACAGAATAAGCCTCTCGGATGAACTGTGATTTCAGCTAAGTGGTGATTTGGCAGACTCCAGGCACATCTCAATACCCACCAAATTATAGCTGATATGTTTTCAGCAATGTACAGGTATTTATGTCAGTTTGAAGTAATGCACAGGAACAATTATTCCATGTTTGGCATTTACTGATATATTTTTTTTTTTTTTAAACCCAACAGCAAACAACTCTTCTGCATTTGCATTTTGAGTAATATGTATTGGGGTAAGGTAACCTGACCAAAAAGCTCAGTGTTTGGTGGACGGATGGATGGAGAAGGAAAAAAAAAAAAAAAAAATACCAGGAAAGCTCTTTTTACTTCCTACCCAGGCCTACGTGGTAGATAAAGAAACAACTCCTAAATGAAAGCTGTTGCAGTATGATCTGTTGTCTAAAAATGGAGACTTTCTATAAAGACAGATTTAGATGTTTTCCATTTAATGAGCAACCTTGCGAAGAGAGAGTTCTGATCTCACCGGGAAGGACAATGTGCAGGTGATATTGAGCTTGCTAACACTGGGAAATACTGGGGTTTTGTGATGGTACAACCATATTTAGTGGGATCAACAATAAATATTTGAAAGAGAAAGAATTACCATTTTAAACATAGATCGATCAATTCTGTTTGTCCGGTCAATGCTACAATTAGCTGTAAGAAAGCCTGTTAAGATGATTAAACTTCCTGTTGCATGCAAAACTGGCCTTGAAGTACAGGCTAATCTCCCCTACTCCAATCTTGCAGCCCGCCAAACCATTCCTGTAAGAGCTCTCTCCTCCCACGAGTGCACATGTAGAAAACAAATCCACTTCCATGTATTAAAGACCTCTTAGTCCCCAATGTAGGTAACGTGCCATTTTGTACCCCCTGTGAACAGTAAGTAGCCTACTGAACTATTTCTTTCAAACTGAATATATGAGACTCTTTTTGTTATTTCTGAAGTAAAAGGGGGTTGTGAAAACATATTACTGCTGTCAGCAGCTACTGCTGTCCCTTTGCCAGAGCTGACTGTCCCTTCATACCCACCAACGTGCTTAGGGGCTTTTGTGTTGTTGCTTTATATTGCCTATGAGGGAAGTGTTACAGTATGTTTTTTTCCATAAGTTGTTCCTGTTTCCTTTTATGTTGTCTGAAGTTGTCTTCAGCTTTCTCTGCCAGGATATAGAGTTTTTACAGGCTGTGTGTGCATCTGATGACCATAGGTGCTGATTACTGAATGCCCATTATAAGTAGTATTTAAAAGTTGTATTGCAAGGGCTAAAAGAGTGTGAAATACTGCATCTCTCTTGAATATGATAATGCTGAGAAGTTTTCTGTTATGTGGGCATCCAGCCACAGGCTGACCAATCCAAAGAATTGGTTTCTGAGTCTGATATGGTTTTACCTAAGTTTTCATTTGTCTCTTGCCTATTTGTATATAACAGTCCATAGAATAGATAATGGGATGAAGTCTCTGGTACATTAGTGGGCAACCCTTTCCAAGGAGAGGAGAGAACCAAACCCTGAAGCTCTAAACAACTCTTTGTTTGCTCTCTTGCCCTAACAATCACATCAGTAATACAGCTAAATAATTTTAACAGTTGTTGAAACTATGTTGAAACCAACATGGTGGAACAAATTAGTTTGGGAGGGTTGTCACTGTTGGCCTTCACCAGTACTAGAAATGCTGTTGAGTCACCAGCTGTGCAGGATCCGCTGTTCTTGTTTTCCATGACGTTACAGCTATGTGTTAAAAATGCTGCTTATGAAGGAGAGAGCTTTTTTTCTTTCAGGGCTGCTTCTGTCATGAGAATGATGAAATGACTATTTCTTCTTCCTTGGGCCTGGTGGTCTTCAGTGAGTTCTTAGAAGCCTGGATGTTGGTGGAGACATGAGATGTGAGAATGGTGATCCCCAAGCTGAAGAGGTACAGTGTGGGACAGAGGTTAAATTTTGCGTGTGTGTAATAATGGGAAGGGAGAGGGAGAGCAGAGGAAGAGGAGCATTGTCAGGGCCCTGTTCACAGAATTAAGTTCTTCAGGATGAGTTGACAAGTGATACAGTATTCACAAGAGATTTCAAACTTTCTGAATACAGCTATGCAACTTCTGACTTCCCCAGGGCCTTAGAGCCTCATTGTGTACCTGAATAAATACGTAAAGTCTGTTACACTCCAGGTCCTGGCTCTTCCATAATATGCACTGTCTCTGAAATCCACCAAGTCATAGTACAGAACACTTCTCTTCACAAATAGTGCTTGTCTGGGATTTGCACAGATGAATAGCTAATTGATCAATATTGAAGGTTGACTGCTCTCCAGACATTTCAGTTAACACCCTGTTCTAGAGTGGTGGTGGTATTCAGACTTCTGAATAATTTTAGCTTGTGGCAGACTTGCATAGACATCTCTGTGTTAGCCATGTTAGTAAAGTAAACTTATATTTCTAAAGTCATGGTTGTGAAGGAGTATCCAGAAGGCTTTAGTGCATTTGGAGCTGGTTGCCCACAGAGGTGGGTGAGTCTCCATCCTTGGAGACATTCAGAACTCACCTAGGCATGTCCCTGAGTCACCTGCTCAAACTGACCCTGCTTTGAGCAGGTGGGGTTGGACTAGGTGATCTCCAGAAGTCACTTAAAGCATTAGCAATTTTGTGGCTTGTTTTTCAAGAAAATGAAGATTTTGGAGAAGCAAGAGAGCAGTCTCATAAAAGGAATGTGATTTTGTGCCTGCTAAATCTGAAGGATTGTCATTTTAGTCATGTCATTGTTATACCTCAATATTTTTCACTGACAGAATTATTGAAATATGAATATATTTCATGAACAAAGGCTTCAGTATAAGTAATAGGTATTAGCATAGTATTGAGGTGAGGGGGAAAGCTATTCCAACTGTTAGTAAGCTCAAAAATATGCACAGGTGTTTGCATAAGTACCGAACAGCTGCTTCACATGCTCTTTTGGCACAGAAAATGTTTTCCCAGAGCTGCTAACTAACTTTAAGATAGTTTAGTAAAAAAAATAATAAAAAATCCAGCCCTCCAAACCTTTTCCAGATTACCGATCTAGCTTAAAAGCATCTCTAAAACCTGGCTGGAATCTGAGGCAAGTTTCCTGAGCGAAGGCAGGCAAAAATGCCAGAGCAGAGTGTACTTGGAAGGCACGCACACATGCTCAGACTAAAGAAGCATCAGCTGCAGGGTGAGACTGGACTCGGGTGTCCTAACGCATGCAGAGCTCACAACTAGCAATGGCTGTGGCTCTGGGACCCGGTACCTACTACAAAATTTATACTGTGCTCAGTAGCCAGAGCCAAAGGATGGGTGGGGAGTTGAGAAGATTGAGTCATTCCTCTTCATGCCTCTCTTAAAAAATCAAAGTAATGTTACTGCACACAAACATCCATCCCGTTTTTAGACAGACGTTTGTCTCAAGTGGTTACTAGAATAGATTTTAACAATATAATTGCCAGTTCACATCTCTTAGTCATGTTTCTCTTCTTACAACATTTAGAATAATGAAATATTCTAAAAACCTTGGCCCTTTTTGTATTTCTAGAAAATTTGAAAGTACCTGAACTGCATCATTTGTTTGTCAGGTATCTTGTTGTCTATGGATGCCTGCTAGCTTACCTCCAGCCAGTTCTGAAGTGGTAACTCTGGCTCATCAGCTTACTCAGTAACATGCTGATCATGACTCAAGTCCTTCCTGCACTATCCTTGATGACTTCATGCTCTCTGTAGCTTTTCTCTCCATTCATCTACCAGTCTTTCCAAAAAAATGCTTAATTATTTCCTGAAGACTCTCTTCGCTTTAGACATATCACCTCTTTGCTTTCCTCTCTTTCCTCATTTGTTCAGCCTGATACCTCCGAACTGACTCAAGCATTCAGGAGTGTGGTGGCAGTTCTGACCACTGACAGTACTGTCTTTGATATTTATAGATTGCAGGTCTCATTTCTTGGTAAACACTGTGCCTTAAGGCCTTACAGTAATGTAAGTAAAGTAGAAGGGTTTTGCCCCAAGATAAAAAAAAAAAAAAAAGTAACTTGGTCTCTTTGGTCTCTCCTTCCAGCAAGGTGGAAAGTAAGCTGAGGGAAGGTGGGAGTGGATATGTTGGTTGTACTTTTCTATGCTATCACTCCCCAGTCTTGCAGTAATGTACCTTTGGAGGAGGAGAGGTCATACAGGCACCAGAATTACCATTGTCAGCCACTGGAGCTGTAAGACTCACTCTGACTTCACACCCTGAACACATAGCCCATATATACGTACTGAAACTCCTTCACTACAACAGTAATCTCCATTCTCTCCGGTTTCTCTGTTTCTACCTTTTAATTTCTTTAACATATTACATCTACATTCAGAGGGAAAAGTAGGGTGAGAATGCTAGCAGATTTGTATTGCTAACAGTATGTTAGGACAGTTATTATTATTTAGAAGAATTTAGAAAACAGGCTCAATCAGTTGAGCTTTATATTTCTAGATGACTTAGTTTAGAAGATCTGAAACTACTCTAACCTTTACAATGTCCTTTGTCCAGTGCAGGTATTTTTAATTGTCTATATATCTGCTGAAGCATGATCTAGAAGTTACCTTTAACATACTCCTAGGGCTTAGGTTTCAGTTACATCTCAAGTGCAAAGCAAAGGCTGGCACTTGCCAACTGCTTTTTTCAAGTCCCTGATCCCTTGATTTTTATTTTTTCATGCTTTTCCTAAATACCTGCACTTCAAAATCTACTTGTAATCTTCTGATGATGATATAGAAGCCTTCCCTTTCATGGAGCAGGAAATCTTTAGGTAATACAGTGGAGTTCTTTTGCAGACCTGGACAGAACACCGTATGGGCTTGCTCTTCAATTCACAAGTAGCATGTACTAAATCAGTGACGGTTTGTGTTACCATCATGTATCCACAAATGAACCTTTAACAAATCAAGGCTTCCTTATCAGGCTGTTGGCTAAAGAACTGTCCTTTGCAAGATATCAAAGAGATACAGATTTGTAAGTGGTAAAACTAGATCCTGCTATGTGTATGGACCTCTTCTGGGACTATGTGCCTTCTCAAAATTTTGCATGTGTGAAAAATCTCACTTTGTGTAATTAATGGTTATACTGTAGAAAAGATCTTTAAGCATGCTAAATTCCAAACTCTGTGTGTGGTAACTGGACTTAGGAACATTTAAATTAAACTGCTCCCATGTGTTGCGAAGGTCATTTAGGAAAGGCTGACATCATGAGTGATTCATGTCTGCAAAAACAGAGCGACTGACATACTATCACAACATCACTTGAGATGAAAGTCTTGGCTGTCAGAGCATTTGGTGAACACGCTGCCAGGACTTGGTGGAACTTTGACATCTGTGATGCAGCCCAAGGGGAATTTCAGTTTGCATATTTACATGGATGATCAGATGGTACTTCATCAGCCACAGTCCATCTTGCAATGAATTTTTTTTTCTATTTCCACTATATAGTGGAGTTAGGGCTTAACTATATCTCTGACTTGGAAAATCAACTCTATTTGCAGTAATCTCACCAGCTGCTAACATGTTTGGATAGTCACTTACCAGACTCTAAACAACTTCTGAAATGTGGCTGGTAACCATGTGCTAATACAATCTTTTAGTGAGTTCTTTGCTTCCTTTTTTGGACAGTAACTTGTCGATTACACATCTACAGCGACAGTTTAAAGAAGATCATGAAAGATTATCAGTTCACTCCACTTGACTTGTTACAACAGTGGAGAAAGCTAGTTAAGGTAGGTATCAACAGGTGCTTTTTGGTGTCAGTGGACATAGCTAGAATGCAGAAGTATTCAAAAGCCTGCCATGAAAAATGTGTCTTACCTTTTTCTGTTTATGATACTGACTGTTAGATAGCAGTTGACAGTAGTTTGTGATGTCAAATCAGGACTGAAGCAAAGATTCCTCCCAAATGGGGTTTTTTTGGTAGCATCCTCCAAGGCAGCTATATGCTATGTGTTGGAATATAGCACCTTATAGTAGTCATAGGTATTAGGCATTCAGGATGTAAAATTATTTTAAAAGTCTTGGTTTCTTTCAAAAACTTTCCCTTGCTGAAGACTTTTATGTCCTGTAGCTATGTCAGGGAGAAAGCAGCAGTTTATCAGTCAACTAGATAACACTTTAGACAATGTCTTAAAATGGCTTATTGACAGTCGTCTTCAGGTGAAATAGCTCCTGATGAGTTATTGAGGGCTGATGCTAAACATCAGCTGTATAAGGTTGCTTCCATTTTTTCAAGCCATTAATGAGAATGAGAAAGCTGAGATGGGATTTACCTTGGCAGCTTGGTATTCAACCTTGCTCAACCCCTGCATTAGTTCTGCTCTTGTGTTCACAGCCATTCCAGCTCTTCTACCAAAATAAATACTTCATGCAGCACTCGGCAGAGACATGCCACGAAAGGTTTCTTTTCAGTGGGGCAGAGCTTAGTGAACCACATCATGTCCCCAGAGAAATGGCAAAAATACCCACTTCCATGTTGAAACAGAATGTGGTATCTCAAGCAAAATCTCCACAGCCAGGTGATTCTGCTCCTCTCCCATCACCAAGTACATCCCAAAAAAGTGGGGGTTTCTTTTTGTCTTGTTCTCAGTCACTTGTTGCTTATATACAGTGTTCCCTGAGCAGAAAATACATGGTTAAGCTCTACGCTATTTGCCACCTGCAGCATTAGAAGGACATCAACTTTGAGAATGTTTGTAGAAAATTCTCCTCTATATGCATGCTGCTTTAAGAGCCCTTTCAACAGGGTCACAGCCAGCCCTTTAGGAGATCCGTTATGAGCTTGAGTCTTTGGCAACAAGAACATGATTGATATCACTTGTAGTCTTACAGGTTCCTGTGGTGTGACTTGAAGCCTCCTGATGCTTTTTGTTAGTGTAGCAGTCACAGCACTACATTTCATCAGGCACCCCAACAATGGAATTACAATCTTGTGCTAAGATGTATAGACCATGACAGAGTTTTCTACCATTCATCCCCTAGGAACAAAGAGAAAAAACTTGCAATTAAAACATCTCTTAACGTTTCAGGAAAGAGAAAGCGTATATCAAGGTTTCCAACAATAATATCGCCAAATTATTTAGTTACCAGGTTAGAGGGCAGTGTATCTTCAGCTTGAGGTCCCAGCAGAAGCAGCTGATCCATTCCTTTTGAAATGATGTGGTCTGATTAGATGGGCTCCCTGATCTCATATTCTTTTTTTACACCAGCTTTTCTTCTTGCCTCGGAACTTCCAGTGTGACCCCACTCTATTGCCATTTAGTGTTTTCATTATTTAAGTGCATTATTAAGCACTACCTGCATGGCTTCAAATGCTGCAAGGCTAATCCAGCCTTCTACTGCTCCCCTTACATCTCCTGATAGGCCAGGTGGGAACCCCTCACTGGCTTCCTATGCCACCAAAGCTTCCAAATACCCAGTTTAATCTTTATAAATTGGATCACTACATAACAACCCAGAAAGCATCACTGTCAATGTGTGACCCTCCTGTGTGTTGTGTTCCAATGGCCTTGTTATGCTCTGTTTTTAGCTCACTTTCAGACTGTGGTTGTCCCAATTCCACTTTCCCTCTTTGTTTGGTCCAGTACATCCATTACAGCTGGTAACGGGCCTCTGAGTTTGTCATTGCTCAATGAATGAACCACCTTAATAATGTTTTTGTAAGTTGCATGGAGAAACCCTGTTGTGCCTTTCCTCCTTTACTCCTTCTGCAGTAAGAAGCTTGCATAAATTTTAGTGCCAGTCACACATGAATAAGACTCTTTCAGTGCCATAAAAAAAAAGTTATTGAAAGGCCAGTTATGAAAACAACTTTAATTTCCCTTAAATTCAGTGGAAGCTGTATATATTCATTTTATCTCTGGATCAGCCCTTTAGCTAGTAGAAGTTATTATTTAGGTGCTGTTGTTGTGCTGTACATTTTGAGTGAATACTTCTTTCAAGCAAAACTGCATAACTGCATGAATTTCAATGTATGGATTGAGAAATGTCAACAGAGAAACACACTGAATATTTCCAAAATTGTTTTAACCCATAAGTGGTTAATGTTAACATTTGTCTAGTACCAATAAAGTTAAATTTATGTGGTACGTAATTTAGGAAATTGAGTAGGCAGAGAGCTGGTGGATGCCTTCTGAGCTAAAAAAAATGTTCACTTTCCGTTAAACGCTCACACACATTTGTCATAGCAACCTCGAAGGTGGCCATAATGCTAAGCAAAATAAACAGTGCTAGCATAATGTTCACTGTAATAACATGTCTCATGAGCTAGTTCAGTACTCCTTTTTATTACCTTATTTTCATTGCTCATTCACTGTGTTGGAGTTCTGTTTTGTGGTTTAATCATTATTACATCATTTTCCTTTCTTAATTTAAATCTGCTGCCCTTTTCCTGTCATTCCATGCCACCTCTTTACTACGTGCACGTATCCCTCTTAACTTGCTTTATTTCTTAATAGTGAGTTCTCCACTCTATTAGTTCCCAGTAAAGACTAATAGTTGATAAATTTTGTATAAATCTAACTAGACAATACCCTCTCATTAGGAGTAAAAAAAAAAAACATGAAGGATTAACAGGAAAAGTGCAATACAGTTAACAAAGTATGACAACACAAAACGCACAGAAAGGTTAATCAAAGCCCAACATAGTCACATCTATGTGAAACAAAACAAAATTCTGAAGTTTATAGCTAACGCTCATTGAATTTCATAAATCATAATCAAAACACACAATATTTTGCACAAATCATGAAAGCAGAGAAACTGTTCTCTATTCCAGTCTTCTTCTATCCCCCTCTTCCTTTTGTAGACAAAGAAACCTAGGTAAAATTAAGCATATCTACAGAACAACATACCAGAGATTTCCAGCAGATGGGCAATTGCTACTCTATGTGCCTTCCCAGTCACTCCCAATGCATATGGCAAGATCTCCGCTGATCCTCCCTGGGAAAGGCCACCTGCCAGGTCAGGACTGAAAAGGGACAAGGCTTCAGGGCTGGCACCCTATTTTACTCTTTTTACCCTTTAATAATCAACATAATGAAATGACTGAACTGCTTTTTCTTAAGCAGCATGTATGTACTGTATGAACAGAAAAAAATTAAAATACTCTATTACCCTTTTCCCTAGGAAAAACATGCTAGTTCATCAAACTGGTAGCTACTTCTATCAGGTAATCCTCATCTGAAAGATGAAACTCTGTTCACCTCAGATGGCTCATGTAGAAGAAAAGAAATATTCAGTTTTCAAAACCCCTTCTGAGTCCCTTTCAATCAATTCTATGTAAATTTGGAAAAATAAGCAGTTTTAGAAAGGTTTCATATTGCCCATCCTCTGATATTCTGTCCAAGTCTCTGTGTATAAATGTATGAAGAAATGACCCTTGTCATGTCCAAAGTACATCTTATGTTTATCCACAGTGCTATATTCATGGCAAGACTATGTACAAGTGATGTAGAGTCCTCCAGCTTTTAATGAACAGCAGAAGGAACCAACAGGATGACAAGAAATCAAATTTAATGATACATTATCTATATTTGCTTTATAAAATCCCAAAGAAAATATCAAAATCCTTCCTCCCAACCAAAAATATAATCCACAGAAAAGGTACTTGTTTTCAGGAGCTTTCGCCAGGTGCTAATGCTTCATCTTCCATAATTACTGACGCAAGTGGTGAAATGCACCTAAAGCAGCAAAGTTGCTCTCATTTAACTGTCTGCACTGAAATGTGATATCGTTGTTATTATTGCAATGGTTTTGTGGTTTCTCCCTTTTCTCACTAATCCCCCTCTCTCTGTGCAATGCTCATCTACCAGAATAATGGGGAGGAAAAACCATTATGCAAAATGTATTTCCAAAGGTCTATCTGCATGAGTAAGGACTTGCATGCAAGAATGAAGATTGAAAGTCTGGGTCAAATTTGGCTAAAGCATGATAGCTTCATTTACAACCAAAACAAACAAAAAACCCCCACTTTCTTATTCTAGATGAAAAGGAAATCCATATAAGCAACAGTCTATAAATGGAACAAAAGGTCTTTACTGATATTTTTTCAGCAGTACAATGTGACAATTCATTTATGGAATTGGGTTCATTTTGAGTATATACACCCTAACCTTTTCATGCAATGGTATTCTGAAGAAAATAATAGATTAGCCAAGAGCTGGTGGGCTAATGGTGTTTGTCTTTGTTTTATGATGTTAATTAGGTTTACTTGATTGTCTGCCATTTACCTCAGACCACAGGATTAACTGAATGCCCTTCGTATTAACTCTCTCATCAAATAATTATCATTACTTTTCCATGCAGTATTATTACATACATTTACTTTCATTTCCTCCAAATATTGAATAAAAAGTGTATTCATTATATAACGTATTTACTCCTAGAGTCATGAAGTCATGAACTCATTTTAAGGACTGAGGAAAAGAAGCAAATACAAAATGATTATGGGCAAGACATGCTGTCTGCCTCAGCAGTCAGTTTAACGTCTATCATGGAGAAATGTATTTTCCAAGGCCAATTGTGGCACAAGTATTTTTAACTTGCCCTTGCTTACACTGGTTTAAATCTGGAGTAACTCACTAAAGTTAGAGAGTAGAAGCCTGGATGAATTCCACAGAGTGAGACAAGAATTTGGCTGCTAGCATATAAAGCTAAAGCTGTTAATTTTCCTTTTGATTCTAGAGTTGGTCATTTCTTTATAAATGTTTACTACAGTTGTAGTACCTAGGAAGAAACTTATTTAACATTTTCAGCTGAAAATATATTTTCTCCTCCTGAAGCCTACATCTCAAGAAGGTGTCTTATTCTATCAAGCACATTAAGCTCTCTCCCTTTCTGTACAGCTGTACTGCCTCTACACTTCTCAGTCTTACCAAGGGGTTTCCTTCACAATGCTTCCAGGAAGTAAGGATGTGATAGTATTCCCATTTCATGGACAGCCAACTGAGTCTCATAGGAATTGTGGGTTAAATTCAGAGCAAGGATTTTTTCCTCAAGTGTCTCTGTAGGCACTTACAGACACATTCAGCTGCCTTACCTACTCAACACGGAAAAGCACCTGAAGTCACTCACTATTTAATATTTCCTGTGTGAAGTTATATTTTCTGTTGGACAGACATACAGGTGCATCAAGTTGTGACCATACCAAACAACGAACTGCTGGGCAGCTCCGGAGCTCTGTCAGGATTCACAAAACAGAGGATCCTCATCCTTTTTCATCCATGATTCTTGACTTACTACCTAAATCTGGAGTATAAATTCTCCAGTAAGATGGGCATACAAGGTGGTCCCAATAGTTCAGCCTGTCTAACCCCTTGGGCTGTGGGTCCTAGGCTTGGTCCCCAACAGCACTGGTGTGGTTGCTCCTAGGTGACTGCTCCATCCACCAGGTGCTCTGACAAATTTATTTAGTGGAGTTTGCTTTCTATAAAACACATACTGCTGTGCCAAAAAGGCACACTTTCAAGGCATGCAGCTGGGCAGGGGAGGACTAGGTTCTAGAAATTTCTCTGTGAAACCAATTTATTCATAACTGATGATCTTCAAGAAGAGGGCTTGCCTCAGCCTGTTGGCTACACAGTAGAGGACTGAATTTGGATCTCCCACGATACACAGAATGCTGGAATAGTGAGTTGAACTGTACCACCTCTAACCTTCTTAGCTATTAAAAAAAGAATTTGACTGTTACTTAGAAGAATAACAGTGACACTTAGATGAGCCCACCCCTCAGTGTGTCCTACTGGATAACCAAGCTATCTGTTGCTCAGATCACTCAGTCCTATGAACTTCAGACTTCTACATCTAAGTCTTTTCATGCTTTATGGAGTATAGGCTGGGCACTTACATCAAGGCACACATTACAGCTGGTAGCATGCACACCCTAGCTGAAGATTTGATCACCTTCGTTAACTTGTCTGCAAGAAGACTGACAGAGCTGAAAACTGACCTGAAAACTCTGCTCCAGTATGTTATCCTGATTCATCTCTTCTGTCCACCATAGTTTTCCTCTTGAAACATAGCAGTGTCTCAGCGGAATCACAAACTAAAACCATTTTTTTTCCATCTAAAAATACTTTTTCACTACCTTTGTTTTATCTTTATTTTTAGAAAGACAGTGAGGAGCACCAACCCTGTGTGAGAAAGGAGTGGTGAAAAGATCTTTAGATGCCCACATGGTGTACTTCATCTGTCTTAGAGTAAAGGAGCCTTTCCATTGACATCATGGGACTAGAGTGGGCCATTGACAACTTGTATACTTTGCACGTCCTGTGATTTGTAAGTGTTTCCAAGCAAAGAGCTTCCGGTCTGGCAAGATGCTGAACTCTTCATCTTAGTAAAGCCAATAGAAAACAGCATACCTCAAGGTTTGGTCGTGTCTCAACAGCACTTACTTTTTTGATTCATCCTTATGATTGGAAATTTTCTAGGTAGGCTGGTGTCTGATTGGGTGTCTATATTGTAAAAAATAAAAAAAGGATGAGCAAAATCTCCTACAAGAGATTTTATATAATACTAACATGTGTACAGGTGCCATCTAACGATGGGAACCAATAAGGGGGATGATAATTTGTGAAGATCAGCATCAAGAGCTAACATAAAAGGTATTAAAAGTAAGTTTATTGCTAAAATGAGGCGTTTGAAAGACTATTAAGGAATATCATTCTCAGATAAGGGCCTGAATGGATCTACATATGGAGCTAAATGTAGCTGTGTGTATGGGGGTTACAATGAAAATCAGTTAAGTTGTGAAGCAAACTGATTTACTAGTTTGTTTTTATTTACTATTGTATATGCTGATGCAGAACTCAGAAGATCTACTGAAGCAAAAAACACTCTAAAAACACACCTGAACAGAAAGAGTTAGAAAAAAAATAAGGGGCAAAAAGTATATTTTTAAAGTAATATAACTAAAATTATAAATAACTTTAATTTAATACACTTTTCTCCCTAGAAGTCCTTTCCATTTCACCAAGGGAAGGCTACATAATAATTGCTGTCTACAAAACCACTCTGTGCACCTCTATATTGTGTGTGTAGACAGTATACAGAGCACCATCTACTGACATACAAAGAGCATGAAATATTCTTCCTTCCTAAATCATCTTCACTGCAGCTCACAACTGTGATTTTAGTCTTCCTATGACTCCAGACAGTACATGTCCTGAATGTGATGATTTCTGTGAGTAATCACATCATGTATATAGTAATAAAAATGTGAATTTAAAACAAAAAAAAAATCTTCTTGCATTGGCAGGGAGAATAACATGCACTTGCAGAGGCCATAATCTCTCATTCATTTTCTCAGTCTGAATAATTTACACCAAATCCCATCTTGGATGAATTCATCTTTCATGACAGTAGTTAACTTTGCTTGCTTGTGGGAAGAAACAGTAGAAAGTAATATGTTACAGAGATCACTGTATCTGCCTTTCCTGTTAAGCTGAATTTAAAGATTTTAGTAGACTATTTGAGAGCTGTTGATTAAGTACCGCTGTCCTTACTTCACTCGAACAAGAGGAAGCGGTGTATTTCACAGTTCCTATTCCTCTGGCTTCCTCCAGACACACTGAAGTTGAAATTTGAGGACGGCTTGTAGCAGTTTTACTGCTGTCACCCTCCAGATACAAGCCTGTGTCCCTGAAGTGGCTCAGATAACAGTAGTTTACTGATAGAAGATAGTGCAGCTATGTGAGAGCTCTATAGAGCTCTGTGGGCTAAATGTTTCTAATGTAGATTTTTTACCCCTAGTTTTAGAGAAATGAAATGCAGCTCCACAGAAAGAATGTGTGAATGACAAAAGATGTCTTGGAAATAAAAAGGAAATTGAGTCTTCCTTACTTCTCTGTTCCATAGTAAATTAAATTTTTTAAAGATCAAATAAAAAAACAATAAAGGGAGCAAGAAATGCAGATACTTTTCCCTATTTGTGCAGTTTAGCCACTAGTTACTTGGTGTATGAATTAGCAATGCAAATAGTGAGAAGGAGAAGAGTATTTACAGAGTAGCTGGAGGATTTGTGGAAGCCGTCACGCACACATGATGACAGTGTCTTGGTTTCACCCACATTACTCCCTCTTCTCAGTTACAAAGCCCCTAACTCTTTGAGGAGCAGCCATATGGTTAGGGAGAGGGGAACTGATGCTGCACAGACAGAATTTGGGTTTTTTTCTCTGCTCTCAGACAGAGATCTCCTTGGGGACAAGCTGGGCTTAGGTGGTTGCATAATTTTGCTTTATTTCCTAAGCAATTTTTTGCAAGATCCTTTTCAAAGGCTTTCACAATTCTACTTTTCTTAGTTTATAACCTTATCTTTTGGTTTCTGTCTTTAAAACCCATGTGAAGGTATGCTGTTGGCAAAAATCTGGCAGTTAGCAAAGGCAGTCCTTCACAGCATAGCCAATATTTTAAAGGATTATACTAATATTAAGAGGACGCACAAAAATCGTGCTAGATTCTTTCTGAAAGAATTGAAAAATTTCTGAGCTTCCTGAGTATTCCCTGAAGGCATTTACAAAGAAAGTAATTTGCAGATGACCCTTCTAATTTCATCTTTCCAACAGTATGTTGAAGTCATCTGAGATTTATGCAATGCAGACATCTGGGGAAAGGGAGAGGAGACTCTTCTTAAAGATCTTCAAGGGTGATAATAATTATTGTTATTATGTGTTACCAGTAAGATCAGAAATATATCAGAAGCCTTCTAAGAGCATCAGCTGTGATGTTACCATTTGAAATTGGAACCCAAAAAGGAAAGCAATAAATATGGTGGAAGGTCAGAGGAAGAATTTGGCACTGTCAGAATGGACTGGGTCTGAGCATTTTTTGTGATGGGGAAAAATAGCCATTAGAAAAATGATTGTTGCTATTTATGAACATCAGGTTGCTAAGTGACATCATGTGATGTTCACTGCTTCATCGGCCACCCACAGTTCTCAAGGAATAGCAACAGAGGGGGTGAAAGGGGAGAAAGCAAACCAAAAGGCTGAGTTACTATTTTTAAAAAAAGGCCTACAGTTCAAGGCAAAGCAAAATAAGCTTTCTAAAAATACCTTCTTTCTTTTTCTAGGAGAATCCAATAGAATTAGGTTAAGAACTTTTTACAAAAGCAGTACATAGGTGAATCATTTGAAAGAGAGAGCCTAAGAACCAAAACCTACCCCCAATCTCAAATATAAGTTAGTGACCCGCTTTTATATATATGTACGTATATGTATGTATGTGTGCACGTATGTGTGTATTAAATTTTCTGAGAGGAAGACTGTATGCATTAAAGACCACGTCATACATTTTTAATTGCTTCTAATGTTTTCAGACTTCAATCATTTGGGCTCAAATGCTTCATGCTCCTTTAATTTACTCATTTTTTTATTACTTCAGCCATGTCAGCTCAGCTGCTTCACATAGATTAGATTATTTAAGAACCATTTCACTGAAACTTTCGGACTTCCCTTGCTTTGCAGTGTCTTGAAATTCATGAGGGGAAGTGGGACAAGGACAAGATTGAGATGGAGAGGAGAAAAAGGCTGGTTCAAACACCTCAGGAAAGCATGCATGAGAAACTGATGAGCGTGGATGTAGAAACAGAGAAGATGGAGAAGCAACAGACTGGACAATTCATTTTCTGTTGTCTTGTAAGAAAACCTCTAATGGTATGGGTTGGAGGCCACCATCCAAATCCTCACTATTTCCTATTTTGGATACTCCTCGCACTCAGGACTTGAGAGGCATGGGACATAAAGCAAGCATGCTCAGCCTTTCTAGCCAGTGTATCTTTTTAGTGGTTAATATTTAGTAATTTTTGTAATCTTTTTTTTTTTTTTTGTGATTTCCCTTTGATGGCTTTTTGAATGCTTTACTCTGGGACACAATCGTTCATCTTAACTTTACTGATGCTTTGCTTTAACCTTCAATACTAATATATAAAACGATCAAAAATATATCTATCCCCTAAACGTCCCTTCTCCCACCCTCTCATAGCCTCCTGTTGCCTCTCTCCTCTTCAGATTCTTTCAGTCATGTTATCCAACTCTGGCATTTTTCATTTTTAATGAGCATAAGTACAACAGGTTATTAATTTGATGTCTGTTGTCCAGAGAAAACCATTTAGGATATTGAATTAATTTTATCTGTTCTCATACACAGTGACTAGAAAGGAAAGGCAATTTGGTAGTAGTGAGTACTGGGATAAATGTGTTAGCCAGGTGAGTTAGGGGGACTGTTTATTGGTTTTTTCCTCACAACATGACTATCAATAAGTACCTGTTATTGATACTACATCATTATTAACTTTCTGAATTAATACGCACAGAGGTGAGTAACCTGTTTACAGTTTCAGAATCACAAGTTTATGCTGATTTACATTCAGATCACACTTTGACCTGGAGCTTAATTCGCTATCTAGAAGGAAATTTCTGTCAGCGAATGCAAAACGTCAGGTTCTAATCTTACTTGTTGAAGCCTTTCCATTACCAGGCTCCCTGAAAACTGCTTGTGTAGCACTACTTCTTTAAATTAGAAGTGTGTCTTTTAGAGAGGGAAAAGCAAGAATTTCAGAATTTCATTTCATGCACACTTCTTTATTGACATTTTCATTTGTGCTGTTGAAAAAAAAAAACAACCAAAAAACAAACCAACAAAAAGACAAATATGCCCTCAGTTCATTTTCCCATGCTAACAGAGTAGCTTTTTTTTCTGTGGCAAACACACCTTCCAGACAGGGAGTTGCTTTCGGACTTTAGCGGTTCACTCCCTTCCTGTTTGAGACCAATTACGTCTCATTTGCAATACCATTAGTCAAGGAAGTGGCTATCCTGAGGTCACTTCTCAGCCCACCCTTCCTAAATGGCACTGGTATGCCTTTCTTCCAAGCCACCAGCCGTGAGGTTGGGCCCTCTTTGTGGTGTAGGCTCCTCCAAATGTACAAGCAATGTAAACCTTTCAGCACTGGCCGCAACTAGTGCAAGTTGAAATCCTCCAAACTAATTTGAAAGCTGTGGTTTGAAAAATGATCCTGGCTATTTATTAAAACAGCAAGCATGATCAGACCAAGCCAACTTGCTGGTTTAACAGATGGAAGCTTGTTAAAAATCTTTATTCCAATATGTTAAGAATCCAGTTTTGCTACAAATTGTGAAGTATGACTTGTGAGTCAAGCCCCAGTGGAATGGATGTCTCATACTTTGAAAGTCTCAGCTTTACATTCAAGACCCAACATTTGCCACTTTATGATGTTTTGATTTGGGTTTTTTTTAGAAGTAAACTATTCCCATAATTTAACAATATCCCATGTTTCCTGTCTTTTATTTTAACTAGGACAAATATTCTTTACATTTTATCAGTTGAGGAGAGCATGATGATTATTATTGTTGCTTAAATTTATTAAGTTCTGGTGTACCGTCTTTACTAGTCAGATAACACTGGTTTTTACACCTGAAGCACAACAAGTTTTAAGTGACTTCCCAAGGTCACACTGTGTACATGACTAGCAGAGAAATCATTTTGTCTTACTAAATGCAAAAGACCTTCCCTTCTCCAATATTTGTTCTTCTCATCAGAAAGAAGCTAACAGGGTGAAAAAACACAGAGAATTCACTTAACTGTGGGAAATCTATGGAAGAGAGAAATGAGTAGTGATAACAAAAAAAGAGTTGTGAGCTAAAAGAGGGAGCTTTTGCAAATCTATACACCTGAATTCCCTATGGAGGCAGTGTAGTGCGTGCCATCACACACACGCTTTCGTGGAGAAGTCTGAGCCTTACAGTCTTATTGACATAGGTTGTGGGGACTGGTAGCAGGTTTCTAACCTCAGAGAATCCCTCCCAGGCAACTCACACATCTGGTCACATGCTTTCTTTGCCATTTAAATATTCAGCATATTTTAATTAAATTGGTATTTGCAGAAGAACTGTCATAAGACTTTTCTCTGTTGTACTTTCTTGAAAACAGAGTAAGTATGAAACAGGCACCTATGACTACATCATACATGAGTAAAACAGCTTACAGTAAAACTCTGTGTACATTCATGAGATTAATTTTCAACCAGAAAACCTAAAAGCAGGAACACTTTGTGCTTGGTTTTTCACTCCTGTAACTCTAGTTTTGAGCTGAGATGAATAAAGTTACCTTTTAGTAAAACAAGTGAAAGAGAACAGAGAATGGCTGTAATACATGAAGCTTCTCACAGTGAAGCCCCACCACTTAACTTCTAAGAAATAATGTCAGTGTAAATCATGATGTGATGAATGCTTCACTGAAATGATTCATGCCATATGGTCTGAAGAGCAAAACGGGCACAGTTTATTTTTAAAAGAATGAGAAATATGAACTTGGAATATTCATTGCTTTGTCCTGCCAGGCTGAACATTTGCTGTAGCAGGGGCCAGACTTACTGCAGGTCTGTCTTTTTTTGCTCACTTAATATGTTGCACTAATTTGAGACTTCAGTCTCATTCATAATGGAATCATGTCCACAGAATTATGACCAGTACTCAGCAGCCTCTTCTGCAAACAAATGTTCACTGGGCACCTACAGACTAAATCATCTTCTCACTTTCTCTTCAAAAAAAAAATCCATGAGAAACTTCAGAAGTAAATAGTCTTCACGGTGTAATGACTATCTTGGTAGTGAGAAGACAATTAAATCGAGTCCCCTGACAGAGGTGAAAGGTGATGGCAGTTCCATGAGTCACTCAAATTTCCCTTTTGTAAAGCTGCTAATGGTCAACACCTTTCTTGCTATATTGTTGCATATTAATATATTCAGTGTGAGACTCCACTTAAGCAAAAAGAAATCTAGGTTCTTTCAACAGTCTCTTGTACATCTCTTTCAACACTTCTCTTGTAATGCACTACCAGAAAAAAACAGAAGCAAATGAATGTAGATACCTGGTCTGCAACAAATTATTTCTTTTTCTCAGTGATGCTAAAAGGTATGAGCATAACTCACTGAAATATTTAGGCCCCACACCTGCTCCTTCTAATGTAAATGACAAAAGTCTCAGTAACTTCAACTATGTGCAATTAAGTATATAACAGTACAGAGCTAGACTGTGCCTTATTCATTTCATTCCAACTCAAGGACAATGAAGAGCCCCTGTCTCCTTAGACAAGTACTGGAAAAAGAGGACTAGTCAGTATGTTGCAGTCATT
Source organism: Strix aluco (assembly GCF_031877795.1). NCBI lineage: Eukaryota > Metazoa > Chordata > Aves > Strigiformes > Strigidae > Strix > Strix aluco. Next base: position 97,078,070 of record NC_133934.1, on the reverse strand, counting down.
GTGCAAGGTGTTGCTGGCTGCCCGGTTCTGACTAGGCAGTCAGCACCCAGCTCCCCACCACTTGTGCAGAGACATGTGTCCTGAGAAAGTAGTTTGAGAGCAGTCCATTTTCAAGAAATAGAAATTTTCATTCTGCAGAATTTATCACTGTGCATAATTTCTCAAAATAATTCATTTTGGACTGAAAACTTTAATGTCACTACTTCAGGTGGCTCAATTTGGTCTGGGAGATGTTAAAAGGGTGATTTCTAAATCAAATGTTTATCATGGGAGGTCACCTTCAACTTCAGTAGGGTAACCCTTAAACTGATGGACAGGATTCTTGTAGCTAGTATAAATCTGCTCAGGTTCGGTGAAGTTAGCATAACCATCATTCACATTTACTTTGTTTGCAAGATTGATGTAATTTATATATAGATCAATTTTAACTTGCAGTGCGGTTCCACAATGGCATAAGTAAGTTGATACTGTCTGGGGTGGGTACTCCCAAATCATCCTTAAAGATAAGTGTTTACAGAAGGATTAAAAGCTATTTAACATTAGTTTTTAGCAAGCAAGCTACACTTGTTTAAATGTCAGTAAAAAGACTGAAGAACAGTGCCTATTTTTTTTTAATAGGTTAAAAAAAGGGTCAGTAGTTTTTTTACGGATGGAAGTTTAATAGGTTTAACCTGCATAAATTTAAACTGATAAAAAAAATCTGTAAAGAAGTTACTTCATTTTAACAATTAAACCTGTTATTGATCTGTTTTAGACATAATTAATATAAGTGTCTTATATCAACTTAAGCATGCATAAAGTGCTGTCTTTTCTCAATCATTTTTAAACTGTGCACATACAGTACAACATTCATGTAGGCAATCGTGTTAGAGGAAAGCGTTTATTATGCAGTATATTCAATTTCTTCTCCACTCCTATGATCCCCTCTAGTGGTCAATAATTGCTAAACGTTCCTTAGTACTACAAATTATTTGTACCTCTTCTGCATTAAAACAGAGTCTGTTTCCTCCTCATCTGAATTCAAGAGATCTGTTTTTTGATTCCTGTGCTGCATATGAGAAGGACAAAGCAACCAAATCTTTTGAAACGTGCAGCTAGGCTACCCACAGGCAGTTTTACTTTCCCTACTAACAGCAGATAGATTGTGCACACCACATACAACCACGAGCCTGCTCTGCTGGCAGCACAGACCAGGAGGTGACTGCTCTGCTGCAGCAGTAAGCAGGACCCCTCCACCCTTGCCACTAGGCCGTATGAGAATGCCCAGCGTTCACTTGCAAGCCTGGCAGTAGGAACACTTCTTGCGCAGTTTTGAATAGCATCACAACACATGACTTGTCATAGTCATACGAGTAGTTCGGTAAGTGGTGGAGATTTACCTTAGTTTAACATCAATAGAAAACTGAGTTATGTATTTTGGTTTTTAGTAAGATTACAGGCAACTTGTCATTGTAGGGATTTAATAAGAATTGCAGAAGACCTATCCCCCAGATTCCTACTTTCACCTTGCTTTCAACTCAGGGTACTTTCCAATATATTTAAGAGAGGTGTAGGCACCTCCAGCCACATGCTCAATTAAGATGCCATTTCATATCAGTTCAAGTTGATTCAAGCCAGTGCTGATCCTGTGCTATCTTCATTTTCTAACCTTGGTTGTGGATTTCTACTCCTTCCTTGTGCTAGCACCAGGACTCAGCTGACCGCTGAGGGAGATGGCTAGCTGGCAGACTAGTGAAAAAGAACTCCTGACAAAACCCAAAAAGCTCTAGGGCACTGATGACCTACTTGAAGCCACATACACCTTTCACGTGAAAGTAATGGCTGTATGCTGAGATGTCTTCCCTTGGTGTTCTTGTTTATATATTACAAAGGGCACGGGGAAAAGGCAAAGTCCACTCCTGTGGGAGTAGGCTGCTACAAAATATTTTTAGCCAGCTTTATTGTGATTTTTCTTCCTCCCCCAGGGATGGGAAACTCAGGAATGGACATGGAGAAAGGTGTAGGCTGAATGAATGGCAAAGTTGTGAGAAGGTGTTAGGCAACCTAAGTATATGATCACAACCAAAAATGTCTTCAAATTGTGAGTCTCAAGATACAATTTGTGAAATTCAGACTTGTATTTCCTCATATACATAATATCTCTACAATACAGAAAAGTACGGATTTTTTAAAAAAATCTTAAAATTAAAAGAGTGATTGATGCATGTGCTTGGCTATCATATATATGCATTGTTATCAAAAGACAGTAGGAGAAATTACTAGTTTATGTACTGTCCTGTAACGTAAATTAGCAAAATACACTTAAGGCATGTAGGAAAATTTACAGAGAGAGACCCAAGGAATAATGCTGCCACCTACTTGTACCACACAGTACCTCTTAAATTATCAGATTACTTTTTAGTTTTGATAGATGTTTTGCTAGTTTCACCTCCAGTTGTTCCTAGTTCTTTTTCTTAGCATGCACTGTTGGGTGCTATGAAAACTACTCGGTTTCTCAGAACAGCTGTACAGTGATGATTCACTGTGGGTAGCATAAAAATACAACTTTAGAAAAGAAAGGGAAAGAAAACTGGCTATTTCTATTTCTGTGTATCTTTTCTCACTCAATTGGACACCGTTAATTGGACATTAATGTTGTTCATATAGGAGTAAGAGTTCTTATTTTCACAGTCTCCACTCTCAGATGCATGCTCCTTCATTTAGAGAAATTACTGTTAACCCATTTGAAACAAAAATCCTCTTAAAGCTCAGTCATATGGAGCAAGACACAGCTGAGAGCTGTGAAAGAGATGGCTGAGCTACTGGCACTGATGTACAGCCTATGGTTGACATAAACCTATCAGACTTTAAGATGCCCTTCTTTCCACTGACTGCCATAAATAATGTTTTTAATTTCTACATTTCTGTCTGTGTGTGTGGGAAGATGTCATGGCTGTCTTGATTCTCATTTATTTAAAGCTTAGTACTCAATAAAGCCATGTTTTCTGCTAAATAGAAATAATTCAAAATTGTTGCTTCAGAAATTGTGGAGATTTCACTCATTAAGAATATCTATGTTGGAATTATCTCCATCTGATTGCATGCCTTTACAGGTCTGATTTTCTGAAGGTTCATGTAAGACAACACTGGTTAAAAAAAAAAAAAAAAAAAAAAAAAAGGCAGAATTTTCCTTCTAGCTAATAGGAAAGATAGGAGTCTAGGGCTGAGCTAGACAAAATCAAAAACTCTGAGGAGATAATGTAGCAATATTGTTTTAGAGGGAATTTGAGGGATGCTTCACCAGAACTGGCTGTGAGTGAGGGATAAACCAGGGATAGTTTGGGACCAAACACAAAAAAAGCTGGCACTTGTTTTTGCCTCTCAACATTGCAGTCACTAAGAAAAGCTCGGAAAGGAGAACCCAGACACCTCAAAATAGGAGACAAAAGAAAATCAAAGATCAGACAAAGTCACATGTTTTAGGAGACCTGCCTTTTTCCAGTTTTCCAGTTAATAGATCTAATAGTACTGAAACTGGAAATCCCTGCAGGTCACAGGACTGAAAAGTGACGTGCTCAGAGAGGGCCAGCGGGTCATCCCACCCGATGACACGCCGCACCAGCCCCAGGCTACAAAGCTTATGGCGCTGCCAAGGGCTTCCTCACAGGGGCCACGTCCGGCGGGAAACCCAGCACCCCTCGGGCCGGAGCAGCTGGCCCTGCTCACCGCCGCCACCACCGCCTGTGTCAGTCCCGCACCGCCCGCCCATCCCCGCTTCCCCCCCACATGTTACTGAAAATATCACGGACAACCTGGATTTTAAGCTCAGCCAGGCTCCGGGAGCTGGGCCCCGCCAGGCCCGCACCCCCGGGGCAGGGCTGAGGCCTCCCACGGTGGGAAATCGGGGGTACGGGCCCTGCAGCCGTGGTCTGCACCGCTTCAGGCAGAATTTCACAGTTCGAAATTCAGAGAGATCCCAGAATTACCGCAGAGATCCAGGCCTAAAAACCTGCTTTTTTGCACCACGTCCCAGGGAAGGCGCAGGGCAGGCTGTAAGAGTCTGCGGGCCGCAGAGGTGGCTCCCCAGGCACAGCCGTGCCCGGCAGGGCAGCCGTCCTCTCTCCCGGTCCCGTTTCTCCCGGTGGCTGGTACCCGGTGGAGGGGGGTAGGTGACGGGTGAGCCGACTGCAGCGGGCAGTGGTTTGGGGCCAAAGCCGGAGCAGGGCAGCAGGGACCGCGGCGGGGCCAGGAGACAAGCCCGCCAGGGAGGGGTGAGAGAGCTAGGACGTTCCTCCGTAATGGAGGAAAAGAAGGGCCGGCCGACACGGAAGGTGACCGCCAGCTACGTGCGACTCGGTGGCACCCCCGAGCGGTGAGGCAGCCGCCGGGAGACGGGGCGGGGGCAGCCGGGGCCTCCCGCCGGGCCCGGGGCCTGCGGCGGCAGCGGAACGCCGCGGCGGGCGCAGGTTGCGGCGGGCCGGTTTGAGGAGGGCACAGCGCGGCGGCGAGCCGCGGTGCCGGCATGAGGGAGCTGGCGCCCGGCCTGAAGATGGAGTGCGACATCTTGGACGCGCTGGAGGCCTTGGGGTAATCGGGGAGCAGCAGCGGCTCCCCCTCCGCAGGGCGAGCGGCCGAGGGGAGCCCGCCGCCGCGCTGCCCGGCCGTGTGCGGAGCGGGGCCCCGTCGCCGCGGGCGGGAGGCCGGGCCGGAGGCGGGGAGCGGAGCGGGGAGCCGGCGGGGGGACGGGCCCCGCGCCCTGGCGGGTGCCGCGGCTGGGCCGCTTGCCTCGCCCGGCAGCGGGGTCACGGCGCCTGCCCTGGGCTTGCCCGGTTGTAACGGGGGCAAGAGGAAGGAAGCGCGGCTGCGTGAGCGTTCCTTGGGGTACGGAGGGTTTCAAAGGGTGGTGGTTAGTCACAGGGGGGCGGCCAGGTCCCTTCCCGGTTCGTTCGAGCCTGCCTCCCGCCCGCCAAGGTGCTACAGAGGCAACAGAGCAGAAAGTATGTAGAATTTAGTTTGGTATTCAGTTACCTTATTGCCGGTACTCTAGGGCAGCGAGTTGTTAACGTTGGAAGGAAATTTGTTTGACTAGACGCTTGAATCAGTACTTGAATTCTTGGCTGTTTGGCGTGTATTGAGACACGAAACTCAAACGTGTGTGTGAAACCGTGAAAATGCCCATCTCCTATTCTCTGACAAACCATTTTGTTTATAAATTACCGCTGATTTTTTTGTGTGTTAAAGTCGGAATTATTCCTTGACAAAAGTAACTGAGATTAATTTCTTCCAGTGTAGTTACTAACCAGCTTACAGTAAAATGATTTAAAAATGTGTATAGTTGATGTTAAACTTGCTTCTTATCACTAATGTTTATCTCTGTGCAGGTACACGGGTCCCCTGTTGGAGGAGGAAGCCCTGAACAAAGCAGCAGAAAATGGATTGTCTTCTCCAGAATTTTTTGAGCTTTGCGTTTGGTTAGGTTCCCAAATAAAGTCACTTTGTCATATGGAAGAAAGCATCACTTCAACAGATGGTATATGAATGTCATTTTATTCAAGCAATTTAGTATGTGTTCAGTGGATTAGATCCCTGTTGTTCGGCTAATAGTGAAATTACAGCGTTGAAGTTTAGAAGATAGCTGAAAGGTAGCTGAACTGAGGTTGATATTTGTGTGTATGTGGCTCTTAGATTAAGGTCTTGTCTTGTGAAGATTCTTAAAAAAAAAAAAAGTGCTTTGGGGTTTTTTTTAGATCTACATAAATGTAAAAAGTACATTCATACATCCCATGAGTGGTTGTCATATGTAACCATATTTTGATGGCTTAAATTCCACTGCCTGGTATTTTCAGCTGATTGGTCCAGTGCAGTGTTGTGTTCAGTACTGTAGGTGGATACACGAGTGGCTCATTAGCACTACCTGATTCTGTGAGTGCTAGAACTTGGATGAGATTTTATATTGCTTATGTTTTCACAAAAAAAAAGTAGTAAAACTTAAACAACCACTGAAAGTAATGGCTTATGTCTCCTGTAACTTGTTCATCAGAAAACTGATTACACTGATACTCTGTTTTGTGACATAAGCTGTTCACTTCCTAGTGATGTTCATTTGCATTCATGTCTTCAAAGACTGCTGTAGCATCACCTTGTGCAAAGCATGAGTACAGTATTGCTGTAGCTATTAAAAGGCTTGTATGTAGGACTTCTTTAAGAAGAAAGAAAATGTTGTGAGTGTGGTAGGTGGTGAATCTTTGTCGGGGCTATTGAAACCTGCAATTCAAATGTGGAAGTTAAGAAAATTAGATTATACTTTGGTGTTTCTGTAAAAGTTCATTAGCTTTGCATTTATTTATTCCCATAGGTGATAAAGATATAGAGAGCTTCCAGCTTGAGATTAGTGGCTTTCTGAGAGAAATGGCTTGTCCGTATTCATCACTTATATCTGGAGACATCAAGGGCAGATTAAGAGAGAAGGAAGATTGTCTTAAACTCCTCTGTAAGTTATGACCATTTCTCCCATTTATAATACAGTATTTTACATGCATGCTCTGTCATTATTGTACAGTTTACATTAAATATTTCTTTATGTGTATTTAAGTATATGTGTATGATCATTACAACCTAGGTGAGCATGCATCAGCTCACTTGTGCAGAAGTGCAAAAACAGAAAACTATTAGGAAACTATTTTAGTAGAAACTAAAATTTCTTTATGACGTAGGCCTCCTGCTCTCTCTCTTGATTCAGTACCAGCTTAGCTGAAACTGAGACCTTGCTTCCCATGTTTCTGAGAGCTTTCTGGGCAGCCTAAAGGACAATGCTTTGTGATTTGAAGGTGCTGAAAGCAGGATTGAGAGAAGCAAAGTCTAGGTTTAAGCTGGACTCGGACAAAGGAGTAGCAGCAGGAACCAGTGTGATAATATGAAACTAGCCAAAGAACTAGGGGTCTGGTGGCAGAAATGAGTTAAACAGTTTAAATGTGAAGTGTAGACTGAAGATAGGAAGTCAGGTGTTAGTTCTGATAAAGTGTGGGAAACTGATACTCTCTAGGAGAGAACTGAGAAAGTCTCCCTTTTATCATGGTCCTATTATAAATGTATATATTGTATTTGTATATGAGACTGTGAATGCAGAAATATTCAAGTGTCTCTAAATCTGCCTTTATGACACTTTTCTCTCTAGTATTTCTAAGTACAGAACTTCAGGCTTTAAAGATACTGCACAGCAAGAAAATTAAAGGCTCTCGTTCAGAAAAGCACGATGAAATTTATCAGGAAGTGCAAGCTATTTGCAGTGCACTGGGCCTACCAAATTCCTCATCTTGTGATATTCCTCCCTTGTTAACCAATGTGGAACAAAAGGTATGGGCTTTTATGTGTTCTCTGTATTGTTAAACTGCAAGCATTATCTCTATAAGCATTCATCTTAGAGTTAAGAGCCCAACAGTCTAGTCAGTAAAAGCTCTGAGAAGTGCAAAGGAATTTTTATTCTGACAGCCAGTTTAGTGTCTAAGTTAAACTATTTTAGTTATGAGGTGAAGTATTTCAGCATTTCCCTGACGATCCGATGTACCTGATGAGGCAGACTTTGCCATGCAAATTTAAGGTATGTGTTGAAGTAACATAGTTTTCCCCATTCGAATGTGCTGCAGCAAGCAGAAGACACTGGGTAATAACTGATTGCGTATTTATGTACCTGTAGTCTTTTCTGGGATGTATTTAAATTTAATATCCAAAACTTAAATTTTTGCTTTTTTAGTTTATGAATTTCTTAATTGCAAATATTGATTTGTTAGTACCATTTCCTTAGTTGCAGAAGAGGATGAAAATGCCTGAATTATTGATAGCCAGTGAGTAAGCCAACTTAAACCTTCTTCAACAGGGTAGTTCTTGCAGTTGTGTCCCAGCAGTTTCTAACTCATGGATCACTGATGTGATCCTTAATCTGACTTCCTCACTGCAGAATGTAAATGGGCTCTTGGGGCAGAATTTATCTTCTCTGTCAGGCAGGTAAAAGTTTTGCTCTTTAATTCCCCCTAGTATTTGGGGAGAGAGTGGGTGACCAGTCCCCTTCAAGAATTATGGGAGATACATGGAATTAATTTCCCTCTGCTGCTGAGTCTTTGAGTTTAATAATATTACATGATTATGCTTCTTTTTTTCTTCTTCCTCCTCCTTTTCTCATGGGTCAGTGAGCAGTTGAACATTCAGAGGTTCTGGGGAGAGGGCCTGTTACTTGCATGGTTTTCTTACATCTGTACGTCTTTAGTATAACAAGACAAAACCTTTAATAGATTAATTTGTAAAAAGCACCATACAGGTGAAAATGCCTATTCCTGCAGTATTAACTGTGCTTGATCTATTTAGTTCTAATGAAGTCTTTATATCCAGTCTTTCCATTAAATTTTTTCGAGAGGGTGAAGAAACAATTCTAGCACTGTTTTCTGAGGATTAAATTTCAGAGTTCCAGCTAATAACTAATTGATTGAAACTTGCCTAGTACTGTTGGTCTCCCTCTACGGGTGTTAGCTGTGCTTACATCCATGTGGGTTTGTAGGTTGCAGCCACAGGCAGTGAGTGGCCTTCCTTGCTCTCTTCCTTGCTTCACTTCTTGGGTCCAGATTTAGTTTCATCCCATGTTAAAGAGGTAGGACTCTTAGTTCTGCAACTGCAGGACAGCAAGGCCAGACCCAGTGGGCCAGTTCCTTCACACACAGATAGTCTAGAATGTTTTCTTTGAATTATTAGACTCCTGGTATCTGCCACCTTTTGCAAAGTCCAAGATTTCCTTTCACAGGCTTGAATGAGTGTGTAGAGTGTTAACTGTTACAGTTTGTGTAAACTGTTACAGTTTCATAAGTACTGAAATGAGCAGAATCTTTAAAGAGTGTTATCTTCTTTAAATATATATATTTTTTTTTAATAATACTGCCTGGGCTATTTTGCAATGGTTTTAAGGTCTGTCAGTTCAACAGTGGTTACACCACTTGTACTCACTTCAGAGTATAGACTGGTAGCAAAACTAGTTTGTTCATCTTCTGTGACTCCAAATTAAAGTGTAATTTGTTCTCTGTTTCATCCCTTACAAACAAAGATGGTTTTTTCCTATCAGGAGATTTAGAATTTCTACTATATGTTTCCTTGTCCTTCATCCCTTACTTTAATATAGCACAGGTTCAGAGTTATTTTGATACAGTGCAGAGTTAGACACTTACGTTTGTAGATGTAGCTGCGTTAGAATAGTGATATCACCAGTTGGAATTCGTTGGCTTTGTAAACGTGTTTTTTTTTTTTTTTCCCAGAGTGCCATTTGTTAGATTTTTAGATTCTTGCAGAAATTCATTTGAAATGATCAATTTCTTTTCCGTGAATTTTTTTGCTTCTGATTTAATTACCTTCTGTGTAAAATTGCAGTTGGTTTTTAGTATTATACTATATGATTTGTAATAGAAACTTACATACTAATCCAGTATTTTTATTGAATTTACAAGTATACCTGCAGCATTTCAACATGTCTACTCTTCATCTCTGTCTAGCATCTTCAGCATTGTCAGTAGCTGTGGGAATAGTTCTGAGAATAGTTTGTGGAGCAGCAATCTACCAAAGGGATAGATCACACATTGTATTTTGGTATGGAGTGTTAGAACATTCGTTGTTTTTAATAATTTGTCACTTTGTTTAAAAGACTAGTATAAAATAAGGATTTCTTTCTTTGTTCAAACTATGAGTTTTATAGTAGCTTAAACTTTGAATATGCAATTGTAGGAAGTACCTTTTAAATTTGCATCCCCTGTAATAAATTGGGATAGTGGTTATCGACATACATAAGAAAATGTGAGAGATGAATTGACAGTATTACAGCTTCCTACCACTAAATTTATTTTATTGTATAGCACTGAAAAACTAATAGTAATTTTTTAGTTGTTTTTTAAGATGCCATCCCCTTGTAAAGTATATTTACAAAGAGTAACTCTGGGAGGCATTCTGAAATTTAGTACCAAAAACCCCATAAATTCTAAAGGAACATTTGTCAAAGATTCAGAAAAGTTTATCCCGGCATTGTGCTTTGTAACTCATGCTCACATCTGGCTTTTTTTCCAGTCAAGATAGTGTGAATTTCACAACTAATTACAAAGTGATGTTCTAATACTGTTTATTTGAAAGACTTCTTCATATCATATTATTCAAAAGACTTCTAAACTTTTTTTGCCCACATTATTTGTTTTCTAATATGTGAAAAATAGTCCCCTAATACTAGAGAATTAAAAGAAATTATAAAGGGTTACAGAAGAATTTAATCAAAACTAAGCTAAAATAACATTTAAGTGAAATATGAGACAAGTATCTTTAAAAATATTTGGAAATACTTCCTAGAATTTATTCATGTTTAAGTTAGTGTGTTGCTTCTAACTGTTAGTGTTGAATAATTTTACAGACACAATGGTGCCTGTACATTAAGTATCAATGTAGTTGCAAGGAACAAGACAAAAGAGTTGTCCTGTTCACCAGACATAAAGGTCAAACAAAAATGTCTTTAAAGTTAGATAAATATTGAAATTAAAATGATCTGTTTGTAAATGGAATAGAGGCAGAGGCTGGGTTAAAAATATTTTAAGATTTTACATGATCTTTCTGCAATTGTGCAGTACACCTTATGACTAGTTAAGATAATGTTCCTTCCTTAAAGTGTTGATAGTTTAAATTAATAAAATTGCACCTCTCTCTGGGTCAGGTTTTTTTAAAAGTATTAGAAACACTGGAGGTGTATGCATATTTGATGATTATCTGTGCAAATGGTGTTAAACGTAGAAATTCTTGCTCTATTTTGTCAGAGGGTAAAGATAATTAATAAATATATGGAACATGGTAGTGAAATGTGACCTAAAAAAATTTTCAAAGGAGTATAGACATAAAACAGATGAGAAATGTCATGTTCAACACACAAAGATATGCTTTATTTGGTAACAATAGAATAACAGTGTGTTTTTATACAGCAGATTTTGCAGTCAATATTTTTGTCTCAGACAAATCCAAACAAACTGATTTGTTTTCAAACTATTTTTAGAGAGTATGTGAACTTCCAAAGCAATCCCATAAATATTTAATGTTACCAAGGTCATCGATTACACAATATGTTGAATAGACAAATATATTCATCTCCCTCTAGCTTTTAATTGGTTTCTTTTTACAGCTGAGTTTGTGAGAACTTCAGGATGGTTTGGCTGTTTACAATCTGTTTTACTTTTCTATGAGTATGTTTTCACTGCTCTTTTATCTGGGCACTGCTTTTGGTATTGTTCCCACTTACACACACAGACTTCTTTCTGGGTTTTGGTGGTGTTTTTTTAAAACTCCTGCTTATCTTTCTTAATCTAGGGCAGCTGCCATGTTTAGGAATGTGGGTTATAGCATAGACTCTCACATCAGTTGTATTCTTGTCCTCTGGCAGACAGGTGTATGTCAAAGCTCTTGTGCTCACGGCCCCGTCATCAGTCAAGGCTGGATGATGTATGCTGCAGCTGTAGGCAGCTGAGTTTATTTCACCATTGTAGTTGTAGGGTGTGTCCTCAGAGTCCTGCTGGTGGGAGTGACAGAGTGAAATGGAGATTCAGTAACCTGGGTATGACTCTACAGTGTCTCACAAACATGAACGTAGACCACTTAATCGGTGAAAAGATTCCTCCTTAATGTTACTTGATTACTAAACCTATCACTGGGTAAAATTACATAGGTATTCTCTTTAACTTGGAAAGAAAAAGTTGCAGAAATTTGGGGGCAGTTTCCTAGTCAATAAAGGATTGTTTCCTTTAGCTGCTCTTGTTTGTTCTAGTTCTGATTTTTACTGATTCTCATCCTTAACTGTTCTCTCTAAACTTCTCTTCATTTTTCAGTTTATGGAAATCAGGAGTATGCAGTGCTGGGTTAGGTCTTTTGATTGTGATTGACTTGTGATGGCAGAATGTATGGTGTTTGTATGTGGAGCCCAGTGTTGTATTTACCTCTTAGCTGCCCTTGCAGCTGCAAACTTGCAATAATTCTAATCTCTAGATGGTATTCAGCATCACTGGTTTCCAGGTTTTATTTCACTCTGTATTGAGGACTTGTTTTGGTTCTGTTGTGCTGGTTTTTTCCAGCAGCCAGTCTCATTTTGATAAACACTCTTCCCTTCAACTCATTAGAACCTTTGAAGCTATATTTCTGACCTTAATGGTTTATGGATAGACACCTCTTGCCTAATAGAATTTTCCATTCATCTGCTGTTTGTTCCTTCTTCTATACTAATTACTGATTTCTTCATCTCTTGTTGTCATGCTGATCTTACTGTATTGTTGATTATTAACTTTAGTTTTTGATTCTTCAGACATTTGTTTAAGCATAGTTTGTGTTTAGATACAGTTGAATTTTGAAGTAGATTGAGAAGCATCATGTACATGCTTCACTAAAATCAAAACAAACAGGCTACATTTAGAAGTCAGACAAATCAGGCAACCCTGGAGGGCTTTTTTCTAAAGAAAATAAAAGGTACGTGGAACTGAACTTCACCCCTTATTATAACCTGCCTTTTGATATGGATGGAGTATAATAGCAGGGAATATTACGGTAACTAGATGGCCACTTTTCAGATACTACTAGGCTGTCTTTTCTACTGGAGTCAAAATTGTTTTCCCATAATTTGCTTACTGCACAGCATTTTTTACTTCAGACTTTTTCTGGGGATATTGTGTTTTTAACTTGCCATAGTGCTGTCCAAAGGTGATGCAGAAAGAATAAAATACACACCTCGGTTTTCACACAGAATCTGAGATCAGTCTTTCCTTGGAATATGCAAAAGAAGGAATAGGAAATAATTACAAAACCCCTGAAATATGAGAGCTGATTTATCAAGTACTCCTTTTCAAGTAGCTTTCTTTAATCAATTAACTAGGTGCTCTAGAATTTGATTTCTGTCTCCTAGAGGTTTTTTTTTCATAGTGATCACTGGAGATGATATTTCTATGATGTGTAGAGCTCAAAACTCTGACAAGATGAACTAAGATAATACTGGAAGAGTGAGCTTTGAACCATACCTTTATGATAAATTTAATGTAAATGCTTGTGTGCCTACATGAAGTCTTATCCTTGCAAATGTATCTAATGGCTGCATCAACTACAGGTGTTACTGTAGGTCATACACTATTTTAAACTTTCCTTGTGACATGTAAAAGAAAACTCTAGTTTGAGTCTTGTTTGACTTGATTCCCTATAATTATTTACAAAAGCAAATGATGAAGATGTAGTTCTTCTCCCCATCAGACTGTGTGCAAAACCTGCAGGAACAGTAACATGCATGCAGTCTACTGCAACTGAAAAATCAGTTGGCTGGAAAGTTCTGTACAAGTGTTGTGGGTGTTTATGATAACAGTTTTAGAAGAGCTGTGACAAAGGAGGTTCCTTCAAGAAGAGGAGGTAGAGGTTTTATTGTAATGAGAGAGGAGAATGCAGTGGAATTTGTAAGGCAGAAAGAGACAACATACTTCATCCCTGATATTGAGGGGAAAAAAATAATGTAAGAAGTATAGGCAAGGCTGATTTGGAGTGAATGCAAAAGTCTTAAACATAATCTTAAATGGAAGCTATGACAGGATTAGAAGAAAATTAGCAAGCAAGAATGACCGCATACTTCTCATGTCTCCTGCCTTTCTTACTAGCACCCATCACCAGATTTTTGTAGCCAAGTCTAGCACTTGACAACAGAACTCCTAGCTTCCAATTGTTACATTTCCGTAGTTGTAGTTACAACACTTAGTAATCAGAAAAATGAGTAATTTAACTGGTCCTACTGCCTATATGCACTTAATAAATTTGCCATATAGATATTGTTCTATTCTAATTGGGAGGAGAAGTGATGTCCCATAAAATATTTTTGTATCGAGCTTGGTCATGTAGTGAAAGTATTCAGGAAGTCTTCTTTTTGTAACGGATGATAAGCCAGAAGATGCGTATCTGTTTTTAGGAGTCTGCTAAAAGAAATGTGCTATATTTGATCTTACGAGTAGCAAACTGTGTTTGCAGCAAGTTGTGCTGAAATAAATGTAAATAACATTTGTGTTCTGAGAAGTTATGTGTTTTGTTTCAGATAAAGGACATACTCTCAAAAGTTCAAAATAACCATGTGGGAAAATCACTGCTAACAAAACCTCTGGATTCTGACCAAGTGGTAAGAAAAAGTCTCTTCATTTCTTTTCTATATTTAACAGGATGGTCTAAATTAATGCATATGACTTCATCTATCTTTGTCCATTTTACAGTCACTGTTCTATTGTTAAATATTAATACTAAAATTCAATTGCTAAATATTAACAGTGCTAATCGGATACTTTCAGAATTGTTATAAAACGGACTTTGTGTTGATTCATCCACTTACTATCACAATATTTTGTATATACATACTACTGTAGCACTATACAGATGCACCCCTAATTTTATGTAGTTTATAGTGGTTACCTGGGGATAGACATTTTAGTTGCTGAATGGGATTAACTTTAAATTGACTTCTGTAACTTTATAGATTTGAATGTTTGGATTTTTTATTGTAACACTGCAGGAAAGATTGGAAAAAATCAATGATGCGCTTCGCAGTGAGTACGAATGTCGCCGACGTATGTTAATGAAGAGGCTAGATGTGACAGTACAGTCTTTTGGCTGGTCTGACAGAGCAAAAGTAAGCTTGATGTATTTTTTGCTTCCTGTAGGTGGGAGTCTGCTACAATTCCCCAGGTCTTCCTACCAAATATATGTACCATGTAAATACACTTCCATTGCTGTTGTCTTCTTTCCAACCAGTTTCTCATCCCTGGTTGTAACATCCAAGTCCTAGATACTGAAGAAGGGAAAGGATTTGACCAGATGGCATAGCTCATCCTTTGTGACTGTTTATAGCTTCACAATTATAAATTCTAGCATCCTCTGTTGGGGCTTCTCACTTCAAGTTCACATCTCCTCTTTCTTTTTCCTATATCCAACCCCTCCAATCAAGTAAACTAGGAGGGAACATCAGCATTTCTCATGCAGATGCAAGAGGAAGAGGAACGCTGGGCCTTAAAATAGATTGGGTGCAAAGAATGACTGCCCATAAAGTCAGTGAGATTACAGTGACTGTTACCTATCTTGGATCAAAGCTGATAAGCAGATGGTCAGTTGAACAGGTTATTTAAATAGCAGCTTGTATGGGAAAAGCACACAGTTACCTGTAATCCTTCATGTGGCTAAAATTTCCAAAATTCCAAACTGGATTTTCTCTGCTGGTATCATTTTAATTGTGATCGTTTAATTCGTACTATTTCCTAGCAGTCTGTATATTAAAAAATATAATGATTTAACCAGTCTGATATTTCTGAGCTAGAAATATATATTGTTTTTATCCAAGAGAGTAAGGAGATAAGATACAAAAAATTTGTAATTCGATGAATACACATGTGGGAAGCTGAAGGCAGATGTTTTTGCTCATGAGCTGGAAGATCAACTTTCCTTCCAAAGGTTTGTGTAGAAAGCTTAAGATAGGTAAGTCTTAAAACTTCAAAAGCTTACTGAAAGTATGGATTGTTACAAGTCTTTCTGGTGTCGAAATTTGTCATTGACATATGCAGACAGAATCAGTTTCATGAAGCTCACTGAGTCTAGATGCTGCTGTGCTGCTTTGCAAAGGCTCACTATTTAATTTCTGCAGGGGTTGTGAATGCTTTTACACTGCAAGAAAGGAAGAGAAGGGCATTTAGCTCATAGAAGCCAGGAGATGTCCCTACGTGTATAACTTCCTTATAGCTGTACAAGTATATATTTTCAAGTTTAAAGTATACTTCTAAAATGTAGCTGATGTTAACTGATGAGTGAAACAGATGAAAATTTTAAGTCACTTGATATTATTCCATTCAAACAACGTGAAAAACAATGAGTACACTTTCACAATAGAACAGTAGTTTAAAGAGATTTTTAATGATGGTAAAGTAGTAAGATGATTAATTTTCCTGTCTTATAAAGACTGTTGATGTGAAATAGTATGCAGTTATAGAAATAACCAGGTTACATATTAATTCAAAATTACATACAATTTTTAATCTTTTTTTCCTTATTTCTCTTGTAGAAATATTTGTTTATAACTTCTCCAAGAAGGTTTTGGGACTTGAAAATATTTTGGTGTTGATATAATTTAGATTTTTTTTTTTTTTTAAGCCAAGGGGCAAATTGTTGTCCTTAAAGCTATTTGTTAGCTTGCATTTTCCCACCATTAAATAGGCATTGATACCTTTCTCTGCTTTTGATGGTGTGGCATTTTTTGAGGTGGGTTTTTTTGTTTTGTTTTTTTGGTTTTTTTTAAGCTTGGTTCAGTCTCCAAGAGTTTGCAGGCTGAAATGGATCCATAAATGGTGTAGTAATTGCCTAGCAAAACAGTCATGTAAAGGAACAGTGCCTGTTTGGTCCATCCAAGATCTAATTTTTCAAATCATTCTAGATATTCCTAGAAAGTGTATGTATTTTTCTTTTTTGTTAAACAAATGAAATGTCAAAGTGTGTTTGGGAAAAATCTTACGTTCTCCCCTTCTCAGTCTTACTTCTTCATGGCTTGCACAAGTGTTTTGCTGCACTGATACATTTTAATTTCTTTCCACAAATTTGCCTTACTTTGAAGCTGCTCTGTTTTCATCACATTTAGAATTGATCTGTTAAATATGTCTGTGTAAAGCTCTTGAGAGACCAGTTTGGACTCTTAAATTTTAGTCTTTAGATATGTTGGAAAACATCAAAGAATCTGTTAGTGGATAGGGGAGTTTCCATTGTAATGGTGCTAAGTTTCAGCATCAATTAAACATAATCAGCAGCATTTTTTGTACAATGGCTCCGTCAGTATGAAGAGAATTGGTAACAACTGGCACTATATTTTGTACGATAACCTAGATTTTCAGACGTTACGCCCTGTGTTCAAATTGAAACTTACTGAGACCAGTACGTGGTTTACGGTAAGTGTGTGGTTTTATGCATAGCAAGTCAGTTGTGTTTGATTTTATCATTTAGGTAAAAACAGATGACATAGCACGAATCTATCAGCCCAAGCGCTATGCATTATCTCCAAAGTCAACTATTACATTAGCTCACCTTCTTGCTGCTCGAGAAGATTTATCGAAGATCATAAGAACAAGTAGTGGATCAACACGGGAAAATACAGTCTGTGCAATCAACAAGGTATGCTTTTTCTTTCTGGGATGTGATAAAAGGACATGGGAGTTTACAGACCTATCAAAAGTAATTCTGGAATTATACTCTTTGCTTAGTATTTTTGTTTCGTTTTTGCAAGATACCTGGTGCTTTGAGAAAGGAAGGTTTGCAGCATTCCAGTAAACATTGCGGCAACTTCTTTTTTGTCTTATTACACAATCAGTCATGCAACAGCATGAAACAGTAGTCTAGATGAGAAGGAACAGTGGTGGGGGGGGTGTATGTGTGTGCGTGTGTGCATGTGTAAATGACATCCTGGGTTCAGTGGAACTGCACAGCTCAACTTAAGGATACATGTGAGTCTTTCTGGTATCAGTTCCTGGGCTACCTGTTGCCAGGATTATACTGTTCAGTTTGTAAATGAGCATCTTTAGTTTATCAGTATATTACAAATCACAGAAGTTTCTGTGGAAGTGTCATTTTGCTGCAAAGTAAAATTAATTGGTTTGGCAACATTAATAAATGAACATTTTAGTGCTTGTGTATCATAAAAGCTGAAGCTTGTAATGTTAGTTTTACCATTCAAATGGTGACTAAGCCTGGTTTTATTAATCCTTTCTTTACAGATTTTTCTAAAGTTTTGTGCTTCATTTAGGTGCCCTTTATGTTTTGATCCCAAAGATTCTGAAATTTCTTAATTATTGTAGGATGTCAGAGAAAGTTTTTTTCTTCTTGAGAGGACTTTGATTGGAGTGCCTGGGACTGACCAGAGTATCTTAACATTCATCACACAGAATTTAGGAAATATGAAAACAACAAAAAGACCTACTTGGATACTTCTTTGTTCTTTAACGTAACGTTTTGTGTAACTTTGTCCAGTACGGTTTCCCTTTTTGTACACTGAGTACTATACACCAAAGTCAAGATCCCTTTTTTTTTCCTTTCTTGAAAGTGTTACTGCAGCATGTTATGTATTTTGTCCATTCCAGCTCTAATCTAAGGCAAACTGGCATTCCTTTTAGAGTTGCACATCAGTTTGCCAGTTTGTTTTTTGCCAGTTTATGGTTTTTGCCAGTTGATTGGGTTTGAACTTGAACTTTGAAATTTAAATAGGAGAGCCGAATCATAAGGAGTCTTTTCTATATGAATATATTTATATATTTATATTTATATATTCATATATGTTATATATATTGCTTATTATAATACTAATACTTCACATGCATGTAGTTTTCTTCATAAAGATTTCACAAAAGTAATATGAGCTAGCTAGTTGCAGTTATTTAAATTTTACAGGTGGAAAATGGGATCACTTTTAGAGTTCTGTTGTGTTGTGGCAAGTTACAAGGACAGGAAATAGGGATTCTGCTGTCACGCTCCACACCAAGGGGACCATATTTCCTGTAAAGAGCAGGCAGCATGTCTTTGTTCATAGGACAAGAACTCTGTGTCACTTCAAGTTATTATTTTTTTAAACTAAAAATGATCTGGTTTTTCAATATAGGTTCTGATGGGGAGAGTGCCTGACCGTGGAGGCAGACCAACAGAGATTGAACCACCTCCTCCTGAAATGCCTCCCTGGCAAAAAAGACAAGAAGGTGGTGGAAGAGGTGGCTGGGGAGGGGGTGGTGGTGGTGGAAGGGGCAACTGGGGGGGTGGAGGAGGTAGAGGAGGAGGTGGTGGTGGTTTTGGAGGTGGGGGTTTCAGAGGTGGTGGAAGAGGTGGTGGTGGCTTCCAGGGTGGCAGGGGAGATTATGGTGGCAGGGGAGGTTATGGTAGCAGGGGAGGCTATGGTGACCCATATGGTGGGAGAGGAGGGGGAGGATACCGAAGATACTAAAATACTGTAAATAGTAACAGAGTAACTGGCAAAATATAGTGGTGGTGTTTACCGGTATCAGGAATTTAGATACATTAACCTGGGTTTAGGTTAGAATTAAGTATGACCATATGAATCATTGCATTAGACCAACTGATGTTGTCATTGAATTCTTTTAGTTGACTGAACAGAACTTTTATACTAAAATGTGATGGCTAAAGTCCTTGTTTTTCGTACTGCTCATATGGTGTTTTTTATTATGTCATTTTATTTAAAATAAGCCTCAGAAAACTGAATAAAACCCTTTCTAAACAAACAAAAAATACATTATTTAATATTCAGGCCTCTCTAATTATTGCATGTTGCATGTCCACTCCCCTGCTCCAAAATGCTGTGTAGAAAAAACAAAATGGCCTAAGAACCAGATGGAAACAGTTTTAAAAGACTCTAGAATGCTGCATGCAGGTTTTTTCTCTTCATCTAGTTTTCATGTGAGACATATAAATTAATTTTTTTTTATGTCAAATGTTAAAATCCTTAAGGCTTTTGTCAAAATTATTGTTAGGTTTCTTACTCTTCCAGAACTTCACATAAAAGTAACATTCTGAATTAGTACTCTACAGACACTAATAAATTCAGGTTGTTTTGTGTGTTCATAAATATATTGGAGACTATTTGAAGGTCAGAGTGTATACCATAAATTCAGAGTCATGGTGAGTTTTGATTTTATTTTCATTTTATCTGTTTTCCATTTTATTGGTGTTTCATAAAAATATTTTAAGACCAGATTGGGCAGCAAACTTCTGCAGCCATCATGTCTGGTAAGAGTTCATTTATATACTCCTTCTGAATCAGCCTTGAGACATAAAGGTTGAATAAGCTGAGCTTCTTGAGAAAGAACATACCATTTCTTTTTTTTTTCCCTGTTGGGTTTGTTTTGTTTTTTTTTCTCTCCTCTGCCTGCTCTGTGTTTGGGAATCACCAACTGCCCAGCTAATAAAACATCCCATACAGTAGTTGCCCTTCCTCAGTGACTTCTCTCTCTCACTCTGCCAACTAATTGGTCAGATAACCTAAAAGAAACTCTGTCTTGATATGGTATGAGTGCCATCTTCACAGTGTTACTTTAGAGGGAGGAGTTGGCTTTCATAAAATTATGGCTGTAAATACATGTAGACAAGAACTAAATTTAGAGCTATCAGTTAAAGACAACAGTTTCTGTTGTCTGGTGTCCTGAGTACAGAGGTGGAACAGGGAGATGATGTCTAGTATATACTCATGACAGTGTTTATCAGGGTCAGGTTACTAGAGGGAGATTTGGGAAGGCATCTGAATAACCTGGGGGTGTCTCTTGATCGCATAACACAGAAACCTTGAAGTACTTTTGAGTATGTAGCTGTAGGCTTAACTGCAGGTTGAACTTTAGTATTTGGTTTTGGTTTTATAGTCCATAGTTAAGAGTTCTTTCTGCACAAATTTCTTACTGGTGTCCGTATTTGGTACACTTTAAAGATGTTATTTTACCTTCAGGAATGTGTGCATCATGTCCTGTTTCATAGGTAGCTTTGTGCATGAATGTAAAGCTCTGTTCAAAATCAAATTATTATCTCTTTCAAAAGCCTATGTCAGACTTTATTAATTAACCACCCACTACCTTTTCATTTAAAATTTTAATCAAGATAAAATTCGTAAGTTTCTCTCCTGTTATTTCCTCTCAGATCTTAGTCTGCTTGTGATGTAATAGATGTGGCCTTACCCGTGCTTTAGGGTCCCAGCAGATGCCTAACAAAAAAGGGCAGTAGTTTTCCTTGCTGAACGTGTTAGCTTGGGTGTGAACTCTTGAAATAAGGGCCTAACTTCACCCAACTGCTAGCAGTATAGTTCCTTTGCCAATTTTTTTCTACACTCCTTTCTGGCCTCAGCTATTGTCAGCCTCTGCAGTCATTATGGAAAGACCCTCATGGGTCACGAGGGAGCATAGTACTGGTTTTCTTGCTTGTGAGCTTGGTTTTTGCCTAATGCTTTGGAATAGCTCACAAATTTATCACTTACCAAGTGAGATTGCTGGCCTTGGAGGTTAAGTGTTAGTCAGCAAAGGATTGGAGAGAGTAGTTTTTAACAACCAGAGCCTTAATATAAAATTCTTTTTGCTCATCCAGTGTTGTTTTTAGCTACACATAATTTCCAAACAGCAGTCAAGCATTTAGCTTCAACAAGGAAATATGCTAGGAAAATCAAACGGCTGATCTGTGCATAAAGATTTCATCAGTCTTTTAAGATATGAAGTTGCGCTAGTTTAGTTGAACTGTTGTACCTGTATATGTGGATGTGCCTTGGTGGCTTTACACTCATCAGTTTATGCTGTTGGTAGCAGGTGGGACGGTTCTGGATGAAATAAACCATCATGTGAACCAGCTGTGTGCCCACATGTAATTCTAACAGTTAAATTATTTCAGTATTATACTTCAGTTATATTTATGTAGACTGTGTAAAAGATGGAAATTTAAATAGGTTGGAGATTTTTTAACCTGGGCGCTTCATTTTTTCTTAAATAATTCCAAAGCATGAATGCAGGAGTTGAAAACTGAAGTAAGCACCACCACATTTCATAGAGGTATCCTTTTCTGTCCTCTGTTGTCAGAATGTATGCTTTTAATTTATCAAAAGATGCAATAATACCATGAAAGTAATTGATTTAAATTTCTTCTCAAATTTTGTATGTTTATCTTGGAAAAAAAGTATTTTCAAAAATTCTGTTGTAAGTAAAAGATTTTCATATATATGTTTGTGAGCATTTTTGTGTTTATTCACACTTAGTGAATATCTACCTGAATATTGTTTTGTTTGATCAAGAATTGAAAAATAGATGAGGAGTTTTTTCAGGATTTGAGAGTGGCACCTTTATTAACAGCTGTAAACACTGAGGAATAAAGTACTGTATTTGAAGTTATTTGTATCACTTGTGTAGTGTGATTTGGATCCACTATCATATGTTCCTCCTGTGTTTATAAGGAAGAATTCCTGCTGGTATTTACAAGTGATGGAACTTACCTTTTATGATAATGAAAAATTTTGACCAAAACTGAGAAGGCTGTAGATAACAATATAGGAAGATTTCAACAGACAGGGCACATCACAAATATATCCCTATTACATTGTCTGGGATTACTAACGAATCTCAGTTAAATTTTATCTTAGTACAACAATAATTACACAGGTCTGTATGATCATTACTTTTGTCTTTATGTAACTAAGGAAATATACTCCAATTACTTCTGAAGGTTTTGTTTTTCATTTCTATAATTATGAAATAAAACAACTTGTTTTGTATGTGCAAGACTATAGAGCAGATTTGCTCATATAAATAGGAATTGCATTTTCAGTGGTTAGTCTGTACTCCTTGTCGTCTTCCTTCACCTCCCTCAGATAGATGATTGAAGATAAATGAATGAATGTTCATTACCCCATATAAAAACATCTTCTGAGATCAGGCATTTTGAGGTTGACTACAAGGTAAAGAATAACAAGTCTTTAGGGTGCTACAATGCTGCCTGTGTAATAGCCAGCATGAGCAGACACTGCAGAAGCCTGGGTTAAACTTGGTTATCATGCTGTGAAATCTTTTCAGAATTAGCATTCTTAACAAAAGTGAGAGATTGTGCTAACAAAGAATTGTGATTTGTAATACTTGGAATAGTGAG
Source organism: Strix aluco (assembly GCF_031877795.1). NCBI lineage: Eukaryota > Metazoa > Chordata > Aves > Strigiformes > Strigidae > Strix > Strix aluco. The sequence goes on along the minus strand of NC_133934.1, from coordinate 97,055,390 downwards.
TAGCAAAACAGTGTCAGTACTGCATCAACTGCTAAAATACTGGAAGAATAATCTGCAAATACCTAGCTTCCTAAGATGTGTTGGGCAGTGTTCCGAGGCTTGCCTCACAGAAGGTGAAGCTCGACTGGGGACTCTGGTACTGGGTTAATCCTGCAGAAGTGTCTCAGATGACAGGGTCAAGGAAGATGAATAGAGGTTGTTTAGATCTCTTTGAGATACAAACTCAGAGGCATGAAGTGCAGTTTTAATATTTTTTCTATTATAAATATTAAACTGAAATCTTACAATTTATATAAATTTTTTACAATCTATACACTTTTTTAATCTTCTCAAACAGCATTAAAACAAAAATTTTTCAAGTTGACAAAGAGATCAGTTACAACAAAATAACAGATTGCTACTTAACAAAAACGTATTTCCAGGAACATATATAAACTACTTTAAAGGTAGTTGTGTTTAATCTGAATATGAACAGTAGCCCTGCCTTGTTAATTGTCATATTAATCTATTTACTTTTACCTTTGAATGATCAGAATTCACACTTAAACAGTAGTTGGGATGAGGGGACATGCTCGGTTTTTTTCTTCCTTCCTGTATATACATGAAACAAAGCTGAGCCTGGAGAAGGAATAAAGGTGAGTGCTTTTCATTTAAATTAGCCATGACAAGATGAATTTGAATATCACTGTTATCTAACATAACTTTTAAACAGCACTTAGTACTTTAATTGTATCTTTTTTTGTAGCATCAAGCAGCTTGACGATTAATACAGATGTGATTTTGTTCAGTACCTTTGTCAGTTTTAGCAGTATCCCTGTAGTCAGTTTCTGCCATTAGTCTTCCATAGAGAAAAAAGGAAGTTCAAAAAAAAAATAAGAAAGGACTACCACCATTTAAAAAAAAAAAAAGAAAAAAACAAGAAAACTGTAAGGGACTTCGGGCAGAGAACCTGAAGGTACTTTGAGAACTGTGAAATTCCCCAGGTATCAACTGACTTCTTTGAAGCAGGAAGTTTTCAGCATACATGAAGCACCACATACTTGTTCTGTAAGACATTCCTGCAAACACATCCCTTTTAAGTCATTCAGATCATTTGTAGGAACAAGAAGGTAACACAGAGAACATTAAATTAGCATTTAAGACTGTAGACATCTATGGTCATAACTCAATTTTGAGTATTAAGTGCTCAACCTAGTAACACAGTAGCCTTTGGGCCAGCTGCTGATATTAGGGAATTTTCTCTTTAAAGAAAAGCTTGTTCATCATCTCCACCTCCCAGCCTAGAGAAAGTATATGCATACACACAAATTCTATTAGAATCCAGAGTTTAGACCAGAAGTGAGCAGTTATCTTACCTGCACAACAAGATAGGAGTCTTAGCTGCTTTTTTGGGGTATTTTCGAAATTCGTGAAAATATATTCAAATTTTATCTTGTTTATTTTAATTGTTGCAGAAACAGACTTTTATATCTTAAACACCTATTAGAAATATGCCTTGCTGTAGTTCCCTGAATGGAGGACAAAATCAAGAAGCTTACAGAAAATGAGCAAAGCAAGTTTGCAGACATGACCTGAATGCCATTCTGACTGCTTCATTGATCAAAGTGCAATTCCATGTTAATTGTTAATAAATTCAGGTTTAGTGTGTGAGGAAAAAAAGCTGCACAATCTTCACAGCTGCTGGTTTTTGTCCTATGCATTTTAGTTATTTACAGTAAGGTAACAGAAAATCTACTACTACTACTACTATTTCCCTCCATTTGTTTTTACTTATACATGGAGATGCAAGCACAATCCAAGTTCAAAACAAGAATTTACAATCACTAAACTGACAAGTAGTTTCAAACAGACTTTTTTTTTTATAAATAAAGCGTTCATAGATAACAACTAAATTGTGGATGGAATGTACATTTATACCACTTTGAACACAAAGCACACATGCCATTGTAATAGGTTGACTAAATTTCAATCTACAAAGGACTTTGGAGGAGCATTAAGTAGACTATCTACAAAGTCCTAAGTTTCTGATGTTTAAATGTGTGATGAGAAATCCCTGTTTGATAAATGCAAGCAAGTTTTATACAACTGTATGTGTACAGATTCTCTTGAAATGCAAATGCAATTTTTAAATTGGCTGTTCGGACAAGTAGATTTATCAGTAACTTGACAGACTGTTTTGTTGTCTCTTAACGGTATGTACACTTTGTAGCTTTAAGAAAACTGAGTTACCTCCCTAGCACCTTTTACTATACAGAATTTACACATGGAAGAGCACACTCAATCTTGACTCTTTACCTAAAGTGCATGTGAAATTGAGGAGAGAGAAATGGAGAAAACTTGCTTAGAACCAGAAGACGTTCGGAGCTCTAGAATACAGTAACTGTTGCACTGGGATTACTGTACAGTTTCCCTCATATTATGGCCCTCAAGGTTGTAATCAACAATGATGTCCACCTTGACATGAGAGAAAAATAATGAACCTTGTCCCATATCTACTGTATGTGGACAACAAGTTACCTGTTAAGCCAATAAGTAGGGCTAAGTGTTCCAAGCTGTGGCACAGAACACAAGAATGGAAGCTGTATTCAGTGTAAACTCTCTATAGTCTCATCTATTTTACTTTAACAAAGGTAGGCATTTGAGCAGCAGGACTTCTAAAGCTCTGAAAGAGGTTTAAAAAAATTGTCAGTTTATCTTAAAGTAAGAATCAAATAATCAAATATCACTAGCTTAACTACTTATTTTAATATTCTTGTTAAACTTTGGAAATAAAGATGACAGTTCGTTTCATGATTGTAACTGGTTTCAACCACAATGAGAAGGAACTGTTTCTCTTAGTGGAGTATTTCTAGTTTTACTTAAATACTCAGCTTTATTGAACATTTGTTTCTACAAACCTGAATTTAGGCCAAATCTGAGGTGACACAGTTGTGAATAGCTACTCCTAGAGTAAAGTGTGCTGCTGGCAGCTAAGTCACTGGGGAATCCACGTGGTCTTAATCATGCACAGAAACTTCGTTAAGAATGTCACTCCTTTTAAAAGCAAACCCAGGAGATACTATTTTCATTGCACAGGTAATGCTAAATTACCTTAAAAAGTCAAAGGAATGGAATTATACAATCAGGAGTGTATGTTTAATATGGAAATGTGTTGAGTAAAGAGTATTTCTGTTAACATCCTTCAGACTGTCTCTCCAGTTCACTTGGTAAAGCAGCTTTATCACAACCCCTCCTTCAGTCTTACATTCTTCCATAGGAGATTTCCTCTCTAGTCTGCTAGGAGCAGTCTCTGTGTTGTAGGTTGTCAACAACATGGTTTCTTCTCTGGATTGTGAGAGATTCAATTGTTTTATGTGCCTGGTCCAGTTGGATCTTTAAACCTTCATTGTCTGCCTTTAGAATATTTCTTTCCTAAACAAAAAAATAGAGAATGGTATTTTAGTTTGAATTTGTTTTAGGACTGTCTGGTTGTATGTTTAGGTTGACTGGCATAAATGTTAAGTTGGTGTAGCTCTTATCAGTGGAACAGAACCAGTAACTTATATGACTGTTTCCGTAGTCACTGTTGTATCCTTTGTGTAGACTCTTAAAACTTTACAGCAGCTTGTATCTGACAGTCATGTCCACAGCCTGCATTTACCCACCCTCCACTGCTCCTCTCAGAACAGCAGTACTCTAGGGGAAACAGGAACACAGCTCACACTCCACTGCTCTACTAATGCAGAAACTGATGCACAATAATCTAAGACATTAATCTATAACGTCTGTTGCTGTTCAGTAATTGAGGTCAGGATCTGCTGACAGAGCAAGGACAAGTGTAAATTGTGGGACGCACATGAATGGGACATTCTTACAAGTGCATCCACACTTCACATCCTTGTCTATATTGAACGTACTGTTGACTGAAAGAGAAGTGGTCTGTACTGCAAGATTCTTCCTAATTGTCTTGTCTCTGTTTTAATAAACGAATCATCTTTCATGAAAGATGAGCTTACTTTCTCAACAGCAAAGTTATACTGATCATTCAAAGATCAGGCTGTGGTCCTGTTGATGGACTGTTTCCATGTTGGTCCATCTCAGAATAGTGACAGTAATGAATAAAGTATGAAAATAATTTCACCTTTGTTCCTCATAACCATATCTGGATCCATCAGTCACATTGTTGATATTGTGATAATCTGTCTGAAAAGGTGTTGTTTCTACAAACCTGAATTTGGGCCAAATCTGAGGTGACAGTCTTATGAATAGCTACCTTGTCAGAACACTTGTAAAGTGAGCCACAACTGGGCTGATGCAGGTGAAATCTAGCAAGAGGCATCACGTCTTGTTCACACAGCGAAATTTCTTGGTGACTTAAAGTTATCAAAAAAAAGAAGGGATTCACTGTCAGTTGAACAAAAGCAGAGCTCCCCAATCTCCCCGCCCCATATATTATGTCACTTAGGGGAGCAGAGGCCACCAAAACTAGAAAGAAATTCCGGACTATGTTACTCGTTTTATGGAGTAACACCCTGTCCTAAGCGATTGGATTATGTTCACATGCTTGCCTGTCCCTTTTAAGACTGACAGGGATCAGTGTAATCATAATAAGGGCTTCAAAATTCATTCCATAAGCCCTATACTAAAGTACTGAAATTTATGCTCGAAGTGAAGCATTGCTGGAGGTAAAGTGGCTAAGAATTTATGATGCCACTCATGGATTGTTCTGGCAATTGTATCAGTTGTTTTATGTGCCTGTTCCAGCTGGATCTTTAAACCTTCATCATCTGCCATAATTGCACTGGAGTAAGGTGACAACTTCCCACCCAGCCACTCCCCCACAGCCTCCAACCACTTTACGGTACTGTTGTGTAAAGCAGAATTTGTTTCATCATGTATGTACCTGCTCAAGTTCCTGGTATGAGGGTTTACAGCTGTGATGCTCCTCCTTCACTTTCTGGCTGGAGTCCTTGTTTTCCCATTTAACATATGCCTTTTTGCGGCCTAGAACTGGGCTTGGACATGGGGATGGTGGAGCTGCCTGGAGATAAGGATTTTCTGGCATCCTGTGTTCTTTCTTCTCTGTCTGCCTACGAGATACATCACCAGCCAGCAGTGCAGGATCAGTCTGTGTACCTTTATGAACCACAGCTGGTTTCAGTCTCACTGAGATTTTCTGAGCTGAGGAACCCATAAGCATAATGGTTCGGTCCTTGCTGTCTTCATTGTGTTCCACTACTTCTCCATTAGGAAATGTGAATGGTCCTTCTTCATGTCCTGTAGAATATATATGGTAAATTGAGTCAAGATCATATCCCAGGAAAGGAGAAACAGAAGGCACAGTAATTAAACATGATTTTAATGAATAAACCAACATTTGTTCTTTATTGATTTTACATTCATTGCTCTCCAAAACAGGTGTCACTGAAAATTTCTCAATGTTGTGTTTCCTGGAACAACTCTTTGCCCTGTCTCAGTAACATAAATATGGATCACTAAGAGGAAAAGAGGTGTACCATCAAGGTCACCTAGAGAAAAACCTCTATATGGCTAAGAGGTTTTTTTATAGACCAGTGATTGGGCTGGAAGATTAAACCTGGGTGTTAGTTCAGTGTCATGACAACTTGCAGCTCTAAGATACAACTTATCTCATCCACTTTATAAAGGTGAAATAATGACATTTTTGATTTTACATTGCTTTTGTATAGGTTATCCTAAAATACTTTTGCAGTTAAAAGTAAAAACTAAGCAGGGGAAGGAACCACGCAATGGTAGAAGCAGTGGCAAAAGATGAGATTAAAGGATTTTAAAACAAGATCCGTTTCACATAAAGTAATTTCAGTTGGGAAGAAAACAAAATGAGACCGCATGTTCAAACACGTGCGGGGAAAGCACAAAGTCAGTCCAGTAGCTGCTGCAGGCTCTGAAGAATTAAATGAGGATTTGGATGAACAGATGAGGCTTACACCTTCAGCCAGACCTGAATTCTCATTCTTCAACACGATGTAGCACTGAGAGGTACCACATTCTGGCGCACTGGGTGATGATGGGGCAACACACCGCAGTTCAATCTCTCTATAAGCGTGACATCCCACAAGGTGGTTATCAGGCAGTGCTGCAGCCACAGAGATGTACATGGTCAGTTATCAAGAGAAATTGGCTGCACTGTGCTCCATGTAAGTGCTAATAAGAAGCCTGATATGGAATCCAGCAATATGAATCTTAAATACAACACAAAAGATTGATATCAAAGTGGCAAGAAGTAGATTTGAAGAACATTAGATATAGGCAAAGAGCAGGAGAGAAATTCAAAGACAGTATGGAGAGAGTTGGAGCATCAAATTCAAAAGAAAAATAAAAGTAGCCTGAAGTCTTATTCAAGGACAATACTTCCTCCTTTGGAGGCCTATGTGGTAGTACACAATATGAAAAGTTCATACAGCTTGTTTGATATAAGGAGAAAAGAACAGAGAGGTGTAGATTTTTCATTTCCAATTAAATGGAAGATGATGGACAAAGAGGAATTGTAGATTCAGCTACTTAAGTGGAAAAAATAAACACAATTAGCTCTTGGCTTTCCTAGCACACATATACATAATCAAACTGACTTTATAAACTCCACATTGAAATCTGAGTCAGAATTGTGAAACAGTGCAGCAGCCACTTAATGTGACTTGTCACAAGGTGAGAGTTAAGGGAACCTGTCAGCTGTTCAGTTCATGGCATCTAGTTCTCATGAGAATCTGGCAGAAGATTTACTCAGTTTCTGTGGAATTTGTGCACCACACATTGTGTAGTGTGACAAGAGATCTCCCAGAAAAGGAGTCCTTATTCAGACTAGAACTGGAACAGTGTTACTTGGTATTGGCTCACTTATGCCTGGTTCTAGTTTATATGTTGATAAAACACTGCAGTTAACTAACAAAACCTAAAACAAAGCTGTACAACTCAGCTTTAAAAGAAAAAGGAGCAAAGGAAAGATTAGATATTTTGATCTTTTAAATGTGATCTTTTCTCACCATGGAATTGCTCTTTAACTCCTACTGGGCAGAGGCTTGAAGCAAGAGCAGATGTTGGGCTGCTGTCTGCAACTGAAGTTTTGGGTCTTCTCTTGCACTCTATCACAACCAGATCTTTACATTGCTTGTGACAGTTCATTCCACAGTCTGTAAACAAAACAAAGTTTACATGATTCGGTGGCTCTGTTGTAGCATCTAAGATCAGCTCTCATACTGTGTTGCCTCCCCAGGAAGCAAGAAAGCTTCTTTGGTTCTCTACATGCGTTACCTGTAACTATGGTAAACAGACCAACGACATCTCTTTGCTCTGTAAGTCTAAAACTCCTTTTCATTGTGAAAATACAAAATAGCAATATTCAGTCACAACAGCATCCTGACTGTAGGAGTTGCAGAGAAAGCAGATACCTGTATGAGGAAGAAAACTCTGCAAAATACATGTGAACGTGCTGTACAGTTTTTAGTGTTGGTGTTTGCGCCCACTGGAATAGAAGGGTCTGTTCCCAAACCCTCTGAATTCAGTGACATTTTGCAAAGGGTTAAAGCTATCAGTTACGAGTTCCTTTATCTTTATTCTGGACCATCTGTCTGTCATACTAGTCTTGAATCAGTCTTCTCCTCCCTGAGACATCAGATTAAATAGGTCCATAGACATAACGGTGGATCTCAGGATGATCAGGTTTGTCACCCACCATCAATTATTGACTAAAATTAGCAAAGCATAAAATACCTTACCTTTGCATCTGTATCCTTGTTTAATGACTCCCCATAGCTGAAATTCAAACAAACAGAAAGACTGTGTATTACTATATTTCTCTGCACATTTGATACCTCCAGATATAAAAATCCACTAAAAGCTCCACTCACTTCTAAGTTCTGAGCACCTGCAGAATATCTTGGCTTTCTACCCTTTTAATGGTAAGGTCAAAATATGAACTATTTACTTCTTTAGCATAAGGTAAACAGAATATTTTATGTGTGTTCCTCAGTCACAGATTAAATACCTTGAGCTAGTCTCTAATGAATAAATCAGTAGATCTGACAGCCCCCAGAGAAGTTACAGAGCCAGAGCAGATGGAGAATTCTATCTCAGCACCCTTGTTTGATCCCAGCTAAACTGGGGATTGGTAGAAGAGTCAATTTTAATAAATCTTTCAGTGCCATAGGCAGGGGGCATGTCATGTCTGTACTAGGACATGAGTTCCAACAGCCCCATGGAGTGGAAGGCTCTGGATTTGGAAGTCTTGCCTGAGACTGCAGTGACACAACTGAACACCACAAGGTAGGAGCCATGTTTAGCAGACAATAGTACTGCCAAGAGGGGTGTAAAGGGTACCTTAAATAAGTACACAGGCAGAAGCCTGGTGTTCTATGTAGCTTCACTGGCATTTTATATAGGTCCATTTCTGTATATGACACATAGTGATTATGAGATTAAAAAAAGCATTATTTGAAACAACATTAACGTAATTTACTAAAAAGTAAAGCTTACAAATCCAGCACAGTTGTCGCAGAAAGTAGGCCTTAAGTAAGTGGTCTCTTGGAAGTTGTGAGCAAAGCCAAGTCCTAATTTGGAATAGATTGAGCTAGCCCTCATAAAGTAAGCTGTTATTTCATCCCTGCTAATCAGACCTTCCCTGAAAATAAACAAGAAAAAGTTGAGAGACACACATTTTCTTAAAAGCATACGGAAAATTAAGCATATCTTTCTTCACAATTCATAATGGCAATAGTTTTCTGGGCCAAAAACTACAGTGATCTCAGTAATCTTGTCAACTGCTCCCAAAGGCTACAGAAGCTTATCTTCACATTTAAAATACAGCCTGTAAGGATAAACGAAATTCTGCATATGTGGTGCAACCTCAAAACTACTTCATAGAAAACCTCTAAATAATCACTATTTGTTTTTCCAAGCTTTAAAATGTTAAGAAAAAAGTTCTTAATTTGACCAAAATATACATTTGCCAATTCTCTATTTTTGAAGGATGGGTTCATCCTAGGAAATTTCTTTAGTAGTATATACTGAGTATCATTCAAAAAAACTATTTGTTTCTCTATTATCTGTTCTTCCTCCTACATCAACCTGGTTACCACTGCTGTAAGTTCATGAAGATGTAATTCAAAACACAATTAGAAGATGCTTTTGTCAGTTACGTTTTCACTTCTATTTGTGGGTGAAGAGGATGATTTTACCACCCTAATGATAAAAATTAAATTTAAACACAAAAACCCAAAAAACTCTCCCAAAACAAATGCTACAAAATTGATAAGCAGAACTAGGTACTCACCAGTCCTTAGCCATTACACAAAACGAGAATGGAAAACTGGTGGCTATCTTTTCAAATTCTTCCTGGGAAATGTATCCATCCTGATCATGGTCATAATTTTTGAAGACAGACTGTGTAAGATAATGAGGATGGGCTGAACTTTAGAAAGTCTCCACAATATTTGTGGATTTCCTCTCCTGCTTTCTCCCAGTATCTATTAAACAGTGCAACAGTCTTAACTGCTTTTTCTGCTTGAGACTAAAGAAGCATTATGATTTCTTGATTTAAAGCAAAATATAGATAAGTCAACATAGGCTAGAGTAAATGCTTCACTACACAATGACAGCTCTTTTTTAGTTTTGTTTTAAGATCATTATGTCTAGGCCTACATATACAACTTGTACTAATGCTCTCAATTGGTGCTCTCAGTGATGATCTCTGTAGTCATATCAATGTAGCTGCCTAGCTTATTTCATCAGGTCAACGTTATGTGAAAATTAGTTATATGACAGAATTGTCATGTAGACACATATTTCTATGTGTGGAATGACATCACTGTTTGTCTCTGGCCCTAAAGCAAGGAGCACACCTAGGCCAAATTAGAAATATATTCCAAAACAGCATGTATCAAAGGATACCTAGCAATATCAGAAGTGTTTAGAAGGAAAACAGATGAAGCAGGGATGCAAAGACAAACTTTACCTTTCTTTCCCCGTCAGTTTTGGAAACAGTCACCTGAGCTTACATGATGGTTTCCAGTAAAGCCAGTGACCCAAAAGACAGAGAAAAAAGCAGTGGCTGCTAGTAACAAAGCCATTGAGAGGCCCACTTTCAGACTCCACCAGTGACATGATGTTGGAGTCCCTGGTAGAAATGGACTCCCTGGCTCCTTGGAAGAATGATTCTGGAATTACATAAACCAGCATTCACATTCCCCACTGGCTCCTTAGCCATTTAAGGAATTTCCTTCCATGCCTCATGGGCCAGTGCTGCTATTTACAGCTAGGCAGAAATACCTATTTCTGAGGACAAGTGCTTACAAACTCAGCACAGCTTTGAATGTGTCCAGTATTTTTTCCCTTTGAATTTTCTCATACCTAGAGATTAAGGCTACAACTTGTAAGGTAAATGGGCCAACCATACTTACATCTACCATCCTCTGAACATGTTTGCTGATGGTTTTTGGATCAGGTTTTGGGGCTACTCCTGAGGCCCAGTCTGCAACTACTGGTGGTCTGGAAGGTGTCAAAGGCTAGAATTAAGTGAATGGGACTTCATTAGTACCACATGGGAAGATTTTCAGTACTACACTTCTTTCGTTTGCAACAATAAACTATGTGATGCAGGACTGAAGAAATGGCCTGTTGGACCCAGCGTCATACTTTTGATAATTACGTGGTACTTCAGAGGAAGCTCTTCCCCGAACTGTCCAAAACAGTGGCCGTTCCTTAAATTGTCAGAGTTCACTGACAGCCCTATAAATTCACAGTCTTCCATATTTATAAAACAGGAACAAAACTACAATGTAACACTCACAGGTTTCATCATTTGAATCACATATGAAGTCTTCATTTGAAAGACTCAATATCAAGTGCCAAGATTGAGCCTGATGTCATGTCTCTACACAAGTAACTTCATTTTCTGTTTGTGTTCGTATTATAAAACCTGATATGGTGTCAACTATTCCATATACTCTATCTTAAGCTTCATCATCAACCAAACAATTTATGCTTTAACAGATTTTGCCCAGTCTATAAAGCTGAAAAGTTTTCAGTTTAGCATAAAATAAAATGAATGCAAGGGATAAAAGTTACATTACTCATAAAAAAAAAAAGTCTTTTTGTTAAGAATCTGTAAAGGCCCTTACGGCAGCTCGGTGACTTCGTGGCTCTCGTGCATATGAAAGCTCATAAATTTCATCTTCTGTGTAGTAAAGATCAAGGGACAGCTGAAAACAAACACAACATTAGTTTAATCCCAAAACAGTCACTACTACCTGATAAACTTGTTCCTGGCATGCATTAGTTTTTTTGGTGGATTAATTTTTAATTTAGGTTGCACCTAGAAAAATGCACTTGAGCTGCACAGGTGTTCACAATGATTTGAAATGAGTGCATTTCTAAATTCCAGACTGTTATTTCCATTATCTGGAAATCCATAACATTACACAGCTACAGTCGTTAGCACAGCAAGTGACTGTAGGCATAATTAGCAGTCAGTTAATAAGTAACCTGAAAAAAACCTGTTACTCCCATAATATTCAAGTGGTCTATCATGCAACAAAGCACAAAGTACCATTCCAATGAAACTGTCCATCAACTCAAATTCTCAGAAAATTCTTGTTCAAACATGTCATATTTATCCAATCCAGCTGTAACCATGTTGAACTAAGAAGTACATGATGAGGATAAAAGATGAATTTGCATATATTTAGTGAGAAACTTTAGCTGTCAACAGCAGTAAAGTGAGAAACATTACACCTATGGAAATAAATGAATTTGAAAAAATTATCAAATGTATATCTTTGCTTTTGCATGTGTCCTGGAAAATAGTATAGCAAATATTTTATTGACTGGAAATAAATTTTAAGCTAAGATTGTAGACTGGTAACATGACACTTTTTGAATATTTACATGAAAATATTCACACTAGACATGCAGTTGAATAGAAAGGCCAGACATAAATGTGTTACAAGCCTCAATCTATGGCAAATCCAAAGAAAATATAAACTTGTTACACAGAGTCAAGATCATGGCAGTCATGTATATAAACTAAGAAACCAAAATATGCTATTTTATCCAATGAATAACCTTACTCAAATTGCAGATATGCAATAGCTTTCTGTGAACAGCTGCAAGAATTACTGTTGTAGTCATAACAGTGAATAATTTTAGATTCTTGGGGAAATCTTAAAGTAGTTTCTGACACTCAAAAAACAGAAGTCCAAATGTTACCATACTTCTGTGAATTATTGACTTATGCATGTAATTACTAATACCTCTTCAAACTGATTTGCCTGCTAATGGGAAAGCATATGACTAAAGGAAACAGAAGGAGAAAGACTGTTGGAAAAATCAGGGAACAAACAGGAAAATTATGTGCCCTGGAATATTATCAGATTAGAAGCTCCTGCTTTAAATTAAAAGAAATACTTTATTTCATGTCCTGCCATATATAGCTGCACAAAATTGTGGCCAAAGTTCTACATATCTGTAATAGCCATTTTTATAAAACATTATTTAAAAAAAAAAAGGGGGGGAGGGACTTACAATAATTTGAGACAAAACATTTAAAACATTTAGCAGGAAGAAATTCACCACTTGATGTAGCTCTATTTCAGGCCCTCGGCATATGTGCTTAATTTCACACACGAGTGCTCCCAGGGAGAACAAATAACCTGAAGCACATAAGCATTTTTATCTATTAGCTTTTTACTGAAATAGGTCTTGTAACCAGAAAGTGGAAGCAGCCAATCTAGTTTTCCAAGCTGACTACTTGTTAAGGCCAAACAAAACTGAGAAACAAGAAAGGTAGATTTAGTATTTTAATACAAGGTAGTATTTTAACTTACTAGGAGAAGCTAAAATTATTGTTGTGACATAAGTATCGATTTTGTTAGTAAAATGGCACTGACTAGATATGACTAGAAGAGTAATACAACAACTATATTTGACTAACATTTATGTCAGACAGTTTTTTTAGTACCAGAAGAAACTTGGCGAGAAATGTGGTATGTTTAACCCTACACATCTTGAAGGACTGAACTTTTATGTGAAAGTTTGCATGTTCAACACAGGGAAGCTTTGTATGCAATCTTTTGCCTCCACGGTGCATCTAAGGAAGCTTTCTACCTCTCTCCCTATTTAGGCTTAATTAGCAGAGGATTCAGAGTGCTTCCTTAGTGAAAGTAGTGAAAGAATGCATAATACTATAGCAAAGCAGAAATAAACATTTCCTTCCCTTATAGAAATAATTGGAAGCATACTGCTGAACTGGCACCTCTACCCTTGCTGCCAGATAAAGCAGTATCACTAACTTTTTCTCTTCTTCTATGATTGTACATTTCCTTAAGGTAAAAAAATCTTACAATATTATGTATTAGTTGTTTAAGAGATATATGAAATTATTTCTAAAATTGAGGTATTTACTACTTACTGTAAGCAAATGAACAAGGTCCATATTAGCCTCCAGGGGAAGTGGCATTTCCTGGAGTTGTATCAGCTCATTTATGTGGTTATACAGAGAGTATAGTTTGTATATGTTAATTTTTTTGTCCTCTAAGTAGTCAGGCATGCCCTCATAAAGTGATATCAAGTCTTTCAGGTGGACCCCAAGGATTGGGATCTTAAAATTACTGCACTCGTTATAGGCACGTCGGTAACTATCATAATTTCTGTAAGATGAAAGCAGTTCTGTCATTTCATTAAACACCTAAAAATAAAAAGAAAACAAACAAAAAAAAAAATCAAACTTGGTTACTGTTTTTGTTCTGGTCATACAGCACAAGAATTTCTCATGTTATTGTTAAGGGGTTTACTCACAATGACTCTTGAAACAGATTTTAAAACTTTAAGCTTCAAATGAAATCTAGGTATTCACCTCACCTAATTTAACTACCTATAGTAAGTAATTATAGATAGTTAATATATAGCCTAATCTATAATGCTGGTCTTCCTACATTCCCTATTTAGTCAATGAAAAGAAATAGGATCTCTCAAATCAAGGGGATGTGTAAGCAGTTAATGCATAAGCACAGCACAAGCTCTCTGACCTTCATAAAAGCACCATCTTCACCTTAAAATGTGGAATGCACTTCACTGGCTTGCAGGTGACCAGCTGGAATTGCTGGAATCCTGGCAGAGAAACCCTATGCTGTGCTATGGTCCCATTACAGCGTGACCAGAACTCCCACTACAGTTCAAGGTGGCACATCTGTGTTTTTAAGAAAACATTTTTGCATGGAAATGAAGAGGAAACAATATATTGGACTTGTAAAAGCCAAATGAATCTTAAGTCTAGCAGTATAAATATTTCCCTTGTTTAAAACTATACAGGTACAAAGCTGACTCTTAACATTATAAAATCAATGGACCAATGTTTTCTTGTGGAAGTCCCTAACTGCTTAATTTTTAACCTTCACAAACTCTTATAGTTAGATTTTGAAGTGTGTTCTCAAGTCATGAATTACCAGCCTTTATTTACCTGCTTTCTATTAGCACTGGTTTACAATTTCTTGATGCAAAAAGTTATTCAAATGATGGACACATATGCAGTCCACTCCTCATAATGACAAAATTTGTAAAACAACATGCTTCTAAAATAAGCTTGCTAACTGGTTTTATAGATCCTGAGAGCTGCAACCATTATCAGGGGGAGGTCATACTTCTGGTCTCTATTTCAGGCATGCACTGTTCATTCAAGCTGATCATACTGTGATCAAAACAAGTTCATTGGATACCTATACGAAATATTTCAGGCCCCAAACAAAATAAAATAAAGCATATTAGTCTCTTAAGAAGTTGTCTCTTAAGAAGCCATTTTATTGCAAAAAAATATGCTTTCCTTCGCAGTTTTAGTAGCTGGAATCTCAGCAAAAAAATACATCCACCTGTATTTCACAAGAATTTAATTGGAAATTACAACTGATTCCTAACATTCCACTGTATTATAATGTGTGTGTATTAGGGCTAAGATTGTTCAAGTCTGAAGTAGATAAAATCTGTCATAAGGAAAAAAATCAGATGAACAAAACCAGTCCTTTCAGTTTTGAACTCAAAGTGCAGAGCTCTTGTGCTAGCGTTTCACAGACTCAGGATGGTCACTGTTGCTATGGCTGACAATAGTTTTGTTCTCAAGTGTTCTAGGATCCAATTCTCTGCTTTTGTGTTTGAATGCCATTCTGTACTACTGCATACAAATGAAAATGCAGCTTGTCACATCTGAGTATTAAGAGAAACTTTAGAGAAGCTATACAAATCTTCAAGAAAGCTGGGGTTGGAAGTGTAGGAGTAACTGGTGCTATAGAGATGAAATGACAAAGAAAAACCTTCCAAAACTAAAGGAAGTCTTCTTTTTTCTTTTTGTCTTTCTCTCCATCTTATCCATTGAAGTAAGGTTGGGTTTTGTGTGTGCAATAACAAAAAAGTTAAAGGCTATCCTATTTGTAAAACTTAGAGGAGCAATACCAACCTTAATTACATCATGAGGAACACATGAGCTTGTTTCCTTGAGTCTGGAAATGGAACTGTGGCAGAGACCTCCTATCACTGCCATTAATGTATTGAAATTCTGCAGCTGGTGAAGCTTCTGTGTTGACATACAAAAAAATAAGTATTTATTATTTAAAAGTTCAAATCGTTCAATATGCACATCCAAATTCTACATTTCCTCTATTGTCTTCCTCTGAAGTCTTACAAGTTTTATGCTGCTATCCATTTGACTTCACTCATTTTAGTAATGAATTGTAATTTTACTGGGTGGAACGTACTTCTACTGTTATTAAATCAAACACTAATTCTACAGATACAGGAAGTCCTCAAACTACTTCCTCAGTACTTTTCCCTCTTCCCACAGTCTACCACAACTAGGAAACACTGCCTATTATCTTGGTTATGACTGCAGTTGAATTAGCATGCAAAGAATACTTATAGGACCATAACTCTGCTTCTATCCAGTAACGTGTATCTGGTAGAAATGCTTCTAATTAACGGCCAAAGGCATGATAGTAGTTCATGCTTTGGAAAGGTACACAGTCACAGCTTGGAATCTCACCAGCTGATTCAAAAGCAAGTCTAGTTTTTCAGTGAAAACAGTTTCTTCAGAATGGATATGAGAAAGTCATGGTGCCATGACACTGTAATATCTGAATACTTTGTATGAAACCACAGCATACACAAATAGCGGTGCTGTATGTATGAACCAGGAGACCAGTGCCAACACTCCTAGCTGACCCTTCAGTAGTAGCACAGGAAGAGCAACTAAAGGGCTGTATCAGGGAAAGACAAAATAAACACCACACATGTCAAAATTTAACTGACCTGTGCCACATGAATGAACTTGATGAACACTTCAGCCCGAAGCTGTGGTGTTGGTCTGCTGAGAACCATTAGCTGCACCCACTGAGAGATACCATTGCAAAGAGCAATCGATCTTTCCATTGTTGGATTCTCCTTCACACAACTATTCACAATGTAGTTCTGATAATCTGAGAACTTAAAATAACCAAAGAAAAGTGTAAATGAAAACTTATCTACAGTTTCATATACCTCGTGATCTGTGTGCAGATACAAGTCTGCTTTTCAAATTAAATATGCAATATGTATTGTACACCTTAAATATCCAGAAGACTGGAATCTGTCCTTTATCAAAGCTTTGTTCAGTTCAAAGAAGGTGGCTTCAACTATTTGAATTAACTGAAAGCATCTTTTGCCATAATTTGTATCACATCACTGCACCATGTATATCCCAGGACCCTTGGCTCTTATAAACCCTAGGATGAGTAGAGTTGGGGCTTTCCTCCCAGCTTCAATGGCTCCACAGGTTCATTGAATCTAGGCTTCTACAGGGAAGGTTAAACTGAATTTAAAGTGTAATCTAGTAACCCAGTTGATAGTTTAAGAAAGTTAAATGTTCAGTTTACGTAGCTAGGGCACACTTCTGAATTAAGCTACACTAATATAAAAAGCAAGTTTAATGAGATTAATATAAAACTAAGACCATTAAGAATGAGTGTTACAGATTTCTTAATATTTTTAATACAGCTTGTTAAGACTCTCTTATTTAACCAAAGTGATTAAAATTGTTCAGTAGACACCTGTATGCAACAAACAGATTTATTTTAAGCCATTCCTCCTATTAAGATCTAAGAGAAGCAATCATTTGGTTTTGTTGATGCAATGTTTATCCATTCTCTTGATTTATCCATTAACAACAATACACAAGAATTTGAATCATCAGAAGATGTGACGCAGGATTTATACATTCATTCTTTACTATGACCCTATTACTAACATTTTACTGAAAACATTCATAGCTGTAATAGACACATATTCTTTTCTTAAGGCCACAGGAGTATGCTGAATGGCACTGATCCTTAAGAAAAGGTCATAAATTGTCAGGCTGCTGTTTGTTTCTTGCTCTCCCTCTCTCACTTTCTCTCCACTTTTTAACTCTTTTCCATCCATTTAATTAGAACTATTAACACTTTAAAAAGCAGACATGACAGAGGACATCTCTGGATTTGTCCTCTTATTAAACTAAAAAATGGAAGAAACATTAACAGTAATAAGTAGAGCTGTCTCTGAGATTACATAGAACTTACTTACAATTATTATTTGAATTTTGAATCCCAGCCAGATTTGGCTGGATCTTGAAATTTAAGCAACTAGTCTATATAAATAGATAATTTTTCAATATCTGACTACATAATTATGGATTTCATAGCAGTTTCAGTACAATTATGAATCACTTTGATTAGTTTATATTTTGTTCTCAGCAGCTCTCTCCTTCAAAAAATATTTTTTAAAAAATGCTGAACTTATTTATATCTAACATACTACTTAAAGTTTCAAAATAATTTTGGTGCAAGAATTTATTAAAGAGGTCAGCTGTAACAAGATTGTTAGTGGCAGATGCAGTAAAGAAGTTCAGGTACTTAAATAATGCAAGAGTCTAGTATTGCAAGGACTAACTTAGGAGCCTCAACAGGAAAGCAGAATCCAGATTCTTACAAAAGAGTGTAGCCTCCTGTATTTTATAACTATAAATGAAAATGGTTGCCAAACACCAGTATACCTGCAGTCATTACTCTGTGAACACCACTCCCTGCATTCTTCCTTGCTGCAAGACACATGGTGTCTCATGGAAGATTTTGCTGTGTGCTGTATATGTTCAGGGGATCAAGTATTCCTTTCTGACTTTCAAATGACCAAACCTATGAATAGTTATTCCAGTGACTGATAACAGAGCAGGTTATTTGCAGCCTTTCTCCCATGTTAGAATAACAAAAAGATTCTGTGGCTTAGCATATCATGGACACATTCCGCAAGAGTTAATGAATATAGCTATTTATTAATTACACATTATTTTCTGATCTGAGGTCTTGGTAAACTCAATTTATACCAAAACATATGCAGGTACCCTACATGTAAAAGGTATACAAGTATGTAACTGTTAGAACTCTATGACACATGCTGACTGCAATCATACTTGTTATGTTCATTAACCATTAACTACTTTATGTCTGCACAGAGCTTGAAAATGTCAAGGGTTATATAAACTTTGTATATTATTACTGCCTACAGGCAGCAATCTGTGCATAACTTCGGTTCTATGGCTTTTTGAATTTAACACAAAACTTGAAGAGTTGTGTGCTATCAGCTCAAAATAAAGTACACTAACACACGACTGAAATCTTCCACAGTCTATTGAGAGCCCCTTTCCTTACAAGACTTCATCTTCAAATTGTAGTGTTTAAAAAAACAAAACAAACAAAAATCCCTAAAAAGACCACTTTGCTTTCACTGTTATCATCACATTGACTTTGCAACCATCTTAGATTTTGGTCTCTAATATTCACTTTTCTTTTCCATGTGTGAACTTTATCAGGTTTGAATAGAAGTTTTGTTGTAGCATACAAGGATGCAAGTGAAGTCCAGGCACACAGGGAACTTAACATCTTATCAGCTACCAACATAGCTGAGAAAACACATCAAATGAAAGAAAATATAAAAGAGATAAAGCCTTAAGAATTGTTTGTATCCTTGAAAGCTTGTCTAATAAAATATTTTAAACCCCCCTCAAATTAAAAAAAAATGCTTTTTCTCAGGTGCTTTCTCATACCTAGTCTTTATTTTGTTATGCACAATCAAAAATGGCAAGCAGAGTCCAGTGGACATCTTCTGTACAGACAGTCCATTAATCACTGCACAAGAATGCTGCACTGTTTCCTACAGCCACAGAAGGTTAGTATTCTAGGAGAATATTCCAAGTTGCCTTCATCCGATTTCATCCTGATTACAGATTTGAGTCAAAGAAGGCTGCTTGTTCCTGTGCCCAATGACACTGCTTGTTCTAACAAAAAGAGATTATTTAGAAGCAGATCAAATGGTTTACTTCTCTTCCTTCCAACTGACCTTGCCCTGACTCTGTTCAGCAGTTGCTTAAAAGGTTCACCCACCCTCCCTCAAATGACTGAAGCAAAAGGGTATGAACTCAGAATAAGTATCACTGTCCACCATCAACAATGGTAAAACAAAAAGAGTCTGGGCACAGACTCAGCTTGTTCAACAGCTTGCACTGCAGAGCTACTCTTGTAATACTACCCCTTTCCCATCGAGTACACCCTCAGTAAGTTTGCAGATGACACCAAGTTGGGTGGGAGTGTTGATCAGCTCGAGGGTAGGGAGGCTCTGCAGAGAGATCTGGACAGGCTGGAGGGATGGGCTAAGGCCAACTGTAGGAGTTTCAATAAGGTCAAATGCCGGGGCTGCACTTGGGCCACAACAACCCCCAGCAGCGCTACAGGCTTGGGGAGGAGTGGCTGGAGAGCTGCCAGTCAGAGAGGGACCTGGGGATGTTGATTGACAGGCGGCTGAACATGAGCCAGCAGTGTGCCCAGGTGGCCAAGAAGGCCAATGGTATCCTGGCTTGTATCAGAAATAGCGTGGCCAGCAGGGACAGGGAAGTGATCTTTCCCCTGTACTCGGCACTGGTGAGGCCACACCTCAATGACTGTGTTCAGTTTTGGGCCCCTCACTACAAAAAGGACATTGAATTACTCGAGCGTGTCCAGAGAAGGGCAACGAAGCTGGTGGAGGGTCTGGAGCACATGTCGTATGAGGAGCGGCTGAGGGAACTGGGGTTCTTTAGTTTGGAGAAGAGGAGGCTGAGGGGAGACCTCATCGCCCTTTGCAACTACCTGAAAGGAGGTTGCTGAGAGACAGGGATGAGTCTCTTTAACCAAGTAACAAGCGATAGGACAAGAGGGAATGGCCTCAAGTTGCGCCAGGGAAGGTTCAGACTGGATACTAGGAAGCATTTCTTTACAGAACAGGTTGTTAGGCGTTGGAATGGGCTGCCCAGGGAGGTGATGGAGTCCCCATCCCTGGAGGTGTTTAAGAGTCAGGTTGACATAGCGCTGAGGGATATGGTGTAGTTGGGAACTGTCAGTGTTAGGTTAATGGTTGGACTAGATGATCTTCAAGGTCTTTTCCAGCCTAGATGATTCTGTGATTCTGTGATCTTTTCTATGTCCTTCCAATCATTGTTTCAAACAAACAAACAAACAAACATCACTTACTGATATTCTTCTGAAAGACTTAAACTCAAGATAGGTAAGGTGATCTGACAGCTCTTCTGGCTCAAGGTGATCAAAAAGAAGTGAGACTTTCCGTTTCTTACTGGTGTTGGCCTTCACACGCTGTGTCAGCTTTCTAGACCAATCCCTAGAATTTCTTTTAAACAAATTTTAAAACAGAATTACCCTGAGTTATTTTCTGAAGAGCAAACTTTTACTCTCTCCCCAATACAAAAGTAACATTGTTTCCATGCCTTACTGCAATAAAAAATGAAATATTTGAATTTCTAACCAGTAAGCGCCTTTCATGCATTAACGATTACATGACAAAACATTATTGTTAGTTTTTATTATACGGATGTAGCACATAAGTACAATACAACTATATTACTGAACAGCATGAGATTATATATTGCACTTCCAGAATTCTATCCATAACTTTGTCTTCACTGAACACGTCCAGTGCTCCTCCTTTTAAGAATTCTTAAGATTTCCTTGACCAGCCTCTGAGTATGTTCCCCCTATGCTATTTGACCATTAAGTAATGAAATTTAATTGGATTTGAAGAACTAAATTCCTAACCAGATATAAAATGTATGCTAAATTCTGCTCTGCTTTGCCTGTGCATTTCCAACCAAAGTACGAATTGACAGTTATACAGTTCCACACAAGTATCTTCCTCTCATATAACAAGGTTCTCTTCCCAAGAAAAAAACTCATGTGCTGTATAGCTGTGGGATTTATTTAATGAATAATGATGTATAAACTCTTCTACGGATAGATAACATATGACTTATTAAAATTAACCCACTATAGGACCATTATCCTGATATACTGGAGAGTCATTACGCTTGAATAAAAGAAATTCAGAGCAAAAGTTTGTTTTCTGAGCATATTGAGACTTCAGCACTCACATTTGAGATGTGTCAATTAGACGACAGTGTAACTCTTCACCATTAGCTTTAACCAGTTCTTGAAATTCCTCCATAGTTGTGGATAGTTTAGAGTCCATTTTGAACATAACCCAGAATTCTGTAATCCAATACCTATTGCACATTGAAAATACACAAATACAAAAATAAAGGTTTTGTTCTAACATCAATAAGGCTGAAATTGAGACAGTTTTGCTCCTGTTTATGAGTTGTATTTATTCCTGACCAACTTCAGGTGATAAATCTTGCTTTTAGATGCTTTTGCTAGGTTACCTTGATTTTATCAAAAAATCAAAATTTCAAAATTAAAAACAAATTAGCAACTACCAGGCTTAATGCTGTATAGCACTATACTACATATAGGTTTGCAATAAATTCAATATTAAAATTTCTAGTTTCATATTAAATATAGATAATATGCATGCTGATTTTTTCTTCATGAACTTATAAATAATTTTACATATTCCTTTAAAACTTGAAATTATTTGGTCTGGACATCAAAAAAATGTACCATGCTGGTCAGAATTTTATCTATTAACTGAAGAAAAATTTACAAATTAAATATATTTAATAGTTTACAGGTGATTCAGTCTCACATGCACAAAATATTTTCAGAGAACTACACTTCTCTATGCTGGGCATTTAAATGGTCTCAGTCATATATTTTATATTTCAATTCCTGTATGTGACATGTCACCCATTGTGGTAGGTTGACCTTGGCCAGCAACCAAGTACCCACCCAGGTGCTTGCTCCCTCCTACCCCCCACAGCAACACGGGGGAGGGAATAGGAAGGGCAAAAGCTGGAAAAATATGTGGGTCAAGATAAAGACAGTTTAATAACTGAATGAAAGAAAAAATGCAACCAAACAAACCAGTGATTGAAAGGCAACACTCACCATCTCCCACAAGATGCCCAGCCAGTATCTGAGCAACAGCGACTCTGGAACGACTACCCCCCAAGTTTTTATTGCTGAGCACACTGCTGTGTGGCGTGGAACACCCCTTTGGTCAATCCGTGTCAGCTGGCCCAGCTATGTCCCCTCCCAATCTCAAGCTCACCCACAGCCTACACTCTGGGGAGGCTGAATGAGAAACAAACTCTCCACGCTCTGCAATCACTGTTCAGCAACAGCTAAAACGTTGCTGTGTTTTACTCTCCCCTGTAAAGCACAGCATCATAGGGGCTGCTATGAAGAAAGTTAACTCCATCCCAGCCAGACGCCCCTGCATGTAGAAATCTGTGCTTGTTGGAAAAATGGAAATGCACATTCTTGTGGATGCATGTGTGTATGAATTTGCCTAGAAGCAGAAATGTTCCCAGATCACCTACAATACCAAAGCATTCTGACCTAACCAATAATCTGCTTTAAGATAATAAAATCATCACCATTTAAAACAAATTTTACTTTCCTGTTACTACTTATTTCCCATTTTGTGTAAAAAAAGAGATATCATATGCTAATCTATTATCAGAGTTGCATCTTTTTTTCCTCTCTTCTGTTTTCTCTAAACTGAGATATCAAACTTTACTATACTTAATTGAAAAAAAAAATGTGATCCAGGATCATTGCAAGTGACTAAGAAGAATTACCTACCAAATACAATGAAGTTTTGTTTAATATAAAAATAGCTGCAATATCCCACTTCATTTTTTTAATAGACCTATCTAATAATCTTAGACACAATGCTACCAATTCCTGAGCACTGTCAGTTTTCACTGATGTTTAAGATATAGATTCATACAGACTCAGTTCAAAACCGTGACCCAACAATTAATGCACTGAGTTCAGTGCATCTGCACAAAGCCAGTTGGGCCTTTTTGTGTAAAGCTGAAGCAGTACAGCTGTTTCTCTTTTTAATGTCAGCTTAAGATAGGCAAAAGCATTCTTACGTATGGTACATGGATAGCTGCAGACTAAGAGCTACTAAGCAAGAATGTTCTTACCTCACAAAATAGCATATCTTTACACACAGCATTGAAGATTTATTTTCTAAGGCATTAAGATAGGTAGAAAACTGTTAAGGAAAACCATGTCCATTCACATATGACATGAAATGTAACATGCTTGATACTTCCCTACCTGTAAACAACAGGAATCTTTCAACTGATGGCACATAATATCAGATTGCGGTTTTACACAAGTGTATACAAAGTATATCCCAAGATCGTCAGCAACAGTTTATTGTAAATATGATTACTATGAGTAATACTGATGTAGCCACCCAAGTAGTGAGTAGTGTTAAGTAGTGAAATGATTCTGCTTTCTACATGTGTTTCTTTGCAACATGCCTCACAATTTCTAAAACTCATGCACTTGCACATCTCACTAAATCTTGAAACAGTTACACCAAATTTATTAATTACTGCTTTTATGAAGAAATCCTTTTCAGTTAATTACAATTCACTGGAGCTTTTCCAAAAAAGATGCTATTTTCTTTTAAACATAACTAGTTGTTTACATGTGAGAAAAAAACATGAAATGCCTCTCGCTTGCTAACCTCACCTTTCTAACTACGCAACATTTTTCATTTGACTTGCTGTCATAACTGCAAAGAAACACACATATTTTTAGTCTATTAGCTCTACAGAACATGTTTTGATATTGTAGCAAATCTTTTTTGAAGACATGGAAAATCCATTTAGAAAATGTATTATGCACGTCTTGATTCTTCTGCTGTAGATTACACACACATTTTCAGTACTAAAAAACATAATTTAATGAAAATACCTTGTGGACCCTCCCACAATCTGATTGAAATTAACTGCAGCCTAAATCTACTGCAACTGAGGGGACATACCATCCACAATTTAAGCACCTATATTAAGTACTTAACTTAGGTTGACTATAGAATTAGTGAGGTCTGAATAAGTTCCCAAATATTTTCAAGGGCCCTGAACTGAATGTCTGAAGTTAGATGGCTAACAAACCATCCATAACCATCTAAAATCACTCACATAATTTAGGGGATCAAAAATGGTGAAACTGGGACATTTGCAAGGTTTTTCAAAATACAAGAGCCCAGAGTATCTGACCCATTCAAAACTGTCTTTACCTTTCAATGTCTTTAGAGGGATCTATACACAGAGTCAAAAACCAAGCTTGCAAAACATGTAAGTCTGATAAGTTTGAATTGCTTCTCTGACTGTAGAAAATGCTACTTCTCAGAAACACACAGGCAATTACTTTCTTCCATTTTCAAAGCGTGCATGAGCCTAAGTTAAATGCAATACTAAACCACAGTTGTAGCTTAGCACACTTGATCTAACAACTGTGGTTAGAGAAGCAGCGGGACAGTTAGAATCCAACACTACAGTAGAGCTCTGTTGTAAACGATGGTGCCTTTAAAAGCCAATAAGATACAGAGTTTGGGGGAAGAAAGGACTATCTAAATTAAATTGTACCAACATTGGCTGGAGATTCTTAGCATGTCAGGTCTGCTTCCTGTACTGTGCTCATCTAATTAGGAGTAAACATTCTGTAAATCTAAGAAGTCAGGTAATATATTCCACAATTAAAATACTGCCAACATGATCTAGTAGCTTTGTTGTGAAAAATTTAACGAGCCAGAAACACACATGTATGAGTCCAGGCAGTCACCTCAAAATGGGAACAAATAGTAACGAAAAGCTTATGATTTATTTCAGTGTAATGTAAGTTTGAGTGTGTGAGTGAGAAATAATATTTATTGAAAATTTTCACCTCCAGATTATACAATCAGAGTATTTTCAAAAGTCACATTTTTGTTCTTTGCTCTTCTACTTGTATGGTGGACAGGAGAGAGAAAGAGATTTGAAACTTAGGTCCAGGTTCACAGTACGTAACTGAGGTACCTACATTAATCTAACACCTGCTAGATATTCCCTCCATGCCCAGTGGAGGGTGATTTAGCCTACTTAAAATCTGAGTTGGAGTTTCATGGTTTTTGTCTGTGGATGGTAAACTAAACCAAACAGACAAACAAAAAAACCCAACCCTAAACCAAATAAAAACACACTATACAACCAAAAACTGTAAAAAACAAGTATATTGTTTAATTAGTGGAACAGTAATACACCCATAGATTAAATATCTTCTACTTACCCATTTCAAAGTTGTCAAGTTATCTAATATTACCTTAATAGCAGGTGAGTATTACAAAGGATATAGATCAATGAGTTTCTGGAGCATGTCTGCAGAGGAGATGATAAACTGATGCATGGCCAGAATTATCTTTAGCAGCTGGTTGTTTTGATACGCATTTCCTTCTAAATCTGGAAAAAAAAAAAAATTCTATTGAAATCATGATATAACTTGGTAAACAACTTGTAAGAGGCCTTTTCAGAATACTAATTCTAATCAGGCTTGTTCACCTAAGCTATTTCAAAGCCAGCAGTAACTTACTAACTTAGGAAGTGCATCATTTTTCTGATGAGAGCTATATAACAACTGTATTTCCCTACCAGGACTTGGAAGAACATAACAAAAAAAAAAAAAAAAGCCAAAAAAGCAGCTGTGTCTCAAAAGCACTCAAAATATCTAGGTAATTATACATAACGATCACAGCCCAGCAATGCACTTAAATGCTTAGCTTTAGGCAGATGATATAACCTTTGAAACAAATTAATGAATTGCAGCTCAAAAGAATTCAGTTACTGATCCGTACCAGTCAGTCAGTGGCATGACTGAACTCATCAAACAGAATGGCGATATTCTTAAAGTGTTTGTGAGGCTTTTTTGTAGAGCTGACATACATAACACTAAAGTACA
Organism: Strix aluco; assembly: GCF_031877795.1. NCBI lineage: Eukaryota > Metazoa > Chordata > Aves > Strigiformes > Strigidae > Strix > Strix aluco. The sequence goes on along the minus strand of NC_133934.1, from coordinate 97,029,150 downwards.
TGCACAGGTTAGGATCTATATGTAGATGTGCATGGAATGAGACGTAACATATGCAGAAGCCCAGAGGTTAACCTACGCATACTCCCAGTGGTGGACCTAAATGTCCTAACACATTTCCTTGAACTATGCATTACAAGGATTTTACTTGAAGAAGGTTTTTAGACTACATCTATCTTCTGGGTGTTGTGGGTTTTTTTCCCGTATTCAGAAAAAATCAAGGACATCAAATGTAGCAGAACATTTTTAAAAGTTTCCATTTCTGTAACAAACAGCAGTGAAAGTATCTGTAAATATTAACAGAGGATGGTTTTCTACAGCCTGACATGAGAGAACCTAGGCAGTTTGAACTGGAATTAGACACACTTTCAAAGACAAAAGAAAATTTACCTATTTGAATAATTTAAAATACATTGTCCTCTATGAGGATAAATGTAGTTATCATGTAAAATAGCAATAACAGGAACAACATACAGAAGCAATGCACAATAAGGCAAAATAGAAGAGGTAGGTAAAACAGCAGATTTGCAGCATGTGAAATGGCATCTATTACTAGAGGGGAAGAAAAAACATTTTTAAATTGCACAAAACCAAAAAGGAACATTAAACTTAGCCCACTTGCAAAACATATAATCCATGTTAGTCACTGAGCAAGAGTTTCCATGCCCTTCTACAGGAAGGTACCAAATGTAAAGAGAGAACTCTAGAGCCCAGGACTTCCCTTTTGAACAATACATTGGATCTTTAGTAGCACTAATAAAGCCTGATTTCCTCTAGATCTGTCTCCTCTGTTCTTCGTTCCACAATAGTCCTATTCATCCCTTTATCACTATACTCTCCCCTGAAAGTCTGTTCCTTCTCTTCCACACAACAATGCCATAACTCCTCGCTCGTGCTTAAAGCTATCAGCTACACAAAAGTAATATATGCTGTAGCTGAATCCAGGTGGACTGGTCAGACATCAAATCAAACCATTGCTGGGCTCACACAGCTGCCCCTACACCAATGTGGGCACCAATCTGGATGTCTCTCTTCTACACAAGCTATTCTCTGAGATTCCTATCTTTCTATCAAATTTAGTTCAGGCTGGCAGACGGGCTCTCTCTATTTCATACAGAATAGATGTAGTTTAGTAGGAAGATGACTCAGAATGGCCTAGATCTGTAGTTTACAAGTAAAGTTATTGTTTTAGTTGACTGTTTGAAGCCCTGAAAGTAGAGGATGTGCTGGTTATCATATACCTGGTGTGGGTAATACAACAAAAAGTCTTGAACTATCTTACTACAGCCAGACTCTCAGGCAAGAGAAGCACAAAAGTCCTCATCAGTAAATTATGGCAGAGCCCATGTGAACATGCAGCAACCCACTCAGCACTATTAAGCCCAGAATGAGAACTTCATGCATCAGGTGATCTTCAACACTGAACACGAGACACGATTTTCTGAATCTACCTTCTGTAGTTACACTTAAATTGTAAGGAGCAATTCTACCTACAGTGATATGGGCAAGGGGAAAGTCTGCCTGTCCTACAGCCCCATAAACGAGAGAGTATGGACCCCAAGTAACTAAAAGTTCTTGAGCTGCCTTTTGACTTACAAAAGTTCTCAGTTTGATAGCATGAACTGAAGTTTATGCATTCCTTGTTTGTGTTCTCACATAATTTCATTCGTTACCTAAAGAATATTTCTGGAATATAAACTGCCTAGGTATTACAGCAGGTGCACTGAGGGCAAAACAGCAAAAGTATTCAGGCAGAGAAGTGAGAAATTTGCAGAGGAAGGTTGGGACATCAGGAATCAATATTTATTAAGGCCCTTAGTATTTGGCATTTTGTACTCCTCCAGTGTCTTCAGGAAGAGTAAAATTATTTCAGGCCTGCAGAGAGGCCTGTATCAATTTTCATCCATTTTACAAAACTTGGTGTTCTGCCAGAGCCTCCATCCAACAGCTCTTGTTTAATCAGAAAAGCAGTTCAATATATGCTTAACTTGGAAGCCAAATGGTTATGTGCACACATACTATTAAGTATATACAGCTGTAATTAAATCACCAGCTTTTCAGAAGTGCTCAATATAAATCGTCTCCAGCTGACAAAGACAGCAAATAACTCTCCCTCCTAGCAGTTTCTCCTCTGTGTGCATTCCAAAATCCTCTACCATGACGTAACACAGGTACCACTGGGTACCAGGTTCCAGACTGAATTTCTGTCCTCTAGAAGGCGTCTTTTCCGTTTTACAAAGATGCAGAGAAAACCAGTATGTTCTGCCTACTATTAGAGTTCAGGTCAACACATTTATGGTATTTTCTTGCATAATAAAAATGCATTTATGCTTCACAAGATACAAACTAATTATCTCACAACAGAGATAGAATTCATTACAAAATGCAATTATTTTGCACACATTAAAGCATTACTAAGTTCTGTGCTATCCATTCTCTTACCCTGCTAAAAGGCTCACCTCCACAAAGAAAACATTATATTAGTGACGGTTTAAAAACCAAAACAAACACTATGCAGCGAAACATCTTAAGGTTCCCAGTACGGTTCAGCGCTGAACAGCAAACCTGTATGGAACTGTAGCAGCCCACAATTTTACAAACACATGCAGTATCAAATATTTAATGTCATCTTCCTGCCCAATTTTAAAAGGAAGCACTTTTCAAGTGCATAGACCATGTTATAGCAAGCATTACTAAAAATAAAAATATTGAGTCTGGTTCCTCTTTCATTCGTATTTCACAAAATCATAATTAAAAAAATCCATGGAGTAATCCACTGGATAAAATGGGCCTTAGGTGAGAAGAGACTCCAGCTCAGTTTCAGTTTCAGAACTGTCATTGGGTGTTTAGCATCTCTGACCACTAGGTCACTTCTTTTCGGAGAGCTAACCTGCTAAACATAGCTGTATGTAAGGAAGTAACAAAAGTTATGGTTAACTATCTTTGTGCAAATGGCGGAGCTAATAAGAGGGCTTTTCTGACTATGTTGCAAGAGTGTCTCTGAATGCCTCTGCAGCATTCTCTCGAGCCTCCAGCAGTTTGTTTTAAAACTTTGAGACTCATTTTCATTTCCGTTTGTATACCTGTTTCTAACCACACACCCTGCTAAGCAAAAACCACTAAGTGAATACTAAATAAAGTGAAATGGGTGTGTTTCAGTTAGTCAATTTACCTTCAAGCAAGCTGCAAAATACTGCATAAGCCTTAGCTTTGTTTCATTGCAGCAAAATACAAATAACCACTGGTTACACGCTTTTCCTCCTGCAATGCCCTTACAGTACTAAGATATTTTAATAAATATTCTCTGAAAGAAACAAGAAAGCCAGAGTTGAATATACTTTTCCAGTATTTAACTACATGAGTGAAAGCACAAAGACATTTAGGGCTAATTATTTTATTATCTATGTAGTAGCACAAAGCCACTAAAAACTACAATTACAAAAGAGAGACTCAGAACACACAAGGGTAAGAACATCCTATTCTGCCCATCAGCCACTCTATTGCATGATCCAATTGGTGGCTCCCTTGTAAACATGATTTAGAAAAAACTGAAGTATCACTTGTTCCTAGAATAGTTGAAAGAATCAAAGTACTCAAAAGTCAATAAGCAAGGCTTTAAGAGCAAACTGCCTGCTTTTCACCAGGTCTTGATGGCCACCAAGCCTGTGGTAAATATACTTAACAGAAAGAATATGCTCAATAGACAAGATTGTTGTACCAAGACCTTCCCACTCATAAGTGCAATGATAAGGCAACAGGAAGAATGCCAAGGATGTCTTAAGTGAACTGAATTTTGCAAGAAAGAAAAGTCAGCTTTTCTAGGTCTAGGAGGTCTTTATTTCATAAGCAGGTTCCAACTCTATCACCTAGCGTACAATTTGAAATGAATCAGAAGTGAATCACAGAGCACTGACAACACGTGATCAGTGACTAAGCTACTTAAAACATGATTAACTTCTTGTAAACTCCCTTAAGTCTTCCAATGGTTATCAAAAAGTAGCACCAAAACCAATGCAATGCAAGAAAGCACCAAGCAGTTGCCAGGCAGTCTTATCAAGCGCAAAGCTGAAAGTTGTGGGTTGCTACACTGAATTGATGTGCTACACAGAATTGTTCAAGATTTCTGCTAAGTCTTTTTTTTTATGGTGACTTAAAGAAGATGGTATTGGGATGGTGTTATAAATGTCTGCAAGGATTATTAAAGCAGCATGTAATTTGAAAACTGGGGCTACAAATGTTCTTAAGGTCTCTAAGACCTTGATGAAACACACAGACATGTATGAAATATGGAGGTACATGTGGGAGTACATGCTAGGGTTTAGTGACTGAACTGAAACAGTCAGAAGTCAATGTCTCTGCCCCACATGCAGGGTGTGGTACTATGAGATAACCTCAGAATGGCTAGAAGGAACCGAAATTGAATGAAATATTTCATGAGTATTTTATGGATACTTCCTGGAACCTCCCTTCACAAATAGAAAACACTCTGTTCTCCTTCAGCTTAAAACTTATGCAACACATAGTAGTCTTCTTACTACAAGATTATTATTGCCCCGTTGGAATTTGGTATCCTGTAACAGACATAGTCATTTAACTCTCTTCATTAAATCGATCACTTTTGGTCAGAATCAGATTCTTAAGAAGCCACCATCCTATTCATCAGTTATGACACCATCATTGAGGGTCAGCAAGCAGATTCAACTTAAACTAAGTTGTTTACTTTTTGAGTTGGAAATAGCCTTTATTTTTTAATGACAGTTGAAAGCTCAGTTGATGGCAGAAATCAGGGCTAGGAGCTAATGTACTCTATTCCTCTGCTCCAGTGCAGAATCAGCTTTCTCAAAGTCAGTATGCTTCAGAGACAGTTTAATTTGTTGTTAAAATTCTACGATGATGATTTCACAGCCTCTGAAGGTGACTTATTCCAGCACCTAAGCACCTCTGTCACTAGAGATTTCTCCCTACTGTCTAATCAAAGACTTCAGGCAACCTGGGCAGCTTAAGCCCATTATGCCTGGCCCCCAGCAGACAGAAAAAAACATTCTCTTTCCCTTATCAATATATTTTCTCTATTTAAGGATTGCTTCACTCATCTCTTTTCAGACCTAGGAAACAGCAAATTTGTCATTTTTTTTCCCCTCAGAGGCCAGGTTTTCTAGATCTCTGGTCAACTTTGATGTGCATTTCTGCAGCCTTTGCAGCTTGCACCTTTATGAAGCAAACCAGAATATAGTACTCCAGAGGAGTAGACTAATCAGAGTTAGAATATTGGTTTTAGTGTCCCGTATATAATACCTTCATATACATACACGTTTTTATGTATGTAAATGTACCTATATAAAATATATATATAAAAAAATATAAGCACACACCTCTATGCATGCTTTGAGTCTATCTCCTTTGAGTTTATGCAGTGGTACGGTATCATTAAACCATTTTCAGTTTTAAAATCCATCTTCACATTGAGATCCTTTTCTGCAGAAATGCTGCGTATCAATGACTTTACTGTACTGTTTTTACAACAGATTACCCTAAGCGTAGAACTTTGTACTTGTCCTTAGTGAATTTTTATTTCAGATCATTATTTTAAATGCTCAGTATCTTTCAGATATAACTTAATTATAAAGTCCTTACAAAGATGACACCCTAATTAGGTAAAAGAATAATTGTTTTAATTTTAGCTGCAGCAGAAAGCAGGTGGAGTCTTGAGCTCTCCAGCTTACATTTAATTCCATACAGGATGGTGGTGTTTCCCCTCATGCAACAAGAATGCTATAATGTTTAACAGACAGCACCAAAATAGTCAGGGAATTGCACTACAGCTTTTTTTTTTTTTTTTTTTTTAAATTGGCTCATTGTCCATACATGCTTGTAACTATTGAGTCATACATAAATTTATTTACACAAGTAATTAGTCTTAGGAGGAAAAACTCCAAAATTAAAATGAGAACAAATCAGTATTTTCCAGAGAGGAAAGAATCATAGTACTCTGTGACCAATCCTGCACCAACAGAACCCTAAAAAAGCCAAGTAAACACAGATGTTGGAAGAAACCCTAGATACTTGACATTTCTCCAAGTCTACCTCCCCCCTTCAAACTCCCTACCAAATGGTGGGGGGAACACACTGCTGTTCCTCCAAATACTCATTAACAATGCAGATATATCCAAGACACAAGTGAGTCTAATATGCATCCAAAAAGGATAAGACTGTTCTGTGTGAGGGTAGAGAACATTAGAGGAGAAAAACCTCAAGGGAAAGCCATTACCCTCTCTTAAGAAACAGTATTTGGAAAGCTACATCTTGCAGAAAGAGCTCTGGGTGGGTAAGTCTTTGAAGTGAAAACAAGATGATAAAAGCTCTTGTCAAGGGAAATGGGATGATTTTGAGAAATTAAAATGTAGTTTGAGAGAAACCAAATGAAATGTGGGTGGAAAGCACTCCATTAGCCTTGGAAATTCAGATCAAGTACACAGAACAAGATAAAAAGTTAACACACCCCCCCATACATTGTTCTACAGCATGTTTAAAATATTGATTTTAGCAAATTTAGATGAGAACTTTCTAATCAAATAGTCTTTTTTCTAAAAAGCCTACAAAACATAATTTGGGCATTAAAGAATTTTTCAAAGCTTTAAATCATGATACTGGAGCCACGTGCAGCTTTTGAGCTGCAGGCAACTCTTGAATAATTCAAGTGTAATGCTTGGCAACACAGCTGTGCTGGCATTAAGCACTGATGGATAAGACAAATGAGACTCCCAGAACAGAATCAGAAACTTCTGAGGCTGGTATCACTATTTGACCACTGAACCCAGCTGCATGCTTAGCACTTACTCATCCCACAACTGCAGTGTTTTATAGTAAGCTTCTCTCTAACTGCATGATTGATCTGGGGGCAGGCAGCCATCAGATCCAACGAAGCACAAAGCCCCATCCAAAGGTTCAAACTGTAACAGACTGGCAGACACCAGTTGCTTTCCTCTCAGGGACTTGAAGATGTTGCAGATCACTTAGATCCCAGTTCCTGGCCTTGATTTTCATTACTGATGCATGCTCCAACTCTGCATCCAACTCTTCTCTAATATTTCTGACTTACTGTTTCAGCTTTCCCTCCCTTACATACCTCAGCTTCCTAGTTTTTGCTCTAACTTCTAGATATATTTCTGGAATCAGTGTTTACAGACTCTCTGGCAAACTAGCTTCTAACCCAGCAGTTGGGGCATACCTTCTCACACTGCCCCACCAGCGAGTAGGCTGGGGGCGGGCAAGAAGTTGGGAGGGGACACAGCCAGGACAGCTGACCCCAGCTGACCAAAGGGATACTCCATACCATATCATGTGCTCAGCAATAAAAACTGTGTGGAAGTTTGCCAGGGCTGCCGTTGCTTGGGGACTGGCTGGGCATCAGTCGGCTGGTGATGAACAGTCAGGGTTTTTCACATCACATGTTCTTCTTGGTTCTGTTTGGGTGCTTTGGTTGTTGGCTTTGTGCTTTTTTCAAAACTTATTAAACTGCCTTTATCTCAACCCACGAGTTTTCTCACTTTTACCCTTCCAATTCTCTCCCCCATCCCACTGAGGAGGGGAGCAAGTGAACAGCTGTGTTGTGCTTGGCTGATGGCCAGGGTTAAACCACAACAGTTCATCTTTAGGCTGAAACATCTCTTGTTCACCAGAGACCAAATGAACCAAAGTTTCAAAAGTCCTGCAGCTTCACTCCAAACTTAAAACACACTTAATCACAAGGTAGCACTATCAAATACCTGCATACAGAAGCAGCTCCCCAACTGCAGATTCGAGCTAGTTGCAGTATGCCAAACTCTCATCAGAGAAACACTCTCACGTGTCCAAGTATAAGCTTTATTGGCCCCATTGTATCAGTTGGTCTAGCACAGACCAAGAGTCTTATGCCTCCTAAGTACTGTTGCAAGGCATTTCTTATTATTTCTAATAAAGGTATCTGATTATTTTCTATGTTATTCAACCTAAACAAGTACTTCTTTTTTTTTTTTATGTATACTTTTACAAGAGTAATGCTACATACTGGAGATAGACATTAAACATAACCAGTTCTCCTGGAGGAAGGGAGAAGACAACTCACCCATATCCAAAGTGAGTATTCTGAAAGTGAATCTTCTTAAAAAAAAAAAAATGTAAAGGTTAAAATAGAAAAGAAGCTCTTGACATCTCACACTATTGTTCTCTGCCAGAGGAGTTCTGTATTTCAAAAGAAAGATATTATGGCATATCTCTAAATGATTTTTCATCACAATATAGGTGGCATAAGGCACTGGTTTTTTTTTTTTTTTTCAGATATGGCCTCTATATACATTTCAGTATTAAAACTGCAGTGTTGAGGGATTCCTAAAGTCATCTCCAACACAAGTGTAATCTTAATAGCTCCCAGCAGGTACTCTCTCATCTTCGCCTTTTGCCAGCTGTTGCACTTTGCATCTTCTTACCTCAGTAATGGCGGAAAAAAGCGGTATCATGTTTAGAAAGTTATCTTAGCTTTTGATCTCTAGCCTGTCCTGCATAACAGAAAGATCTACTGAGCGATGTAACAAAGGGAAGCCTCTTCTTTTACAGACTTTCAAAAAAAGCAATGCAAAAATATGTCTTCACACTTGGCAATACACAGCAAAACACTGAAAGGCTTCATACTTAAAGCACACGCAAACCAAACTGAGTAACAGAAAGTAAGATGCATGGGGAAGCCTAAAGAACAAGCGATTTTCTTGCTTCAACTTCATACATTGAGAAGAAAGAATTAAATTCATACAACATTCTCAGGAGAATGAATTATTTTCTAGTGCTATCTAAGCTTTTATGCATTGCTAAATACAATATATTGTTTTATCTGAAGTTATATTTAGACGTATGAAGATAGAATTTTCTGTTATATCCCTGTAAATATAAGTAAATCCGAGACTGCTTTATAAAGCAAGAAGTCTAAGTTTTCTTAATTGTCTTTTATTACTTATTTCTTGACTTTGGAAAATTATATTGAAAAGACTGAAGTTAAATTAGCTAAATAGAACTTTAAAATATATATAAAGATATCTGAAGTTTCTTTTCTTTGGGAAATTTTTTACCACAGACATCAGGTTAAAAAAGAAATCTATTTTCGTTTTGGTACAATCACAATTAACTTTAATAGTTAGCTAAACAGCACTTTGTATTCTCCAGAGCAGTAACTACTCTTCTGTTCCCACAATGTCATGCATTCTACAGAGCAGTAATGACTCTTCTGTTCCCACAGTGTCATTAATTGATCATTAACATAGTTTCTGTTGCCAAGCAATACTAAAGGTTCTGCACAGTATCTGACCAAATCATATCCAGATTACTTAACGCACAGTGATCAACAACATTTTAATACAGAACAATACCATGAACAAGCTTTAACTACTTTTGGGGGGACTGGAGTCCTCAGCATTCAGCCTAAGCTTCAGGGGCGAGGGGTGGAACCCTGGAAGTTTGTGGAGCATGAGATAAAAACGAATGACTGTTCAGGCAAACCTAACAGAAAAAAGTAAATGACCAAATTTGTCTTCTGTGGGTGCGCTTATGCTTTGAAATACGTAACTGCTTTTGAGTCAGGATTCTATGTTAGAATTTGGTATATAGTAAATCTGGTAAAAAGATAAACTTGGTACTTGAACTGTGATTGTTTCACCAGTTATTGTATGTTTTAACTAGACTGGAATAATGTACTTCTGTTAAGAGATAACTAGAAGGGGAAAAACTGGATAAGACTTTCAAATTTTCCGTATTTTAGAGGAGAAGATGGCTATGGTTCTCCTGATGAGTAAACTCTAACTTGCCTGTTTCATTGTTTGTAAAATGGATGCAATACTTACCTGGCTTTCAAAGAATTCCTGTATTTTTGCATGATATTGATACAAAAGTGAGCTATAAAAATCTTACAGTTCACAGAACTAGATAGTTAATGTAGTTATTTTTTATTCTAGAAAATGCTAACTGTGATTAACTTGTACAGTTTTAGGCAGCTAGCACCTAAGAGGCAACCAGCACCTTTGCCAGACTTCTGATTTCTAACAAAATTCTGTCACATATTTCATCCAGATCAGTCTGGAAGTGGTTTCCAGGATTTCTAAGGTTTGTTTACAAACATCTCACTTTACCACATATTGAGGCAACAAGCTAGTTTAGCACTGATCAGACACTGCAGAACAATTTATACCACAACCTACTCTTAGACCTAGATGTCTAAGAGTATTATGACCACTAGAAGTTCCAAATTGCACTAGGTTCACACAAATTCTATTAAGAACATTGCTAATCTTTGAGGTTATGATTTTTAACTTCTTTGAAAAGTAGTAGTCATGGGTTTAAATCTTATTTTTTTTTCGTATTGAAGATTGACATAGTGGTATAAAGAACTAACTCCACTGCAAACAGCTAACTGTGGCTGAGCTTCCACACCGAATTATGCTACATGCTGTGGGAAATATTTTGGTTGCTTTCCTAAAGCCCTTTTAATTACATCTCTCTTAAGAAAGCAGACACAGGGACACTGCATGGTGACATGCATTTAGAGATGATGATTTCTTTTTTCCATTGAGCACACTCATTTTGTCCAGCAGTAACTGAAGTGTCTGAATTGTAGGACAAGCATAGGTCTTCTGTGTGCTACAGTGAACATGCTTCCAGTACTCAAAGGTAAGAGGTAAATGAGTAAGATACTGCACTGAAAGATTAAGGACAGAAATACCTTCATAATATTAGAATTTTCAGATCTTAGGGATTTCTCAGCTCATAAATGACCCCCAGATGCTTTTAGGAAGACACAAGTGTTTTTATAAATTATGACTTTCAAGTGCACTCTTGGAATTGTTTGTTAGGTAGTTCTAAGTAACATTTCAGGACTTTACTGCAGGCAAAGCAGGGAGATAGCAAAGTGACACTATGCTAAAGATACATTTTGTTCCAATCGCAACAGAGTTTTTAAACACTTGTAAAAACAATTTAGACATATGTTTTGTGTGGGCATATAGTCTATAAGCTTGAATGTATGTTAAAATAGTTCATCAAATCTTTGGAAGGTGTATTTGTTTAAAAAAAAAAAGTACATTTAAATCTTACTCAAGATTTTTAAAAAAGGTACAATTATAAGATAAATGTAGAGTCAAGGGAGAGAAAGAGGGACCTCTTGCCAAGCACAAACATGTAGCGAAGGTACAAATAGAAGAAAACTGTCTGCTAGAATAGAAACTGACTTGCTAACACATAGTCAGAACATCAAGCTCACAGTAGCATGAGGATAGCCTAGGCTGAAAAGCATTATGAACACTTATTATTTCATTTCTATAGTTAGCAGATATACAATTAACAAATTAAAATATCTATCCAGTGAAGTGAACACTGCTGGTATATTCTTCCTCCCTGATCTGTAACACTTTCTGGACTAAATATATGTTAACATGCACTTATGCATTCTCACAGAGATTAGTATAAGAACAACTAGCAAAAAGTAGGGCTGTGCTCCTAAGCATAAGTTTTCTACTGAACTATCAACATTAAATAGTCAATATGGCTGTGGACCAGCAGACTAGACCCTACTCTGTGGGTTTCAGCAACAAAGCTGATAGAATAAGTGTCTTTACAACTAGCGACAAAGTAGGAGACAAAGTCATATTGACTTTCGGAGAATTGTCTGCCAGTCAAAAGTACATTCTTTTCCAGGCATTTTATATACTACGTAATGGAAAAACATGGATGCAGGGGGTTAAAGTCACTGTCCTACTTACAATTCCACTCCAGAATCACAGTCACTTCCCCAGAATAAATTATCTCCCTCCTGAAGCTGCCATATTCCAAGCCAAGATCTATCAATTACTTCTTTGCTTCTCTGAACTCACAAATTCAGCCATCTTGTTGCCAATTAAACACCTACCTTTAATTTTCTCTTTATGACCTTTCTGTTCAGAATTGACCTCTCTGATAGGTTTCACTGAACCTAACCTTTCTAGAGCCTCTGTATTTTCTCGTCTTTCCAATCATTTTACCCTACCTCCTGCTCTTCATCTCTACACACTCTCCTCGCTTCTTTCATTTCTCTTTTCCTCTACTTCTCTGTTACAACTTCTCTTTCTTTCCACACCATCACTTTTTCATCTTTAAAAGTTATTGTCAGCTCCACGTATAAGCTACACTTCCCCTTCTTTTCTAAGGCAATCACACATGACGCATTCACTTGCGCTCTATAGCTCTTCTTGTCAATCCAGATCATAGCAGTAACAGCATCCTTAGCTACTTAGAATGTTGAGCGATCTTCCAAGCCATGTAGAACATTTTTTAAATCATTGTCCTATATAACCAAATCTCTTCTCTTCAAACTGATGAGAGCGGTTTCAAGTCTCTACAAGTCTAATCTCAGGACCAATATTCCTTTCTAAAACACTTTCTGCCTTCAATCTCTCATCATGCTATTTTTCCTGAACTCTTGCCCTAGCTTACATCCTGGCTTTTCTGTTGCCTTTACTTTTGGCAGTTCATTTGCAGGATGATTCATCTTACTCATCCTGATGCAACCTTTCATGGGACTTGAAGAAACCTCTACTTTTAGCATATCCTTGTCATCATGCTATTGAATAAACACTGGTGTAATACTGATCTCTCAGTTGTAGTGATCATCTACATGACTTCACACTACCTCATATGACCGTCACTGTTTCTATCTCTAAAGCACATGCCTATCATTCACCAGTTCAAGCTACAGAAGACCAAGTTTGAGAGGTGAAAGACCACATGCTAATCATCCCAAAGTAGATGTTTAAGTTAATTAAACTGAATAAGCTTTTGGTCTTTTCTAAAGAAAAAAAGAAAACAAAAGGCCTCCTAACTCTTTACTTTTGCAATTAGCAGGTACAACACCACCATTGTGATTCACACTATTCTGTCCACATTTTAGCATCATCTTCTACCCAGTACTGTTGTAGACCCACAGACAATATCACTAACTCCAAGATCCAAATCTTTCCACCTTGTCTCCATAACACAGGTTTTGGATTAACTTGGCTCTCTGGACAAAACTTGTCTTTCCACAAAACATCCTGGAATCCATTTACAACAGTGGCAAAGCTCAGTCTTCTCACTCTTCAATTAGCATATCCCCCTTTCTCATTTTTTTCCCCCCTTATCCATACTGTAAGATAAATAACTTATATTGGTGTTCTTCACAGCTGTGTGTATTAATTCTTAATACCTTCTTGGTTAGACCTTCTTGTGATAATTCTCTGCATATATGGCAAAAGGCTGCCAACCTTCCCTTACACACCATTGTTGACAGCAGCCTCTCTTACAAATGATTTGCTTTTTCTGAACTTGTATAATTGAGTCCAGGAACATACTTTACATAGGAATTGTATTTGTAATTGTACACATAGTAAGTGCAGTATACAATTAACATGATGCAATATATATTCTGAAATGTGACAGATCATCATCTCTATCTACTGCCTATTGTTCTCCTTAACCCTAGACAGCAAACGAATCAAGTGCTTTCTCCAGAAAGTAAACTTAAAATATACAAAGGAAATCTGTGCTTATGCCTTGGGGGTTTCTGTATTTTTAATATTGAAATAAAACTTTCTCAGGTCACAATAATGAATTTCTAGAATAATATACAAAATATTATAAGTCAGAATATCTCAGACTGAAGGTATAACCTCAGTCTAAACAGAACTATTAGAGTACAGGGTAACAGCTTTACTTTAGTACTATGCATGGGAAGAAACTTGCTGAATCACTCAGTTTACTTGTAATCATTCAGCAACTATGCTTTTTTTCCCATCATTTTTCTCCCTATCGCTAACCCTCCTCAGACTCCCAAATTAAAAGTTTTTTCCATCTCTTCCTTTATTGGCACAATAATGTGAATGAATTTTGCACAGTGTTTTTGTTGGTAGCTACAAGAACCTTCTTTAAGGAAATTTGTTATGTGGGTTATATCTATAATTGTAACAGTTGCACTTTACAATTTATGTAAATACCCTACTGGGAAATTCCAGTATAGCTTAAGAACATGCATAATGTCATAGAAGATGTACAAATACAGACACTACTATGAATTGCCCAATGAGGAGTCTGAACTTCTGCAGCATACGTCATAATTCTAACAGTCCTTAGTGAGTTTAAGATTATGTTTGCAGATGCCCTACAATTCACTTTGCTAGACCTACGCACCACTTGTCAAGGTTCAAAAAACCCTATTTAGTGGACTGTGGTAAATTTCTAACTGAAGTATGAAATCCTTTAGAAAGATTCACATGCATATATAGCTGAACTGGACAGGTACACTTGCTTTTCTTTGTCAGCTTAGTCCTTATAATATATGGATGCCCAGGAATCCGAGAACACCTAAGCATGTGTATGCTGATATACATAGAGCATTAAAAAAGCATTAAAATAATTAAGCTAACAATAATCTCCCATTCAGGGTTTGACCTACACTACCTGAAATCAATCACCATAATCATTTTACTAGATTTTCATGATGTTACATTTATAATACTTTTTTTGCATAAAAATGTGGACACATTAATATTGGTCAAGCAGTCACAATATTAAAACTGTATGAAGGTCTTAGATGTGCTTTTACATGTTTTATCTTACTCCTAGTGAACCAAAACTTATAAAAATGTTGGTTGACATTTCTTTAGGAATTAGGGCTTTATAGCAGTTCATTGGACATGTTCTTTACAATAATTAAATGGAGGAGAAAAGAAGCCAAAAAAAACCCCTAACAATTTATTACTGACAATTACACATTTCATCAACTTTTCTCAGATGCGCATTAAAGCTAAAAAAAAAAAGCATTTCCAATGAATGTGAAATATTAGTCATTGTTTATACAGTATTTATGTGCTGCATCACTAGATCAGCACTATGTATTACTATTTAACTATATAGATTAAGTATTTTAGAGCTCAGTGGCTGTTCAAGTACATTTATTTTTCTAAGGACTACTCTGCAACTAAGACTTTGCTGTATATGCTTTGGGAATAGCTCATAGCACTAAGACACAGCATTAACAAAGAGATACACTACTTGAAAGAAAATTATTCGGAATCATTTTGAGTGCTTTCAGTACTAATGTATTTTAATAATATAAAAAATAAACACATTTACTAACGATAAAGTTGGAAAAGGAAACTAGGGATATAGTGCTCAGGCAACAGTCATGCTTGTCCATATATTACAATTCTTATTGTAAAAAAAACAAATGGATAACCAATAGGCTCAAAAAGGTATACAGTCGTGATTTCTGTTTGGATTCTTTCTCTTCTGTAGAGAAGCAACTTAAAATCTATACTGATAATGCAAGAAGTAATCCAGTGTTATTTCACCTAGCTTAAAAATAGTCCTGCTCATTTCAAAATGTTTATATTAAACATGTTGTTTACACACATTATGAGAATATTACGGCAACAGGCAAAATATAATGATTACTTGCTAAAGTTTACCAAATTGGTACTTGAAGGAACAACAGAAATCACACATAGAAGTATAGATGACTGGCGCTTGTCTTGTTCACTCACAAAAAAGCAGTGGTCACACTAATCTCTTAGCATATATTATATGCATATGCATAAACAGATCCAGAAACCTATGAAAATATGTGGTCACCTACAGCATAGAAATTTCTCAGTTATGCCTTTCTAGCCAGCATGCTAACAAATCAATGTAACTCACTTGTAAGTGACCTAAACATAGCCAGGACAGAAACAAATTAATACGATTCTAAAAACCTCCAGACACTCACCAAAAGACTGAATGCAGGTTTCAAGAAGATCTTCCAAAGTGGCCCCTTTGGCTAAGTGCCCCAATGGCACCATCGTGACCTGGGTAAGATTTGAAAGGCTGGGACAGTGACTGATCTGCTTCAGCTCAAGTGCTGATTCAGGGGCAGTGCTGCATGCTTGGGCAGGTTGCCTAAAAGAAAGCACAAGAGTGAAGTAAATACAAGACCGAGTGGTAAATCTTACACTGCATGGGAAAGGAGGAGAAATTTAAAGGACAATTAACTCCCTGTAGCTAGGGTGCTGAAAGCCACAACCCTCCCACTTAATACGTACACCAAAGAGACTGCTCAGTAAGTGACTTTTTTTTCCTGCTAAATGTGGACCGTAGAGCACACAGCTACAGAGCTCCTTGAATGATCTGTCAAGATTACCAGAAGTCTTGTTTCTTTGCTGGGGAGTTAGGTTTACATTACGATTTCAGCACAAGCATAAAACTCCCCCAAACTATGTAACAGGAATATTGTTATGCAGTAATCTACCACCACATATTTGTGTGCCCACCAGAAGTAAAGGAGAAAAAAAATTATAACTGTAACCAAATATTACACACATTGGAAAATGCCAGATGAGCTTTATTGATTTAATTTAGAAAATCACTATTAAGTAAACAAAATATCAGTGCAACTTTCAGTGATTTCACAATTTAAAAAGAAAAAAACCAAAACAGATTAATCTGCATCTGTTCTATATTATTATTTCCCATTAAGTTGTTTTAAAATTGCATGCATGACTAAGTTAATGTCTTTAATAATAAAGGTAAAAAAGACCAAAATAACAGGAACCACTTCAAAATCTGACTTGAGAGTATAACCATACAGTTCACAAAAGGGCAACAACCACTGCTGTTTCAATAAAACTTGGGTTTATTTCAGGGGCAATTTACACTCTAGAGTCTTCCTAAACAAGTGACTCCAGCATCTTTAAGATGCTATCTTAAGCTTTTGTACAAATTTTCTTGAAACACTATGTGAGACTTTATTAATAAACTGACAGTCCTGGAAAGAAAAGGCATAGAAATTTATCCAGGTTCCATATTACATACAGATAGGGAAGGCAGACACAAACATCCCTGTATAGGCACTCCTGGATGAAGTTGAAAATATGCATGCCTTATGAAGACAGACTGGACCCTACCTCATCCCAGTGAATGTCAAACCTCGTTGTAAATTTCTGTCTCATCTGAATGCTGGGAAAGCCATGGAACTGCACTTGATGTCACTGACAACCCAACACTGACCCCAGGCCCCCACAGTTTCAAAATCAGAAAATACCGGCCTGACCCTGCAGGGGTACTGACCATCACTCAGGGCCTCCGTAGTTAAACTGACAGTGGCTACGCAAAGAATGTTTTCTTCCCTTCCCCCTTTCTCTATATTTCCCTCTTAGCTTTGTGATCTGACTTCCTGTTCTCATATAAAAAGAGCAAGGGCCCGAGCAGCTTTCAGGGTTTTCTTTTTACAAGCTTAAACCCCTCTCCTAATTTTTTTCCAGTGACTCTTCAACACAGGGCAGAGGGTCCTAGCAATGCGGTAGTAAAAGTAGGAGTTGTTGCAGAAGGTATTTTAGGTCTTGGCAACAGAGCGTAGAAGAGCCAAAGTGTCCACACCCCCAAAAAAGTTTACAATAGCACGACGGCCGACTTGGCAACGCCGAACAGGCAAAACTCCGCCGGTGACACGTCTGAAACTAATCATTCATTAGAACCGATTCCCTTGCAGCAGTTACTTGACATGAAAAAGAGATTAAAGCTGTGCTGGGTGGGGGGGCCCAGGAACCCCCCGCGTTTCCACCGCATGCTATTCGGCGGCGGGGAAAAGACCACAAGCAAATGATCGCGGCTCCCGAAGCGCCGCCCGCGGCCCGGCGGGGAGCGGAGGGGACAGCCGTGCCCCCGGCCCGGCCGCCGCTCCTGGCCCGGCGCCCCCCCACCGCGCACTGCCGGCGGTGCCGCAGGTAACCGGAGCCGCCACGCTGGGACCGTAACGTTGAGGCTCGTCCTAGCCGGCGCTGGCCGAGCTGCCCGGCGCGCACTTGCACTCAAAAGGCTGAAATAAAATCCTCCCCCTACACCCTCCCGCGCTTCTTTCCCCCTCCCCACCCGGCAGGGCTTCGGCCGGCCCCCGCGGTGCCCCAGCCGCCCGGACTACTGCGCCCCACGGAAGCCCCCGCCAGCCCGGCCGGGGCGGGGGGCAGAGGGCCGGCAGCGCCGTGCACCCCTCCCCGCCGCCCCGGGCCGGCACCTCACACCCTCGGGCGCGGTGGCCTGTGACCCCGCGACCCACCGCCCGCCCCGCCGCCGCCGGGAGCGGGAGAATCAAACGGCCACGGCGAACTCACTGGTTTTCTCTGCGCTTCCCTAAGGTTCCCATGTCGGTGCCAGCCGCGGCTCCGCCGCCCGGCCGGCTCTGCCGGCAGCGCAGGGCGCGGGGCTACGCGGGGCGGAGGAGGCCGGGGGCAGCGGCACAGGCCCGCGCATCGCCGCCTCCCGCCCCGCCGCTCTCCCGCTCCCCGTCTCGCCTCGGGAGGAGTCTGGAACCGATTCAAGCGGGGCAGCAGCGGCGGCAGCCGCCACCCGTGACGAGCGCAAGCGAAGATCTTATCGGCAGAAGGAAGTACTGAGCTACCGGGCTGCTCTTCTCCGAAGCCACCGGATTTACCAGGTACCGAAACGCGCTCTCTTGATCACACCGCCCGGCTCTACAAGCGGCTGTAACTTTCTCCAGGGCACAACTTGGGCTCGGCAGGGCAGGCGCTGCCGCCGGGGCAGGCCCCCTCCCCACGGCGGGCTGACCCGCCGGCGCTCACGCGTGCCTCAGCAGCACGCACACCCACCCGCCCGCCCGCCCGTGGCCCAGGACAGCTGCCGCCGGGGCACCCGGGACGGGACGGGGGCTGCCGGGGGCTGTCAAGCTCTTGGCCAAGCCGCAGCCGGACGCCGCCCGGTCACACACCGGCCGCCGGGTCCTCCCCGCCCCGGGGTTACGTGACTGCTGGTGGGGTGGACCCACGCGCGCCCTGAGCCCGCGCGCCCTCATTGGCTGGTTCGCCAACGGCCGGCGGGGGGCGGGGTGTCAGGCGGCGGTTCCCCCCCCCCCGCCGCCGCTGCTACCTGCCGCCGGCCGCGGGGGGAGCCGGGCCGGGGGACCCCGCGTACGGAGCCGGGGGGGGCCGACCGGGGGGCCTGGCCGGCGGGAAGGCGCCCGGGTCATTCGCGCCGCGCCCGCGGGGACACGCTGCGCCCCCCCCCCCCGTTCCCGCCGTGGAAGTAAGCGTCTGCGCGGTGCAGGGGTGGGGGCACGAGACTGAGATACCCCCGTGGGCGATTGGTAATTTAAAGCCTCTGTGCTTATTTGGCACTTTACGCCGTCCCTCCAGTTTACTCGCAGAGCAAGGAAAGGGGACCCAGTCGTTTTCATAGTCCTTGTATCAGAATTACGAGTTTCTGAGAGGTGCTCCAACCCAATGTTGACAACTCCTTCGCTTCTGAGGAGACATCACCAGGCAGAAAATCTGAAAGGGCAAACTCACCCCATATCCTGTAATTTACAGTTGGACCAAATGGTCTTTTGTTGAGAAATAGCCTCAACAGAGCAGTACAAAAGTCCTGGGTCACAGAGCCCTTCGGCTGATGCATTCTCAACAGCTTATTTTGAGAGCACAGTTCATGTTCTTAAAAATTACTCAGGCATCATAATGGCATAGTGCCTCACACCGAGATCCAGACAGTTTTCGTAAACTGTTTCTTTAATTTTAAGACTGACTGGTAAGGTTCAGGTATTGCAAGTAATTCTCTGCCACCAACCAGGGCACACTTCTTTTCAGGGCTCCAAAATGATCAGTTTTGCAAAGGACATGGCTCACTGGCATTTTCTCAGAGGCAGTGGTAGCAACCATTACCAGAACAGGAGCTGTGCAAACCTGACTTTTGTTTTGCTGAAGATCTCCAAGTAAAAGGAAAAATCCTACATACTCCTGGAAATCACGTCAGTGGTTCGGTAGGTCACATTCTTCTGAATAACTTCTAAGCTAGTTCCTAACATAGAGCTTGAAGGTCACTGTGGTTTAAGAAACACAAATACATTAATATATATGCAAGACCACAGGTCAGGTGGTCTGTGATATTATCTGTAGCAATTATTTTGTTAAGCCAATCTCCTGGCTGAATTCTGCTTCAGAGAAGTACAACCCAGCTAGTATTGCTTTTTCTTTAACACATTTTACTTGAGAAGGTCATGTGCATGCATACACACACACACAAATAAATGGCAGTTTGACAGAAATAATACTCTCTAGCTTTGTGGTCAGAAAATAATCCATATGTAAACCTTACAGCACACAATCTCATACAAAAATTCGGTTCTAACTTATGTGCCCACACAGCAGTCTGACATACTGATCCTTGAATGTGCCATTCATCAGATGAAATGGTCTTCTACTGTAAAGTAGATTCATGCCTGGTTTGTGTCCTCAGAGGATCAGAGGTTTGCTCTGTGGAAAGGCAAGATATTTCTTCTGTTCTCAGAGCTTCAATCAATAGAGGATTAATTTATAACTTATGATCCAAAGGAGCCATACTAACAGAGTTTCAAGATGATGTTGGCTAGGATGGGCCATATTGCTCCCAAGCAAGCAGGACCAGCCAGGCGTTCTTATACTGTTGTGCTTAGATTCCTGGAAGATCTTGCAACAATAGTAGTTTATAAATTGGATTTTACCATTGGAACCAAGTGAAGGGACCAATTTACTGCCTCAGCAGAAGCTGGATCTTTGAAGTTCTGTTGTAACAAGATATGCCTTTCTCCCTCCAAGTTAGTATGAGTCCACAAATCTAGCTTGGCCTTGAAGTGGGGTGAAAATAATTTTCTTAAGCTGTTCTTTTATATCTACTTTAAGCTCATTTAATTTGCCATCTTTCCCGGGTCCGTATTCCTGCTGTTCACAATGGGCCAATTAGTGGAGCTTGTACAACCACATAGTGAGTTGCACACAAAAATTAATCAAGGCAAAAAACCCAACCCAACTAAAAATGATGCATGTTCTGCCATGCGGTATCACTTATTTAATTCATTTCACCACCCACGCATATTAGCTCAACTGCAGCCACAACCAAACAAGGGCAAAAGAGCAAGACCACACATTTTGTCAGTAACTTTCACTTAGATCTGTTTTACATAGATCATTGTAAAATCACAGCCTAATTCCAAAAGCTTTTCAATGTCCTTGTGGGATCATGAATGAGACGGTTCCTTGGTGCTGACAGAGCATCTGCTAGGTGGTGGGGTCAGTAGACAACAGAAAGGCAAGCCAGACAATCTAGTGTAGGACGCAATTCTAGAAAAGGAAAAAAACTTGCTAACAAAATTGAAAAGGACAGCAAATGGAAGGCTAAGAAGAGTCGCTGTATGAAAAGTCAACATATGTTATGCAAACTAGGTAGTAATCAGAATCATTGGGTTTAACAAGTTGTCGTCAGTGAGAACCTGCTAGCAGTTGCACATGAAAAAACTTCTTTCATCTGAGCTGTGATAACGCCAAAGGTGTGGCTATCCTGTATGATCAGCTGATAGGAATAACTCTTCTCCTTAAGGCATCATCTAACTGTACTTCCCTATTATAATTAAAGTTTGTAGCTGTTAGAACAGTTTTTGTTGGTCTGAGTGCTGATTTCTGTTACAGCTAGTGGAGAATTTCTAATGTCTTTTTCCAAGGTTGGGTCATAACTTTTGATCAGGATGATCTAGGCTTTGGGTGCTTTCACTGATTTATCAAATATTTTTGTTTTTAGAAAGTTGTAGTGTTAGTGAAGGCTTTGGTCTCATAATCCCACTGAGGTTATTAGACCATGGTAATTCTCCCACTATTTTTCTGTTGATGCACCTTTGCCATAGTGGCCAGGGATGGAATGTTCCACTTCCTGAAGCGATGTGACCTATAAGAGTGTTAGGTTTTGTGACTTCATCCCAAGCATCTTCCTTCAATGGTACATGTTCTAGGGTGACCTTTTGCACAACTACAGCTTTCATTTATAAGTGGGAGGCAATAAAACTCATACTCATGATTGCAGAATGGGACCTAAAAGTGTAAGACTGTAGGATTGAGAGAGTATATAGAAAATTAAGAAGAATGTGAATCCTCTTTTTAAACATGATCTTTAAGTCAGGTTGAAGAAGACTGGACTGATCGTATTTAAGTGCTTTGGGTTGTCAGTACCTCTGAGGTTCCAGCTTTTCTGCAAGAATAGAAGGAATTGAGAGCACCCAGCAGCCACTGCCTCCTTACATTTAAGGACCATAGGTTTGTGTACATTATATTCAAGACATGTTACAAAGTTAGTAACTATACTAACAGATCTACCTATCCAATCTACCTCTATACTGGCATTTCTTCTGTAAAGACTGCTTCTGCTAAACCTTCTAATGTCCAGCAGTCAACCTTGAGCTGAACAAGGTGGAAGAGACAAGACTAGAATTCATGAAAGAGGAAAAGCTTAGGAAAATTGTCAGAACCTAGAGTAGAGCATGGAGTACCTGGATCTCACTCATTTTGGATTTTGCCAGAGCATTTCTTAGGTTGTTTGCCAGCCATGGGTTCCTCACCACTCTCAGTGAACACTCAGGCTGATCATTACAGCTACTGTGAGTCATTTTGTCAGTTCAAATGCCAAAGGTCTGTGGGGTGGATTGAATGACTCCAGTCCTAGTAATGATACATGTAGGTGCAAACATGCTGCCACTTGATGGAACATCTGTGGGTTTTAGTCTTGAAAATTATAGGCAAGACATAATTTGTGGGTAAAGGCAGTATCTTTTATAAGACCAACTGGCACAGTTAGAAAAAGACAAGATTTTGGGTAGACTTGAAGAGGGTTTCTGCAGAGAATCACAGAATCACAAAATGACTGAGTTTGGAAGGGACCTGAGGTCCAGCCTCCTGCTCAAAGCACATCCAGCTGTGGGACTAGACCTGCTAGCTCAGGGCTTCATCCAGTTGGATCTTGAAAGCCTCGAAGTCTGAAGATTGCACAGCTTCTCTGAGCAATCTGTTGCAATGTTTGACTGCTCTTATAGTTAAAAAAAAATAAATTCCTTATATCTAATCAATATCTTTTTGTTTCAGTTTATTTGTTGTCCCTCATACTCCTGCCATGAACTGCTGTGAAGAACCTAGCTTCTTCTCAATAACCTTCTCAGAAGTCCAGTCAGTCTGCTACTACATCCCCCCGAGGCCATCTCTTCTCCAGGCTGAAAAGACCCACTTCCCTTAGCATCCCCTCACAGGGCAAGCACTCCATCCAAGCACTCCATCCAACAATCCCGGTGGCCCTCTGGTGAACTCACTCCAGTTTGTCAGTGTCCTTCGTGTACTGGGGAGCCTAGAACTGGACTCAGTCCAGAGTGCTGAGTACAGGTGGTGTAATCACTTCTCTCGATCTGCTGGCTCTGTGCCTGTGAATACAGCCCAGAGTGCTGTTGGCCTTCTGTGCTGTCAGGGCACACTGCTGGCTCATGTGCTGATGGGACAACTAGATGGGTATCTAGCGGTCCACCCATCCAGACCTCTGTCCCAAACTGAATGCAAGAATATTGTATGAAATTATGTCGAAAACTTAAAAACCAGCAACATCTGGAAATCTGTCTACTTTTTCCTATATTATACTAGTGGGTCCAATAAAAGGTATTATCTCTACCTGTAGACCTTGTCTTGACTGTGTCTTTAAGCCACTGCAGTTATGACAGCGTTATCGTGAGAGATGCCCCTTGAAGAACTGTGTACTCCAGAATTAGGAGATTCATATCTCACTGTGTGTATGGATGTCAATATTGCCTTTAACTATAAAACAAGATACAATTTCTTTCATAGCACCTCTGCTTCCATTCTGATTATAGTATGGATATGTAGCAGGGACAAATAAGGAGGCATACTAATGAGAGTTGTCATTTTCAACTGCTTTGGTTACAGAAGTTAGACGACTTGTAGTCACTAGGGAAAGAGGACTGTAGAAGTAAAATTGTGGTCTTCCCTTTTAATTATTTTCAGACAAATCTTACACGATGAAGTGAGGCACTCCAGGGAAATAGATATTTCATACTTTTTAATAACTTAATTTCTCCTTCTATTTTCACCCTGGACTCCCTAAAGGACTTAAAAGTCATCAAAGACTCTAAAATTTACTTGAAGAACTATGCCTAAGTTTGTCATTAGTCAGTTGTCATCAGTCTGTTGCAAGCTGCTGATTGGCAACAGTTTTGCACTGTCAGCCATGTGTAACTGAAACTGTTAGACTTTTTGGTTGTTTTTACTCTGGAAGACTTTAAATATCAGTGAACTAAAACTAATTAGTTTCGTCTGTTAAAGCTAATTGTAAGAAGAGCAATGAACATATATCTTGATAATATATAAAAACATTAAGTCTGGTAAGTCAGAAAATGTTATTAGCTGGTGGCATTCTTCTGAGTAGAAGCACACTGATTTGTATAGCTTTGAGGCTCAGTCCTACAAGTAATACCTCAGCCTTTCCATTGATTAAAGATTTTGATGGTTTCCTGTTTAGGAGAATGCTGAAATACAGTAAGCACTGATGATCTGCCTATCTTGCGTTAATGTCCAGCTGTTTCAGAAGTAGCACACAGTGGGGCTATTATGATACTGTAATATGCACTGAAAGGTAATGGTGTTGCTAACTGAAATCTGTGTTCTGTATCACTAAAACCAAAATCACATTTAATTCTGGCATCAGGGAAAGATAAAAGCTTTTATTTACTACAACTAAGTCGAAGAGCATTGTCATCATAACTTCTGTTTCCCTCCAGTAGTCCATAGCAAAATAGTTTTCTTTCCTTTATGGTCTTTTAGAATTAACGTACGGTTCTGATTCGGGTCATCAGGATGCTTATGTGTACGTACAATTTACCAATTGGTTTTGATAAGAATTACATGAAAATGAGTCTCCTTCCCTCAAAACCCCAACCATGCTACGATACCTTCTTTCTTAAAATGCCTGTGTATAAAGGGAAAAACAGCTGGTACCCCTGAAATAACTACTGTCCAGAAACAGTGAGACTCAAGATACAGAAAAGAAAACCATAACAATACTGCTAAGAATGCTTCTTTTTGGTTCACCATCTGATTTAAAAGAACAAAACAGCTACTTAAACAGGATGTAGATAACATCATCCCAAAGGTCCCTTTGTAAACATTTTCCAAGGAGACAGTGATTAGCTACTTCCTCTACAGGATATCTCTTGGTCAGCAGCAAGAAGCAAGACACCACTCACTGGAAATACATTAAGTGTATTGTTTTAACCTTTTAAAAGTAGTTTCAAAGATAAATTGTTGTGGATATAACAGTCCCTTTGAAAGTATCACAGGATGAAAGTTGGTCTCACAGAAGTGGTGGGGTTTTTTTTGTTTAATGTAATAATTACTTAAAATTTTTGTGTTTAGCAAATAGCTGATAAAATTGCAGTGCTCCTTTGATCTGGAAAGGAATGTAGACGTGATTTCCATGTGATTTGTTTCTGACAGAGCTTTTTCAAAATTTCCAAACTGAGTGGGCAAAATTTAATTTTGCTGCTGCAGTGTTCAAGGCCAGTATTAATGATTTTGCCCTTGCTCTTTGCAGTGACAAAGTCAGTGGTAGAGATTGTGTGAAGAAGCAGGAGTGACAGTTGAGGTGAGGAGAAATTAGGAGTAATCACAGCGCTTTCACAGGATGTGGGTGTGTAGGAAGTAGTGTTTCTCTGCCCTTTCTGATCTCATCTGCAGGGCAGGAACCTTTTCCAAGGGGATTTCACCCTGAAGTGTAAGGTTGTGCTGATCTGAACTGAATACTGGATTGAGTTTGAAAATGTAAATGGACATGACACACTACATAGACAAGGCCCATACTCCTCCTCTGCTGAGGGACTCTCCTTTTGCATCGCTTTAAGGGAAATGCTCTTTTTTCCCTTCTCATCAGGTTTTGCTTGCCCTTCTCTCTGTATGCTCAGTATATGAGTCAGCTGGGGAAGAGAGGAAGTGAGAGGAGAGGGGAGGAAGAACATTTTCCCTCAAACCCATTCCAGCAACTCACCCTTGGTGTTGGGAGATCAGAGGGAAGCAAAACAGAGCTAAGGCAGTGTGGCTGCAGATAATAGCAGTGGCTGCCAAGGGCTTTCTGTCTTCTGTTGTTATTGATACAAGACTTAACAGTGAATTGACCATTATTTAAAAGGAAAAAATAGTCTTAGTTGTGGGCTGAAAATGGTAAGTTTACCAACCATATGTATGCATGAAGGGAAAGATTAATCTTTCTAGGACTCCATTTGTCTCTCCTGTGCTCTCTTGTTCTCAGTTAGTCTGTATACTTACGGCTTGACCGGGAGGCTATTTGCTCCACATGTACTGCAGAAGGGAGGGTGGTTGACTGAAGAATTTATTTGACACCTTTTCAGTTGAACAGAACTGATATTACATAACATATTTGGAGCTAGTTAGAAAAAAAATCCTGTTTTATTCAAAGCTGTTTACAAAAACTGTTACACAACAGCACTTTGTTGAATTTCTACTTTGCTCCTAAAGAATATCATCAGGATAGGTCAATGCACTGGTCAGTCTCTATAGTTCTTCGGGTTATTAGGAATGAATGGAGAAAACATCTTGAAGAGACAGGTGGCCAAAATGCCAGAAAAAGTGTGCTCAGACTCTTTATAGAATATTTAACACTACCATGTTGATACCATCAGACTTCTACTTACATGAAGGGAATGTAAAACCTGTTCCTCAGTTTGCTGGATTTAATAGACACTTTGCAATAAGTTATGCTGGGAACAGGATCAGGCAGATGAATGCAATAAAGAAAATTTTGAGTAAGCAGAGAGATAATCTACCACCTTCATTTGTGGTCCATTGTGGGTAAATGTCAAATAGAAGAATACAGGGAAATGTCAATTACTTAAACCTAAAATGATGCAAGTTTTCCTGAACTCCTAAGATCTTTTCCTTCTCCCAGTTTTATACCTCATTACCTTCCCATCTTTAAAGCAATGCGTATTGTTTCATTTTAAAGGGCTGCTCAGAATAGCAGTATTGTCAAGCCTTACTGTCACTTTTCTGGATTAGAAGCATTTTCTATTGCTGGCTTCAGCTGCAATCAGGGAGAGTAGCTATAGCAGTACTGAACAGAATGTAATTGTGAATATATGATAAAACCAATTTCCAGTACCATATCAATAATCACATCATTTGAAGGTATTTAGGCACCAATTCAGCAAACACATTTGAACGTGCTCTTATTTCAAAATGTCAAACAGGGACAGGCTAAAAATTGATATGCTGAAAATTAATCTGGTTTAAAAGAAATTCTTATTTGTTAGGAGCTCCTCAAGGGGCAATATCAAGGGGTAATATTAGGGTAAAGCCCTAGCCCAAGTACTTTGTTAGGTTCAGGAACTTAGTCTCTAATTATAGGTGTCTCTGTGAACATCTCTAACTTAGAAAACAATGCACAATTGTCAAGATAAGTGGAGCACCTTTAGTGCTATTTCTGGTAGTCATGCTACAAGAGGGTTAGGTAAACTATCTAAAACTTTTTGTAGCCTCAACTAGAAGTTTTTTTCAAAATCATTAGTTTGCAGCTTCTTATTTTGCCCCTTCAATCATCTGTAAAAAAGAGTTAACAGTACCTTTCTTTAACAGTTTTGAAAGCTTCTGAAATCCTGTGGTATAAACATGAACAGTGAAGTCTTATGACAACCTGAAAATAATACGGTATTGAAAGTTAGAGATTCAATTTCTGTCTGAAAAGGGGCTGTTTGGGTGTGTTTTCTCTCTTCCTATCTACCTGTCCTATTTTATCACTTCTTTGGAATTTTGAAAGGAAGAGTTGTTAATGTTTGTTCAGGATGACTCACAGGTCAAAAAAAAAGGCTGTGTGCTATTTCTTGGTCAAATACAAGCACATTTTAAAATTTGAGTTTAAACTTAGTGGTATGTATCTTTAAAAGGTCAGAAAACAAAGTGGGAGGGAAAAACATTGTCAATAAGTTCTGTGACTAATGAGTCAGAGTAACTGAACTAGTATTCTTAATGCAGATTATTTTACATTGCTTTTAAGAATATGCCAAACACTATTATTCTCCGCATCTTACAGAATATTATTTAAGAATGTGGACAAAAAAGTTTAAAGCATATTTCCATAGTAGAGAGAAATGACAATAAAGAAGAATTGTGCTTAAATGGACATGTCCGATTCTACCAATATTCAAATATTTGACAAGGTGCAAAATATTTGTATTCAGTCAGGAAAGGTTGCTTAAGTGCTTTTATCTCAATCTGTGGTTGTGGCAATGAAAAAATAGTTCAGACTTTAAATAAAATAGGTCTGTAGATCCCTCAGCTTTTTTGTAGGATAGGTGGCAAGAAATAGATAGTAGCACTCTGTAGGAGTAATTGCTGATTGAGATGCAGAACCTTATATTTCTTTTGCATAGTTTTTATGATTTCTCTGACACACAGTGTATTTATGCACCAGTTACTGAAGATTCAGTTTGACCCACCAGTGGGATGCATTCACATGCCATGCTGACTTTACAACATTGTTCATCACCATTACAAGTTGGGCAACTATGTAGATGTGCTAGAACATTTCATTTTCATACAAATTTCCAAGACTGAGCTATGCTAATAGTTGTGGTCATGATGCTCAGATAAAGAGATATAATTTTAATGCTTGACATGCTTCCATAGGAAGTTGTTCCCTTGGAGCTGTGTAGATTGCAGAACATGCTTAGGTATATCACATAGGACTGAAAGAGTTACTTCATTGATTTTTTCTTTTGTTTTCATGTTTTATTTTAACTGCCTGTATTTACTTATATACAGTTCAAGTTAATGTGCAGCCACCTTTTCAAGCATTGCTTGTATTCTTCAACACTACTTTCATCATTTGCCTCATTTGCCTGCTCCTTGAACTCTAATCTCAGTGCTTTTGGTAACATCAGGGATAAGAGGAAATTCAGGAGGTGACCC
This sequence comes from Strix aluco, assembly GCF_031877795.1. Classification (NCBI taxonomy): domain Eukaryota; kingdom Metazoa; phylum Chordata; class Aves; order Strigiformes; family Strigidae; genus Strix; species Strix aluco. Next base: position 97,000,312 of record NC_133934.1, on the reverse strand, counting down.
CAGCTGTTTAACAAGTTTATCTCAATCATGTGCCTTCTCTCTTTCATTTTTCTGCCATTTATGTATAGACTAGAACATGCTGGGTTTTTCAAAATTTCATTTTATCTGTTGTGCAAATATCTCCTTTTCCTTTTTTATTTCTTTGTATCTCATCTGTCTCTTTGGCTCTCACAAAGCAAATTATTTAACAAGACAATTATTCAAAGTGCTTAGTTTATGGAATATGTTTTGAAAAACAACAAAGGCTTCCCACTATACAAAGTCATTGTGCTATAATTTGACTGATTAAATACTATGCTTTTTGCAAGCTTTATTCTTTTAATCTTTCTGATACTTCAAAAAATTGCTTAAAGGAATCGTTTCATTTGAAGCTGTTTACATTTGTTAAATCTTTGTCAGTTTGTTTTTATCTTCCATGGCCATATGGTTGTAATTTCTGATTTTCTCACGGTTTTAATGTAGTTAATCACACAGAACCTGGGGCAGGTAGGAAACTATGAACACTGTGATTTTACTAATGGAAAACTGTTCAGCAAGATTGACATCTTGGTCCATAGAGTATTTTGTATTTCAAATTCTTTAGATCGAAGTTAAAATTCTTAATATCCTGACATTGCTGCTTCCTCAATCTGGTGGTATCCAGAGCTCTGTTTCTGGACAGAATAGTAAGCCCCCAGCAATCAAAATCCATAGGCTGTTTGCTACTCTGGCTATGTTGCTTGAAAAGCTTGATCCAAGGACTACTTAATAAATATAAGAGAAATGGAACCTAATTTTTCCCCTTCCCAAGAAAGTGTTCTGGTAGTTGGCTGTGTTAATGTTTGTTATGTGCATTCCCTGTGCATCCAAGGTTCTTTAATTATTGAGTAGGAGAGAGTGAGAGCATCCCTTCCCTTTTAAAGATCCTATAGCCTGGCATTTAAGTCATTTTTCCACTGAGATGTGGGAGGTAAGATTTGAATTTCTGCAGACAGCGGAAGGAATTGAACCTAGGCATCACATATAATGATATCACGAGTGCTAGAGCATTCTCTATGAGTGAGAGCATCTCTATGAGGGCTCCTAGCATCTGAGCCACTGAATTTAAATACATTACAAAAACAGTGTTGACTTCCTTGTCCTTTGAAGGGAATCTGTCTTGAGGAGAGATTCCAGAACCTCAAGTAAAAGAAGTGCCTCCTTTCAGCAAAGACCACTTATGTCAGATGATGTAATTTAAAGTATGATACATCAGATGATGTAATTTAAGGTATGATCTTTAAGAAGAAATTACTATTAACTATGCTCAGCTGCTCCCAGCTCAGAATGCAGCCTGCTGTCAATCTGAGTAATTTATAAGGTTCTAGGTTCTGCTCCATGGCCAAGCACATAAAATGGCTTGTTACTGCCTATAACTTAGTCAACACTGTGTTTCACTGGATCTGAACTGCATGACATGTTCAAGGTCACAAAAGTAAGTTGTGGAAGAGCAAGATACTGAATTTAGTGTAAAAAAATCTGATGCTAACATCTTAAAAAAGAGCCAGCCTTCCTCTCTCAAATATTTCACCATAATCCAATAAACACGTAATAAACATGCTGTTGACTTATCTTTCCTTCATTACATCACTTTCTCGCACTGCAGTTGTATTGCTACTGTATGAAATTGCTACTCTCTAAATGTGTCATTGCAGTGACTGTGCAATCATCTTTATCTGTATTCATTACTATAGCAACCAGAATAAAAACATTACCTAGCCCATCCCATGTAAAAAGGGCTCAGAGTTTCAGCTTCTCTCCTTCCATTTGATGCTTATGCTGAGTGAATGCATGTGACAGTGGAAATTGTTTAGTTTGGTTTGGTTGAAGGCTGCTCACATTAGTGAGGGTGGAAAACTGAATTATACTGGAACTCTTTTTTTGAAAAAGGAAATAAAATTTCTGACCTGCTCATCAGTACTCAAATGAAACATATGTGCCCTCTCTCCAGCTTCATTCACATGCTCTTCCAGCTATGAAGAGGATCAGTACTTGTAAAGGAGCAAATAAGTTCTAACATGAGACAGATGCTCAAACTGCATATTTTAATATTAGTAGGAATCATTGTCTTCCCTGAGCCTCAGTGAGGCCTTGTCTACACTGATATTTTTGAGTAGACCCTGCCTAATTATAATGTTTGAGATCACTAACATAAATATTCTCGGTCATGAACATAGCTTCACCCCAGTTTTCATCTCTGTTTCCTCCTTCTTCCTTTAAATACAAGAGTGGGGCTTTCTGCTACCACCAGCTTGACCCTCTGAAGCATGGAGGGAATCTGAATGGTCTTGTGGCTGTGCATAAAGACATGATACTCACAGGCTGAAGGGAGAGATCCACATGTCATCCATGCATGAGCAGTTCTTCTAGTTCATTATTTTATTATGAATAATACTGTATTTGGCTTTCTTCCTTTAAGCTCTGGTTCCTAATGTGGCATTGTTTCATGCATTTCCATTTTGTTGTTGGGTTTTTAATTCATAAATTTCTTAATACAGATGAAAACTCTAAAACATAACGAAGATATCAATGAATGGTTCTGTTAACATCCAAACAAAAGTAGTATGATTTCTATCACCTGAATTTTCTTGCTCTCAGGCTACAGTCTGGCATCTACAGTTGTCCCCCTATTTTCACAACATTTGCATTACATTACCTTTGAGACCAGTACTTTGTGTCCAGTTTTGCTACAGTTTGTGCCAACAGGTTCAAAAGTTACTACTTTGAACACATGTACAGGCACCCATACACACCCACCATGATTGCACAAGTTTCATTTCCTTAGGAAACCAGACTAAGAACAAGAGGCGAAACCAGAGAACTCAAAACTGTGTCTCCTAATCCAATATGCTGTCCACGTTCTAGCAAGTGAAAAAAATGGAGTATTTCGTTTCGCCCATAAATTCTACAGGTAAAAAGCTGCCTGATCCACTGCTTATCGGGCTTAAATGCAGGAAATCTTGATTCCTTTGTTTGCTATTAGTCAGTTGTGTAATTCTGGTCAAATTCTCATCTTCCATTTCCCCTTTTGCCTGTTTAGACACAGTTCAGTCAGGCAGGAGCAAGCATTTTGTCCATGTCTTGACAGTGCTTAGCATGCTGATGACCATGAAACACTAAAAATCAATTCGAATACATAGTGCAGCATTCCTCTAGTTGATTACTGTATAATTAACCAGAACAGAAGCAACATCTGAGGGCTTCAGTCACCAATATACCAGCAAATAGAACTGTTCACAGCTAACTTTTTGAAATCTTCCTGCAGATTAGAGGGGATTTGTTTATGGAGTCTGTGGACAATTTTAAACTCCTACATCTTCTTCTGGATCATTTAAAAGCAGAGAAAAGAAATCAAATAAATTACTCCTTATGAATAATTAATCCAAATTACTAATTTCTTCTACTCTTAAGCACTCTTCTGAAGGATTCTTCTCTTAAGCACTCATTTCTTTGGCTATTTAGAAAACGCAAGCATCCTAAGAGTGAATTAGTCTTACTTACTATTTTTCCTTTTTCTAAATTGAGAATGAAAACTGCATAGACAAATTCTGTCTAGTTTTGATATAGCTGGTGGTACAAGTGCTGATAACTGTAGTGAGTTCAGAAGACCTATAAAAGCCTGGTTTGCTCAGTACCTTACTGTAAACAGACCAAGGGATGGGTTCTACAGTAAGATAGTAAACATGGACCACACCCTAGATTCAATTAGATCACAAAAAATGACAGGTTTTCATTCACACTGTTTCTGTGAGATGCTGTTTACCTCTGCTTTTCTTTCAGCACAGACTAAAATAATGGATTTGTGCCTCAAGTTTAACATATATAAATAACAGTTCTGAACTGTTAAAAAGCCATCCTTGACTTAACCATAACTGATGTAGTCTCATTTTGCATGAAAAATGTGTGCTGTGCTTTAGACTGATATAAGAGTGATCGAACAAAGCCTGTGCAAATTGTGAGGAACAGCCAGTGAAACTTGAGTTTAGTTTGGATTAGATGTTCACCATTCTCAGTTGATGTTAAATCAGTAACAAGTTTTAGATTGACAAAGCCACCTCCTTCCTCCAATTACTTTTAGGTCTCCTTCTTCTTATGCACAGTGTGTTTACAAAAGCCTATTTCTCCTTCATGCGCTATTCTAGGAATTTCCAATATTCAGAAACTTCTGATTCATTTTCCTACCTGATTGATAACTAATCAGAATTTGTTCCTGATTCATAAAAGGAATTTTAAGCAAAAAACTTTGACAAGATAGGAGTAGTACACACAGCATTAATTAACAACAGAGTACTAAAAAAAGCCCCTTTAAGCTGGCATTAACTGATGCTTTATGCAAATTAGCATGAAACGCAGTAGCAATGAGTACAGTTAAGCTGATGAATAGAGGTTGGAATAGTAAGGAGAAGCAAATATGTTTCTGCTAGGAATGTGAGAACTGTCATTATAGAATGCATCAATGTTCTTTCCTCTCAACTTCAGACCTTGCATTTATATAATACATGGAGTACTTCAAGCAAGACTTAAAAAAAAAAAGTGCGTTTTTACTTAAGCAAATATTTCCACCATGTGTTGTAGACTTTATAACAGGCTATTTTGCACTTAGACTGCTGCTTAGGAAAGACTCCCAAGTAGTTGGGGTTCAACCTTGTGATGAATGCAACAGTACTGTCATGAAACAGGACCTTTTCAAATCCTCTAGGTGCAAAGAAATTTTACTTTGGGGCTTAATTCTATTTCAACTTTTTTTTTTTTTTTCAAATGCTTTGTGATGATCTTTGAAGCAGCACATTGTGCAAATTGTGTGCAGTTACTACAGAACACTTTTTAAAAAATGGGTAATGCCTCTGTATATTGAAGCTCTGAGCTGAAACATCAGGAAACTGATGTCAGGGAAGGCATATAAAAAACACTACATGGACGTTTTCTGCAACTTAGATATATGACACTTGCACCCACACAGCTGTACGTGGAGTAGAGAAGACTTTTTCAGGTTTTGGGCAGGATAAGAGAGATATGATGTGTATATGTAGAGAGATATGATGTATATATGTTTTTAGAACACATCCTTGCTACTGAGATAAGTGAAGCTGCTGTGTAAAAAGCTTCAGATGATAAATAAGGGAAATAACTTGACAACATAGAAAATATTACTTAACTTAATATTGTTTTGAAAAAAATAGCACAGATATTTATCCTTTCTCATCAGCATATTTGTGAACAAAACTAATTTACCGAACTTTGCATATTTATAAAATCTAGTTCGTAACTTACTGATTCTGCCATTCATTAAACATTCATTATTAGACTTACTACATCTCTTAAAATGACTCATGCACTTGTATGTAGAATTTCAATAACATCCTGGTTGCTAGGGTACATGTGATCACTCTGACATAAAACGTATCTGTTAGAAATAGATTTTTTAAAAGTATATAATGAACAAATCTGTAGGGTTTTTTCTTCAATAAATGTTTCTGCCAGTAGTTCATTATGCAAAGCAGCATGACATGACTTCAAATAAATACTGAGTTGTATTGTACACGATCCTTAACCGATACATACAACAATTTTTTTTTTTCCATCTCGGTAAACAACTTTTTATTTCTGCCATATGCGTATGATACAATAGTTTCCTGGGTGATTTTTCTTGACATTTTTTCCCCCACTGGCCCACTCTGTCAACACTGTTGCTTGCCTATAATTGGATTTTATCTTTGTTTCAAGCCTCTCCTAGCTTTTTCTGAGGACCAGTACAAAAACATTACCTCAAATGTGCATATGGCTTTTGATATATGCTTCTATGTCTTCATTTTAGAACTACAGGCTTGTTTATGCACATGGCACTGTGTTTGTCCCTGCATGAAATAATACTTTCTTGCAGACAGCGGGGAGATTTGCAGGTGCTATCACTCCTCCATTAGTCCAACCTTCTCCAGAATTTATGCTTGTGGATAGCATGACACAATCTGACCAGAGCTGTCTCTACCACACTGCTATTTAATTTTAAATTGTGTTCTGAAAAACCTGTGTTAAAAGAACACTAAACCTGCAAAGTGGTGGAGTAGACATATGAGACCAGAATTCACACTGCCTATAAACCTAGAGATGGATTGAAAAATAATTTTCAGTTCCATTGCACAATCAAAACAATCAGAAAGTACATTCATTGTATGTCAATCCAAAAGACTTTTTTTTCCTCAAAATATGTTTTTCTTAGTTTGGATACACAAAAACTGCTTAGTTGTGAGTCATTAAGAATTTTATTCGTTTATTCCATGTAACATTTGGGTCTTCAATTGTTTTTAATTTAGCTCAGTAATGAAACAAGGCATAATTTTTCAAAATGCAATATCAAAAATATTTTGTCATTTATTAAATTAAAATTTTGCCTTAATACTAGCAAAAATCTAGAGATTAATACTCCATACTTCTTAGTATTATGTATCAGATTCAACTATTGTTTGCAAATAGTGTTAGTACAGTAGAAAAAGACATTTTTGTTTATTAAAAATATTCCCTAATTTATATAAATCCTTACTTTAGTCCCTAGATAAACATGCATCATTAGACAATCTTTACCTAAATAAGAACATGTTATTTCTGCAGGACTCCTGCCTAATGACTGTGCATTCAGTGCACATGATAATCAGTGCCCACTAATTATTGAAAGCAGTATATTATGAGGGAGGATGCTAGCTAAAAGTAAGGTAACAAGTGGCATTGAAAGGGAAAGTGTTGTCATGAGAGTGTGATTACTGGAGCTTTTCAAGGGTCAGTCTTTAAACAGTTCTTGTTTAATAATTTCATTAGTAAGCTTAGTATGGAGATACAAGAGTGTGATAATTGAGTTTGCCAATAGCAAAAAATATGTCTATCATTAACACAGAAGAAGGCTGCAATATCCAGGAAGACCTGGATGACTGTAAGGACTAGAATAATATACAAGGGATGAAATTTAATTATATGAAGTACAAGTACTCTTCAGGACTAATACTGAGAGTTTCTGTTAATTTGTGAGCTCACTGACTGGAAACAGCTGTGGTGAAGACAACTGTAGCGAGTGGTTGATCACAGAATGATTTATGAGTCACCCATGTGGTATGGCTGTGGAAGATGCCAGTGTACTAGATGACATTTGTTGCAGTAGTGTTGGAAGCAGTTGTGTTAACTGGTGTGCAGGAGCTATCTCATCTACAATAGTTTTTGGCATCCAAGCTCAAGAAAAATGAATTCTGAGTGAAATAAATGTTAGGGATGGAGGTGCTCCATTTCTCTGCTATATCCCAAGCTGTCATAAAATTTTCATTCATTTAGCTGAATATATGACATTTCATTCTAAAGCAAAACATTAGCACAAGAACAGATAGAAACTTCCCATGATTAAATTCAGATTGAGCATTAGAAGTTTCTGGCAAAATGATCAATAAAATCCAGAGATGGCCGAGTTATGGCTTCTCCTATTATGGGCAAGCAATTCAATAGTCCTTAAAAACAATTTGGAACATTTAGGAAAAGGATTAGATTATGTGGTTGGCTGCAATTGCAGGATATTAGGTTTAGTGACCCATAGCATAATTTAGGTCTGATAGTTGTATGGCCCTATGAACAGTTTGCTATTTTCTGTAGTATACTGCTCCATGAATTATTTGCAGTTTATTGCAGTCTGCACCAAATACAGAATAATTAGCTTCTATTTTACAATTTCTGTTGTTACTACTTAATTTATTTTAGAAAGATTGAGGGAAAAATTGTTTATGTTGAATATATGGAATACCAAAGTACTGAGAGTAAAACCCAAACAGTTAAATTAAGTAATGTTGGGTTTCCCATCTAAGATATCTATAATCTGCTTTTCCAAGTATTTAGAAGTTTATATTCAAACCATACTTATCACTAACTTCTGCTAAGGAAACTCAGCTCTGCTGCAAGACAGACCACGGGTGCCTTTTTTTTTTTTTTACCTGTGTCTTGAGTGATACTTATATTGCAGAACTGTACTGAAGAGGCAATTTAGTATAAAATCCTCCATTATGTTCTGTAACACTAGTTTAAGCTGTAGCAAAGTACCATGTTTCTTTCCACCTGATTTGTCCATAGAGATGTTTATCCAAGCAATGTTTTATCTCAAGGTGACTGCTAAGGCTTGAAACTGAAATGGTGCTGATATGCAATTTACGCAAAGGGCTTAACTAGACAACGTGGTTGAATTAGTATCATTTGGTAGCTGCTCTATCAGTCACTGTTATTATCCCCCTAAGTTTTGGTTTAGAGGATAGCCCCCGCAGGCTCTAACTCCACTATATGAGGTATACAGTGGTAATGCCAGTCTAAGGCCTTGTTGTCTTTCCCATGCCTGGACATTCATTACTCCAGTGCTGCAGTTCACGTTCCCCGCCTTGTACCTGTACAGCAGACTCTGGGACTATGTTGGGAACTAAGTCAGTCAACTGATCTGCCTTTTTGTCACGTTTTCTTTCTTTCTAACAGAAATCATTTAAGTCCTCCAGTTCACAGATGACTCACGAACTGTTGCTCTAGCTTAACCTAGAAGGGGGACATGCACTACTGCATGAGTCCAGGAACAATCAACCTGAATAGCTCCTCAAGCCATGGTACCATAGGACAATGACTTCAGGGTATGTCTGTGTTGGACACTACATGTGTGACCATTGCTTGGGTAGACAAAATAGTTCAACTATGAATTGCTGTTCAGTAGAAGTGGCTGTAGTCATTACAAAATTATCAGATGAAACAAGTTTTAATCAGGGCAGGCAAATCCACACCATCATCTTGGTGAATTTAACAAAGCATGAAAAGATTGATTATATCCACTGGTACTGTGCATAGGTTGATCCTATTATTTAATCTTCTCAGTCTACAGAAGTCTAGAATGTAATTTAACACAGACAATACAATGTATTTTCTCTTGATTTTACTCTCAGAGAATATTCCATTGTGGTAGCTGAAATTTAGAGAAATAACCAGCTACTGACAAACAGCGGCATGAAGAATTTCAGCCCAAAGTGTTGCAGTTTGCTAGTTAGAAACAAGAAAAAGTAAGTTCTTATTATGGAAAATTATAAGCACTGTAATACTTACAAAATGCTAACCCCATAAGCATTGCACTTAGTGCCCTACTTAAAAAAAAAAAAAGGCGGGAATGTTGTTTTTAAGCTGTGGTTTTACTCTCTCCTCACATGCTCTGCTTTGTTTTTGACACAGCCTATATGAGTGCTTCTAAAAACTGTGATATGATATGTGTTTTTAAAGTGTGATTCTGGGAAATCTTTGTGCCTGTCAGGTAGTGATTTTATAAATTCTGACAAAAAGAGACCATTAATCTCATCACTAGATTATCAGTTTCTTCTTTAACTTTCTTTCTCAGTCATGTGCAAGTAATTTCTATTTAGTCAGAATTCCTGAACAGTCAGACCTGAACTTTTCTCACACTATAAGGTGCTGCAGGTTGCACAGGTGCATGTGAGAAGTGTTCTCTCTCAAATGTTTGTAGAAGTCTTGGATTTAAGCCAGAATTTGTATGTTCATGAACTTCATGTTACAGTATTCTATCAAGCTTACCTGCCATATGCTTTAACCAAGGGGGTCATTCTGGTTTTGATACCATTCCTTTCAAAGAGAAGGTAAAAACTGGAAATTTTAGCAGATGAGTTAATTATAGTAAAACAATTATCTTCCTTTTTGGATATGCTTCTTATTGGTATCATGTAAGGCAAGTGCCCATGTTTTTGTTTTACCTAGTGCTGAGCAGTGAGTGGTAAGTTGAAGGATAGCCCTTCAAGTTACTTTAATTATGGAAACTCAGAATGACTGCTTAAAGATGAATCTGTGTTGCAATCTTTTTGTATTTTGTCTATTCAAATTTTGCTCACCAACTTACTTGCTAACTCAACTGTGGTCTTATACTGAGTCTGAAAAAGACACCTGTGACAGACAGATTTCAAATGAGTTAACTGAACTAACCTACCTTGAATGTTATATGTTACAACATTGCGACATCTAGAAGTGTTTAGCTCATTTATAGCTTAGGTTTGTGCTTTAGAAAGCACTTGTTTCTGTTTTGAAAATGGGGAAAACTTTATAAATAAATAAAATAAAAGGAAATAGGTATTGAAACATTAATTCTAAATGAGTAACAGCTGAATTCCCATTCTCCAACCAGGCTTTTGTATAAAGGAACACCACCTATATTTCAAATAGTAAATCCACAGGATGAAAACTTAAATTCTTTTCCTTTCATGCTACCTAAAAGTGCAGACAAGGATCCCTGTGAAGTAAACACTTATCCAGTAAGAAAAGTGTAATGGAAAATTTACATTTCCTTAACAGATAGACTCTACCTTTCTGTTTGTATGGCATGTAACACCCAACAAATAAGACTAAAAATTTTTAAAATAAATTCTACAATTGAGAATTATATTTAACTCATTGAACAAATTAGGTGAGGGAGAGAAGGGATGCTGCATGCATCACTGAGTAGAGAAGACAAAATCACATTTCCTATTGAAAAAGTTCCCAGGCATTGGTTCACTTAACACAAAATTTATCCTATTAGAAATACTGCTTTGGTTTCATTTCTCTTATTTCTCTTCCACTCTCTCCCTCTCCTCTCAGAGCAGTAATTCATTTGCTGTCTTTTAAGAAGTCACAAACGTGTTCTTTGTTATATAAACAAATAAATTATACACTCTTTAAAGAATAGATGGAAACAGCTTCACAGTAGAGGGGGAATGAACTACATGGCCTTTCTGCTGAGGTGGTATGCAATGTCTGCTTAATGAGAGACTACAGCCTTCTTACCCTAAGTCTATGCCTAAACAATTCTGTACCTTGTAAGCTCCATGATTCACTAATTACTTTAAACTTAGCCACCTAAGCATATAAGTAACACTTATAATTTAAAGATTCAATTAAAAAGTCAGCCTGAAACTCTAGCCTACTGTCTAGAGTAATCATCTGTATTCTGATTTCTACACCAGTATATACACAGGCATTCAGATGAAAGACCAGGGATGTGGACTTCTATCTTGCCCTTGAGTGAACACCATCACCAATTAGGTGCATCTCTTGCTGAGTGCATGAGATAATGCACAGGCCTGAATATTGTTTTCCTACAGGGTGTCAAAAACTAAGACAAGAACAGACTAGATGATACATCCTCCTATTTTGATGTACTTTCACCCTCACAAGAAGAATGTAATGTAGTCCCAGAAGAAAGCCCTTTTAGTGAAAGCCTAAGTTGCCTTGCATTCAATATTTAATTGCATATTCAAGAGACGATCTCCACTATATACCCTTCAGCAGCAGTGCAAAGGAGTAATGATTTGGAAGAAGCAATTTTCAGAGATTGCTATAGATAAGTACATAAAGTTTCAGATGTTATCAGCAGTGCTTCTGAGCTTTGTAATGGTTGATTAAAGAAGAAGCTATGTCACTCAGCACTGACCCAAGGAAGAATACATATTCTTATGCTCTGAAGAGATCTTAAATAGATGTTCCCTTTACACCCTGAGTATGGGTTGGAACTAAAATGGGAAGAGAGGAAAAGAACACAAAGTTTTGTAAGGAAACATAAAAGGCCATTAGAAAAAGAGGTTTTGAAAAGGAGACAGTAGCATATGGCAAAATGATCAGGCACTGCTACATAAAGAAGAATAATATTCAGCTGTTAAATGGAACTGAATGACTATATTTTGAAAGCAATAGAACATTCAGAATATATAAAGCTTGCCTGAGAGATGTTTTCTCTTTAGTTAAAAGCTATTTTTAAAAAGGCTTACCAAGGGATAAGCATTTATTACTTCTCTGAATTAATTTATTGTTTTTAATGGAAAATTTTATTTATTGTTCATATATTGCTATAGGTACTATCTGGTTGTTCTAGGCTGAAAAAATATATAGATAAAAAGAGTTCAGCAGGTCTACCATTTTAATGCCTTTGATTAAAAACACCAGAAACTCCATGTGACTTAGTAAATAAGAGAACATTTTAATTAAATGGAAACATTCATTGACAAAAGAATGACCACTTTTAGTCATATCACTTTAATGAGGTCATTTTACATTTAATAACTCAGATTTAACACTGAGATTAACTGATTAAATTTTTCTTAAAGTTATTGCTAAACAGTATGCTTCTCCATTTAACCTAGTTAAATCTTTCAATATATATTTTTGTACCTCTATTTTATGCTAAAAATGGCCTCTCTGAGAATGTACTGACTACATGGCAAATTTTTAACTATTGAAGACTTTAAAATGGCCTAAAATGCAAAGTGTCATTCTGAACCTGGATCCAAGCTCTTTCAAATTGTAATGTTATTTGAAATCTGGACTTGTTTTGAGATGCACATCCTTCATTTTAGAAATGCTTTCTCTAGTAAGCAAGCAAGAGCACAACTTTAGCCGGTCATCCAGTATTGCAGTATAGTAAGAGAGAATTCAGTATGCCAGTTCCTCTTAACTGAAATAATCTCAGCATGATGCAAAGGGTAAACATCAGGGCACATTTCAAAAGGAAGTAAAGGGCCAATTAGGCTCTTCATTCCTGTAGGCTCTTTAGAGAATTCAGTTACAAAAAATACCTAATCAGCCATATGATGATTTATATATAGCATGCCATAATTTGTTGGGTTTTTGATCTAGTTCTTAATCTCCTATACTATGAGCTTGATGTGTTAAAAATAGGCTAATGTATAGCTACAATTAATTGCATTGGTAATTGAGGAATAAATTCAAATACTGGACTTGGAAAGTTGGTAGATACATCATCAATTAACTGCTAGAAAAAAATGTTTTTTAAATTGAGGCCATTTTTTGAAATTATTCCTAGATATTGCCACATTTAAATTTTGTATCTCTTTGTTTCATTGTCAATATTTCAGAACAATTGAGTCTGTAGATAAAAATCAATACTCAATGTCAAAGAGTGTAGAAATACAAATGTAAAGAAGTAAGTTCCTAATTTATTTTTCTCAGTTCTGATTTTTGTTTTGACTTGCTGTTTTAAGGCTGCTCAGTGTATTTGTCAGGGGACCAACAACTCATATTTTACTGAAACAGATTATTTACAAGAGTAACTTGAATGCATGTTATACTGGAAAGCATATGCGCCTCATTGGATGGATTAGAATTGACATTTTGCACAGTACCTGGCCTGCACAAAGAGAAAAATCTCATTCTTTCTTTTGAAATTTTCATGGTTTTAGGCCAGGTGACATATGACTAGTGAGGTGCAAGACTGCTTTGTTCTTCACAAGACTTATCCAACTCATTGGATAGAGTAAATATCATGTCCTTTTGGAAGATCATGTCTTCATCTCACCTTGATAAAAAAGCAAGGAACAAAGTCAGGCAAGCAATATGGGGACCAGAAGCCACAACTGTATTGGCCATTCCATATTGAGCAAAACTGGCAAAATTCTGTCTGACTTGAAAGAAAAGGCTAGGAATCAGAGAGAAAGGTGCATCAATACCGGTGTCCACAAGATCAGAAGGTTACAGTTAGGAATGAGTTCAGCACCACCCAGGAGCCAGAGAGACTTGGTGCTTTTTGGTTGTTCTTTTTTTTTTTTTTTCTTTTCTCTGAAAACAGGTTTTTCTGGGAAACCACCTGTTTGAATCACAACATTTTTTCATTTATATTTCAAGTTAAATTTCTGTTTATATTGCCTTATGCTAAGTCTGTGGTACGTTTCCCTGGAGCAATGTATCTTACACCAATGTATGTTTTCAGAACTTGGCTGATTCATGATATGTGAAATAATTTGCTTTAGCCTTTTTGTTTGTTGTCATAGCCTGCATTAGCTATCTCAATGTGTGTTACATAAAAGAGTATGAAGACCTTGCTAGTCACCCTAGGATCTAATATATGTATATGATACTTTACTGAGAGCTTGTTCAACAACATATCCATGCACGCTCTATCACACAATAATGTGGTATCATCAGGGTGATTCTGGTGCCCATTTTATGAGACATTACTGAAAAGAAATGGGGAGAATGTGCTGAGGTTGTCTTCCCTTTTTAACTCCAGTTTTGAAAGTCAAGATTTGTGCGGGAAAACTGCACTGACACTCTTAAGTTCCCTGCTGAAACAGCTGGAAAAATAATGTGCTGCTACATCCAAGACAGGTCCTATAGATTTCTCAGGAAGTGTATGTGCAGCTTTGCATCCCTTAAGAACATGCCAAGGAATGGATTTGTAGAGCATTTCCAATGATGTAGGAGTCTGTCAGACAGTCAAGGCAATCAGAATGCCCATCATTCACTGCGTGGTTCTCTCACACACAAAGTAATAGATGAAACCAGGCAGCCTAAACATCTAAGGAATACTTTTGGGGAAATGACAAGGAAAATCAAGTGGGAAAAAATCGGGAAAAATTATCTTTACTGGCCTAGCTAACTAAAAAGTCCAAGTATAGTTACATGAGTTAAGAAAGTACAATAATGCCAAAACTGATGATCCACAGAAGCAACCCACCCTTTATCCTTGGTGCAATGCATGAGAGGTGAAGAAATGCTTAAAAACTTCCCAAGCTCTTGCATGTGAGGACTGACAGACCCACAGCAGAATGATCCCTTGGCTAGAACTGTTGACACAGAATGATCAACTTCCAACTCAAAAAACAGGTAAGCTTTCTTCTTGGTTAAGAGTTTGCAGAACAAGAACTCTCATACTGTAAACTTATCAGATGTGACCTGAAATGAACACATTTCTAGAGTAGGCTCTTATACTCTGGCAACACTGGGTGGCATTGTGCAATATGTATTATAAAGTAATAGAATATGTACACAGATTTTTAAAAGTTTATCTTCTGCCTTTGCAGCCCTCAGACTGTAAAAATACTGGGAGGAACTCACAGCTAGCTTGGTTACACATAGTTGTGCAGCAGTTTTAGCTCCTGAGCACACAGACGGACATGATGTCTTCATTGCTACCTCTCAAAGGAAGTGTTCATGTCTTTGTGTATAATTAACTCCACTGTGAAGAAGTCCTTAGAAGAAAAAGGCTTGGTTATCTTGTTAGACTTGTGGTTCAGCAGGGTGGGGGTAGCAAGGTAGAAGAGAGGGTTTTGCACTTAGTCATAAGTGGTGCTGGAAGCAACTAAAATCATTAGTATAGACTGGCTGTGTGTGGGATTCCATTACCAGCAGAGAAGGAGACATTCACAATCCGAGAGTGGTTTCAGAGAAATGCTGCAGTGTGGAAATTCCACTCCCTTCTAAGAGCTGGATCTAGGTGCTTGTTTCCCATTAGGGAACAAGAAAGAAGAAGAAAAATAAATTTCTGGCAGAGAAACAACAACTGTGCATCAAATGACACAACTAAACACAGAGGTGAATGACGTTCCTGATGATAAGAGTGAAATTTGTTTTCCTTTCAGTTATTTGGTATTTTATAGTATCTAACAAGTAAACTTTAGCATAAATGCTTCTGAAGAGGCACATAAGCAAGTTCAGCATAAACACTTACCTATATTTAAGGAAATCAATTGAGTTAGTATCTAGAAATTTGAAAAACAAATTAGAACTAAAATTAGACTACTTATTTGTCTTCTACTGTTATCGCAGTGGTTTTACCTTATGTAATTTTAATGTTTGTTTCTCCTCTGTTGTATAAAGTACAACATAATTGGTAGGACCCACTTGACTAAAGTATATCTGATAGGACTTGATGTATCTGATTTTTCAGCAACTAATACATAGCAAAACAAAGAAAACCTTTTTCATCTTACTCTTTCAGTGGTAGTTTGCTAAAAGTAAAGACAGGCAGCTATTTAAGTTGCAAGCTGCTTTTAATAGGATGCTATTTCTTAAGAAACGGGGCTTAAAAATAATTTTTAATTCAAGAAGGAGGAAAGAATATTAATAAACTAGAGCTCTGGTCCTGTAACAGTAACATGCATTAGTTGCTTTATTTACATTATTTGACTATATACAAAATCAGTAATTGTAAGGGTATATAAAACTACATCTCTACCTCAAAAATATATAAAACTACATCTTCACTCCATCACAAGTACACATGTAATGATGTTGATACGAAGATACTTGCACAAAAATATATTGTTTATTATACTACTGTACAGGTTTAATTGATTTGATAAAGAGTAATTGGAATCGTGCTGGAAATGGCTAACTGCCCATAAAGTAGCAAAATCTTTGAAATGCTCTGCCTTCTCATCATAAGATCCTCAGGGCAGGGACTTTCCTTATTCATGTCTGTACAGATCTTATTTAGGAAAATGAAGCAGAATTATTTCCACTCTCAATTTTAGGCTAAATTAGTGCTCTACAGTCAATGACATAAGGAAGGCACTTCTATGGGGTTATTCAGACCATCTGTGTCAGAAGTCAAATTGCTGCCCCATTTTAGGTAGTCTGAATTGCCTTACAGAAGATTCCCATCTTTGTCCATTAATCCATGCAATTTAGGAAGCCTGCTCACCTGTATAGAAAGTTAATGTAGCTGCATATAAATTGGACAGTACTATTAAAATTTCTTTCTACAAGACCAATAGAGTATAGGTATGCACTTCACAGCCAGGAAATAATAAAAGCCACTGCATCATTTTTACCCTACTGTGTTTATTTGCAATTTAACCTAGTCTTGTATATTCTCTTACTGCTCTCCCCCATATTTATGTTTAGATGGCTGAGAATATAAACACATTACTTATTTCTCCTTTTAAAATCTGACATGACATTAATGATTCACTTGATTCAATTTTCTATATAAACCCTACTCTACCCCACCCCCCACCAAAAGAAAGAAGTGAAATTCGGAAACATAGGATTAGAAATTACTTTTTGAGTCACTCAGTCTAGTTCCCTTTAATAGGCAACCATGAAGTCTCTTTTGTAAAGTATGAGGTGCCATCCTAAAGCCAGTGAGGTTATTTACCCCATTAGTCCTATTGTAAGGCTGTTTTGGAACCTTAGTTTCCTGATGGTTGGAAATTTTCTTCTAATTTACAATATAATGTGTTTATACCAAGTACATCTACTTGTGCCTTGACTATCACTAGCCTTAATCTAAATAATATCTTAGTTTATCTCTGAAAGATTTTTTTACAGAATTGAATTTGTTCTTTTTTTCCACAAGAGCCAATTCTTTTAGTCTCCCCTTGCAATACATGCTCTTTATTCCTTTCATCATCCTAGAAGCATTTTGGATTGTTCCATCATAGAACCATAGAATAGAATCATGAAATGGTTTGGGTTGGAAGGGACCATAAAGGTCATCTACTTCCAACCCCCCTTCCAACCCAACACTTTCCACTAGACCAGGTTCCTCAAAGCCCCATCAAACCTGGCCTTGAACACTTCCAGGGAAGGGGGCTGCCACAACTTCTTTGGGCAACCTCTTCCAGCATTTCACCACCCTCACAGTATAGAATTTCTTCTTTATATCTAATCTAAATCTACCCTCTTTCAGTTTAAAGCCATTATCCCTTGTCCTATCCCTACACTCTCTGATAGCAAGTCCCACCCCATCTTTCCTGTAGGCCCCCTTTAAGTACTGGAGGGCTGCTATAAGGTCTCCCCGGAGTCTTCTCTATGCTGAACAACTCCAACTCTCTCAGTCTGTCTTCACAGGAGAGGCGCTCCAGCCCTCTGGATATAAGATAAATAATTGCCAATGGTAGCATGATTCAAATGATAAGAAGGGAAACCAGGCTTTTTTAATCTGTCTAAAAAAACCCAACAAAATATTTACACCAGTCTTGCTGTCAACCTTTAGTTTTGTAGAAGGATGGATTTTCACAAGTGTGGCACATATCATTTGTGTGATATGTTGAACTTCTAGAAAGCAAGCTGCTAAACAAAAAGTATATAAGGAATTTAATTGTTATAGTGAAACCTCCATGAAGAGGAAACATTTGCAATAGAACTGGATGAAGATCCTAATTTATCTCTGCTTATTGTACAATGTGCAGATTTTACAGCATTTGACAAAGAACTTCATCTAAGAGTTATATTTTTCTAGGCCAATAAGGACTATACTGAAGTTCTGCTCCTACCTGGTTAATATAAACCAACTTATTTCACTTTACTGATAGCAGATGTTTAATGCTGATGCATGTGAACAACCATATGAGCTCCACAGCAAAAGTTATATAGATATCAAAGGTTGTGTTATAAATCATGGTTATACAGTAGGTTATACAGTAAGTCTACAGTTACTTCATCAAGATTTTATGAGTTCTGTTTAGCTTAAATTGAAATGCTTATATATGTGTATGTATAAAAATATATATTTATATAAATTTAAAGAAAGACACTTAGTATTTATTTTGTCTTAGACCACTTAGAACACTACAAAGCCAGAATGATTTTAATGGAGTTGCTGTTGATATACAAATTAATTAGGCTCATAATCAGTAGAACCGAAAAAATGAGAGAGTGCTGATAATAATGGATGAGAAGCATTTTCATATCCACACCCCCAAGTTTGAAAATCTTTAAATGGATGAAATCAGAGCATTTAAAACCTTAAACCCACATCTGGGGTTTTGTTTTCAAAAGTGCCAGTCACTCTGGATATTTCAGTTTTCTCTGCACTTGATTGGCAAATCCAGGTCTCTGGGGGTGACCAGTTATTCTTAGTGCTGACTATTGCTGTGCATCAGGTCCTAGATATTTTAAGATAATCAGCCCAAATGGCATTTAAATTCAAACAGCTCCTAAAACCCTACAGCCCTTCTTTTAATTATTAAGTACTACTCCAGTGAACTTTATGAAATCTATTTAATTTAGGGGCCCAGGTCTCAGTGGTAGAAGCTGAACTATAACACTCTGACTGTGCTAACGGTCGGTGAGATCATTTTCAGCACCTAAAGCCCTGTAAACCCTTTTCTTCTCTCAGCGTGCACCTTGTCTTTGTACCTGTCCCTCGACTGGCCATGTAATGCTGGTAGAGCCACCCCTGCCCCATGAAGCAGCCATGCCCTTCCATCATGGGACTGTATTCCAAAGGTGCAGCAAGTGAAGTGTGGTTGGATGGGAAGCCAGGACCAGCAAGCTGTGGAGTTACTTCTATGTGGCTTTCTGTGCTCAAGCCCTTCTCACATAGACAGGTTTCAAACACAGAGTGGAGAGGAGACAGAGGCAGCTTGGCAGAGCCACACAACAATGAAGCTGGTGAAGGGTCTGGAGCACATGTCGTATGAGGAGCGGCTGAGGGAACTGGGGTTGTTTAGTCTGGAGAAGAGGAGGCTGAGGGGAGACCTCATCGCCCTCTACAACTACCTGAAAGGAGGTTGCAGAGAGCTGGGGATGAGTCTCTTTAACCAAGTAATAAGCGATAAGACAAGAGGGAATGGCCTCAAGTTGCGCCAGGGAAGGTTCAGACTGGATACTAGGAAGCATTTCTTTACAGAACAGGTTGTTAGGCATTGGAATGGGCTGCCCAGGGAGGTGGTGGAGTCCCCATCCCTGGAGGTGTTTAAGAGTCGGGTCGATATAGCGCTGAGAGATATGGTGTAGTTGGAAACTGCCAATGCTAGGTTAAAGGTTGGACTAGATGATCTTCAAGGTCCTTTCCAACCTAGATGATTCTGTGATTCTGTGATTCTGTGAACTGACTTCAGGCCCTGGCATGAAGCAAAATTCCTGGGGGTCAGATTAAGAGACCTTTAATGTGGATGGTTAGAAGGTCTGGGTTTAAAGGCATCCTGTCATATTTGAGAAATGAAACTCTCATCAACATCACACAGGCCTAGCAGCACTGAACACAGTATTGCCTAAATACTTACAGAAGCTGAATACCTAAGATAATGAATTGAGTTTAAATTGGACATTAAATACACTGAACATTTGGCTTTGAAAAATGAGTAGAAAACTAGGAGTCATCATCACCAGACAATAAATAAATAATAAATATAAATTAACATATTTTAAATTTAAAACAAAAACCACAAAACCAATCTGCTAAGTACCACAAGTTAACTGCTGCCCTCTTCACATTGTTCTTTTAATTGTCAGTCATGTAACAGACATTATCCTGGCACCATGGGTTTGAATCTTGGTAACTGACTTGAAGAGAGTGGGAAGGATTTTAATTTTTCAGAAAAGCAGCAGGTGGAAAGTGACTTGGTAAAGATGACAGTTGACTGAAAAAAAAAAAAGCAGCTGCCTACTCTTTACCCAAATACATGCTCTTTGGAGCAGCTGAAACTGAAAATTTTGACAGTAAAGGATGCAGCTTGCTTTGCTTCATGCTATGTCATCACATCCAGCATTAACAGCATACATCAGCCAGAGTATCTTCTTCACAGAACATGCAAAACATTTACAAGCTGCTGTGCATCAGATACACTTTAACGCAGTAACTGCAGAAAGTGGAGGACCTCCTAAAACGTACCTTTTGTTCTGCAATTAGCTTATGGTTTCTCAAGCAGGAAATCAGCTTCAGAGCTGGTGGTTTTTCTGCAGCTAACATAACCAACGTAGGAATTGTTTGATCTTTGCAGGTTTTTAAACGGATAGTTTTGTGCACAGTCAATGGAGAGAGTTAAATATCTTTGTAGCTACCTGAAAATATCTCAAAAAGCTATAAATAAATGATGTGGAAATTACTGAAATGAGAATTTCTTCATATTCCTTTTTTTTTAATTCTACACTTAGCTGTCTTGAGAGCTTGTATATTTATGAAAGATTGAAACCAAACAGAAGAAATAATATGCTTATGCAATAATCTAACTTTGTTTCCTCTAAAACATGAACAAGGGAAGTTTTGCTTGTTTGAGGATTACATGATGTAGGTTATTTAAAGAAGTATCTGACTGGTAAAGGGAAAACTATCTAATCTGAAAAGGGGAAGAGCAGTCCTACAGCTGTGGCACTAGAATTGGTGGATGCCAGTCTTCCATTCCTGGCAAAATTTTCTCTAAGAGCATGTAAAATTCATAGTTTGTTTCTATTGGAAATGTCTCATTTTCACTTTTCCTTTCTGACAAAAACAGTTACAAATACCACAATCTCAAAAGTGCAGTATTTCTTTATTTTGCTGTATTCCTTTATTTTTTTTTATTTTTGAAGGAAACATGAATTATAAACATTTACTTGATAGAATACAGTACTCACAAGATATTGTGGCAATTTAAGAGTAAATTAAAATTGGATGTAGCGTGGGAAGCTAGGATGACATGTAGTGTTTTCACCTTGACAGCCTTTCACTGGAGGTGGCACAGCAAAAGATCTTGACACATCTTGACACCAGTGTGAATGCCTTCAAATGGAAGGCAGGTAATTTTTTCAGATGCAGTAAGAATCTAAACTTATTGGTAGTCATGAGACAAAAAACCAGAACTTCTTCATTTCCTAGTTGAGTGTTGATCTTATGTATATTTTTAGGAGCAAAAGTAAGTAACTAAAAATAAAATACATTTTAAAATAACATATAAATAACATATATGTAAAAATAGCTATGTATACATAGTTAGAACTAGTTTGCCTAGTAGAGTAAAGCTGTGGGAAAAGTCCAATATGGCAATTTGGAAAAATGAGCTATTTGGAAATGTTATTTTAAAACCAGTGCAAAATTCCAGAGATCACAAAAAATGGAGGAAATTTAAGTATACAGCAGCAGGTTCTTATTTGCCTCTTTCGTTAGCTGTCTCAAGAAACTTTTCCGTTCTTTTGTCTTCTGAATTGCTGCTTTCTCTTAAGTTCTCATTCTCAATGTTTTTAGTCTCTTTCAGACATCTTTTACGTTTTCTTCTAAAAGAATTGAAAATAATAGATGAGCAGACACTTAATTCTAATCCTGTAAAAATAAACAGTTTTACTACATGAAGTTTCAAGTTTATTTTAATAGGATTACAGAGTACGTTAACTAAATACAGTCAGTTTTCATTTCTAAGGTGATGAGGAATGAGATAACACAGTTAAAACTTACATAATACAATACTTAGGTAGTAAAGCTAGAAGAATAAACGAAAAGATTAACCCTTGAACAATGTTTAGCTGTGAAGTGCAGACACTTTCAAAAGCCTGCAAGCTCACACAGTGAGGCATGCCACATACCTGTGTATTGGCAAAGGAAGCGGCAGAGGCATGGTCATGTGGTGCCTCACCCAAGTGACAAACCCAGAGCCCCAAGGGTGGGTCATGTATGACCACACCAGACATACCTACACTGCAGACATCCACTTCCCATAGTCATGCACAGAAAGCTGACCCGAGCTTCTCTGCACCCACAACATGCTGAGTCTGTGAAATGGATTAAGATCCACCCACAAATAATAGAAAGGTATCTATATGTGTAAGAGGTTTCAGGATCGTGGCTTTGTAGGTAACAAGACTGTTTCTAACTACATCACATATAACCCTTATGACAGTGAGATATCAGTGCTATTGGTAAAAGTAACTGTAATGGAAATAGGAGTAATAAATGTGACCTTACTACTGCCACCTACAATAATGCTGCATGTTTGTGTCTGGTTTTCTCTAAGAGTTTGTCAGAAGACTATTCAGATCCGAAAATGGGTGATAAAGAAGTTATACTGTTGTCTCTTAAATCAGTCGCCATTATCTAAATTGAGGTCTGTTTTTTTCTCCATCATATTTACTAACCAGTCCTGACTTGTGAAAATGTACTTGGTGAATTGGTTGAACTGTCTGCGAAAGCCTATTTGAAGGTACGCTCCCCTTACTGATTTGCTCTTCAGTACGAGCTGACTCAATAACCATTAGAAGTCTTTGTGTTTATTACAAAGGTAACAGGATCGGGCCATATAGGAGAAATGTATGTTCAAGTCACACAGTACAACTGTTTCCACCCAGTTCGAATTACTGATGCTTTATGAAAAAACAGGTTGCATAGGTGGATGGTTAGTGGGACTGAATTTCAAGAGACCTGGATTCTATATTTAGCTTAGCCATTGACCTCCCTAGACAAGCCGTATCATCGATCTGTGCCTCTTCTACCTAATAATACATGCTGTCTTGTTTATTTGGATTCCAAGCTTTTCCTAATAGGTCCTGTCTCTTACTGGATTTACATAGTAGCATCTAGCATAGGCAGGCTAAAATGCTAGTTAAGTCCAGCAGGCACATCTGTAATATAAATGTGTAAAAAGAAAGAGAAGGGAAAAAAATGAAGTAACAAAAATATCAGTGAATATTCTTGTTCACATACAATTATCTTTTCTACTGGAGGGGAAAAAAAAAAGTGAATTTGTATAAGGAAATTAGATTAAAGCAACTCCAAAGATTAAAATAATGGAAAAAGAATTGGGGGAATATATTAAATAAACCCACAGAATATCTACTATCCTTTAAACATTCAGTAGACAGAGAGCCTTTTAGAGATGGAGGTTTAAGAGGAGCCCAGGACCACACAGCAGGAGAAAGACGGAGTTAAAAACAGGGGCCAGATTTCCCATCCCAAGCACTGGGGTATCATAACAACCCCACAACAAACAACTATGTAACTGATGAGTATGGGATGACATGGGGGGAAACCAAGGAAGGAAGGTCTGTGTGTGCTCTTCAAAATAAGTTTGCTTAAAACCACACATCAGGTTGTTGTTCCCAGGCCAAAGAGTGCACTTTGATTACAGATATGCACAGCAGAGCCCTCCAGTGACATATATGTCACTATGCAGTCTATGAAACTAAACAACAATACCATAATGAATATTATCTACCGATTTTATTTCTTTGGGCACTCTCACTGTTATGTTGAGAGTATGTTAAAACAGCTTATTTCTGCCTCACTACACACAGGAAAACCCCATTCCATAAGAGAAACAGAGAATGGGGTTATAAAAGGGAATCTGTGGCTTCTGTTCTCTGCTGTATTCCAGTAAAGGTTTCCTTTGAATTGGCAGATGAAACTTAGTTACTGCTTGTTTTTGTCCAACCCCAACTCTAGCTCTAGATACAGCAGCATGACCCTCAACCCTGCACAGCGTTCCCAAAACTACATACACTCAACTGCAAAATAATGCAGTGATCACTGTATCTAGAGATACATTACACTCATAAATTGTTTAATTATAAGGCTATTGTGAAAGTAGTTTGAGACAACTGATCTGTAGTGATGAAAAATACTTCTATAACACTCAAATCCTTTAGCACCCTTCAAACATTCCAGAAACCAAAGGACACTAATTGTGTAGGCATAGCTTTAAGCTTAAAAACCTTTTATGCAAGAAATTAAGTCTTCATCAAGAAAATAACTGTTGAAATCTTAATATCTTTCAATGACAGCCACATTTGAAGAGCAATTTTATAGCATAATGATCCTTGTTGCATAATTTGGACGGGCTTTTGTTCTCATTTTAATTTCCCGTACACAGTTTGCTTTACTATCTCTCCTTTCCACACCGATTGAAAGGGAGAGATCAAAAGTCAGGAGAGAAAACATCAAGATATGGGTCTGGAGTTAAACTTCTAAAGATTTCAGAATCAGCTCCTACTTCAAACATGCTATGGCATACTGACTAAAGCCTTGGGAGTCTCATATAAGACAGGCAGCTGCATTCCACCTGAGATCCCACTGTAGGCACAAGTCCAAAATAGCAACTTTAAAATCCCCACTCAGCTTCCACCCAGGACTAGAAGTATCTAAACTTCCTGCTCTTTGATTTTTACATTCTCAAGGCATCTAAGATATGAACCTGCCCAGAAAATGTGCCAGAAGAAGAGGCATTTTTTTTCCCTTCTGCTTTACCTCATGTCACAGGTTGTCTGAAATCTAGAAACTAGTTCCTTAGTCTAAACCTTCCTCCAGTAATGATCTCACAGGCTTCCTCAAACTAGGCCTATAGGACTGGGTAGACTCTAAAATGGAGTCTCAGATTCTTGCTTTATTATCAGTGTAGCTGGAGGAGAGGTTTATACTCATCTTTTATACAATTTCATAACAGTTACAGCATTTGACAAAGAATGCAATTGTCATATTTTTGTGTCCAAGAGAGTCAAACACACATCATTCTTCCATTAGAAAAAGTGTCTAACTATCAGTTGTTACCCTTAGTACATAACTTGCTGGATTGTGACATACAAGAGGTCAGACTAGACAATCTAAGAGTAATTTCTGGCTTTAAACTCTATGATAATCTGTGAAAACTAATGTGTTGCCATAAACAAACAAATAAATAAATAAATAATCAAGGTATTTTCCCCGAGTCACTACTTTCACAACGTGATAACAATTTGCTACAGCAACAATGAAAAACTAAAATCTTGTCCTTCTAGAATATTTGTGACAAGTTCTGTGACACAAGACATGATGCTTGGTGTCCCGTCTAACTTTTGCCTTGGGGTCTGCCCAAGTCAATGCCTCTGTACTTTCAACTGACTTAGGATTTCAGCAGGTCAGCTGAGTCCTCTATACAGTTTGTGAAGCAATGCTGATCTCAAGTATTCTATAAATGTGGAGTAATACACAAGGAATCTTAATTTCCTTTCCATGTACAGAATTATACCAGTCTGAAGCTGTTATTTCCTCCCAAGGAAGTTTTATTAACCGTTAAACTCTATAAACATAGGTCTTCAGAATGAATGCATTGTCTCAGCAAAGCATTCTCAGCATGATTGTTTCAGTGGATCAAAAACCATATCTCTTCAGAGAAGAAACCTATATTGGGTTTGCATGGCAAAGTTTTGGTAGTGGAGGGGCTACAGGGGTGGCTTCTGTGAGAAGCTGCTAGAAGTTTTCCCTATGTCAAACCGAGCCAATGCCAGATGGCTCTAAGATGGACCTGCTGCTGGCCAACACCGAGCCCATCAGCAACAGTGGTTGTGATAACGTATTTGCAAAAAAACTGCTGTGGAACAGCAGCTGGAGAGAGGAATGAGAATATGTGAAACAGCTCTGCAGACACCAAGGTCAGTGAAGAAGGAGGGGGAGAAGGTGCTGCAGGCAGTGGAGCAGAGATTCCCCTGCAGCCCATGGTGAAGACCCTGGTGAGGCAGGCTGTGCCCCGCAGCCCATGGAGGTTAACGGTGGAGCAGATCTCCACCTGCAGCCTGTGGAGGACCCCATGCTGGAGCAGGTGGATGCCCAAAGGAGGCTGTGACCCCATGGGAAGCCCACACTGGAGCAGGCTCCTGGCAGTACCTGTGGACCTGTGGAGAGAGGAGTCCATGCTGGAGCAGGTTTGCTGGCAGGACTTGTGACCCCGTGGGGGACCCACGCTGGAGCAGTCTGTTCCTGAGGGACTGCACCCCATGGGAGGGACCCATGCTGGAACAGTTCGTGAAGAACTGCAGCCTGTGGGAAAGACCCACGTAGGAGAGGTCTGTGGAAAACTGTCTCCCATGGGAGGGGCCCCTCACTGGAGCAGAGGAAGAGTGTGAGGAGTCCTCCCCCTGAGGAGGAAGGAGCAACAAAGACAATCTGTGATGAACTGACTGCAACCCTCATTCCCTGTTCCCCTGCACCACTCAGGGGGAGGAGGTAGAGAAAATTAGGAGTAAAGTTGAGCCCAGGAAGAAAGGAGGGATGAGGGGTAGGTGTTTTAAGATTTGGTTTTATTTTTCATTACTTTACTCTGATTTGATTGGTCATAAATTAAATGAATTTTCCCAAGTTGAACCTGTTTTGCCCCTAATGATAACTGATCTCTCCCTGTCCTTATCTCAACCCACAAGCCTTTTGTTATATTTTCTCTCCCCTGTCTATCTGGGGAAGGGAGTAATGGAGCGGCTTTGGTGAGCACCTGGCATCCAGCCGGGGTGGACCCACCACAGAACCATACTGCCTTTGGTTCATTTTTCAAGCTGACTAGGCAATGAGTCAGTATGTTTCCAGATGAAGTGGGAACTGGGAAGAAAGATCTCTTGAACTATGGTACACATGTAATGGACATAAGACACTTGCAAGTCTTATGCAAAAGCAGGAAAATATACAACCCATCACTCTTTCCTGAGAGTGGATGGGAAATCATTTCTCCACATAGCAAATACTGACAAAATTGTTCAGTGACTCAACTCCATTAATAACCTCATAGAGCCTAGCATCTGCTTCCCTTACAGCTCAAGTCACACCATTGTATCCTAAAATAGTGGTTACCCAAATAAACTGAATTCTTGACACAGAGTTCTTAAAAGCCTGGATTTTGCCTTGGATATAAAAATTCCAACCCTTCAATGAATTAACTATTATTTCAAAATTAAAGTGTCCTACCAGAAACATTCCATAATCCTCTAAACGTAGTTTCTACTTACGTAGAGCTGAGAAAAGGAAATTAAAATTCCTATTACCTAAGTTCTAAGATTCACAAGATATCAGGGGGACCCAGTTGAAAAAAATCAGTTTCTCCTTTACCTACCAGGAATTTTATGAAAGGGATGTGCTGGAAAAAGAGCTCATATCAAGTAGGATTTAAAAAGAAAATGGAGGGTGAGAAGTGAGACAAAGAGATGGGTTTTATCTTCTGAATGCCACTATAGACCCTTGATTCAGACTTGGTTAGAGGAAACTATTATGGTTTGGAGTTTTTTTGTCTGATAGCAGCATTAAATCTATGGTATTGCATCCTTCTTTCGTTTTTTCTGTTTTTTTTTTTTTTTTTTTTCTCTGAAAGGGAAGTAATTACCATTTAGCTCTGCCCTGAAGACCTTGCTTGAGACTGAATAAGCTATTGTCCCTGCATTTAGAGAACAAGCAGACTTGCAATAGATGCCTTGAGAACTTGCTGGGGAAATCTGCAATCTTTGCTGATGTGAGAAGAGATGCAGGAGCAGCTAAGACTCAGATTTCCAAATGAGCTTGTATGTCTGCAAGATATAAAAAACCAAAAGCATTTCTGTACAGTAGTGGCCAGGTAACTGTCATTATCCTACCTATATCCTTAGACCAGGTTTGTAGATAATAGGTCTTGTAAGACCAACTGCTTTAGGTGGGGGGAAAAAAAAAAAAAAGATAAGCCTTTAGGCACTCAGGCTCTTTTTCAATGCTAAAATAAAAATACTGGGTATGAAAGCTACCCCACCCCCCCAACAAACAAACAAACAAAAACCCCAAAACAAAACATCCAAAACAAAAGTTAGAAACTATTTTAAATTGTTATTAAATAAATCTGTTATGCCAGAATTTCAAACTGGTTTTTCTTTGTAAAAACCTAAACATAGGATTGCTATCCTAAATAGAAACAAAGACTGCTACGAGTATCTTCTCTGAGGAATGGAGTACTCTAGGAAAATTGAATGGGGGTAAATGATTATCCACCCTGAGGCTACTTATCCTGAATTATCAATATTGCCTAGGACATCAGCAAAGCACTGACTGTTTTTTCTATCTACTATAGGCTACTATTTGTAGAACTACTAAAACTTTTGTTTTCTAGTATTGTTAAACAAAAGCATGTTTTCTAGGACAATGGCTTGAATTCTGGGAAATCTTTCCTGGGCTTTTGGATGTATTTAGGTATTTGAGTCCCCCCCTGGATTCCCATTTGTCATACACATATGTTAAGGTGGAAATATGCATCATCAACTTCTGTGTTAGTTTTACCCTCCTTTTACCTTTCACATTTCTGTTAAATAAACCTTATTTAAACTGGAGAAGGCAACTCCTGCCTTTCCATTTTGACTCTTCTTTCAGGGTACCTCTGGTCTTTTTAATGTTACTAATAAGGTAGGAAGCAAACCAATTGCTTCTTATAACTTTTAATTCTAATGCAATATTTGCAAGCTACTGAGGTAAATGTTACTAGTCTTCATTTATTATTTCCATCCTGAGCAGACCATCAGTTGGGCCACCTTGCTTACATGTTGCCTAAGCTGTCCCACAGTCTGTGATGTCAATAATATATAAATATATATATATATATAAATTTATATATATAAAACTATTCTAAGTATGTTATGTATCAATCTATACTTTAACTCGTGAAGTCAGCTGTGGTTTAAGCAGCAGATGTGAAAGTCTGTGGCTGTTTAGACAGCTTGTTCAACTCTGCTTTTATTTTAAAGGTACATCCTGCAGCTTAATGTACGGATCAATGTTTTGGTTTTACCACAGAAGATTCTGCATTGAGGAATATCTAAACACATTGTAATTGTTAGAGGTATCTTAACTCTTTTATTTTAAATTCTGTGCTTTGGGGTTGAAAACAACGGGCGAAGATTGCACATCTAGTTGTTAAATCATTGTATCACAGGTAAATTGCCAGTTTCAGACCATTCAACCACTCAAGTACAAGAACTGGAAGTGAGAGAAAACCAGAAAAGAGAGAACTGTTTTCCTACTAGTCTTGTTAAAGATAAAATTAAATGTATTATAAGTCCAAAACGTTATGCACACCGTCAAGTGTAAACTTTTAGTTTCAGCCATGCTTGATAACACTTACAACAGAAAGTGTCTATAGAGTTGAGTTGACCAGTGTGGTATCATCAGTAGCTAAGCTGCTTTGAATCAGAAGCACTCTTTAAATTTCACATGCTGGTTTCCAAGACAGTATCTGGCTTCAAAAAAATTGTCCCTCTCCTTAGTGCGGTAAAAGGAGTTTTTCAAATTTCTCAGCCTAATCGACAAATCTTGTTATTTTCAGTCATTTTCCGATTCTTTGTTTTCTAGCAGAGTTCCAGATAATGTGGTCAACTTGAAATCTGCTCACAGTCAATTGATTTATTCTAATTAGTATTTGAAAGTATCAGAAGTACTGTCTCCAGCCCCAAACAAAAATAGGTAAAATGTTTCCTCAGTGCAATAAGCATGGAAGGTTAGTCACTGACTCAAGATCCTAGCATTATACATGTTAGAATCTGCCTATGAAATCTTCAGGCTTTTCCGAAGTTTCACCTATGTAAATTAGAGATGCAAGTATCTTTTCCCTCACACGGTGTTTCCTCCATTCCTTCAAACATGTAGTCTTGCAGAGTAAATGCAGGAAAGGTACACTGTATACTGCTGTTCTCTAAGAGCGGTCCCAAGATTTCATTAGAAAAACTTATTTGACTACACCACTAGTGAATGTAAAAAACAAATTCAATTCTACTTTTCACAAAATAAAGTTTCAGAATATTTCAGACAAAATACTGATGATTCTTAGTGTGGAATATTCAAACTTGAATGAGTTAGCTTTGATCTGCCCCCAAGAAATCTATATGGAGCAAGCTCAGATACAGAGTTAACAATTTATACAACTGATACTAAGGTTTTAAGATTGTCATATCTAATTTTCTGCAAGTCTCTTCAAAAACCTGAAGTGACAAGATGGTAAGTCAAGACCAAATTCATAACCCAAATGAAACGTGGATTAAATAGAATTATTCTATCCTCAAGCCATGGTTCAGAAGAAATTCATGTTGAATGTCAGTGTGGAAGACACTCTTTCTAACCTTATTTTCTTCCTCCAGATACACTTTAAATCCTCTTCCTTATTCTTTTCTTGATCTGGAATTAGTTTTCATCAAGCTAGTTACAGAGATTGGTGATATAGTTAACCTTAAATGTTGAAGGTATTCAGAGTATTCAGATTGTTTTGCTTCTGACATAATTCTGAATGGTTGCAAGCAGAGGCACCATTGCATGAGACTGATTCCCCCCTAACACTTTCAGTCTTGGGCAGCCTTGTTTACTGAAGACAAGACAAAGCAGAGGAAGTGGGAGATGGAAAAGGGACATAAGTAATATAAATGCAGGCTGAACAGCATGGAGAGATGACGGCTGGGAATTAAGAGAGAAAGCCAGGAAGAGGCAAGAATGAGTAAGGATGTTCAGAATAAACTGTACTAGTAGTCAGACTCTGAGGACATCAGTGCATAAACATCCCTCATGCAGCTACTTTTCGCAGTTTCTCCTGGATGTTCTGCCTTTCTGCCCTTATGATCTTTCTTTTCCATGACCTGCCCTTATGATCTTTCTGCCCTCAGCTTGTTTGGTTGAAGAAGTAAGGCAAAGTCAGCCCTTGTATTGCCAGAATGAGGGATACTTACATTCTTTCCCACCAAGTTCTGATTTGTTCAGGGAGGGGTACTTCGGAGTAAGGTCTGGTTTCTGTACTCCTCATGATGTTACTGTGCTTGTTGAATTAGCTTGTTCTGCTTCCTCTGACTGAGTTTCTGGTCGGTTTGACCAGTTGCTGTTCTGAGTGGTTACTGAAATGAGACTATTAGTAAACATTTGACTTCTTTTTTAAAACTAATTTCTGGAGTAGCTTCCAAAATTCACAAAATGCCACGCTAAACATAGGCGGTCATGAGGGGTTTTTTCTCCCAAAATGTAAACATATACCTATATATGGATAGTGCAAAAGAGTGTCTGTGTGTGTGTGTACAGATACATTTGTGTATTACATTCTGAATGTGAAAAGGAGCGTAAGCCTGGCCCTCCTGATGACAAAAGAGAGTTATGCCATTTACTTCATTCAGGACAGGATTTCACCCATAGCCTCTGAAAATTGTAATTATTTAAAATGCCAGAAGTTTGGCATGTCAATTTTTAGACAATTCGGGGGGGGGGGGGGGGGGGGGGGGGGAGGGAAGTAGCCAAATAGCTGTTAATTTAGATTAGAAATTTAGATTAGAAAAAAAAAATTCTAATTCAATTTTGAAAGAGTGTAATAGATCTAAGTCGAGATGCTACAACTGGTTCCAAAATTAGATGCCTAGTTCTTATTTGTGACGTAATTTTTCTGCTTCAGTCTCTATCCGTAAATAAAGCAGAAATATGTTAAAATAGACACTAAAGGTTATTAAAATATTTGACAAATGTTTTTGAAAAAATTACTATATAATACTGTGGCTTTAAATATCTTCTGCAAAATGTAAAAGGATTATCTCCATCACTTTTTGGGGGAAAAAATACAGCACATACTATCATCATGTATTTTTTCTTAGGTGAATACTGAACTGAAAATACTTGACATGAGAAGTATTTAGACATTTACCAGATCACAGCTCCCTCTTGTGTAATTCATCATTACTACAGAAAGCTAAATTAGAGATTGCTTAAACTAAATTCTATAATACCTAATTATTTTACTAATTTACTTTTACCTTTCTTATCAGTGATATTTTAGGCTTTGGAATTTCATAGTTTCATGCAATTTCAATGCTAGGACAGATAATACTACTTACAGTAAGGCTGCACTGAAACTACATTTAGATGAATATTACTTTTGCTCAATGACATGATTTTGATGTCCATAATCAAAATCCTGGAGTTTTACTGGAGATGTCTAATCTGGTATTTATTATTGTTGCTAGGTCTTTCTTCCACATAACTTTCTAGGGGCTTTTTCTGTTTATATTTTGATGACTTTTGGAAAAACTCCAGCTATTCTTTTGTTTTAGTCCCTATTTTTTGTTTCTATAGGTGTTCAGAGCACCATAACGTGGTTATTACCATTCTGTCTAATCTTTGACTTTTTTTCTATTCTCTTTCTCTCAGTGAGGGAAGACTCACTTTAGAACTAGTACCAGAATATGTATAAAGGAAAAGCTGGAAAGCTTATTTTTGCTACAGTACTTATTTCTGACTCTACACAGAAAGATTGCATTTCCATTAATTTGGCTGTTATTAACACCTTTGGAATAGAAACTTTGAAAAAAACCCCAAACAACATAGTGCAAAACCCCAAATGACCCTCCTGGAGAAGCTGTATGAGAACATAGTATGGAATAGATAAGCAAACCCAAATTTAGAAAGTACAAACAAATCTGGTGCTAATGGTTTAACAGCCACTTAAAATTGTGAACTGTGGGTTTGTCCACAGAAACTCAATCATTTTAGCTGGATCTGCACAGACCAAAGCTATCGTGGGAGAAAGTAACATCACTGACCAAAGCAGAAGTGAAAAGCCTTAATCTCTTTTAACCCCAATATACACCACCATTGTAATCAAGTAAGGTTGCCATCATTTATTCATTCCTCCTTGAAGAATTCCGTTTAGTCACAAAACTGTGGTGGTTTACTATTTTAAATTGAAATTTATTTTCGAAGAAGCAAACAAACATTTATTTTCCACTAAACAACCAACCCCAAACTTGGTAACACTGGCCTGAAAATTGCTGGGGCTGAGGGGAAGGAAATGTGGTGGTTTTAGTGTTTGAGAACGCTCCGGCTTGCCGCGCCTCTTGTTCTACCCGACACCCGGCAGCCTCCCACAGCACCCGGCCCCGGGAGCCCGTCCCGACCCATCCCTCCCGTTCCTCCACGACGACCATAACACCCCCGCCGTGAAGGCCTACAGGCAGGGCCTTTAGGTAGCCAACGTGATCGCCGGAAGGCGGCGCGCGGGGCCCTGGGAGCCGAGGGAGGCTGAGAGGCGGCGTAGGAGCCAGGCGCGGCCGGGGCAGCCCCGGCTGGCCGTTGAGCGGCTGGGGCCTGATTTCGAACGGCCAACGGCCCAATCGGCGGCGCGGGCGGGGTAGGGCGCTGGGTTTGAGCCAGGCGGTAACTGGCGGGGCGGGAGGTCGCGATGGTGCGGAGCAGGGTCTGAGAGGCGGCGGGGGGCTGGGGAGCGAGAGGCTGGGGGGCGGTGGCGGGCGCTGAGATGGCGGAGCAGAGGCGAAGGCTGGTGCAGCTGGCGGTGCTGGAGGAGCTCCGGGCTTCTTACGGGATTAAGGTGAAGAGCGGGAGCTGCCTGGCGGCGGCCAAGCAGCCGAGAACGGCGGCCGCGGAGGTAAGGGCAGCGGTAACGCTGCGGCGCTCGCGGAGGGCACCCGCTCCCCGGGGCGGGTCGCGGCGGCGCCCGGTGCTCCGCCGCGGCGGGGTGGGGGAGCACGGCGGCCGCCGCTGTGGGAGCAAAGCTTGCAGAGGCCCGGGAGCTGGCCCGCTGGCCTCGGCGGGGCCCGGTGGCCGCCGATGCTGGCATCAGTGGCGTTACCGTAACGCTATTGCTCCTGCTGTCCCCTGATAGGGCATAACCTCCCCTCGCGGGGAAAGGTATTAATCCCTGCAACGGGGAAAGTCGTTTTCCCCCCCCTGCTCCTCAGCGAGCAAGTGCTCCAGACTGTCGTCAGGATACCGTTGTTGTGATTTAGTAAGATAATGGTTTGAGTGATGCTGAATTCCGGCCCTCCCCAGCCCGTTTAGGGCCTGAATATTGCAAAGCAGACCAGATGGTGAACGAGATGTGTTCCTCTGTTTGTTAATGTAGTTGCTGTTCTCTCAAACACGCATGCATGCTGCTGGTCTGTGTAAGAGCTTTTTACACTCTGCTGTGCTTCATGTCACTCACTGTAGAATTTAAATCTTAGTCATTGTATTATTTCTTGGAATACGTAACTACGGTGTAGTTTCTAAAAGCTTTATGTCTTTTATTTTACTTGATTCCATAGATTTTCAGTTTGAAGGGCTTTATTTGCATGGTTTCTTAGTACAAGACACGACTATGGGCATTTTGGTATAGACAGATCTGGTCTTGATTTGCCTGTGCTCTGAGGAATGAAATCTGTCCCGTCACCTTAAATGCCTATTTTGAATTTGTTGAAGGAAAAATGTGTTTTCTGTCTCAGGGCTCTTATTTAAAACTAAAGTATCATAATGGATGCCAGCTTATACAGTGCTAAAGTCCATTTCAGACCCCTGATCTTCTGGTAGAGTCCACTTTATAAAGCATGGACCACTATCAAGTCCTAAACAAGATCCCTGTGTAATTGGTATGGCACAGAACTGAGCATTCTTTGAATGAGCTTTCTGTAAAGCTGAGAAGATATTACAAAATGCTGCAGGAACTCTTGGTCAATGTAAGCCAAAGAAGTTACGAAAACACATGCTTGAATTGGGTTGTTTGGAAAGGGAGAGAGCAAGAGTAAAGTTAGACTTAGTTTCTTCCCCCTTGTCAATATCAAGAATGTGGTTCTAGACTGGGTTGGGTTTTTTCCATTTGAAGGAAAGGTAGTAAGAACTGTGAATAATATATGTATGTCATAATAAAAGATATCTATATAGCTGTCTGTAGTGCATAAATTTTTTACAAGGAAGAAAATGTATATTTAAATACCAACAGAGCAAGGTAGGAAAAGGTATAGAATAACACTTGTTTTGCTGGGGGGGGGGGGGGGGGGAATTCTATTTCTATTGTAAGGGAACAGACAATTTTGTTTTAAGAATTTAAATCACAACTTCTGATATTTCAAACAAGATCTAGTAAAGTGAGGATATCAGCTATGAATTTTAAATGTTGAATTACAAGCCACTGCAATTCTCTATTACGTAATCTTGTCAATACAAAAAAATTTATATCTTGGAGTTGACTTTATTTTTGTACTTTTAGTAGCAACCTGGAATACAATGGCAAACATGTTGCTTCTCTTTCCTTATTGTGTTATGCTTGTTCTGTGGGATAGATAGGCCCAAGGTGGCATAATGGGTTAGTTGCTGATTAACTATTTTCCCAACATGGTCAGCACTTCGAATTTCAGGTATAAATGACTAAGAGTTTGCATTCATCTCTGATAACAAGTTGGGCATGATCCCAATCCTCTTCTGGTTGGGGGAGGGGCTGGCTTGCATGTTCTGTAAATAGAAAAGAGGTGGGGCAAAGAAATAAAAATACGAGTTGTTACATCGAAATGCAGACTTTTATGACTGAAACAACTGTGCAGTAACCTCAGATAAACATTTTAAAAAAACATAGGTGAACATCAGTAGTAATGACTGAAGAAATTGCTTGTTTTCTAATATGTAACAAATACTCTGATGTCTTGCTATAAGGCAATAGAGTTGTAAGTTTCTTAAATACAAATGCTAAATCTGAGAGTTCAGAACAGTTTTCTAGACTATTCTGTTGAGTTTAATCTTCCTTGAAACAGAAATCTGTTTCACCTCAGGTGAAGAAAAAATTAAACAAACCCCCAAAAGTTATTTTAAATGTGTTGTGCTGATTTTTAAGAAAAACAGGATTTAGTCAATTTGAAAAGGTGAGGTGAGATTCCAGAACAGCCTGTTTAATATAGTCACTTATTTGTGGGCCTTATAGGAAAACTGACTCCTTGTAAAATAAAAAGTGTAAAACATACTGCAGAAAACCTTTCTATTCTTCACAGTAATCTAGGGTGTTACCTGTAACTAGAATCAGCATGGGCTTAGATATCTAGAGATGATAGTGCTTCTCTTGACAATACGTCTTATCTGTCTTATCTGAAAGACTTTGGTTTTTGTCTTAACCACCCTTCTGTTTGTACTTTGTGGAATACATGCTTTTCTGTAATATATCGTTGGGATTCCTATCAACTTTTGAATAACATTAATTGAATTTTGTATTTTAGGGTAAAATCTTTGGAATATCTTTTCATGCGTTACCACAATCACTTGTGCCAGATTATGGTTATATTCCAAGGTAAATTAACACTATATTTAGATTTACGCTTACTTTGCTGTCTTCATAGTATTGAACTTGTGTCAGAAGATGGAACATAATATTTATTTCAGGCCTGCTAAAGCTTATAGGGGTATAAGAATAGTTTCAGTTGGGGAAGGAAAGATGCAGAAGTTAGATGTGGAATTCAGAACCATGCCTATCATGCAGTTGTATTTCTTTATAGTTCTTGTCATTGGGGAAAATGATCCTATATATTAAGTATTTATCATGAAATAGTTTTTCTGGAAAAAACAAGCTTTATTCTGTGTTGGAAGTATGTTACTCTTCTTTCCTCAGCTTTCTTGTTGATACTTGTGAATATTTGGAAGAACATGTTCATACTGAGGGACTCTTCAGAAAGTCTGGATCTCTTGTTCGTTTAAAAGCTTTAAAGGTAAGCTGCGCTTCACTTGATCATCTGCATGTTTTCAGTTTTGGACTCTTTTCCATCATATTTGAGTTTTAATATTGGAAGTAGACTGGTAACATTACCTGCTTTAGAAATGAGAGGAGATCTAGTCCAGACACTGGTGACCTTCATCTTTTTTTTTTTTAATCTCCTGGTAAATTTTTCAGCTTTCCAGATGGTGAGAATACACTTTGTGACTGAACAAACCTGTCAGCAGTTGTGCACACTGGATACTGTGAGGATATTTGTTTAACAATGTTCTCCCAGAAGGACATGTACCTGGGAAAGCTGTAAATTAACATATGTGGCCTGACAACATATGTCTCTTTGTAGATACTGTAGTTAGGTAAAACATGTGAAGGCTGAAACTAAAAATGGGGAAGATGTGACTGTCTTTTCTGATACGGGCTAGAGGATTAATGCCTGAACTTGGAAATCTGACTATGCTGAAGACTTCAAATCATGTTTCTTATGAACAATTTCAGAGTAAACTGGATCAGGGTGAAAACTGCCTCTCAGCTGCGCTGCCATGTGATGTTGCAGGGCTTCTTAAACAGTTCTTTAGGGAGCTGCCAGAACCCATCCTTCCACCTCACCTGCAGGAAGGCCTTTTAAGAGCTCAGCAGCTGGGAAATGAGAAGAAAACTGCAACTGTGTTGCTGTCGTGTTTGATGGCCAACAGAACAATTGAAGCTTTGAGATACTTTTTCAACTTTCTGAGAACTGTCTCCCTAAGGTCAGTATAAAGAGAGTGTTTGTAAACAGCTCCCAATTCCTTTAATGACTTCGCTTTCCTTTCTTTTCCTTCGCTGTAACTTTCTGTGAGTGGTTTGTGACTTTAAACTTTCTTATCTGCAGTCATTCACTAGAATTCACTCTTGGTCCTTTCTTTCATAAATCCAGCGTTTTCTTCATGGCACTTTATTTTGCTGGAGACTTGGACTTCATTCCTTTCTTTCAAAGCTGTGTTCCTCATGCTTCTTGAGAAAACAGAAGGAGGGACTAATAAAATTAACATAATCTAACTGATACCTTGCATTCCCCAAAACTGACCGGGGTCTATAACCTCCTGATTTCAATAACGTAGTCATGCAGTATGTAGCCTAGGGTGCGTAAGTCTACACATTAATCTTGGTGTATGTGCACTAAAGTGAATGGCTCCATTTTTTTTTTTCAACTGCTTTTGTTTTATTTGGTCTTTTCTCTCTCTGCTGCTTATGTCCTAATGATTTGTGTAAGAAACCCTTTTCTTGTTAAGATCCAGTGAAAACAGAATGGATAGCAGTAATCTGGCAGTGATTTTTGCTCCCAACCTCTTGCACTCGAATGAAAATGAAAAGATGTCAGCCAGTACAGAAGAAAAAATTCGTTTGCAAGCCGCTGTTGTGCAAACACTTATTGACCATGCAGCAGAAATCGGTAAGATGATAAATGTTTATCAAAATGATTTGTTGCGCATACTTGTATACAGCTTTTCTTTTCACCTTTTTAAATAACTTCAAAAAAAATGTTTTTCAACTAATTCAGGACAAGTACCAGAGTTTATCTTGGAAAAGATTCCTGCAATGTTAGGTGTTGATGCCTTTCAATCTACTCCCTCACTGTGGGGCCACGAAGACAGTGAAAATGAATCACCCAGTGAATGTAAGAAGAGGAGACACCGAAGTGTTGGGGGTATGTTGTGTGAAAGTCAGCAACTAAAACAGAATTATTTTGAGACTTCAGGTATGCTGATCCTAAGCACTTGCTTCTTCCACAAGCAGAACAGATGCCTCTGAAACTTTTTGGGTTTGATTTGCAAAATCTATATAAGACTTCAGTAATAGCATCACTTTATTGTATATTTACTGAGTTTATTCTAGTGTGTCTGTTGTCTACCAAAGAAGCTATTTTGCTTGTGTTCACATCTGTGAAGCTAGATTAATGTTCCACCTTTTTGAGTCAACTTCAGATCCGGTTGCAGAACACTGATGAAGTAAAGAGGTTTGGATTTTTTTGCTAGTTTTGAAATCATACCTGCACACTCAAAGATATTGCGTACTTTGATAAGTCAGGTCATGAGAAGGCAAGGATATAAATGGTGTGTGTGTTTTGCAGTAGAGTAACTGTATTTTCAAGTATAACTCCCAACTGGATGTTATTGGATACTTTGTGCTCTGATAGGGATCTGTTGGGTTGGGGTTTTTTTGCAGTTTAGATATTCCATAGGGTTTGGGGTTTTTTTGCCAAATATGGACAATCAAAGGGTATATTCTCTCTTCTGCATTCTCTCTGAGGAAATACTATGGAATATGTATGCTTGACTTGATTCAGATCCACTGTAACACTGATCTTGTATGTATTGCTACAATGAGTATGTATTTAGCTCATGTACCTGGAATATTAAACCTGACAGCGATTGACATTAAGGCTTTACTATTGTATATGTTTAGCCAAGGCATGGGGGTTTTTGTGTAATATACTTTTCTACTCTGAAGGAGGGAGATCATCCTGGAGTTTCAAAGTATTAAGTGTTTGTGTATGTTAAAATTTTGAGGAGAAGCAGTTAGAATTTGTTAATTCTGTAGAGTAGGTTCTGGTAGTAGGCAGCTTCTACTCTTTTTCCAGATGTAGTAAAACATAGTATTACTGCATTTTATCTATTTTCAAAGATGAGTTTTTAAAAACTACCTCATATCTACCAGATACCATAAGTAGTACTGCAGGCTTATAGTTCAGTAAACTTTGCTATGAACACATGGAAATACCGCTGTGGGTTGCAATAGCACTTAGTAAAAATACTTCCATTTTACACTTTTAAAAGCAGGAAAACTTCATGCATATACTCTGCTGGGTTTAATATTGCCTTAAAAAAAACAACCAAACAAAAAAACCCAAACAAAAACAAAACCCACAACACACCAAAACGAAAACACAGAGCTCACAGAAAAGTTGTACGTTATTTCTTTGCAGGACCAAAATTTCATACTTCTATTTGGGCCTAACTTCAAAGCTCTGAGAGCTTATTGGCTTCAAGATGACTGTCCAGTAAAGGGAGAAAGTCTGTGAGAGACTCTATGAGAAAGACTTCAATGGATACCTTCTAGGTTTGCCTACAAGAAGTCAGAAGGCATATAATTTTATAATGACCAGTAGAATTTTCTACAAGAAACTTCTGTTGTCTGTGCATGAATCCTTTGTTGGGTTTTTTTAAGAAAAATAGAATTTTTCAGCTATTGTGAAAGCAACAAAAACTATGTTGGCGAGAAGATCTGGACTAGAGTTCTTTACATAAAACAGCCATTTTAACTGATTTGCTCTATTTCCCTCTGAAAGAATACAAGTTAAACTTGAGTTGAAAATAGAGCAAGACAA
Source organism: Strix aluco (assembly GCF_031877795.1). NCBI lineage: Eukaryota > Metazoa > Chordata > Aves > Strigiformes > Strigidae > Strix > Strix aluco. Next base: position 96,960,241 of record NC_133934.1, on the reverse strand, counting down.
ACTTCATATTTAAATTTGATTGCTCAGTATGTCTTGCATTTCAGATATTGTTAGTGGAGCACTGAATAAATTTAAATCTAACAGAACACCCTCCACTACACCTCAACAAGATAGAAGCGGTAGGTATTGCTGTGTTTGTACTAAATAAAGCCCATGCAGTATCTTCTGGATTTGTCGACTATATTCCACAATTTTTTTTTAACTGAAGAACTAGAACTTAGTTGAAGATAAGTGATTATGTTTAAATTGTTTAAAACTTTGAATATAGTTATATATTTATTGAAGATACTGCATTTACTGGAGCAGCTTGGAGCAGCTACAATCACTGCAGCAGTGGGCTGTGCAGTTCTAGGATTATACAACTGAACTTGCGCTTTTTATCTAACGCACACTAAGGCTTCAGTGCAGTAGTGCAGCATTTTATCATCTTGGGAATGAATTTGCCAGGGTTGAAATTCTTTCATTCATACTCTGTCTCTTAAACTTGCAGAAGATGACCATAGTGTTTTTTTCCTCCTAATACCTATATTATTAATGTGTGGGTTTGGATTTTCTTTTCTGGTACTCTAACTTGGAAAAAAAAAAAAAAATCCTAAACTGTATTGATTGCTTTGCCTGTTCAGAATGCATGCACTTTGGCTAAGCTTTTAAAACTCTGAAAGAAAATTGTTGTAAAAAAACAAAACAACTGTTTATATTTTAGTAAACTCTCAACCTTTTAAACTGTTATTGCAAATTTGGTTGTCTTAATTTCAGTCCTTTCATCGGTGACTCCAGTGGTTCTTACTCCAAGTACCAAGCGTAAACTTCCAACTGATTGCTCTCAGGGCTTGTCCAGCAAGAAGAGAAGATCTTTTAAGCATAGTTTTGCTTTTGAGTTGTTACCAAGTAGCATTTTTAACAGCTCAACACCAGCATCAGGTACTTCATTTTTTTTCCTTCCCGCTTAAAGTTGTTGTTGTTTATGGCTTTAATTTAAATAACAGTGGAAGTCAAAGTATTTTCAAGCCAGCACTCCACAAAATAAGCAAACAAATCTGTGCTCTTTAAAAACCTATTCTTTATTGTATTGCGTTTTTATCTGAAAAAATGTGACTGTTTTTAAGATCATGTAAATGTGGTTTTTCTTCCTGTAGTTCAGTTTGAAGCAAGTCCTTGTGTGTCTCTTGAGTCATCACAGACATCACTGTCTCCTTCAACTGTTGGTGAAAATCATATGTCTGGTACAGGGAACAGAAGAAGTAAAAGACACGCAAGCAAAAAATTATACAGGTAACTTGCCTTAACTCTCAGAAATTAAAGATAAATTGGAAAGGTAAGTCTAGGCCCCTTGACTAATGATGTGTAAAATCTCAATCTGTCTTTAAAATGATCTTTTTTGGTGTTCAAAACATACTAAATTTTTGTAGTTAAAATCCTAAAATCACCAGATCTTCCAATATGGCAAAATGGAGCTCAAAACAAAATAAGATTTGGTATAGTAGCCTCCTGTGCCTATTAAAAGAGCTTGGCAAGAAGGCAATAGAAGAAGTAAAACTAGAGGAAAAAAACATAAATGTCAGGATGTTTTCATTACCCTCATAAAGAGTTTTTTACATGTCACTTCTTCCCATCTGTCCTCCCAGGGCTGAATCAGGAAAGACTGGTTGTTTTTCTCCAAAGATTAGCCGAAAAGAAATGGTTCGTAGGTCATTACGCTTGAAGTTTGGTTTGGGGAAAAGCAACAGAGAAATGGTAAGCTGCTTCTGACCTAGTCTTCTTGTTACTGTGCAGATTTTAATCTGAAGTTTTGGGCACTGCTTTTCAGTAGCAGGAAGGACTTACTTGGTAATGGAGGGATCACAGCATAACTGGGCCTGCTAGGAAGTACAAGGAGCCCTAGGTTTGTTTCCATAGCAGTAACTGATCAGCTTGCACTGGGTTTGGCTGGGATGGGGCAAGAGGCTGTGGCAAGGGGACAGCTGACCTGAATTGACCAAGGAACTGTTCTATGCCATATAATGTCATGCTTGCTAATAAAACTGGGATGGAGGGAATTTTTGCAAAGTAGCCACTGCTCAGAGAGTGGTTGGGCATCAGTCTAAACATTGTGAGTAATTGCTTTTGCATCACTTGTGGGTTTGGGTGTGGTTTTGGTTCCCCTCCCCTTGCCTTTCCAATTCTCTCCCTCATCCTGCTGGGGAGTGGAGGGGAGTAAGCAAGCCTCTAGATGGGAGCTTACCTGCCAGCTGGGGTCAACCCACCACACTTGTGATCACTAAGTCTCACAGTTCCTGAAATTCTGGTGTTACAGAGCCTACACACAGAATCACTGTGTACAGAGTGTGGTTAAGCCTACCTTACTGCAGATGGGTTGTTCCCTACCTAGGTCTACAGAGAATCGAAGGAAGATGAAGCATGGCCAAGAAAAGGCTGCTATGACTGATTTGCATAGCCTTTTCCTGGAGGCTCCTCTGTAAATGGGATTCCAAATCACAAATTTATATGAAAGTAATTTAACACCTTTTGTTTGTTCAAGAATATGGTATCAGGATGTGTGGTTGGTAATAGATCTGAAAATATTGGAAGGCGTCTTGCAAGTCAACAAGGTCTGGAAAGCAGAACTGAATGTGCAAAGAGAGATTTACTCTTCAGCCCATGTATCAATGAAAAATTCCCTAAGAAAGGTAAGTATCTAATAGAATGTATTAGATTGGGAAAACTTTTGCTTTTGTAAAGCAAAAGTAACTTTACAGGTAAAGGTATAAAAGCAATTGCATTAAAAGTGCTTCTAGCTAGTAGGACAAGTGTTACTTGAATGGTAGTGGCTTCTGGGGAAAAAAAATCAGTTTAGGACAAGCTGGTTGTGTTTCTAGTGTGTTTTAGTAGCTCTCTTTTGTTAGTTAAATAAGATGAGATATATGATTTCCATTCTTAATATTATGACCTTTTTTCACATCTATGAAACTTAAGGTAATTAAGTAATGCATCTTTAAAGTCAGTGCTGCTTTGATAATTAGATGGTTTTAGCAAGAATTTTGCCTATAATCATTGAAATTGCAAGATGTTATTCTTAAACACTGTGACATTTATTTTAAGGTTCAAAGAATGTGAGCAAGTCAGAAGAAAACTTGCTAAATCCCAATAAAGTAGTTCACCGAATGTCATGGAATAGTCCTACTGTTACATATTCTCAGGTGATCAGCAGGAATGAGGGAATTCTGCCAGGACACCCCAACCCAGAAATCAGTTCTTCAGAATCTGTTTTGATGTTTGGAGAGCCACCAGTTGTTCCAGATGAATTCAAATCCACAACTGTAAGCAAACAAGAGAACAGCTTAGAACTTTTGCTTTGTGAAGAGGAAAGTAATTCAACTGCAGCAACATTACTGAAAGTTAAACAAGCCTTCTCTGCATCTGGTAGTAATCTTCACAATTTGATAGGTGATACAAAATCTTCCTTCTCAGATGTAGCAGGTGAAACATTAAATGAAACTCTGTGTCTCACAGGGCTCAGTCTGGAGAAAGACTTGTTAGCTGAAGAAGTTTCTGAAAATCTAACAAATACAAAATCCAGAGAGCTGTTGCAGCAATTCAATCAGTCTTATGCAATTGATAAGCATCAATCAAAAAAAGATGAAAATAAAGTTTTGGAGAAAAGGAACTTCAAAGCTTCTATTAAGATCGAACTTCAGGTCGCGAAACCAGATATGAAAAATGTAACAGAACTTCCTGTGCCTCAAGTACTGGCCTGGAAAGACAAGTTGACTGTTCAGAACAGTTCATCAAAAGATGACTTAAACAAATTAGATTCCTTTGGAAGAAAAGAGAAAATAGAATTAACACACTCACAAACAGTTGAAAACTGTATGGTAAAACGCTGTAATTTGGAAGAAGATACCGCTAAACTTTCTGTGGCAGGACAGCTTCCTACTTTGCAGTTGACTAAATCACTAAATGAAGTAGACAACCAATACTTGCAAGCTGAAAATTGTGATAAAACTTTAACTAAAACATTAACTGTTTCTGACCATGGCAAGGTTTCTGACCACATACAATGGTTTAACAAGCTTTCATTAAATGATCCAACTTCTGCAAGCAAAACTAAACCTCCTCTTAAGTTTCAACGTACTCCTGTTAGACAGTCTGTAAGAAGAATTAATTCCTTATTGGAGGTTAACAGGCAATCTGTAAGCTCTCAGCTGCTTAAAGCAAGAGATATGGGTTCACCGCTTGTTAAATCTTTGAGCTACGACTCTGCACTATTCTCCTGCACAGAAAAGCCCTCAAAGAATTCTGTGGTTTTGCCACTCAGGAGTGAAAGTACATATGACCAAGCTTCTGTATCTCATAAGCAGCTAGACTTGACATCCAAATCATGTTGCAGGCCATTAAATCCATCAGACAAGCCTGATGTTTCTGTCAGAACTGCTGGGATCCACAAACACAAAGCAACTGTTCATCCATCAAAGTCTGTTCTAGAAGATCTAAGCAATCATGAAATGGTGAAATCCAGTTTAAAAGCTAATGTGAATATAAATATTCCAGGTGCTGCCCCAGAGAAATCTACAATCACAAGAAGTGCTTCAGGAAGAGAAAGAGTTTGTTATAGAGGCTCTCCAAAAAATCCAATATCTAAAGTGAAACTGCTACCAGCTGCAAAACCAGTAGACTTATAAGATCATATATGATGGCTAAATAGGCTTATCGTAACTTGGTTAACCTTTGGAAAATCTAAATTGGTATGATTGCTTTTTTAGCTCTAATTATTTGTACTTTTCAGTTTATTTTTTTAACTGTATGAGTCATGGACTTGTACAAATAACACTTTGGTTTACGTTGAGGCTTTCTTCATTTACTGAAACATTTGTAAATGCTAGTCAGTTGATCCAGATGAATTTGACTTCTAAAACAAAAATAATCTGCTTTTACAAATGTTTGTGTTAGATCTCATATTTTATTATTTCGGCTTCTAAAAACATGCTGCATCTCCCAAAACAATTTTTGCAGTATTTAGACTAAGTACCAAGTTTTCTAAAAAATTCTCAGACATTTAAAACAAAAACTAACAGACGTGAAAGAAAATGTTTCAATGCTGAGTATTGATAGTTAAATTTATTTACTTAGAACTAAGTGTATTGTAGCATACTTTGATATTTAAATTGGACCTTATACCAGCTCTACTCTTTTGAGACAACGGTTTTTATTTCTACTGGAGTAAATTTGGAGCACATTTTCCTTGCTGAGTAGGTAAATTAATTATATTTTGACATATTTGGAGAATTATAAATAAATGTGCAGTTTATTCAGGAAGTGAAAAGTCTTAAAACTTCATCCAGCAATGTGTTCTGCAATAGGTACCAAGTATTTTCGGTTGTGAGCAGTAGAATGTTTTATCTTAATATGAAAGGATGGTTTTAATTTATTTTTAGAGCAATAGGATAGTGTTAACTTAGAGGGTGCGGAAGCAGATTTCAGATGTTGGTAATGTTGCAAGAGACGAATGTAAGAAGCCATTGTGTGTTAAAAGTTGATTTGCACAAGCAAATGTTTACATCTTTTGGAATTAAAACTGTGTCTGTCATCTGTTGTAAAAGTATTTAAGAGTAAAGACTTGAAACTGTTCATTAGCTTTCTGTATGCAAATTGCTTACTGGCAAAATGTAAGAGCTGAAAGCACTGCATACTTTTGGTTTTAATAAAACCATTCGTTTTGTCCCTTTTCTGAGCCTGTTCTTCTATAATGACTTAAAAATGAGTAAGTCTGAAAATACTGAAGTCAGAAGTGATTCTGTTCTGGCTCTCCTTTTTGTTCATCTGGGATACATGTTGGTGATTCTCACAACTAGCAAAAGGCATGATGCAATATAACTTACCAGGAGCAGCCGTTTAAACTTCTTGAGTGATACGTTAATGAAAGGAATAGTTCTGCTTGTTTTCTGTTCCCTGCCTCTCTTCCCCACCTATCCACCAACTTACTGGGTGATCTGGTGGAAACCTCCTGCCCCCATGAGCCCAGCTGAGCTGCCTCCCTTTGTTGCTACATTATTGTCAAGATCTAACACTAGGGAAACTGCATTGAGAGGATCTCAAGAGGATCGCTTGGTGTTGGGGTTAAGTATTGGAAGCTTCGGTTTCATGAGATAAGGGAGCCAACATACCAATTCACTGCCATCCCAAGAGGAAGCTGCTTCTGCCTGCTCTCAGCGACGTGCTCCTACCCCTCTTGCCTTTGGCAGATCCCTCAGTAGGCTGAATGTAGGCACCAGAACACCACGTTTTGTATCATTTCACTGAGGTAAATAAAGCAACTGCCAGCTCATGCAAGCAGCTAGGAGATGGAAATAGGCCAGAAGGAGATAAAGGCAATGTAATGAGGAAGAAAATGAGATCTGACTCCCGTAATAGTGAGCTGTCTGAAAGAGCAAGACTAGAGATATTTTTTTTTTCTGTTAATAGGTACCAAATATTTTGAATGCTAATGTAGCTTTGACAATGTGTCATGGGTGGAGCAGTAAACTATTTTTGATCATTAATACAAGCTGGTCTTGAGCCAGTTGACTTAAAACATCAGAAAGGGAGGTTTTTGATAGGGACCTGACAAACAAACCCTTAAACACCAGGAGAGATTGTCAAAGCTGTGGGCTCTGTTAGATGTTTTACAGAACAGTTTAGGCACACATCTATTTGCATAAAGATTAGAAACACTAGATGCCCAGTGGATGTCCCTACTGCTTAATCCTGCAAGTTACAGACATGTATATTGTGCTAGAGAGAGCGATTTCCATGTGAAAGCGTAGTTCATGGATCTGTTATGGTTTATGGGGTAATCTCAGAGCTTTTCTGTAGATAGCTATCCTAAAATGGAAGATGTCACACTCACAGCAGTAGCAGTGAAGATGTGTTACATAAAATAGCCTTTAGAAATTACAGTTTTGCCAAGTGCTATTGAATTATAGACTTCATGTGGCAAGATCCTTTTACAGTTGTCTTTGTTAACGTCTGCTAATGGAGGATGTATATAGATTTGCTTAACCTGGAGACCTTTATCTGCAAGTGCTTAGAGATGGTTGCCGTTGCTGTGTTGTTACCTTGTAAACCTGCAGTTGGGTAATACTATTGTTCTGCAAGTAAACCCTCGGTCGTATGAAGCCAGGGAGAGAAATCACAGCAGGCAGACGGACACAATCCCAGGAGTAGGTAGTATCTCATTTCTGTAACCGTTAATCCACCAAGAACCTTCAGTTTATTTTTAGGCTGTTGTGTTGGGCAGGAAAGGGAGATCTTCCATATTGCCCCCTGTGTCATCTTCTTAAGGGGACAAACCCTTGCAGCAAGCACACGGCCGCGGCCGGTAGCTGGGAGAAGCTGACGGGGCCCGGCAGCGGGGGAAGGGGGGCGAGGGGCAGTGGCTGCGCACGGAGGATGCGCGGCCGCGGAGCCGCCGCACTCGCAGAGCCGCGCCGGGAGCGGGAGGTGAGCGCGGGGTGTCCGGGGGGCTCTGCGCCGCGGCTGAGCGGCCGCGGGGGAAGGCGGGGGGGTTACGGCCCGGCTTCCCAGGGGCGCGGTGCGGACAGCGGAGCGCAGCCCTGCGCGGCTGCGTACCAGCGGGAACATGGAGTAGCAAGCGGGCCTTTTCCCGCTCGAGGGAAGAAAGGTGCTCGCCGGGCGTGCAGCTCGCCCCTGCAGAGGCTGGCGGGGAGGGGGAGTCGCGCACAGGCGTTCCGGGGAGCATTTCCAGCATTGTTTTTTTCAGCCATTTTTGCCTCAAAAGGTGCCTTGCGGGGGGTGGCTGGAGCAGTGGAACATCTTTAAACGTCTGGCGTGGAGAAATCAGGCAGCTGTGTGGGTTTTGAGGAAGACAAGGGGGACTTGAGGGGGCTTGGTTTATTTAAGGGATTGGGAGTGATGCGTTTTAATTCTCTCATGTGAGGGGAAAAGGAGCTTTAAGAAACAAGCGTTCCGATTAAAATTCAGCCTCTCAAAGAGGACAGTAAGTGGTGCTTGTTTTTGGTTTGGTTTGTTTTTTTCCTAATTAAACTACTCTGTGCAGCTATTTGGTGAAGGGGATTCAAGGAAACAAATGAAACCTATTTGTTCGAGGTGGGGAAGATGATGCATTTGAAGTAGGAAGCCTCTTGTTTTAAGGAACAAATAAAATATAATCCAGGTTGTTCAGCACTTTCTAGTGATTCATTTTTCAGGTAATGGAAGAATAGAGCTTGGAAAACACAGCTGCTGGCTGAAGAGTTCTTTGCTTTTAGCCCACAGCTTTATAAAACAATGTAATAAACCGGGGGGGGGCAGAAAACGTATTCTCATTAAATGAAACGGTGGATCCATTTTGTTTGCAGTGACTGTTAATGAATGTTATGGGCAAATGCATATCAGAAAATTGATTTCTACAGTTTGCTACTTAGGTTTTTTGGTTTTTTTTTTTAGAAAAGAACCTAGCCACTCTATTCCCTCTGCTCCCCCCCAGTTTTCACCTGGGTAGATTTTCAGCTGCCCCTAGAAGCTGTGGTAGTAAACTGTGATGTGCAGTAGTAAGATCAGAAGTTATTTCCAGCGTGTGTACTGGACTTTTTTCCCACTATTATTTATAATCAAATTCCTTTTTTTTTTTCCCACAGGATGAAAGTGGCTACCAGGATGACAGCTACCTTGCTTTGTAACATGATATTTCTGCTGGCATTTGGATTGGCCTCAGCTTTTAGCCACAGCCCTAGGACCCCTGACAGGGTTTCTGAAGCAGATATTCAGAGGCTCCTCCATGGAGTTATGGAGCAACTGGGCATCGCCAGACCCCGAGTGGAATATCCAGCACACCAGGCTATGAATCTAGTTGGTCCACAGAGCATTGAAGGTAGCTCATTTCTACATTGAATTATGATGAATTTATTAGTATCCTTTGGTAATAATTATTGCTTTGCATAAAGATGCTGAATATCCTAAGCTTAAAATCATGGACCTCTTCACCATATTGTTGCTGATCATTGTTTTAAAATCATCATCCATCTTTTACCTTTCTTAATATAATGATTTTGGTAGAAGAAGTAGTGGGGTTTTTAATGTACAGGCGTTGCAGAAAAAGTCATGTTGTCTTAGAAGTGCCTGATCTCTAGCACCTCAAAACAACAGGTTTACTAAATTCTTCTCCAATAGCGTGTATATATTTCACATGAAATAAACATGAGCTATAGAGCCCACATTTCATGGAGTTTTAGAAACATTTGCAGACCAGAAGAGATCAAATGTTTACGGTGTCATGCAAGATAAAGGGAGAAACCGTATAAGGGGGGGTTCTTCCTATGTGCTGCCGAACATGGTGCAGCCCTCCATGGGACAGTGTCAGTGCTGGAGTGTCCAGGGCTGCAGGACGCCAGGGCCCTGGCTCTGGGGACAGGAAGGACACAGGTGCTCCCCTGCCTGCATCCATAAGCAGCACCCCAGCACTGTGTTGCTGTGATGAATGCTCTGGGCTCAGGTTCATTGTTTTTGGCTACTACTTCTGGTCTCACTCTGTGTGAGTAAATTTTCCTTGGAATCAATCTTTTATAACTATGCAAACCATCTGAAATATCTGGCTCAAATGGTAGGGTATTAAGATAATGTTGTACTGTATTGCTATTTGAATTGTAATAAACTAGCTTTTATTTTGGGATTACAGCAAAAGGTTGAAAGTATGCAACTCCAAATATTACAGTTTATGAGCAAACATCAAAACAGAGCAGAAGCTCTCAACCCTTCCCTCAGAATTAAACCACTTTGACACAGTACAGCAAGTCTTCACAGTTTGTAAGCCTGTGCCCTTTATTTTGTCCCCATTCAGATCTACAGACTATCCTAGGCAAAGAGATACGATTGTCTTAATGGTGGCTAAGGAGAGGATTGAAGCTGAACAGGCATTTCTGCAAATAATGGCAGACCTAAGTTTATATATTTTCTAAAGAAACTTTGATGGACATATGCTCTTCTGTAAACTTAAATGACAGAGATTAGGTTTAAGGAGTAAAATTTGGTCTGTGGTAACCTTTCCTCTTTTATGAGTGTTTATATGTAGAGAAATTGGGAGAGACTGGTAGAAGTGAGTAATTTTACTCTCCATTGCCCTCTTTTCCCTAGACTTTTTTTTTAAAAAAAAACCTTAGAAAAGATAAGCAAATCTGGATCTCTGACAAATGTTTTATCTCAGCTATTTGCCATTACTTTCTAATTACAATGTTAGCAAAACCAGGTTAAGAATCTCTTCAGTATTGAAACTTTTCTGATGCTTGTGAGACTCAAATAATACTAGTTTTCCAGTCATCTGTACAGTCTTCCATAAAAAACAGGTTTGGAAAACATTTTTTTTTCTTTTTTTTCTTTTTTAAAAATAAAAATACCTTCCGTGTATAAAACAGAGTAAAACGGAAAGGTAATACATCCAGTTTGTTTATCATATTTAACATTCCCCTCTTGATTAGATGAGGATGACTCTCTTTTTCCAAGTCTACCATGGATATTTAACAGCCTATTGAGAAACTTCTGAAAAAGCAAAAAAGCCTTGGGAGGTGAAATATAGACAAGCAATTCAGACCTTCATGTCAAATGTTGCTTTTCATAGTGTTTTGCTGTCAGTTTTTCAGATAGTAATCACTTGCTCTTTCTTCAGTTCCTTATGGTGGTATGTGTCTGTCTATAGCTAGATAGGTATCTCTTAAAGTAACTGATTAGAAACTTCAACTTAAAGTGTTTTTAAAGTGTTGGTTCCAGTTACAAGATTAACATGGCCTTATGTCATTCGACACAATATTTTCTCATACTACTCTTTTGAAAAGTATATATAATTCAGTAAATTTTTACTATGAGTTTATTTTTAAATATAGATCATGAATTACAGGACAGATAATTCAACAAAACTTGCACTTCATTCTGTACCTTCCGTAACTTTAACTATTACATTGTGAAAGACTTCAGAATTTAGTATACCACTCACTAATCGGTTAATAATGCTCCATTTTATCCTCTTTGAATATTTATTTTTGTGTAATTTGGTGAAAAACTTGCACAACGGGTTTGACTTTCTATTAGGTGTCTACTTTGGAAACAGCACTGCTAAAATGGCAGGTAGGACATTTATTCAAAACACTCTGGTTCTGTAAGAGATTCCCATACATAATGCTTCCACATACAGTATCTGCCTGGAAAAAATGTGGTTTTTACCATTTTCCCAACAGGCTGCCTCGTACTTGGTTATTGCCAGGGGACTGACATTCCTGACCTCCCAGCAGCTCCAGTCAGTCAGTGTTTTCTGAGCAAAACAGAATAGGAACTGGATTCAGTCAAGGACCTTGTCCTCTGGCAAGGAATGAGGACAGGAGGCATTTGAACGAGGACTCCCATGAAATGTAATGCTCAGTATAGTAAAAATATTGCGACCTTTCTGAACTGGTTGGTTGTTGTTGTTGATTGGGGGGGGGGGCTGGATGTTAGACACATTTTGTGAAATTCCATCACATGATGTAGAAAGATAATTTCCTCTGAGAGGAGGAAGCTCCAATGTCTGCTAAGCTAAACAGACCTGCAGGACTTTCTGGAAGAATGTTTCTGATGGTGCTGAGCTCTTACAGCTTGCTTGTGTCTCAGATACTTCTTGGCCAATGTGCAAGGAGGTGAACTGAGCAGCACAAGAAACAGTGTCGGGGTTGTAATGTTTAAGCAAAAAAAACCTGTGCCTGTAGCACAGGTGTCGGCTGACAGGAGTATTGAGGAATATTGACAGAAAAAATAACTGCATGTGTTTTTAGAGTGCATCAGTACAAGGTTTCAGATTCTGAAGGATTCACCTATGGGCTTTCCACAACAAAGTTATGCTGTTATCACTGGCTAATAATTCTGCGTGCAAGTGCTTAAAAAAAGTCTGCAAGATAATAGGAGGGAAAACTAAGGGGGAAGGGAAGAAAGAGTTTTAACAATGCGGAATGTCACAGCAAAATAGGGTTTTCATCCTAAATACCATCATGGCAAAGTGGTAATTCACTAACAACTCTCCTGAGGCTCTGTGTTCATTGGGAATTTTTTGCCTGAAAGTAGCAAAAAGTAGAATCAGGTATGAAATTATTATTACTTATGAGAAATTCTGAGCTGTCAGGCGTGTTGACTTCCAGCTATTTTTCAATCTGTAGGTTGCAGTGACCAATGTAGAGAGTTTAAAACCTGAGTCATCTCATGGCAGCATCCTTATCATCAACCCACTGACTGGAGTTCATCTGTTTCTCATTTTAACCAGATATTGCATCTCAGCATAAAAATGTTTTATCAGTCAGAGCTTAATATATTTAGTATGTTCCTACAGAAAACTGTTTTATTTAACAAAATGTTTTTGTCAGAAATTGCCCCAGCAGTGTAGACCTGCAGCAGTGTTGCTAGCTGCAGATGACTTCAGCGGAGCCAGGATTCCAGAAGTATCACTGATTTTCAAAAGGCGAAGATTTCACCCATTATATGTGTACACTTGCAAACGAGGTGCTGTCAGGAAAAATTAATTTTTGTGGGTTTGGAATTTGGAAACAAATTTAGGCTGCCATAATATAGACAAGTTTATACTAGCGGCCTGATTAAAATGTTTTCGAATTTGAGTGATTATTATAATAACCTTTTCCAGCTGAATAAAATCTTAATAATTTTATGTGTAACAAAAATACTGTTGCTGTTAGTTCATAAGCAGATTTCCTAATTATGCCCATTTTCCGTCTCAGCTATCTACTTTTTTTTCCAGTGTTAATCATCATACGTTGACTTCTAAATGCTAAAAAACAGAGGGTGGATGTGTTGCAAGGAACTACATGGTCCGTCCTGTCGTCCATGTTGTTGTAATCCCCAATCCAGTGTCCTGTGTCCCCCCTGTCCAGTCCATGTCCCATGTCTGTCGTCCCCCCGTCCCCCCCCCCCCCCCAAAAATAATCTTAGAGCAGCCTTGGCTGGAGTAACTGAAGTCACAAACTTGCTCTGTACCAAAGACAACTAAGAGATGGACACTTTTCAGAAAATACATTTAGCAGCATGTGTTCTCTTTCCTAAGTGACCAGATGGTTTTCTTGTTGATGGATAGAAAAAATAGTACAGTTTGTTAATTGGAAGAAGTTACTGCCTTGTTTTATGTTGAAATCTATAAATACATGGGTTGGGGTTTTTTTCTTCTCCTCTTTGCATTTGTCAATTTATGTTACCTCGGGTCAAGCTGCTAAAATAGGAGTAGTCTAGAAAATGCCTGATAAAGAGTTTAATCTCCCAAGAAATTACTGTGAAGTTCAAGCTGTGTGTAATCCAGGGAGAGCTCGGAGGTCGGGAGGGCTGTGAGCGCTGTGGCTTTTCTCTCTCTGTGGCTTTTCTCTCTCGGTGGCAGCGAGCCACCTGGGGAGGATGGCTTCTCTGCCTTTACTAGGGCTCTATTAGCTGAGTGGAAGCAGTTTCACAAGGATAAATATGTCATAAAAATGGGAATTTGCTGGCTGATTCCCTGTACTTGTGTACCACAGCCGGCAGATGGTGCATGGTATGTCAGCACGGCAGAAGCCAAACGGATCCTGCATGAAGACTGTCAAGAGAAGATGTTTATTTAACACCCGAGGTGGTATCTTAGAAGCAGCTGGTTTTTGCTGACCACTTAATATATTTTCTCTCTGCACACCCCCCAATTTCGAAAAGTAGTAAACCCATATTAAGTACTTTAATTTATCTAATAATATTAGCCCTCCTTGTTAATTTATCTTTTCAGAAAGCTATACTGGAATCACTTAGCATTATCTATAAAAAGAGGGGAAAAACACAGAAAAGCAAAATAGGAATTTTTAATGAGTAGCTGTGTTTCTGTAGTTACTATTTAGGTTTATCACTAAAATACTGTACAAGCACCACTGGGCTATGCTCTGTTTTTCTATAGGCAAGAAGGGGCCTGTATCTATGGTAGAGGACAAAAGAATAAAGTAAAGAAATGCCTTCAACGTTTCAAAAACCACAGGGTTTTTTTCTGCCTGGCAGGGAGTTTATGAAGTAAGAGAACACCTTTTTTTTCTTTCCTTGCATGCTTATAAGTTTGTGACAATATTTAAGGATTTGGGGGGGAGCGGGGGGGGAATATGTGCATAATGCAAATTTCAGGACTGCTATACATGCATAGGAGAAAAAGTAAAATAGTAAAAAAAATAGTAAAATCTCACTTAAACACATGGGGGCACCAGTAGCTCAGCTCGGGCGGTTTATAGCACTATAATCTCATAAGGGGGAAATGTGAAGTCCTATTTTCATTTTGCAGGTATTATCTCCTTATATTTTCATTGCCTCCTGTACAATTCAATACAACAGAAAGCCTCTTGGGTGGTTCATTTGGTTTTATTTCTTAGAAACACTTCAGATGAGATGATGGTTGATAAAGGTGCTGACATGACAGCCCAGAGAGTCTGAAGTTTTCAATCCGCAAAATAGGTGTAATGCTGTCAACCTCAGTGACAGCATTAAATGATGTCTCTTAAATCCTGATTTCTTTGTAGGAATAAGAAAATATGATGTCTCTCTGGGAGGTTTTTGACTCTCTTGTGGAGACTGCTGATAGCTACTAAGAAAAGGCTGGGGTTTATTTGATTATTTGGAAAGGAAATATGTTTATTGTCGTAGAAAAACGTAGTTACTGTTTGCCTGATTGAGATGATAAAACTTGATAGTCTGGAACGTTATGCTAATATTTCTACTAACAACTGGTAGTTAATGACTTGTCAGCACAGACTCTGTACAAATAGCACTTTGCATGAAATCTACTGTCTGTAAAATTATGCAAATTATCCATGCATGTTAATAATGTCTATCTTGTTTACATTTTCCTGATAAGAAACCTAAGACAGACAGTGCTGGATTACCTCGCTTGTCTGGCCTGTAACATACCTGCAAGACCGTAGTGGTTTCCTACAGAGACGGTAAAATCTTCTTATTAGGAAGTTAGCAGAACTTTTGTATATGAATGCACTCAGTGAAACCAGTGCAGAAATGACCTTTGCTCTCATTTGCTTTTGGGCTACCATGTGCTATGCTTATACCCAAATTTATTTGGACTTCTTGGGTGACTAGAAGTAACAGCCATTGACACATGGGAGTGCGATATCTGGGGCTCGGCAGTCATGGCAATGTGATGGCTGCGTCCTCTTTGCTCTGTGCCAGTGTCCGGGGTAGCAGCGCAGGAGGCCCTGAGCTGGCAGTGTGCCACCGAGCTGGGGCAGACCTCCCGCAGCCAATTCTGCTGCTTCAGGGCTGCTTTGTAGTGTCAATTTAGTGCAAAGAGACCACACAATCATTTGGGATTTGGATTATTGTATCTGTTCTATAGAGAAAGTCCTGCTGTAGTTAAGACATAAAGTTACATTCACATTGGGACTGCTTTGGCTGAAGCACATATGACTTTAATCAAACACTGCATTATGGGCCTGACATTTAACAAACAAAATCAAACCCCAACATCAGTCTACCACTCTCTGCTTTCAGGTTTTGGGGTTTTTTTGCAAATCACCGAAATAGCCCAGGAAATATGATTTCAAAATATAATATGGACATCTCAAATTTGTAACATAAAATGAAAATGGTAAAGCTACACCTTTTTATACATTACTATGGTAGACATTTGGATTTGTATAGATCTGACTTAAAATACCTATCATTTTCTTTGTATTTTATTCCCCAAATTGTAATGTCAAACATAACCAGAATTTGACTGTCAGGCGGTAGTGCTTGTTGTGAGAGGTGATCTATCTAGAATGTTAATTCCTGAATTTAAGAGCTAATGACAGTGCCAAATGACAGCGGTGGTTTACAGTGGATTTTCTTTATGTGATATGGCACAGCTATGTGAAGAAATTGCATGTAAAATGATTATACCAGTAACTCCACAAACAGGAGAACAATGAGGTGGTATGACTTTATTTGTTCTTAACTGAAGACAAGTGTTTGAAACTTTGGCCCATAATATCCTTGCTTCCATATGAATTTATAAGCCATGACAAGCAGTGAATAATAAAAAAGCAAAGTTGATGTTTGTATTACTATGTGAAGGTGGTATTGTGTTACCTCAATGTGTTGGTACTATGTGGGGGTGGTATCATGTTACCTCAGTGTGTTGGACAATGCTTTTCAGGAGCAAGGATCCAGCAATGGCTGTGGGTGTTACCACTGTGGGCTCTGCCACTTCTGAGTTTGGGGAAGTGCCCTTCCTCAATGCCCAAGTGCTGCAGGAGGTGTGCAGGCACTACACTTGTCTCCTCAGTTCGTCTGGGGAGAGGCAGGGAAAATTCTCAAAACTAGTGTGCTCATCAGAGAAGTCAGTCAATGGGGAATGCAAGAAGAAAAGTGTCTTAATCTCTGTTTCTCTCTAGATCTTTGTTATTTGAATGAGGGTCTAACTAAGGGACCTATTTTGATTTGAGGCTTTGAACCTTTTCTTGAAAGAACGTTGTGTATAGCAGTCCTCGTGGCTGCAAGAGGGAGTGCAGGTGTCACATCCCTCTTCTGAGGAACCAAGAAGATAAAGTGACTCCAGCTCTTAAAACCTCCCACTAACCACTGTTACGTGGTATTGACTACTGCTGCTATTCATAAAGTCATCTTTAAAAGATGCTGCCAAGGAAGAAAGCAGTTTGAGATGGAACTCTTTCAGGGAAGAAGGGTGGCAGGTGTGTAGGGATTTAGAATTAAGTAGATTCTTATGTGCCTAAAGGTAATTAATCAATTAGAATGGCATTTGTAGCCACAGTTATTTTTTTGTACATGTTACTTGAGGGAAATAATCCAATAAGAGAGGTAAGAAACCTGAGGAGAAGAGGGAATATGATAGCTTCTGTATTGTCTAATGCTTTATAGTACTTCTGGTTTTCAGTGCTGGCAGATGGTATATAGAAATTTAATATGAAACGGTAAAATTTTATCTAGCAATGGAATACGGTCCATAAGTATTTAAAAATCTGCCGGTGAAGATCGGCCAAATTATGATGAGCTCTTGTTTTTAAAGATTTCTTTTTTTCCCTGGTTGTCTTTCACATGCATAAAATAAATCCTTGAGCACATTAGTTAGGATTTATACCTTTTTGTAATTGTTCTCAAAATCATGTGCATTTCCGCTGCTCGCATCTGAATTTTAAATTAACTTGCAGTAAGAAAAGCTTTTTTAATTTATTTGGTTCTATGAAAAGATATTTTAGAAGTCTAGACAAAGAAGAGATTCTTGCTTTTCTTGATCGTGGTGTCGTGTGCAGGAGATAAGATCTCTGGCATGCTCCAGAGGTTTCCAGAGCTATTCTCTCTGTGCTTCCTGTCGTGCGTGCTTTTGGCAGTGCCCTCACAGCTGCTGCAGGGATGAATGAGAAGAGGAATGTTCTCAGCTGCTGAACAGGAGGGAGGAAGAAGCTGGTTTTTCCCCTTTGGAACCTTAGTACATCAGGTTCGCTGGCCTGAGTCCCTGTTGCAGTGCCAAAGAGCAGCATTGGGCCTGGTCTTACGTGGCAAGGCTCTTCATCTCACCACTCTCTTGCATCTTCGTTGTGTGCCAGCAGTTTTGTTCAAGTGCAAAAGAAACCTCATCTTGACTCAGGAGATGTTGGCGGAAGTTGTGAATAGGAAGGCCTCTGCTTTTGGAGTTGTGAGGTTATACTGGCTCACCAAAGCTGAGACTTGGGAGCCTTGTAGTCCCCACACTGGTGGTGTTCACGATGAGGTGGTTTGGGGGAGTCAGAAAATCTGCCCTGGTGGCAGCTGTCAGACAGGCATGTGAAGCTTTTAAACACTTTCGTTGAAGAACCAGCTGGGACTTTGAGCTATCTGCATGGAAAATGGAATTGAGTGAATATGCATGGAGAAATGAACAGGAGAACTTTGTGAAGTTCAGTGGAGCAGTAAACAGAAAACGTGGTCCCGTTCTGGACAATTCTGGTGCCTCCACGCTTCACATTACAGGAGCCAAAGGAGTATTTTTCTGAGTGTGTTGATGCTGATGGAGCATCTAGGCTTCTCTCACTAGTGTCACTGCCAGTGAATAAAGTGCTCCAGTCTTCATCAGCACATTTACATTTAGTGTCCCATTCCTTGCAGGATAAAGTAGGTCACCAGCTTCCTTTTGCTGCTGTTTCACAGAGCCATGCACTGCACGCACGCCTGGTCATTAGCAAGGTAAATGTTATGGGAGCTGCGGGGCTGTTGCTTGCTGGACATGCTTTCCCTTGACTCTGTGGAGGCATGATAGCTGGAAGTCGGTGTGGCAGAGGGGCCCTACTGCTGCATACTGCAGGCAGTAGTGTGTCTGTAAAAAGGGTAAGCTTATCCACACAGTAAAGTGCAAAAGCTTTCTGCTCAGACTGAAGGGCAGATTAATATAGTCCATTAGAGGACGGTTCAACCAAGGGAGGCATAAGAGATTGCTTTTGCACTCTGTCAGCAAGTGAGCTGCTGGATTTTTTTTTATTGTGTGTACAATTTGAATAATGAATAATAATGGTATATAAGCTACTCTTATAAACTTATTGTGAGAGGCATGGGCGTTACTTTGGTCCTAACCATTTTACAATAAGAGCATTTCATATCTTAAATATCTGTACTGTTTGTAATTAAAATACGGGATAAAATGGAATTATTCACTAAAAGCAAGGTCGGTATTTGTGTGATGTGTGTGCTTAAGGCTTTAGAAAACACACTAAAAGGAATTTGTCCCTCTGCGGAGAAAAAGAAAATTAGTCTTTATAGTTTTAAGAAACTTTGTGTCATTAAGGAGAAGACAAGCTGACTCTGGAATCTGGGATGCTTGAGTATGTATAGCTGTAGTTTTCTTGGGTTTCCTGAGGCATGCTCTTGAATGGTGAAGGAAGTTGGCTAGGTTTGCATTTTTCCATTCTTGGTTCTATGTTCTTTCTCTTTCCATATTCTCTTATTTAGCAGCTTCTGTGGAATAGAGAAAATGTGATCCTTTTTATAATTTTTTTGGTGCCTCTCACTTGATCTTAATCAGTCTCAGCAAGCAGGATAGGACTCTCTAGGATTAAGCTAGCTGAAGACGTACAGGGAAAATGACATTGGGACTGTAAAGCTTTTAGTGATGTTAGAAAGGGTAAGAAAAATGAAAATGCATTTTTTGCATTCAGAATTTTTTTGACAGTTTGAATTAATCAGATTACATGGTGGGCAGTCTTGCAGATAATAAAGGAAAGGAGAAAGGAAGATTGTGAATGGTGTCCCATTTTAAGATACAAGAGCACCAGAAAGCATTCTGCCAAACTTGCCTTTGATTAGGGATGAGACATCACTTTTGAATGTGACAACGACACAGAAAAGGTAGATACAGCAAGATGACTGGGGACAGAAGTGCAGGATAGTATGGAAGGTTGTAATGAAAAAGAACACACTGTCAGAGAGGACACACTGGAAATAATTTTGAAGATTCTTCCAACTGATAAGAACTAATAGTCTAGATTAACAAAGATTTTACGAAGCAGCAAAAATGGTATTGCATCTCTGATTAGTATCTCAGGTATCTTACACAAATGGGATAAGGTATACCAGGCTTCCCTTGCAGTTCATATTTGCATACAGCTCAAGATCGTAAGAGGTGCAATTCTTACTCGGGGAGTATTCCTCTGTGCATCTAGGAAGGGCTTGGACACTTTAAGAATCTCCTTCATGATGTTCAAGAGGAAAAATATGAAAACTAGGGCATCTAGCATGACTCTCTAACTATAAAGGGCTTTAATTTGGGATCTGGAATTTATTTACTCATAACAGATACTCCATGATCCATTCTGTTTGGTATCTCCTTGCTAAGATTGGCCAAACTACCTCTCTTTTGAATTTGGAAGTGGGGTAACCCTATCTACACTGTGATGTGGGAAACTGTTCCAGTCAGACTGAAAGGCAAATTTGTCCCGTTATTTGTCTTTAAATGTTCTACAATCATTTTACACTTTTGAAAATCCATTCTCACTGACTTTCTTAAAATTACTCTTCTGGGGGGCAGCATTGCCTGTTTGTATTTGATGTGGAGGATGGCTTCTGAGAGCAGAGTTGTTTCAGTTGTGCTTTACACTACCAATAGATGGATAGTGACAACTAGAACTTCAGTGGACTCACAGCATCTCCACAGGATGTGTTTGATCAGGGGAATATTCAATACTGTCAGGAAACTAGTTGCTCTTTTTTTTTCTTTTTTTTTTTTTCCCTCCAAGAATGGACTGCTTGTGTTGTCCTCTCACCCATAGAGACAGTATTACTCCTACAAAGAAATGAGCTAAAATGGGTGCACTTTGAATTTTTAGTCATTCCAAATATCTCTAATTGAGATTATATCAGCAGTTGGTGAGATGATTAAAAACTTTTCCAGAATTATAGGAAAGGGGAGAGGCATTTTTCCATTTTTGTTTTCCACCCTGCAACAGTTCAAGACCAGTGCCAGAAAATGTTTACATATATGCATATATTCTAAATGAAAACCAGAGCTTACTTATGACAATACTGACCTCAGTCCGAAAGACCTAAACTTGTAGTTTATCCTTTAAGGATGTAAAATAACTACATGCTCAGCCAGAAATCCTGCCCACGAAAGGGAGCTGATTGTTTTGGAGACGTTGTTTTGCTAGTGTGTGGCACACAACAGCCAGTTCATACAAGTAAGGAGAGATGGGAAAAACATACATTTATCTATCTCATCCTTTCTCAGTACAAGGGTATTCCTGTACTATTCTTCTGGATTTTTGCTAGTCCAATTTCAAATAAGTTAACAATGGTGTCTCTCATGCTTCCCTTGGATAGGAAATTATGAAAAGTTCCTCAGTATTTAGTAGACTTGTCTTTTTCTTTCAGTCTCTGCCTCAAGGTTCAAGAGACCTATCTTGTGCTATTTTTGTAGCTGACTGTATATGTTTGTATGACAATATTTTGACTTGGTAGCTGCAGTGTATTTAATCCTAGTAAGTTTCTTCAAATCGGTAACATTGCAATACCAAAACTAATGCAGCTTGTGAATTACTGTACATAATACCCCTATTCGATACATTCATGGCATTTCATTTTTATTATTGCAGTCTTTACTGAGTGCACTATTTATCAGAGTTTATAAGGAATAAGCTTTGCTAATACTATTAAATCACTCAAGTGAGCTAAATTATGGCACCAGAGCAGGTGCTATTGTCTCCAGCTCTTTTGGAAAGAAAGGAAAAACCCTTAAACCATCCTGGACATTTATACCTAAAGGAAACAATCCTTTATATTAATATAAAAAGCTTGTTTTGTACTCAGTCAAGGGAATTCTTGGCAGTCGGTTTAAACTTACATGTATATATAGCACACTGGAGCCTGCTAAGTACCTCTGTTTTCTTTATGGATGGAGCTTTGGTGCCAAGAGGTCTGCACCACATACAAGTGTAGATACGCCTCTATCTGATGGATTGTCCCATAGTGAACCACATTGTATACAGGATGTTCAAACACATATTGATTATGTGGTTCTGTAGTTTACCGCAGAATCATAACCTGATGCTTTTAAGTACATATATGCAATCAATCTTCATGTGAAGGAGCTCAGTACAAAAGAGATATTTTATGCTACACATTAGACATTAGATTAAATGACATTAGATTAAATGTATGTTATGCCTTTTTTTTTTTAACCCCATCATCATAACATTATTTTGAATCCATACACTTCTTAGTAGCATCATCTTTGTGTTGACTGTGGGCTGTAAGTGTATAATAAAGTTCATAGTGTCTGTAATGCTATTCTGGTTTTAGTACCAGGTCTCATGGTCAGCTACAATGGAAAACCTCACATAACACAGATAAAAATTTTTTATAGGGTTACTTTTATGTTTGTTACATATCTGTAAAACTCCTTCAACATTGTATTACGGAATAAGAAACTTGTACTTGAGGGGGGAAATTAGCATGTTGATTAGATTTTAGTTCATCATGCAAATAAAATTACAATATATATGCTTATAGACTAACTTGCTTCTGGTACTATTAATACCAGCTTCCAACGAATTACTTGCAAAATATAGACAATTTGACTCAACTAGCACTTCTAAATGTAGAAATGAATATGAGATTTGTCCAGACTGCCTTCTGTTAGAAATTTTTGAAAGTGATTTTGTTATCTTACCATGCTTAGCTGTATAAAAGATGATTTAGGCTGGTAGTTTTTATTTCTAAGTTGGGACAGGAGTACTTGAATGATTTTTCTGGAGCAGCTTTCATATTCAGAAGCTTTATTCCAATCTTACAGATCTATGAAAATTACAGAAATTGAAAATAAGACTATTTGGTAATAATATGGTGATCGTGCTCTTTACCCAAACAGTCGTGTCTGTGTTCACTCTTAAACTCACATTTTCAATCATTCAACTTCCTTTTCCTCTCATTCATTGTTAGTGGAATTTATGTGTCGACTGTATGTTGTTGTCCCTCATTATATAGGGTTTTTAAAAAAATGTTGCTCTGCTGTCACACAACCATCTCAGTACTCAGTAACTACATTAGCTGTTGCTGCAGCGTGTGTGGTGGCTGTCTTATGGCAGGGAAAAAGAGCATGCCTGAAACTGTTTTTATTTGTCCAAAATACAAAAGAATGCTGTACAAAGTATTTAGAAAACTCTGCAAGCAGCTGGGTTTTAGCCTGTAGATGCATTTGGCCAGTAATGTGCGCAGAAAAGATCTGGAGCAGGTAAATATTTGTAGAGAGGCATATAGAGAGAATGGCTTGAGCTTGATTCCCAAACCTTTAGTGGAAGGCCCTGCTTGTCAAAGGCAAGGCGCTCAAGCTGAGATGCGTGGGAGAAGGCTGTAGCACACCACTCTGTGTGTTTGCCCAAGAGGAGGAAGCCCATCATTGTGTCCTCTGCCACTGAGTTATAACACCTGCTGCACGCTGCTGTTGTAACCCTGCAGTGATGGTGCTCTGAGTCCTGCAGGGCAAATATAAAAAGCTGCATCTAGAACTGATCTATTAAGGTGTAAAAGTCACTGAATGTGATGTTTCATACCCTAATGACTACAAGGTGAACTCATTTAATGAGTTTTCACCACTACTGCAGGAAACTGAGGTTTGCATTTAAGAAATGGTTTGATTTTAAAATAATTTTCCTAGCTGTATACAATCAAATTTGCTATAATACCTTGGGTCCCCTCACATGACTTAATAAATTAATGTATTTCTAGGCTGAGCAAATAATATTATTTCTTTCTACAGTGTCGTTAACTTTGTCTTCTTGCCATGATGTTGTCATGCCATATCTTCTTCAATTATTACTTGCTACAATAAACAGTGACTGAAGATGATTGTGCAGTAAACGTATTGAGTTCCATTACTGTCTCATGTTTCTTTTTCTTTGCATTTTCTTACCTATAACTTAAATAGTTAAGGAAGAAGAAAATCCTAAGATTAATGATAAGTGGCTGGTTTTCTTTCTTAGTTTCATTTTTCATTACCTAAGTTACCTGATTTAGGTCACAGGGTTATATTTCTAAGAAAGACATTTGAAATCTAAACTTGGTTCTGTCTCTATAACAACACATATATATATATTAAATCTAAATCTGGATTACTTGTAGCAACTAAAGCACTTACACTTTTAATCTTGAAAAAAACCAGTGTGTGTAAATTGTCTTTACTAGGTGGTGCGCACGAGGGTCTCCAGCACTTGGGTCCTTATGGCAATATCCCAAACATCGTAGCCGAGCTTACAGGAGATAACGTACCAAAGGATTTCAGTGAAGATCAAGGATATCCTGACCCCCCAAATCCCTGCCCTCTTGGAAAAACAGGTAATTCTGCTCTAGCCTTCACACCTCTGTCTTCACTGTACATCTTTCAGCCTTTCAGCACTGTACTAGGCAGTACGACACTTGATCAGCAGTGGGTATTCTCTTTCATTCTCTACCCCAGGAGCAGAACTGTTGAGCAATCAGGTGGTTTAGATGAGATTTTTTTTTTTTTTTTTTTAATATGTGCACCTTCTGTATTGCTGTATGACTGCTAGAGAACATCAGGTGGAAGAAATCATCTTGACCTCGGAGTAGAAGATGGTGAGATTTATGATAGCATCTTGTTCCTGAGGGAGTTAATTTTTAGGCTGGCCCCTGAAAAAAGTTATCATTCTGTACAGACGAGATTTACCCTTATTTTAGAGACTTTCGTCGTGCCAAGAGGAATGAAACTGTCTGCCCTGATCTCCAACCCAGACCATGAGTCAATATTTAAGATACTTGGCTCCAATCCATGTGGCTTTATAGCTCACTGAGGGTGCATCTGTGCCAAGAAATGGAAAACGACATGGACATACCCCAAGGTGTTGCATGCAGGCTCGCTCTGGCAGAGGAGCAGCGCAGCTGTGGCGTGCCAGCGCGGTGTGGTACCCAAGACACCCGGTGCGTCCCTCTGCTTGCACCTGCGCAGACACCTAGCTAGGAGGGTGGCTACTGCTGAAGGATCTGTAAAACATGCACTGCATGTGCATGATATAGACGTACCCTAAGGGAATTGATCTTTTTCCTGTTACTTGAGCCAAGGAATGACTTCCAGTACTGAAAGTAGTAGTAAAACACCCATTGGCTGCCTTGGGAGCTGGAACTGGGAATGAGCACTCTTATTTTTCTCTCATTTTTTATTTGTGAGCTAAGCCATCCTTTCAGAATCTTTTCTGTTTAGTCTTCTTTTATGTTATTTGGATAATGCAAAACAGTTGTGTGTATTCTTATTTAAAAATGTTCTAACCAGCTTAAAATTGATCAAAAAAAAATATTTGTCATGAAAAGTTTTGCAAACAGGCTTTTTACATTTCATTCAAAAATATGGCAAAATTGTGAATAGTTCTCCCTTACTGTTTTCTATTACAGGCCATTTGGTGATGATGCCTGCATCTTTTCTGAAATAATATCTAATCTTCCATTTTGTTCAATGTAGCTGTTGTCTGACAGGTTGCAAATGATGGGTTTAGGTTTTCTCACACACACAGACTTTCTATCTTCTGTGCTTGCCCATTAGACTTCTGTTAGTGATTAGATAAATCAATTAAAAACCTGGCATCCAGAGAAATGCCTTTGAAAATCCCTTCAATTTTTCTTCCTTAGGTGAATAAAAGTTGTTAGCTAAGCTGATAGTCA
Source organism: Strix aluco (assembly GCF_031877795.1). NCBI lineage: Eukaryota > Metazoa > Chordata > Aves > Strigiformes > Strigidae > Strix > Strix aluco. The sequence goes on along the minus strand of NC_133934.1, from coordinate 96,935,107 downwards.
GATCTGAGCGCAGGGGGAATTCTTAGGGAAGTGCTGCTTGCTCAGATAAATTGCTCTGTCGTAGTGAAGATACTATCTACTAGGATTAGAGTAAAATGTTTTTCAGAGCCTTAAATGGAAATTCAAGTGGTGACTGTATTATGCATACAAATTACCAGAGGCCTTCCTCAATCAGGTCTGTGGATTTGTTTAATGGAAAACAATTTTTCCAGTCACTGTCTACATATGCACATTCCACAGCAGGAATACATAAGTCTGGAGCACTTGAGCTTGAAGACACTTGGATTAGCAGTTGCAGAGGGCACACATATGTCCAGATACCCTTTGTGTTTTCTACCAAAAGACACTGATGCTCTGAGAAGTTCTACTGCATTTCTGTTGTCACCTGCTTCTCTCTTGAGATGACCCTGTCCCTGCTGAGACTGGGATAATTTTTAAGTGCTTGTAGTTAACTTTAATGGTTTCTGAGTTAGCTAGTATGGTGAGTTTTCCCCCATTTCCTACTGGCAACTTTAATCTTCCCCATTCTAAGGAGAAAAAATAGAAAGCAGGATCTGTTGGACTTAGAATAACCTTCTCAGGTCATTGAACCAACTTATTTTTAAGTTATGTCTTTACTTTTTGCCACATCTAAGGAGAAAAGATAATCCATTGCAAATCTTTTTACATGATGATCACATAAGGACAGAAGGGAAAGTCCACAGGTGTGTCCTCTGGAGTGCTTGTGTTCTGGCAGATGTAGCTATCTGGACGCCCAGCATCATGCCCCGGGTGGTAGGATCTCCTTGGGTATGTCTGAGAGGAAGTTGGGCTGCAAGCTCCCCATGCTGACAAAGCAGAGGGAGCTCCAGCAGCAGACTTTTTCCAAGAGCTACACTGGCCTTAAGTTGCTGAATCTTTGTTTAATCTAAAGATTACTTACTTTGGTAACAAGTCCATAAACTGATTTTTAAGAGTATTATCCTCTATGTGACACTCTCTGCAAAACCATCCATTGTGATTAAAGGAGGTTTCTGGACCCATCAGCTTAGTTACCAATCTGCAGAAATGTCTTCAGCATAAAACTTCTGCCACATTGCGTTTTTATGAGCTCATATGAGGCATAAATGGTTTTCAGCCATTCTGAGCAAAGTAGCAAACCAGAAGTGGAGTTCCGTGAGGAGCTACTCAGTGAAGAAAACTCTTGTCTTTGCTCACAGCATCATTTTACCATGAGCTTCAAAAGTATTGCCTAAACAATTTCTACAACCTCCTGTGAGCATTTAAAAATGAAAAGAGGATCCCTTCTGAATCAGAGTAACATGCAGTTCTATGTAAAATCAAGCTTAATCACTAATTTAAAAGAAAAACAAAAAGGAGGGGGGAGAGCTTGGAAATTTTTTTTTTTTTTTCGTTTTGACGTTTTGTTGTGGTTTTTTTAAAAAAAAAATATTTAAATATATCCTGACAAACTCCTTTCAAAAGAAAAGAATACCTGGTTTTCCAGTCATCCAGTTTTTTAAATGTTGGGATTTTTTAAAATTTCATAATTGCATTTAAGAAGTTTGCTGATTAATGTGGCACGTAATGTGTGTTTTGAAGCTACTAAGCACTCAGTGCTTTCTACCATACTTTTGCAGTTGATGATGGGTGTCTAGAAAACACCCCAGACACAGCAGAGTTCAGCAGGGAATACCAGCTGCACCAACACCTTTTTGATCCAGAGCATGACTATCCCAACATGGGCAAGTGGGTGAGTACATGCTGCTTGCTTATTTTTGTTGCATGTGAAACTGGGTATTGTCTGCTGTGTGGGATACTATGAAACCACAAGGAGAATATTGTGCTTATTGCTGGAAAAATTGTCACCCTAAGGGAAACTTCTCAAAAAAGTGTACTTGCCCTTAATAATATAGAAATAATGCCTGTGATTGATGAAAGGCCCATAAAAGTAGAAAGTAGAAATCCTCATCTTACTACCTGTCCTAAAGCATGTCAACTACGTATATGCTTGATAAATGTAACAAAACACATCTCAAACTACAGTGAAGGTGTAACCAGTATTAGTGCAGATTTTAGCACAAGATTTCAAAACATAACAGGGCCCTAATTTGAAAGGTTATCCAGGTTCAGTGACTATTCACTGTTCAGTTACTTAGATGCTAAAAAATCCTTAATGGAGTGCAGCAGTGCCTAAACACCTTAAAAAATCTAGGTCCAGACAACTTGCTCTAAGGAATCCTCTCTGGCTTAAGGATTTTGGAGCACTTGATGCTGCTTCTTCCTCTGTTTGGGTTATGCACTATATTATATTGAAAACCTATTTGACACATAGCATATAATAAATACAGCGAGCTACACTAAGGGCAGAAATCTTGTTCTGAGTGTACAAGGACTTTAATAACTCCAGCTAGACTATTTCTGCAGGCTAGAGGCTCCAAAGAAAGCTCTGCCACTTAATCTTAGATTACATCAGTTAAATGTTCAATCCCAAATCCATTTTCAGGCGCCAGGAAAACAATAACAATGATCATAATTTATGCTTCTAGAGCAAATCATGAAATCTCATTTTATATTGTTATAACACTTTACTTAAGATTGCCCTAAACCAGTGCTCTGTAAGCATATATTGATAAATGGACATGTTTGGCAGCCTCTTCTGCTGTAATTGTGAGACAATGATTCATCGTTCATAATCAAACCAGTGTAAGATTTATAGTCTTAATTACTTATGTGAGTGCTAAATTTCTAGAGAGAATCATGCCAAAAATCCAAATTTTGGAAACTCTTCTTGCATTCTAAGTAATTACCATCAAAGGTTTTAATTTTAAAAACACCAGATGGTGAACTTTCTTATTTATGCCAGATAATGCTGTTAGTTTGCTTATTATTCATAAGTAATTTACTTTCATAATACCATTTTGAACACTATAAAAGCACTTCTGTAAATCTTTGGCCTATACCAATATTTCAGAATCGAGTGTACATACTGCATTGTCATCAGCAACATATATACTTAACAAATGGTAGGTAATCATTAGTGAATACTGACCTTTTTTCATTTCTCCATCCATCACTACTAATTCAGGGGGAAAAAGCTGCTCATGCATGGATTAAAACAGACTGTTAGGTACTAAACAGCGATCATATCTAGCTGCAGCGTAGCCAACTCCAGATCTTTTTAATTAGAGATGAAACAGCTGGTAACGTGCATGAGCAAATGTTCTGCTGAGGTCCAGGAGAATTTCCCCGATTGCCTACTCATTGTATATTACTACACATTAAAAAGATAAATACAACAATATCTGGTTTTATGGCTGGCTTTGTCATTTTTATCTCTCTGGAAAAATAAGAGCAGAAAAGCACTCTAAAAGTTAGCTGTTTGAGACTTTATAAAGGAGAGATAAAGTAGAACAGATCTTTTAGGTCACTTACTGTCATCTGGATTAAGTCGTAAATGACCGACACGGCCAACTGTGGGCTGCCCCCAGCCACCAAAATCCCCTCTGCCCGCTAGCAGCCTGTTCCTTCTTCTCCCGTGGAAGAGCCTGGGATGAAATGCACCAGGGGCTGTACTGGCTGTGTATTTACAGATGGCGTTTCTATGAACTCCCGCATGCCGTGAAGGCACTAGGCTGTCACCACCGTCTGAAGCCCTCGGAGCCAGTGTGTCTCCTGGACCCACGCGAGCTGGCGTGTGCTCACAGCTCTCAGGGGAGCTTCTCCCCTGCCTTTTCCTGCCACAGAGCGGTTGAGGCAGTGTTACAGTTCCCACTGACTTGCCCTTTCAAGGAGCCAGCATGCATTCCTTAGCGTAACCACAGTAAAACCCAAATTATGTTAGCAGGTCAGGGAGAAAAAAAAAAAAAAGACCTGCTTGTTCATGAATAATGGGAAGGAAACAGGTTGGTTGGTTTGTTTTGGTGACAGACTCTCATGTTTGCAAAGCTGTGGGACCTCTGCAGTACCCTATGAATAGTAGATGTATTTTATAAGGGTAAAACAAGTCTAGAAGCTGTCGTAGACAGCAAAGTGTATGATTCCGTGTAGATGTTAAATATTACGTGTAAATACTGCTCATACGTATGAAGCTAAAAATATATAAATCATGATAAATGTATACTGGGTTAAGAGAGGGAAGAAAGAGGAAGAATTTTCCTGTCTTTGGGACAACTCTCCATGTATCCAAATTCCAATATGGAATTTCTGTTGGAAGTCTCAGGAACAGACCTTGTGTATAGAGTGAGATACACAGCTTACCCTCTCCTCCCCAGCCCCGAAGATCCTTTTTTTCCTCCTCATACATGGAAAACATAGAAGGGACACTGGAAGTAGTAAAATGAGGGACTTTTGGAGGTTTCTACCCTAGTGTGCAACTATAGTTTCTAAGATTTCTGATAGTTTTTTCCCCTCAGTTCAGACTTTTCCTTGCAGGAGACAGGTACTTTGCATTTGAGTCTGCCTTTTTTCTGCGTCTTGCAACTTGACTCTAGATGGTCTGAAGAAGTGTTGTTGGCATCCAGAAAGACTTACACGAAGATAGTTTACAATATACAATTTACAATACAAATCTAAAAACCACTTATATGTAAGTTGTTATTTATTGAAACCCAAAGTGTTAACCACTACCACATGTAGAGGTTAAAAAGAGGCGGGAAGTTCAGCTGTGTTTTCTGACACCAGCATTAGTGTACAAATAGAAAATTAAAAGCAACTATGTTTTTCGGCCACACTTCTTTTTACTGAAGCAATGGATAACATTTCTAAGGGTAGGAATAATGCCAGTTCTGCTTGTCAGCTACACTGGAGGTATCCAAGACAGTACAAAGAAAGGCAAATGGAAAGGAGGGATAAAAATACTCAACAAAGTTGAACTCCTTGTTAAAGAAGTTACCATCTCTGGCTTCCTAATTTTAATGGAAACCTGAAACTAGTCACTCAGATTTTATTTTTTTTTTAATTTCAACTCCAGTTATAGTGAGCAACATCAAGTGCATCTTTCCGAGCAACATTAAGTGCATCTTTCTTTACCAACTGATGTTGTTAAATATCTGGATGGCAGTGGTGATTATTGGGATGGTTATGGTAGGTCTGGTCCCCCTCTTCAATTTCAGACCGTACATATTGTTTAATTCAGTGTAGTATGCTTGGTGTAATAGAAATTGTCATGCTTGATGTTCCTGATAAGACTGTAAATTGACTGGGGAAGAAAAAAAAAGCCCTTCTGAAAGGGTGCAACTTTGCAATGCAATTTTCCTTTTCGGTTTTGTTTAATAATTGTGCAGGTCCAGATTACAGAGCTGCTGATTATTACTGACTTAAAGAAGTTTCAGTGAAGTCTGAAAGATCTAAGGGTAAATCTCTCTGGTATTAGTTGGTTATAAGCATTTTAACTTCTGAGTTGTTCCCACCCAAATCCCAACCTGTAGTATCCTAATCCAAGTAGCCAGGACAGTGCAAAGGAAGCTCCAGGAGTGAAGGGAAAGTAGCAATGCGCATGCAGCACATCTCCATGTGAAGTGTATCTTTAACCGGAGAAACTCTGTGCAACTCCTAGGTGACAGATGAGAATGGTGAGCACTTCACGGGCAGATTTTGGTGGCTGATGGAGCTCAGGCTCTTACGCAGTGGAAGATATTTTCAGGATTGCTATTACTGTACAAGCACACTCCTAGCTCATGCTCCATAACCCCATTTGCTTTGCACTCCACATAATGCTTAAGTAGTAGTTATGGTCTTAAAACATTCCCAAACAGACTAAACAAAATGCGACCTTCCTGAGCAGGAACAGTTCAACTGTCAGGAATTTTCCTGAGTGACAGAAGTGTTAGCTCCAGTAGTCATGAAATTCTTTTTATTTCAGAAACACTATTTTTCTTCTTGTGAAAAGTATAAGGTCAAATAGTTTACAAGAGAGGCTTTGGTGGTGCTTTGTTTCCTAAAAAGAATAATTTACGCATCCGTGGGTTTCTTCAAAATGTTAAATTTAAGTTTTCCCAAAGTGAGTTTGCATAAATGACTAGCCAAGAATGCCTCCCTTGGCCAACTTCATCTCTGTTCCCTTTTGGCACAGCTCAGACAAAATAACTGAGGTTGGGCAAGAGATAGGCCTTGTGAATTTGAGGTTTAATGAACATGTGAAGTACAAAACAGACAATTTTGGCAGATTTCATTGTAACACTTGAAAATGTTTGTTTTTTCTCATATCAAGGCTGCAGAGAGGGTAGAAGTGTTTGGTGAATTTGTCTCGTGCTAGAATTACACTTTCTATTTATATAATCAATGTTAGGTCAGTTGTTTATAGCAGAATTAATGGCTTTGTTTATACAGTGTTCTGCTTTTATACATGTAATTCTTCTCTCCTTCCATTTTCAGGTTAGGGTTTGGTTTTGTTTTTCTTCATAATACACAATTGAAACAAAATGTGTTGAGCATGTGTGTGTTATTCCAGACTTTATTAGAATTCACTACTTGTATGAAATACAACAATATGTGGATGCACTTATGTAAACTATGGTCAGAGGGGGGTTTTTTTGTGTTGTGTTTTTTTTTTTCTTTTCTCATCATCATAACTTTCTCTTCTGCCAAGATGTTTTTGGCAGTTTTTAAAAGGTTTGCCATTAAAAAAATGTTATAGACCAAATGGTTTTTAGAAACTTTATTGAGGGCACTACTTAAACAAAGGAAGAGTTGGCACTGAATTCCTTTCAGCAGAACTTTGCACTGGGAAGTGTTGATATCTGGAAGGGAATGAGCAAAGACAACAAAACAGTAGGAATGACGCTGATTGCCGTTTTTAAAAGGAATCAGAAAATCCCTTGTAAAGCAAAATTTTTTTGCTCCTGTTCGTGTGTCACCTCAAATGTATAGAAAGATGTACCAGAGGTAGGATTCCTGCTTCCTCTCCCTCCTACTCTTTTCTTCTTTCCTTTTTTTTTTTTTTTAAAATACATATGTATTTAGACCATGTATCACAGGATGGGGAACATCCAGTCTATATCGTTATACCAGCATGTACTTGAAGCACTTACTGCCTGAACACAGATGATAATATAGTGCAACATAGTGGAAGATTACTGGGTTTTTAATTGTTAAGACTGTGACTGCTCCTGAAGAACTGCAAAATGTTAGTAGGAATATCCAAATATTTATTTGTGGTTTATCTTTCCCATAAAACTACACACCCCTCTAAACTTGCTAATATTTAACAGCAAAAGTTGTAAAAGAAGACTGTAATGAATTTGATGGCTGCATTTTTTCCCCTTCCAGAGCAAGAATTTACTCTTTGAGAAGATTAATGGTGGTCCAAAAAGAAGAAAGAGGGTAACTATCAGAATACTTTATAGCCCCTGTATCATCTAGAGAGCTAATAAGAATTAAAATCATACTGTTGAAATGTAGAGTTAGTCTAATGAATCTGCATTATACCTTAGATAATGCATAAAGTGAGGGAATCTCTGTGATAAACTACTACAGCAGGCTTCAGGACTGCCTACCAAGTACCAGATGTATTTCTCTAAATAACCTGTTGCTTTCAGAAAATGCACTTCAAAGCAGAGCATTAATTAAAAAATTTTATATGTGTTTTTAAATTGATGCTATTTGCATAAAACCATTCAAAAGTAATTACATGTCTTTTAAACAGAAATTAAAAGTTTCCCACTAAAAATACTGGTAAAATTAATTACCACTATCCATACATGTAAATGACAGTACAGCTGTTTCTTTAGCTGATCTAATTTGATTCACTTATATACTTTGATTTACCTCAGATTGAACTCCTATCTCTGTGTCCCACTTGCTTGAAAGACAGAATAGATTCTCATCTTTCTGCCCCTGAAACGAGGAAGGCAATCCACGTATCACAGAGAACCTCTGTACAGTCCACCTCACTATTTTCTCTCTTTTTTTTAGTAGTGTCAGCCCTTTTATCAAAAAACCACTTTCAGGCAGAGTCAAAGTCTTTAGCTTTGCAGCTGGTGGTTTGGCTTGTTTTTTTGGGTTTTTTTTTTTTTTAGTTTGTTTTTTTTTTTTCCAAGAAGAAAAAGTCCAGCTCTCTGCCAGAAAGTAGCTTTTCAAAATATGGCAGCACAGTTTATACTGTAAATTAAGTAAATTTGGTTTAAAATAACTGAAGCATAAGTGAAGATGATTTATTTATTTATTTACTTATTTAACTCTCAAACCTAGTCTTTGCTAGAAAGGGAGAAGGTAAGTTGATTTCTTATCAATTCATGCATCACTGGTAATAAACACTGTTCAACTGTAGGTTAATGATCTATCTTGAGCTTAGTATCTGCCTTCAGCTTACATTTGATTTTTGAGTTTGTTAGCAGAAAAGGAAAAAGGGTAGTTATCTGATTTTAACTCTAAAGTAGAATTTACTCTGGAAATAGTTGTGTGGAGTATTTATTAATACCTAGAGCAGCATGTTAAAGTGGGATTAGTGCAATATATACATGAGGAAAAAAAAACCAAAACAAAAAAAAACATTTTCTGTGTGCTGACTGACGTAATCAGATACAAAAGGAATAATGGCTGGAGAGACATGACAGCCACATGGCCACGGGCAGCCCAGAATTTTGGAGGTGAAGCTCCAGTTTCTTGTTTTGCAGCAGATTTCTTAGCACAGGCATGTCACTTAATGGTAAATTCATTATCATTTAAAGTATTATATTGTTTTGAGAGTAATACTGTAATGATTACTAATGCTTTAATGAACCATTCAGAATTTTCACTTTTATCAGCACAAGGGTAACCTAGAGCTGTCAGCAGCAGAGTGTATTTTTCCAGAAACCAAAAAGCCCACAGGATTCCCCTCCTGGCTTCTGCAGTCCCTGCCACTTCTCCATGCCCTTCTGCACAGAGAGTTTAGAGGGGACAGCTTTTGGCAACCGATTGGTCTTTTGGGTCAGAATGTTCCAATTTTAACTTAAAGCAAGTCATATTTGGAGAATTGGGTTGTCCATGGAGAGTAACTGTGTTCTGTCTATACAAAGTTACAGTGCAACAGTCACAGAGGCACTACTGAGTCTACAAAACTACATATTCTCTTAAGTATGTGTGTATATTCATATATGTATGTATATAAACACACATACAAGCATAGATACACATAATCAGTATATATAGCAAAGGTATATATTTACAATTGGCTACTGTGTTATTTTTTGCAGCCTTTGCAGTGCAAGACAAGGAAGCCTCCAGTGACCTCTAATTTAACTAGCAATTCTCCCCTTTTTTTTAATTTCTATGCATGAGCATAGCCCTGTCCAGAGTCTGATATCCCAAATATGACAGGAGTGCTTCTGTAATCACTGAATCCTGTTGCTGTGGGCTCAGAGCTGTACACAAAGGTACTCGGGAACCGCATTGCTTTGAATTCAGCATAGCTGTATAGGATTAAACATTTTTTAGTCAAATCAGCCCAAGATTTTGCATTATATTTTGTGTTTTCTTTTGTTGGTTGAGAATGATTCAAATTTGTATGCATTTTCGTTCTCTTCTACTTTATTTCAAAAAGTAGCAAGCAAGTACCATTCCAAAAAAAAAAAAAAAGGCCAATTAATCTTCCTAAGAATCTTCAAATAATTCCTAGAAGTTTATGCAACAGCCGAATTTCACTACATTAACATTAAACAGAACTTCTTTCAACAAACACAAACAAATCATTTACATGTGTCTTATTTATAACAATTTAAAGCATTAAATTAGTGTTAGTTTTACTTTCAAAGATTTTTCCACATTTCTTAATATTTTTATGTTTTCACTTGCAGCAGGCAAAACACTCAAAAAAACAATAGAAGAAAGCAAAAGGGCTGCTCTGTTATGATTAAGTATGATAGCGTCTACAAATCTGGAGAAACCCAAGGGTTTAAACTCGAAGACAAACCCCAAATCTTTTCCAGAGATTTGACAAATACTTGAGATATTTGAAAAAATAAATATTTCATGCCTATTTTAAAAGCTTTTTTTTTTTCCCCATAGTATTTAACTCCTACATTTTGGTGAAAGAAACACAGAAATATCTCAATAAAAGTAATTTCTATGATACTGCTAGCCTGACAAAAATCAGGAGATACTAGAAAATTTGCATTTCTCCAAAGTTTGTCCTTAGGTAAACAATTTTAATTGGCATCAAAACCAGCACACTAGAATTTTTGTCTATATCTGTGAAAGTATATACTTGAATTTTGTTTACACTGACACTCTAACAGGCCAGAAAGTGGGTGTAAATAATATTTAAGTTAATTCTCAAGCTCCACTAAACTGCTTGATACTTGCAAATACAATAAATACATTTTATTCCATTGGTATAGATAAAATTCAAGCATAGGCTTTCTACATTACTATGATCTCCAAACAGTTTTGAGACAGGATCTGTTCATCTTCAGTCTCACATTGTGCTGCTTGCATGGTGCAGAGTGAAGTTAAACCCTCGCCAGGGATGATCCTTCCAGCATTCCCTTGTTCTGGCAGTGGTAGGAGAGCCATTTCCTATGCCAAAACCTTGTTTGGCTCTGCTTCTGTGCCACCCGTTTTTTATCACAGCATCGAGAGGAAGCGAGGAGGGGTTTCCTGGAGAGATGGGCTAGAGAAGAGACTTTGGTCAAAAATGGTACCGTGGTACCTAACTTGCCTGTCAGCATAAGGTCTATCAGAGGCTACTGATTTAACCTAAAGCTTTACCTGTACTTCTCTAACAAATTCTGTCCTGCCTCAAGAATTAAGAAGTTAGATCTGCTGCTGCTTCTCTGCTGAGCTGAGGAAAGGAGGAGTGCAGCAAAAAGGCAGTGTTTAATTCAGACTGTCCTATATTCTTGATAGTCCTCCTTCACTTGTATTCTTTTTAGAGGATTGGATTAAATTCTTGCACACAAAAAATGTTAGAAAACAAAACACTGATTGACTTTTAGATTTACTCCCTGGCAGCAATTTTTTTTTCTTCAGTCTGCAAGTATTTGACAGATAAGAAATATATAAATATATTCAATAATCCTAGTTACCTTTTATATGTTTTCTTGTTTCTAATGAGCATAAATAATTTTTAACTTTTTCAGAGTGTGAACCCGTATCTGCAAGGACAGCGACTGGATAATGTTGTAGCAAAGAAGTCTGTTCCACATTTTTCAGATGAAGACAAGGGTCCTGAATAAGTACAATAAAAATGAATGATGAAAACTCATGCCATCCTCTGCTAGATCGTAATATTGCTTATATATAATCATCTATTAAAATCCTTGTGAATGGCAGCATGTTTATTATTTATATAATTGTAGATGAAAAACAGCTGTATTTATAACAGTATGTTCTCCTAGATAACAAAAATATGGTTCTGCTTTTCGTTAAGTTATGGTAAAAGGACATTTCTGTTATTTTTATTTTAGTCATGGAGCAAACTTAAAAAATGTTAGTCACTTTAATAGCTACGTGAGGTAAATGGTCTTAATGAGCAGCTTGTAAATAGGAAGATGTAAAAAAATTCCCAATTCGACTCCAACATTTAATCTTAAATGTTACTGTGTTTGACACATGAAAATTATAGTTTTATGTTTTGTTCACAAATATTGTTACTTAGCAAGGACAAAGTATTTATTTTACCCAGAGAATTTTGGCTTTTGGTCCATTTTAATAAACATTTAAGCAATCTACAAGGTTTGCAAAGTGACATTTTCCAAAATATTTCAGAGGCCCATTTGTCTTGGTTATTGCTGTGCAAATTTAAAAATTAAAGAACTGCTTTTTGACTCTATCCACTGGAATATTTTTCTGTTAGTTTTAGTCGTTCCATGTCCACAACTTTCCTGAACACTTGCACATCTATCTTCCTTATCAATGGTACTGTTGTGTGGAAATTAATCTCCCCCGCTGTTCTTTGTCTTAGTAACAGCAGCATTTATGCATTATCACATTCTTAAATTATGTGTCCCTGGGATATTATAAGTGAAGATGGAGACATTTGTCTGTGTTACTAATGTTGTGTCAACATCCTCTGAATCTAAATGCAGGATATGAAGGCCGTTATAGTTGATGATCTTCCAAAACTATGATATTCTAATAATGCTGGTAGCTATCACTGCTCTTGAAGTTGCTCTGGGAAGCTTAAATTGCCTTTTTGCCCCTAGGAGATTGAAGAACTTTATATTTCAGAAAACTGAGTTCTCCCTTTCTGAAAGATGAGACTATGAAATTATCTAATTTCAGAGCGCATCTGAAATATTTCAAGCCCATATGCATGGGGCATTGAAATTATGGAAAACAGCAGTAGCCTACACCTTTGAACTTCAAATCTATGGAAAAAAAATTGTAGTTTCCTTCCCTGTCCTACAGAAAGACAACACTATGACAGGCATGATGACCCCTGAGAAAAAACAGGTAAGAAACTAACAGAAACTTAAAGGCCCTAGCTACCTAAGATTAAAGTTAATAGGATGGCACAAATACGACTGTGTATGGCATTTGCTTTTTCTATCCCAGCACTCAGTAATTTGTAGTAACTTATGTTATGAAGACAGTCAGTACTGTCATGTCATTTATGGGTAGATTGCAAAACTCTGTAACATTCTAGGCTAAACTATCATGTCTTCCATCATACTTCCTCTTTAAAAAGATTCTGGAAAACTAAATAGTATGCAACGCAGTGGGGTTTATACTCACATGTGATATGAAATTGAGGAGTCTGTGTGAATCACAGAGCTCCTTCCAATTCCAGTGCCTGGAATGGGATGGGAGTAATCCAGCTGTTCACATGAGGGAACTTGCATTCTCTGCTTCTGAAGCATACTCTTTTTATCTGCGCTCCTGCTTCGTCTTCACACAGGTACTGAGAGCTGCAGGGTTGCAAAGGTTGTCTCCAAAACCAGAAGAAACCTATATATTGTGGCATGAATCTGAGATCAGAACCTACTGATGCCCAGTGGCCCAGAGTGTGTGAAACGGTGGTTCCTCCCACCTAACCCCACAGCCAGCTGCTGGTGCTGCCACAAGGCTGCCAGTTGGTCAGAGGCTACATTTCCATTACTAAGAAACTGGTGTTTCTTCAGATACTCAACTGTCTTAACACTTTTAAAACAATCTGAGGTATATTCTGTCCTTGTTAGCTGCAGTAAAAATCCATTTTAATCACAGAAATGAAGCAACCATGAAGGCAATTTATTTAAATTTTTACTAAGGACCAGTACATAATAAAAGGTGCTGTGTACAGTAAATGGGGGGCTTAAAAAGGGAGAAGTAAACAAGTATTGTTTCCTTAATAGTATCAGAAATCTCACATCTGATTTTTTGAAGCACTTTAGCTCACTACACCCCCTGTATGAGGATGTGCTGATCCGGTGCTGCTAGCTGACCAGCACAGGGATCCCCAGTGGCTGCCTGTCACCCTGGTAGGGCCTGAGGAGCTGCCCTTCTGTTTATGGTAGAACTGCACAGAGCAAGCGAAGGAAAAATTGCACAACTTAGAGATGTTTTTGTCTTTAAATGCAGGCAAAAAAACCCTTTACACTGTACAATACAATGATGCATCTTACTGGAACTGTCTGCTGGAAGAAATCAAACACATGGTGGTGAGCAACCATCTGCTGAGTACATCAGCTTGAGTGTTTCACCAGGAAGACTCAACAGCACTATTGTGAAATTTTAATAAAATATAGGTATTACACCATGATAATGAGATTAATTATTCTAATTTCAGTTTCATAGCAGAGCTGCCTTTCTGTACTGGTATTGGTAGTCCCATGTTAATTAAAAAAAACCCAAAACCAAGCAAAAAAAGTTGTCCTTCCTCTGCTCCAACAACAGTCCAAACACGTAGATGTATTTTTTAATAAAGAATCATCACAGTGCTGGTCTTTCAGAATCAATGAACAAAGATACTAACTATCCCACTTACTAGGAGCTCACTCCACCAAACCAAGATTTACAAGAATGTAAACAGCTGTTCAGCTCTTACAGGTGTAATCACCCTTTTACATTTATGATGCATGTGAACTAAGGAGCATGTATATTGCTATTGTTGTTTAGAATTAAATTAAAACCTTTCAAGATTATTTTCAAATCTGCACGTGTATTAATTACCTCTGACATATTTGAGACACAATGTGCTTGAAAAAAGCTATACAAAATAAAGTGTATTGCCATGCAACATTGGTTTTGTCTGGTAAAGAAATATTTATGACCTTAGTTTAAAAAAAGCACTGTGTAACTGAGCAGATTATAGTATTTGATTGCAACAAAAAAACTTACTCTGGGGGTGCATGTGTACATATATACGCACACACACTCTTAACATACACCTTTTAAAAGATAGTCTTATAATAAACTCAGTAGTAAAGAATATAAAGATGTCAACCCACAGAAGAAAGTAATATAAAAATGCTTAGTGAATTATTTAGGAGGGGAAATAGCGATATGCTTCTTTTTATTGGCACATTTGTATTCACCTAACAAAACCATGCCACTAATCTATTCAGCAACTCATGAGCAAACCAAAGAAACTTGGAACTAGTTCTGGGAATCTGATGTCAGTGTCCCGAGAGTCACTTACAAGACTGTAAGTAAATCTGATCTGAAGCTTATTTTACCAAAATATGAAGTGTATTTTCATCTGTTAAACTGAGGAAGGACACAGGCAGAAAGATGACTACCAACTCAGTTAAGTTTTTGGCTTCATTGTGGACAAAGTGACAGGAATCTTTGTTTCCAAATGTCAAGAGTTGGGGATGAAGACAAGTATTTTTTGATGATGGAGAGTTGAGTCCATGCCCTCGAATCAGGCCTCTAACCAGTTGCGGTGTGAAAGTGTTGAAAAGGCTTTGTTTTCATTTTCATGCTGTACAAAAACTAATTTTTGAACATTTAAATTTGTTGGGAAAAGCCCATAACAACACCAACACAAACCAAACTTAGAATCTTCTGGCCTTTTTGCTGGTAAGCTCACTAAACCATCTTACCTCATTTGTAATGCTGTAACACTTGTCCTGTGAATTAATTTTTATGCAAGTTCTTATTTTTTACATGCAAGTCTGGAATATCTGGATCATTATGACAAAGAGTTCAAAGATAACTTTTCAGGCAAAGTCACAGACTTGATTTATGGAGGGAGAAGGGGAAGGTACATGGATTCAGAAGATGCTACCATGACCACATGAAAATTTAAAAGGTACAAGGAAAGTACAGTTTCACATGACTCACAGGGGGGAATGAGTGTCTTGTTCACTGTTTTATTAGCAAGTGTGCTATAGGTAAAATTTAAGGTACCTCTCCATCCACATCAGAAGCTATCAAGGCTATTGGGGAATCAGAGAACATTATCATCAATTTTGAGACACCTGAATCAAAGGTTTCAGGCTAGTGGAATTGACAGTTAGATTTAATTGTATTTCCACCATGCTTGATACAAATAGAATGGCAATCTGATATGCCTTAAAGAAAAGACAATTGCAACAAAAAGCAAAGCGAACATACCGAATCCATTGCCACATGTATACATATGCATACACTTAAAAATTCAGTTTTGTTTGAAGTCATGCAATTACATTCAATAATCTTAAATAACTATCATGTTCAGGAATTATCTCAAATAATGTCTTCTTTTTAAGTAAAGAATTACTGTGTCCCTTAAAAGGTCTGCCTGTTTGTGGTGCCTAGAGCCAAAGGCAGGTTCCAACCATAAGCAAAGACGACAAGCTCCCTTGAAGTGCGCAGCCACTGACAGTGACCTACTTACATGCAAACTAAATAAAAACTAAAAGGAAATCTAGAAGAAGAGAGTGGAATTGCCATCATGAAGGGCCCCATGAACCTCAAATATGTCTGACTGGCACAGGATTGGGTCCTAAGCCAATATTTCCAAATATGAGGCAATTAAAGGGTCAAATGAATCATTTTCCAAGCACATGCATGGTCCAGGTCTACCACACTCAAGCCTTTTGCTGTTAGGTGAAGAATGGCATTGAACTCCAGTTCATCATCCTAATTCACCATGAGAAGGAAGTATGTAGTATCAGCTCATGTTTGCTTTATTTCTGATGCTAACTGCTTTGCTGTGATTACATGGATCCTGACAGTTGGAAGAGCTGCCAGCCGTGTGCTCAACACATGGGAGCATAACAAACTTTAAATGATGTGAGTGTCATGGCAGCAGCATTACCAGTCAGAACTAAAAGAGCTTAAAAAAATTTCCTGTTTGACTAACAAGGTCTGTTTTTGTATGTGGGGCAGAGGTGGGGAAGGGATCAGAGATGGTAGAAATTTAGAATGGCTTCAGACTTTAAAGATTAGGTAGACTTGAGTCACCTCTTTTTATTTTTTCCTATAGTTCCTGTTACCAAAACACAAGGAATCCAGCTCCTATTTGCAATGCATGGGTGTCTTTTACATTTAATCACTGTGTTTCTTCATCCTACTCTCTGTCCAAGAAAAACAGTCGTGGGAGTTGGTGGCTAAACTTCATTGTAAACTGAGTGAGGCAAAGGAGAAAGCACAAAGAAAAATAATGTGTGCTACTAGCCTCAAACTCTCCCTCCTTCCCCAACCAGTGTCACTCATTTACAGACCATTAAGCTCTGATTTTAAATGTATAAACACTGACTACTTTTATCCAGACCTTTGTTCTGAAGGTAACCACCAGATGACAATGTAACATTCTTGGTAGACACCAAAGATGATAGCGGTTTTTAGGTCTGGGCATCTGACTATTTGTTAGATCATAGAAGGCACATACAGCTTTGATACTGGATTCAGTCTTAGCCTCTTTTAATTAATTCTGTATTCTGAGAAACAAAAAAAAACCCCTAGCAGTTCTTCAGTGCATTATCTACATTCTAATGCCACAAAGTCCTCTAAAAGTGACTGAAATTCAAGTGGGATAGCCCCTATGGGGAAATGTCATCCTGACACCTTTCTACACTGGGAAATAAAACAACACACTGTGACATTTTTATTTCTAAATGGACAAAACAGACTCATAAAAGAACAAGTCAGATTGTCTAGAGAAGCACTTATAACTCACCATTGGTTAATTTTTCCTTTTTTTTTTTTTTTTTTTAACAATGCTGCAACCTAACTAATTCAATTGCAAAATTGCAATGCTACAACATGACTAACTCAATTGCAAAATTTTAGGTGACTCCAATGGGTAGTGCAGTGGCTGTAAGATTTATGGGCTTTAAAGCTGTGTTACTGCAGCTGAAGTAAGAAACCTATTTTTAATGCTGCATAAACCATTTATCAATTAAAAAAATAGTCATAACTGATTTAAGTAAGTTCTTTAAAAGTCACTGTAATAACAGATAAGTATTGCTGTCATAGTTTATGCATAGACCCTGGCTATTGGTTAAATTCCCAAACAACCTTATGACTGAGCTGCCACAGGGCTCTGTGCATGTGCAGGTAACGTGTGTGTGCACAGTTAAAAAAAAAAAACAGAAAAGTTTGCCCTGCTTCTGATTCCTTACGGCTTTTTCCTGCTACTCCCACAGTGTCTCAAGCTTTGCTGCAGCCTTTCTGATGGTTATGGGTCTGAAGTTATAGGGTCTTGGAAGACTTGTTTTTGGGGGCTCTCAGGAGGGCAAGTTATCCAGCATGCAAGCAATATGTATCAGAATGATATACATTTCTTTCAGTTTAAAATACACAAATTATTTTCTACTTTAGTAGTTGAGGCTATATTGTAATTTCTAGCCATTTCCTGCTGTGTTTTTATGATCTCAGAAGCAACCTATGAGCAGTTAAAAAGGACAAGAATTTTACACAAACCTGAAGAAAAGACCTTCACAGACTGCCCCTAAAATATTGGTCACTTTGTATCTGGAGGTTCTTGGTGTGGAGGTTTACAAGACTGGGAATTATTTCCAATTAACAGATGAGTGGACAGTTGCAAAGAGGTTGAGGGCCAGCTCCACTAAAGGCGTAAGTACCCGTAAGGACTTCCGTGCAATACAAATACCAAAGTCCAAGCACATGATCCTCACGCCCTGCCTCCCTTGCTCCATTCCTTAGGCAGCTGAAGTCTATACACAACTATGTTTTCTTGTCAATGAAGTACCTCAGGCACCTAAACTTCTACTTCTCTGCATACCTAGGACTGTTTGAAGCTTGGTGAACCTGCATAGCTCTACACCTATCTCAGTCCTAAACCCAACCTGAATTGACAAACTTGGCCATTTGTCCCCTATATTCCCTGGGGGAATCAGCCTGGTGAGGCTCACGCCTTCTCACCCATCTCATGCATGTCTACAGGACCAGGCATTGCACAAAATACCACAGCAGAAGTAGCCAGTTTAATTTTTAAAAAAAAAAAAAAAAAAAAAAGGTGTATGGCAAGAGGATCAAATCTCTAACGGTGCCAGAGGAGGGGATCAACAATGAACACAAATTTGTCATTAGTTAGGTTCGTAGGGCAGGGTGAACATGCAGAAGGACAGGGTAACACCTGGGATCTAGCTAATTCTCAAGGAGTGTTTCGGTAGCCAGCCAGATTCTGGATAAAAATATAGAAGTAGTCTTAGAGCATGGCGAAAACGATCCAACCACCCTCCCCCATCCTCTCCACTAGATAGATGCCTTATTTTGGCTCCATATCTTTATTTAACTGTTTCCTGAATTGCTGAACAGCCTCAGCAGGGGAGGTGCAGAGCCCTCCCATACAAACAGGCTCCTCTCTCATGGCTAAGCAGCTACACCTCTGAAGGTGTAGGAGATACAGGTTTGAACCCCTCCAGGGAGTAGACAGAGACCACAGTCTCTTCTTTTCTGATTTCTGAGACACTAACAGCTGCCTTTTACTAATTTTTAAAGTAGTATTTTTGCAAGAAAATGAGATGTATTTAGCTGCTACCCAAATAATTGGAAGAATGTTGCATTTAGCAAGACAAATTATCAAGAGTTCATTTACTTGACTGTGCATTCTTTATTCTATAACTTAAAAAATATCTTTAGATCATTTTGCATCTATTGAAAAGAAAGCATTTTAAAACCCACTTTCTTACTCACTGTTAGCATTCTGGTGACAAATTTGATCTTGCAATCATTGTCATCCATCAAATTTGTTGACCAAGGGCGTCAGTGACCCTAAGAGATCCTGTTAGTGTTGCTAACATGTCTTGTTATAAGAATTTTCAGCATTGAAGCTAAGTCACAATCTTTTCGTCCACACAGGCAGGAATAATTGCTTTCAAGGTGATTTTAGGTGGAATTCTGCTTATTAAAATATGCGGGGCCAAATACTGAAGGGGATTTCAAAGCTTTTCCAGAAGCTGGTGGTAGCATACTCAAAGCAAGAGGGATCTTGATTCCAGATAAAACAAACAACTTGATCTGATACTAAAACATAAAAGTACTTGGTCTTACAAAGTACATCCCTAAATTAGAAACAAAGAAGTCCTATTTGGTTATAGTGTTTTTTCTCTGCTAGGAAGGTGGTTTTGTTACACTTGACTGTAGTAGTCACCTCCTCCCTAATGTGCAAAGGCTTTCTAAAGAAATCATCCCAAATCCACTGGATAAAAAAGAGCTTTCTGCCTCCAGATAGCCTGTGCCCTCACATGGATTTATCTCAACTAATTGCATCAAGATAAAAACCACTGTACCTTGTCTCTGGGAGGTTTTTACATCACAATAGCTGTCTCAATGTAAAAACTTCAGCCTACAGAAGAAGCACGGCCAAAAGAAGTCATAAACTCTGAATGCAAGGATTTACTATATTAAAAAGGAGGATTTCTTCTTTGTCTCACAATGCAGGAAAATATCCTGTTCATTTCTGTTTTCTCTTTGGTCAGATCAGAAGAACAAGAAATAGCTACAGGGATCTTATATTTTCTCTTTTTTTAATGTGTCTGATAGCTTTTGGTGATGCCAACTCCCAAGGATTCTTTCCCCTAAATGTTCTATTATATTTTTCAAAAGGAAAAATATGTAATTTTTACTGTGAATTCATATGTTCATTTTGAAACCCTGACAAGAAATACAAGAAACCTCCTTCACAAGGAGTCTAGTTCCATCTGGTTGAGAACCAAAAAGCCCTGCCACAGTCTGATCTGAAGTGTAATTGATTTGGTCACTTGCGATTTAACTTCTTCGCTTACGTCTTTAGTGCATTAAGACTTCCTGGGGAGGGGAAAGAAAACTGTTTACATTTTTAGACTTTTTGAAAGTGCATCCAAAAGCTCCAAGTGTTTGGTGCCTGATTAATTACAAACACCTAGAGGATTGCTCCCAAGCCTATTTACAGGATCTCTCCTAACATCAAGCGATTTTACACTTTTCCAGGCACACTGAATTGCATGTTATTTGTGGGAAATTTTTTCTCTTTAAAAAAAACATTTAATCAAGCTGCAAATGAAAGCAGCTAATGGAGAATTGCTGGGCAGTGTGGTTAGTCCCAGAACATAAGATGACAGCTCTTCCATGGCTCTAAACAGCTCCACAAAACAGGGAAGAATGATGTCTGTTGTAGCTATATTTGGAGAATAAAGTAAAAGGACTTGGAAAACGCTAATTAGAATTCAAGATATGGTAAGAAAGGGAAAGATCAATGACTAAATATCCAACTGTCCTTAGCCAAACAGGCTAAACAGGATACTTTTGACAAGGAAACAGAAGAAGCAAAACAGAGCAGTTGGAAATATCAAGACAAGAGATTTGGCCCTAGGCTCGCCTGTGTAGTTTCCCAGAAGTGATTTTTTTTGGCAATTTTTGAAAGAGTAAATTTTTGGTAACCATACAGATAAAAAATAGACTATTTTTGTATTTTATTATTATTGTATTGTACTTTTGATTCTTAAGGTCATTAAGTTTAGCATTCTAATATGCACGTCATCTAGAATGCCCTTTAATGGGGAAAGATGTATATATAAATTATTTTTGGGTCTTTTAGAAAGGCTCGCCTGACTCAAGCCTCTTGGATTGTTGTGTGTGCTTCCTTCTATACACTCCGAATAGCCCCGCGGAACGCAAAGTCAAGCATCTGGCAGGTCCCTGCAGGATTCGGGTCCGAATCTAAGTTTAGCAAAAAACTGAAGTATAAGCACAAGTCCACCTTTCTTACCAAAGCACTTAACTATCTGTTTGCTATTCAAATCAACAAAGACTGTTAAATTGAAGCATTATCTTTATGAGTTCTTTTAGATAACCACAGCTGGTTAACACTTCTTTGTCTGTCTTTAGACTTTTTTTTTGTCCACAACAGTGAAAACTTGGCTTATTCACTGGAAATATAATTTTTTTTTTTATTGTGGAGAATTACAGAAGTTAAAAGGCCTTCTTCCCTTTTAAAAGCTTTTAGAAATTTCAAAATGGATGCATTCAAGCATGTAGACACAAAATAGGTGAAAGTTAAAAAAATTTGATTTCTCTTCCCAGATTAAGTCAAACTCTCAACTCCTCTTATTAACTGCTTATTTCGTGGGAAGTTTGGTACTGAACCAACTTTAAGGATTTAGGCCAAAATGATTCTGGCTCCTTTGAAAACTCTGTTCCCTATTGCAGTTTTATAGGTGGGGAAACAGAATCAAGAGAAAATCAGTGTGAGTAAAAAAGGCAAAAGGATGAAGGTGGGGGGTGGGGTGTACTTGTGCCTCTTACACCTCTTCTTGACACAGAGACCATCTAAATAAAAAAAAGCTGTAAGGAAGAGCTCTGTTTTTCCCCACCTGTAGTATTTACTCTGAGAAGCAGACTAACTGATGCTGGAGCAGTACAACTGTTTAACGAAGTTCTTTCCTCCCCATAACACAGCAGCCATTTTTGTGACACTGGATTTCAAGTATAAAATGCAGAAGTTCTACACAGTCTAAATAAGTTGTTGTCTCAGCCAAAAAAGGGCTTTAGCTCTTTCATTCCTGCAGAGCTACTTTTTTATCCGGTACTCCATTTTTACCCAGATATTGCCAGGAAAAACAAAACCAGATAAAATTTGAATTTTGAAAAGAGGGCAATGGGATAAAAGGAAAACCCAAACCAAAACAAAAGCCTTGCAAATCCTCTTACATAATAAAATAGTTCTGCCTCTCCTACCCCTTTTTCTTTTGCTACAGGCAGTAAGTGGCAGAGTCAGGAAAAAAGCCTAGACTTCTTGACTTCCAGCTATCTACCTTACCTGCTGGGCCAACATCGTATTGCACAGAAGTCCCCACACTGCAGGGAAGAGAAAGCACTCCTCTTCCAGGTAACCTCGAGTTACAGGTGGTTACACAACAGTAAGCTACCTTTCATCATAGCAAGAAAGGAGTAAAAGGGACTGTTTTGCCAGAACTGTGTATGAGATATCTATACGTGTATTAAGAGTGCATGTAATCTGTCTAAGATGCTGAGGCGCAGTAAGGTGTGGGAAGGCAGTCTTAGTTGTACAGCATAACTGGAAACTCTATTTCATAGCTGTCATATCCCTGGAGTCAAATATGTAAGCAAATAACACATCGAGCTCCTTAGATGCCTCTTTTCATAATTCCCAGTTACAACCTCAGACTATAAGGGCTTCTTATGCTCATACAAACTCAGTTTGCGTAGCTGAGTCACTTCTTGTATCACATTGCTCCAGAGCTGCCCTGAAAGCAAAGCATGTCAGCAAACACCTCCTACAGATTCATGAGACAGAAGAAAAAGAAAAGCAAATGCATGAGGGCAGAGGAATTTTTCATGGGTATTTTATGGCTTTCATTTTCTTGGCAAATTCTTCTATAGCCATCGCATACATAAGATGTATCAAAAAAAAATTGTGAAAAGAGTTATAAAAAGGTTAGCTTGACAAATGATATTTCCTCATTTGGCATGAAAGTTTATATTTGTCCAGCAGTCAAAATTCATCCTAGTAAAATAAGCTTTTCTAAATCACTTTTGAAAAATAGTCACATATGGATTGTATTACATATGTAGGTGTTTTGAGGCCAGAAAACATATTTTTTGTTCTAGGTCTGCAGCACATAGCAGAGTGGAATGCTGGTGGGTGACCATGGCTCTAGGTGCAGAGATCATTACAAGCCCACAACCTGACTCTGCATGTAGTGTATACTAAACATACCAGGCCACCATACTTTGCAGAGCAAGATCCCAGACTTAAAGTATTTAGGTGCTAAAAGCTAGGGATTTTGTCTTGAACCCATTCATTCTTTTGATTTCCAATGTTCTGTTTCTGAACATTCACAAATAAAATGGGCATATATTCCTAGATGAAGTAGCATTTTGAAATGAAAAAAAGTAAAAATATTTAACTGAAAAAAACCCAAAACACCAGAACATTTTCCCTTGCTTAATTTTCTCTCATTCAGCTGATGGAAATCTATACATTAAAATGTTCATGCTCCATCAACCTAAATCTACAATAATGTTTTTTTAATAGGTACAATATTATCCAAATATTTCTTCTCAGGTTGTGGGGTGGAGCCTCAGACACATGGACATTAATTCTAAAACTCAAATAAGATAAAGATTTAAATTATTTAATTAAACAGAACTTTGCTAGTCTCAAGTAATTTTTGCACAGTCTCAAGCTTGATTTTTCTAGTAAATTTTATGAGAAATTTAACTCAATTCAGACTAACCTCAGCCTTTTTTGGTATTATTTTATGGGGCTTCATATGAAGTACAATGGTCAGATAAGGTTCAGCTACCCTATTTAAATAAGGCTTTTTTTCAGACAATAATCTGTAATAGAATAAACAGTGGAGTACCCGAACAAGAACCATAAGACTGGTATGTTAATGGAGTATCTTGAAACCAAAGCCCACAACATCTCCTTCCCTCATCTTATGCCTTTTATTACTATCTACCTACTTAGGTCTGAAATAAAAAGTGAAAAAAATTTCTCCTTGTTGGTTTATCATAAGGCTTTTTGTCCATTACTTTTGGATATATCTAAATCCCACAAGGCTGTCACTTCTTTTCTATGACAAAACATGGGGTTTTTTCTCACATGTAAAGCAAACAAGCTCTCATACCTGGGCAATAATGTAATGATGGAGCATTTCTATACACAGCGCATCCAACACACACTACATATAAACTTGCTTATGCTCCAAGTCATGAATTACACTGCTCATCTTACCCATCAAGACAGGAAAATCTGTGTACACCACTAGAAGGTCAACAATCCCCATAATGTGATGATGTCCCTCAACTCTGAGAGCACATCCCACGAAATTAATTTCTGAAACCAGACATCTCTGCAATGCACACGTCTTTTGTGGCTTCAGATAACAACTGTGCCAAACTTCATCGCCTCACGCCTCTGCAGGACAGCTTCAAATCCCTCCTGGGCTGGCAGGCAGTGAGCAGCAGACAGCAGTGGAAGCCAGCGCTTGCTTCTAGCCTCCTTACGAGCTCAGTGAGAAAAGTTATGGTTGTGTTGGTGAGACAACTTCTTCCTTAACGCTTCGCTCCCTTACTTTCACAAGATTTTCACAAGCACCACTGGAATTTTAAAGGGCAAGAAGCACAGCAAAATACCACTACCTCTGTATTAGGAAGAAGTTGAGGCACACTGGTTGGTAGGTACGTAGATGCATACATTTATATATTTTGCTTTGAAATACATGACTAGAGCGACTTGGCATTACTCTTCTTGAACGTTACCAACAGAAAGGAAATATCTCAAGTTGCTGCCATACAAAAAGCACCAAAAACATTAGAGATTTTGTCATCAATGGCTGAGTTTTATGTACCCTTTTAGTTTTTCCTCTGTAAATTGGTGCCAGATTCATAGCCCTGTAAACCAAGCTCCTTTCTCTCCTTAGCAGAACAGTTCAAAATACCAAATAAAGCAGCTCAGATGTGTCCTGTCTCTCCTGGACAGCTTGACTTACTTCTGACCTGGAGGAACATGTCTAGGAGTGAGAGACATTGGATTTCTAGGTATATTAGGGCCAGATTCTCAGCTGGCATAAGTCAGTTACATCTCCCTGAAGCTATTATAAGCTATTCCAATTTACTCAAGAAAAGGATCTGGCCCCTGACAGTCTTTGGCTTCTCTGCAAAGGCTTTTAATAAGGCGCCAACTGTCCTGGCAGAGAGGATATATTGAGTAGCACTCAAAGTTAGCAGTAGCAGACTTAGCTACCCAATAGCATTAGTTAGCAGTCCAATAACATTTTGCTCTGCAAGAATTAAGTACAGCACTTCTTTTAAGCTTAAAACAATTCTTACTGTTCCACTAAAACAAAGAACAACTCACACAGTGAATACCAGCAAGAAACGGGAGAGGAAATTTTTTTTTTAAAAAAAAGCCCAACAAAACAATAGCAAGCGGGTAGTTGAATCCAGCCAGGTTCATAGTACATGCCGTTAGTGCCCCATGGCATTGAAGCTCTTCATCTCAAACCTATGTTACAAAAATATGTATATTCCCATAGTCCTCTTTTATACTAAATAATTATATAAAATTCCCCATCAGTATTCCAGCTCCAATTAGCAGCACTGGTGAGCATCAACAGAACTTCAAGTGTGGATAAGGGGGGAGGAAGGAAAGTATTTTCTTTTAGGCAGTGGGGGTTTTTTAAGCCAGAAGATAGCAGAACCTCATCTTTGGTTGGGATCTGACCAGTACAGATAAACCTCTGGAGTAAACTTGGAGAATGTTTTGTTAAAGAATCCAGCAGAAAAAGGAATACAAACTTCCAAGCTGGAAATGATTTGGGTACCTGATGTTAAAAGAACAAGAAGGAAAAAGACGTTGTCTTTCCTCCACCTCCCTTAACCACACAGAAATAAAACCAGACATAAGTGTTTCTTCTTTTTTGCCAAGTCTTTTTTTTTTTTTTTTTTTTTTTTATTTCTACCTTCTTCAGTCCAAGGAAGCAGATAGAGCTACAATTATTTACCTTCTTGGTACCCAATTGGTTTATTTTTCTGAATGAGCCGGCAAACTCTTGCATGAATAGTTTTACTTTGCAACGATCAGAGAAATCTGAAAAATTGTCTTGCTGGACCCAAGATGCTAATGCCTACTCGAAACACTCTGGATTAAACTGAGTGAAAGAAAAGAGATGGGGAAATATGGTGCAGAACATTAATCCACAATGGACAGACATCTCAAGGAGGCAACACACCTTCCACACCTGGAGATGCTTCTTAAAGGGTTTCTTAGTTTGCTTTAAGTCAGACTGAGATCTACTCCAGATCAGCCACTCGGGCTAGATGCCTGACTGCAGTGAGATGTTGAGCGGAGATGACTGCTCTGCAATAGATGCCCAGAGGTATCATCATCTAGGAAGGTCAATGCCAGAGTGGCATGTAAATTACATCCCAGAAAATTCAGCAGAGAGGCAGCTTGCCTGCAGGCCAGCAGCAACGCCTCAAAGTGCATGCAGTGCCATCATCAGGCACCAACAGGAGCTCAGAGCAACCACAGAAAATGCTTCCTCCAGCACCAAAGGCCTGGACCATGGCCCTGGGAAAGGGGCAGCCCCCCAGACCCCCAGACCAGCTCTGGGACAGGTAATCAGAGTGAGAGACAGAGAGCGGAAGAAAGGTGAATAAACCCTTTACCCTACACATTGTACAACTACTTAACAGAAGAAAAGGAGCATAAAGTCTGTCAACATACTGAGAGGTGGGAATTGTGACTTTTTCTTTGGATTCACAAAGGAAGGACCCCAGTTAATTAAAAACATCTATTAATTGTAATAGTAGTTTTTTGAGTAAAAAAAAAAAACAAAACCCTAAAAGTTCCCTAGGCCTCTCCTTCCATCCATCTAGATGTCATTTGCTGTGATTCTCTGCCAGTAGTCCTCCCCCCCTTCACTGTATTTGAATTTCAGTGGCCCCTGCACACCAACACATTTTCTCTCTCATGCTGCCACCTACCACTGCACTACGGTTGCTTGCCCTGATGCTTCTGCTGCCTTTCTACATGTGCTGCTGGTCAAGTAATTATTTATTAACAAGTTATTGCTAAATGTGCGTGTGAATTACAGCAACGGGCCTAACTGTCTGTGTTGCTGAGCACTCACCTAGCTAACTGGCACTAAGCGGAGTCATGCTTTGGCCTTAGCAAAGAGCAAGCTGATGCTAAGTGCTCTGGAGAGTCAGAAACCCGGCGTCTTGTCTAGCCCCGCCATTCCCGGCGTAGCAGAGCCTTTCATTCTGTCTTCCCCGTCTGCAAAACCAGGGTCAATAAAAATCTCTATTTGCCAGGTGAGATCTGGCCCTCTCCGCGGCCCGAGGTGGGTGCTGACTACTACCAGGTCATTGGGGTGCAGGGCCGGTTTGGTTCGCAGACAGGAATTGTGCCAGTCAGTGAGTAGAAAAGCAAACGGTGCTGGCGGCACCGTCTGCACGGCCCGGGCCCGTCGCAAGGCGCGTCGCTGAGCTTCGTGCCGGGTGCTGCCCACCGCTGGAGGCGGCAGCTGGCAAACGGCTCCGGTGAATTAGGAAGCCCAGAGGTCACCCCGCGTTTCCGAGGCTGCTCCTGCTCGCAAGGACTCGTCCCGCGATAGCGTCGCCGCCCTCCCCGCTAAAGCGCCTGGAGGGC
This sequence comes from Strix aluco, assembly GCF_031877795.1. NCBI lineage: Eukaryota > Metazoa > Chordata > Aves > Strigiformes > Strigidae > Strix > Strix aluco. The sequence continues at coordinate 96,907,668 of NC_133934.1, read as the reverse complement.
GGCGGGCACGGAAGGAGGTGCGGGGGGCCGCCGCGGGGCTGGGGGTGCCCTCGCCCCCCAGGGCTCCGCCCCTCGACGCCGCCGACCCCACGCTGCCCACGCCAGCCTCGGGCGGCCGCCGCGCGGGGACGCGCCCCCGGTTACGGCTGCGAGGGGCTCGCTCCCCAAAGCCGCGCAGCCCCCGCCGGTCTCTGCCTAATCCCGAGCGACCCCCGGGACCCCGTGGCGGCTGGTCCGGGCACCGCGGCCGCCTGGCCCCGGGGCTCCGGAGCGGCAGCTTGAGGGACGGCCGCGGGCGCGCAGCGGCGCGCTGGACTCCCCCCGCGGCCGCGCCGACGGGCGGCTCCGGCCGCCTCCGCGCTCAGCCCCGGCGGGACGCGCTGCTCCTTCGCCGTCCCGGCCCTTCGCGGGATGCCGGAGGACCCCACAGCCCTCTGAGAGACGGAGTGACGGGAGGGGAAAAAGCCACCCGAGGTGTCCCGCCTCTCGCGGGACACAAAAAAACCCAACCCAAAACCAAAATTCTCTGATAAAGAGCTATGAGCGCGGCTGCGGATGGGGAACCAGGCTTTAACACCATCCCCCCCCACACACACGCGCGCATACACACAGGGGTTGTTTGCCAAAGCTGCGTAACTCCCGGTATCTCTGCGGCGGGCAAACCTCCGCGATGTCAGTTAGTACCAGGGAGGGCCGGCGCGGTGGCTGCCCCCCTCCTGGCCGGGGCGGGCCGGGAAGGGAAGGGGCTCCCCGCGGCGGCTCCGCTGCGGCCCCGCTCCCCCGGCCGGCCCGGGGGCGGGGATGCGCCCCAGCAGCCCCGCCGCGGCCCCGGGCAGCCTGCGTGGCCGGGCAGCGGGGCGGGGGGCGGAGGGGGGATTTAACTCTTCTTAAATGTCATACTTTAATGGGGATGGAAAATGTGAATTTTCTGTGCATTCCAGGAACAATTCCTTGGGGTGGTGACCTTTAGCACCGATTCTCTTAAGAGAGGAAAGTAGTCGAGTGTTTATCTGGATGACTGAAAGCTTTCCCTGGTGGAAGTTTATGGAAGTGTTAAAGGGGGCGGATAACACGGGCTTTGGAGGCGCTTGTCCAATGATCTGGAGGGGCTTGGAGAGCAGATCTCAGCTGGCAGACATTTAAATGGGAGACAGCTCGGCGCTGCTGCAATTTGTAGGCAGGATCCGAGACTCTCTCTCTATGGCCTCCCGGGCAGCGCCGGGCTCCCGCGCCACCCGCTCCGCCGAGTGACCCGCCGGGCAGAGCCCCGCCGAGCCCCAGGCCCCGCCGAGGAGCCGCCGCCGCCGCCGCCGAGTCGGGCCCCGCCGCGGAGCCGCCGCCGCCGCCGCGCAGGTGAGCCGGGACGCGCCGCGCTGGGCAGCGCTGCGCTGCGCGCACGCACAGCTGGGGCGCATACGGGGCCGGCAGCTGCAGAGTTCGGCCAGTCCCTGTGGGAGGCAAAATTTTCATCTCTCTATCCTACCTTCGGGGAGGGGGAAGGGGAGGAGTCGTTCGTTCATCGGTGTCTCGCAAAAGCCCGGGCGCCTCGGTTTTGCGGAGGGTGACACCCGTCCCTCCCGTCAGCGGAGTGAGGCGGCCACCGGCATTTCCGCTGCCGTGCGGGGGTCAGGGTGCCGTTACATCCCTCTCCCCTGACAAGCGCGGGGATTGCAAAAGCCCCGTTAGCTCTGCCTCTCATCTCCGCCTACAGCATCACTCCCGACAAATTGGATTCGGCGCCCATCCGACACACGGCAAAATCCCGGCCCGGCCTCTGCGCGGAGCGGGGCGGGGGCAGATCCCCAGGTGCCGGCCCCGTCCCCTCCCGTCCCGTCCCGTCCCGCCGCGCTGCCCTTCTACGAGACCTCTCAGCCGGCGGCTCTGCGCCGGCCCGCCGCCTTTGCAAACCTCTGCCCCTCCGCGGAGCGTGCGGCTGGCCCTCTAGGAGCTCCGCGGGCCGCGGGCCACACCGCCCAGGTGTGTGCCGGCGGGGCCGGGAGCCGCGGAGCGGAGCGGAGCGGAGGGTCTGCAGCGGCATCACGCCCCCGGGGAGCGCCGCGCGTCCGGGCGCCGTCGGGCGGGACGGACCGCGGCTCCACCGCGGCGCTCGGCGGCGCCGCCACACACCGCCTTCCCCTCCGCCGCCTCCCGCCCTGCCCTCCCACCTGACTCGGAGCCAGGCGCGTTTTGCCGCCGCGACGGCTCCGTGCATCCGTCGGCCACCGCTCCCCTTCTCCGCGCTGAGAAGCCCCAGGCAGGGCTCGGCCGGGCCGGAGCCCTCCGCGCAGCGCGCCGGCCCGGTGCTGCCCCGCGGGCGCGGACTGGCCGCGCTCCGCTCGGCCCCGGGCCCGCGGCGCGACCTGGCGCTGGGCCTTTCCCCCCGCGAGGACGCTTGTTTACTCGCCCCGTCCGTTCTAATGCGAACCCCCGGGGGGGTCGGGAGTCACTCCCAGGGAGCTCGTCTTCCGTCCGGTGAGGCTAGACGGCGGCCACCCCCCGGAGGGGAGGCCCGGGCGGTGTCGCCAGCCACCGCGAGGAGCGTCCGCGCCCTCGGGGAGCCGGGCCGAGCCGCTCCCGGCCGAGCCAAGCCGAGCTAAGCCCAGCCCAGCCAAGCCGGCGGCCTCTCCGCCCCGACGGCCGCCGGCGATCCCTGCGGCGCACCCAGGCTGCGCTCAGCCACAGCCCCGGCTTACCTTGGCGGGTTGGGCGGTTCGGCGGGCCCGTCCTGTCCGGTGCGGGGCCGGGGCCGGGGCCGCGGCCGCGGCCGCGGCCGCGGCCGCGGCGGGCTGGGAGGGTGCGCGGCCCCGCATCCCGGCCCCGGCCCGCTGCTCTGAGGCGTAAAGTCCCTCCCCGGCCGTCAGCTGCGGCCTCGCTCCTCGTGTCCCGCTCGTGGGTCCTCTCGGTGAAAGGACCGCGAGTGAAGCCCCTTTCGATCGTCGGGGCTGAGGTCCAGTGCTGGGGAAACCGCTTTCTGCAGAGCAAAGGGCTCTGAAGCACCAAGGTGCGTTTGGCCCGCCCTGGCTGCCGGAACGCCGCGGGGCTCAATTACCCGTTTTGGGAGGGACGCGAGGACCTTTGGGTGCAGCGCCAGGAACCCCCGAGCCACCGGTGTCCCGTGAGCTGGGGAACCGCTACTCCGCTGCCCCCCGCGCCCCGCTGCGCCCGAGGAGCCGGCAGCCGCGGCCGAGGCTGTGTGCAAGGGATAATGTGCCCCCACCTCTCTGCTCCTCCTCGGGATTCACTCCCAGGCGGTGCTAAAACATTTGTTTTTCCCTCGGCGATGTCACTGAGGAACGCGTGGCTTCCCCTGAAGACTCTCTCCCGCTCAGCACGCGTGGCTGCGCGCCGGGGCCAGACCGGGGGGTGGGTTTGGGGCAAATCTGGCGGCGGGAGGGTGCGCTGCGGCGCGGAGCGGGGCCGTCGGGCTGCAGCGGCGGCTGCGGGGCGAGGCTCGGCCGGGCTGGGGACCGGTCGTGCCCACCATCATGGTCAGCTTCCCTGAGTCCCGCAGGATGTCCCACGGAGCGATGCTCGCTCAAAGGGGGAATTCTCAAAGTTCTTTTTTTTCCTCTTTCGTATTGCTGCCTACACTCATTAGGTGTCTCAAAAAAAAAGCCATCTCCATGACTCGCAAGAAGACATTATCTGAAATGTAAATGTATCCAAATTCTACCAAACAGAGATGTTAGTTTTGCTGTCTTGATCTCAGAAAGAAAAAAAGAGGTTCTCTGGGAACTGCCATTGCCATGCCTTTTTGTATATTTAAAAATACAGATCTATGAACTATAAAAACATTACATAAGACTATTTCTGTAATCCATATATAATAAGCCAGGCATAAAATTATTCTGATCCTTTGGGACATAAACCACTTCAATTTTCTCAGTAGTCAAAGGGTTGTGTTTTGCCTCTCTTTGGCTGGTATTTGAAGCCCACCAAATACATTTATTTTTTTTTAGGTCTTCGTCAGATTAGTTTTCATGTTTACTGCGAAGCACATGAGCCCATGGCTCATCATAATATTTTCCTAGTAAATATGGTTCACAGATGAAATTATGGGCCTGCTGAGGTCTGTGAGAATTTTGCTGTATATTTCAATAGAACCAGGATTCCATCCAGTTCATTTAAACAAGTTGCTTTGTGCTGAAAATCTCAGTAATAACTTTCTGACTCTGCTTGGGAACTCACAGGGAAGTGCTGTTTATGAACTGACATGTGGAGATCCTTAATTTATAGCAGAAAATATATAAATGAAAAAAGTACAGCTTAATTGTATGAAATAATAAACCTGAAGGTGTTTACACTTCTCTATGAACGGTTGTTAGTATTAGTCCACAAAATTCCTAATCTGTTTTAGATGATGAGATCCCAGGCTCTAGATAAATCACATATGAGGTGGTATGAATGTTAGGGCCCAATTCTGCTCCTGTTTGAAGTCAGCAATAAAACTTCTCTTGGCTTTAGGACTAAGAGCTTACAGATGATGAAGAGTGGAACTCAGTTTAGCAGTGAAATATGGAAAGAATAGATTTTTTGAAGTATTTTGTTACTTTTAAAAAATAAGTATTAATTCTATCAGATGTCTCTGGATCTGAACGAAATAAGTGGGAATTGATCATTTTGGTTACAGTCATCTGTTTGTTCAAAGGATTCTCAAATGGATTCGCAAAAGGATTTCTGGTTATGCCAGTGTAACAGCCAGTATCAAGTCCTGAAAATTTTGCAGAAATTTGGAATATAAATTTTTACAGCCTGATTCCTCACAGGTCCTATACCTAAGCTCCAGAGCTGTTACTTCTGCAGAGTTGTGGCTGTGACAAGGAAAAAAAAAAAAATTACTTCAGGAGAGATTTGGTTTTGGTAAAACTTTGGGTATGGTAACACTGATTTAGCTATTTGTACTCTTCTGTGTTCTATTTTTTTGCAGTAATTAAAAAAACCTGCTAAGGAAACATTCACAAACACTAATTCATAGATGGATGAACCTCTCTAGTTCCCAGCGTAAGCAAACAGAGGTGTCGTCTTCCCTCATAAGCAAATGCGCTGCCTTGGGACCAGAGGTGGTGCACAGCGCCTGCGCTGCATTTTGGCTGCTTTCCTTACTGAGGCATACCACCTCATTTGACTTTGTTTTTTGCATTTTTTTAAAATAATATTAATTTTTTAATAAATGTTTAGTAAGCTACTATTAAAAGAAGGTCCTGCTTGAGCTGCTGTGCGGGTCATGAAGTCCACACAGCATCTTCTGTGGATCTTGTGTTTAAAGTATATTTATCCCTAAATGATCAGATTACTTTTACTTTTAGATGTGTGTTTTGGAAGTAACCATAACAAATGTTTTTGCTGAGTTGGTAATTTTCATTTGAATCACAATTTCTTTTATGAGCATGTAATACAGCTTCCACCTTTAAGGCTGGAAACCAACTCAGTGAAAAATTACCTTTCCTCCCCCAGTTTAGGATTGTATTAAAACACATGCTTGCATTTCCTTAGGGTTAAGCACGTGCATGAATCTGGCATACAGATTTTACAATAGTAAACATTACCATCAAATTTCCCCCAAATTCCCATCCCAAAGTACACCTCATTTTCATATGACTAGACCTTACTGTGTCATCAGTTGTATATTTATGGAAAAAAAAAAAAAGATGAAGCAATGTGGAGGTCATCAGTTTTGGAAATAAAAGTAGTCCAGGAATATGCATGTTGGTGGAACTTCAACTCAGTTATGGGACACTAAAAAAATACCTGAAGTTTCTTGGCACTGCTTGTAAACTAGAAATTTATTTTCAACTGCATGCAATGACTTTTTTTTTTTTTTTTTCTTTTAAGGCTCTGGCACCATGTTGAGTAAATAAAGTGCATATTAAAATACTGTCTAAATACAGCATGGGTATACAGTTGCGGGAGAAATAGGAATAGTTTTGGAAGGAGTCATTCTGTTCTCTTGAGGAAATAAGCAGTGGTTTATAACTCTTTTTAAAAAATTATTTTAAAGACAAAATTAAATTTAAGGAGAAACATGTTTAAATAACATTCAGGTTGCAATAGAAACGGGGAAAAATCAGCAAATGTGAAGTCTAAGCTGACACTTGAAATTATGCTGCGCTAGTCTTCAATTAGAATTCCCGACTTCTTTTTTTGTTCTATGTCAGAGCCTTAAGGTTATTAACATTCCATGTTCTGTACCATATTTCATATAGATATTAAAAGCAGCCCTTACAAGTTGTCTGTTGAAGCTGGCAATAGTGTCATTCTTGCATGCCTCGCCTGAAGCATGAAGCTTCTGCCAAACATAGGACATACTGGTACATAAACATAAATGAATAACATGCATATATTTATCATACATATTATAAACTCTAGGTGCTTTAACAATCTGTAGACAACCACTTAAAATATTAGATCCACAAGCAAATCCCTGAATACAATGGAACCCCCCTATGATATTTTTCCACTCCAGTAATTCCTTTCCCAGTCCATTTGGTGAGAAATGCTTTTTGAACAGCTTAATATAATGTTTGTTTTCTCTGCGTGACTGCAAAGATACAGTAACTGAGAAATTAACAGTTATCTTTTGTAGCAAATGGTACTTACCCTGAGCCTCTGCTGAGTCTCTAGGTGGCCCTTACAGCATTGGCATTTGGCTGCTTTCCTGCCTAGTTGTGTGGTCTCAGGCAGAGCGGATAAAGCCGTGCAGGACAGTGCCCTTAGTTTCACATGTTTCTTGGGTAGAAGCAGGACTCTTCAGTTCAAACACTAATTTGTCCCTTACTGATAAAATCAGTCAAATAAGAGATACAAGTGCAGCACTCCAAGTAGGTAGAAGACACCAACTTTCTCTCTTTTTTTTTTTTTTTTTTTTTTTTTTTTTAATTCTTCCCCTTTTTAATGCATGTGCCTCTTCACAGTTCTTCTGTTTTATGTTTTTTTTGCTAGCAGCCACTCATTTCTGGTGGCTTCCTCCAGACTTCCATGGGTGGGTTCCCCGAGAGCCTCATTCCCTGATCTGTCTGTCTTGCTGTCACATCCCTGGCTTTCCAGAACAACATGGAGACCACGGTACTTCTGGAAGGGGGAAAAGTGTGACAGCTGATGAGTTTCTTCCTGGCTGGTTGGTGTCTTGAGCTGACTGAGCAGCCAAAAGAACTCAGAGCTTTGGGAAGCTGCAGAAATGGTGGAATAAGGGAGGCAAGAAAGGCTGTTCTTGCACTATTAATTATGTTTGGAGCAGGGGTGCAGTTTTGAAGAACTTTATAGACTCCACTTACTGCACTTCTTGAAGTATTTTTTTGTGTGTGTGCACAAACTACATGATACTTAAAGTCATATACAAAACCCTGCTGTCCTTGTGTGTCCTTTCAATATCATGCTGTATATAATAAAACAAATTCAGAGATCTGAAAAATTAACACTGTGACTGCATCTGTATAACTTCTGTCAAGGATTCAGAGTAATGTGCAAGAAGATGTAATTTGAAATTACAGATGCATCTCTTTCAACCTATACCTAAATATTCTTTCATGTTAGTTGCCTATGTTGCACATCTCTTAAGCATCATTACACTCAGACACATTGGACCACTTCAGAGGTGCAGTGTGGCAGAGCTTGGGATGCTGTAATTTGGACAACGGGTGGTTATAGCATGCACGCTACATTCTGGATGTATATTATGCAAGAAGCTGTACAAAGCTTCTGAGTCTGACTAAGGAACACATAGCTGGACGAAGTCTCCTGAGTCAAAGAGTTTAGTCGTCTGGTATTGTAGATAGCTATGTGATATAAATCCTTGTGTAAGCATAAAATCTGTTCTTCCACCAGCGCAATTCAGGGGCAACCTTCCCAATGTCAGTGAGCTATAGGAAGGGAACAAGAACTTTTAATGAGGGTAATACACATGAAGAAAGGAGCTGGAAAACGATGCATGCTACACAAAATGAAATTCTGTTTGGACTTACTATAGCCTCTGACTTTCAATCACTGAATATGAAAGCTTTTATTACTTGGTAATTTGGAAACAGCTTTCCATCTGGTAAAGGCTAAATGCTTATCTTTTATAAGTATGTGCATGCACACACACATTTCTTTTTTGGAACTGAAAATTTACTGCATACCTGGCTTCTGTTGATATCTGAAATCCACAACTGTGCTTTTTCTCCTCAACTTCCTCCATATAGGATGGTCCGCACACTGTACGCCATCAGTGCTGTGTTTCTTCTGATGGGATTGCTGCTACCAACAGCAGAAGCGCGAAAGAGGAATCGTGGATCTCAAGGTGCTATCCCTCCTCCTGACAAAGATCAGCCCAATGATTCAGAGCAAATGCAGACACAGCAGCAGTCAGGCTCTAGGCATCGAGAACGAGGAAAAGGCACCTCGATGCCTGCTGAAGAGGTGCTGGAGTCCAGTCAGGAGGCATTGCACATCACTGAGCGCAAATACCTAAAGCGGGATTGGTGCAAAACTCAACCCCTGAAACAAACTATCCACGAAGAAGGCTGCAACAGTCGTACCATTATCAACAGGTTCTGCTACGGCCAGTGCAATTCCTTCTACATCCCCAGGCATGTTCGTAAAGAAGAAGGCTCCTTCCAATCTTGTTCCTTCTGCAAGCCCAAGAAATTCACCACCATGACTGTTACACTCAATTGCCCTGAGCTTCAGCCCCCGAGAAAGAAGAAAAGAATCACCCGTGTTAAGGAATGCCGGTGTATATCTATTGACTTGGACTAAACTGAGACACATGCAGCGATTGCACTCAGACTGTACGCAATCATTGCCAGCGTGAGAGTGAGTGGCATGAACTGGCATACCTTCGGGGCTGGACAAAACTGAAAGGAACCTAGCGAGTTACCTAAAACAAGCAAAATAACCCCAAAACCAAAGAAAAAAAAAATCGATGTAAGGGAAGGGCACACATGTGTGTGTTTGTGTGTAAGGGAGAAAATGGATGTGTACAAGAAAATATATGAATGTTCACTACAACAAAAAAATTTAACAGGGGTATGAAATATTAAAAAAATCTGTTTATCCACAGTCATGAATTAGGATTCCTAGTGTATATTCACATTCTTGCCGCTTGCTGGGAAAGTGGAGCTGTGGCTTTTGCTAATGTTCACCTACCATGCTATGTGCTTTTACTGTATTAAGAGAAACATCAAAGTGCGAGGACAATATATTTGAAAGCATGAATCTATTCTTAAATACGAAGTAGGCGAAAAGCAGTTTAAAGTGTAGCAAAATCATCACTGAAAATAGCAACTATATCAAGAGTTTGTAACATGCTTCTTCAAAAAAATAACTGTAATCCAAAAGCCATGTCTGTAGAACAATGGGGGGGTGTGGGAGTGTTGAAAAGTCACTATAGGTGGATGGAAAACAGAGCTAGAGCAAGTTAGAAAGCAAAAGGCCAAAGTAAGTAGACAGGGAGAGTACAAAAGGGAGTAGAAGAAAGAAAGATACATGAATAGGAAGACACAGAGGAAGAGATATTGTCTTCTGTTTTGCTTTAATTTATATACCTAGTCATATATTACATAAATTAAAGAGAAACTATATACAAGGCTATAAATATACTTCTGAATTCTAATGGCTCTCTAAATCAACCAAAACCCATTCTTGTGCCACTAGATCCATTTGATGTCTTGTATTTCTGGTATCAGTTATTCTTCATATCTACATATATATGTATATGCAGTATCTTTTAGTCATCGGTATCTATCGGTACATACAATGAGTATGCATATTCCATTGTGTGTATCTGAACTCTCTCCTTCTCTTTTTCACACACATACATAAAAAACATACATAACCACAGCACAAAAATCTTGCTAACCAAGATCAAGTACAGAATGGCAGTAATTTAGTACATAAAGAGCAAAGCAAAAATTAAAACAAGCATCATGTGACTGCAAATGCAATAACCACACAAGAGACAAAAGACACGACATTCATGACTAGTAAACATTGCATTGTTATTGTTATTTTAGCTTTGCCACAGGCATGCAGTTTGTTGAAAAAGAGATGCAGAACTTTGCCAGCAATAATCCTCTTTTTATATCTTTTACCACAGACTTGCATTTAAACTGGATTTGGACTAAGTAAAGAGAATTTCCTGAAAATTAAGGGCTAACTGCCCCTCTCATTTGGGGGGAAAAAACCATAAAAGGGGACACATTACTTCCAACAGCTCGATGAAGCTCACCTGTGAAGTTACCCTGACTTTTCTTTTCTTCAGGATTAGGAGTTTAAACTTGTTCAGGGCTGTAGGTTTTAGCATGAGCACAAAAGGTCCTGCAAAAAAGTTGGTTTAGCGAGGTGGACCCCAGGCCATCGGACCTGCGATGCAGCCCTTCCGTGCATGCTGCCCTTGCTTTCCTGGGGGCTCGATGGGAAGCCTGGGGGTTGTCTCGCTGGCTGTACCTCATACCACATGGGGTGCAGACTGTTCATGCTGTCCTGGGTGCTGGCTTTGCACGGGCGCTTTCCAACGGGGTGCTGAAGAGCTCACAGAGTGCTGCACACACCTTCCTGCCTGTGCCTGCACCTGCACCTGCACCTGTACCTGTGCCTGTGCCTGTGCCTGTGCCTGTGCCTGCACCTGTACCTGTGCCTGTGCCTGCGCCTGCGGGGCTCCGGCAGCTGGTCCTGGCCAGTGGGGTACTGAAGGAAAGGTGTGTTCCGATGCCAGAGCTGGTACCAGGCCTGAAAGCAACTGACATCCCTGATGTGAGTGAAATGGGAGTTAGGTCCACATTAATTGTATGATGGGGCTTGGATAGTCCAGGTCTCAGTTTCCCCGTTCAGCAGCAGTACTCTCTAGTATCCACTCTGGGTGTACCTGTTCTTTCTCACACAGCTGCCTTTCAGCCACCAGGTGATTATCTTGACAGCATTTCTGTCCATTGAATGTGGAGGAAGACAATTCTGCTCTTCCTAACATGTCCAGAGGGAAAAATATAGAGTGAGTGGCATGTCACAGATGCATCTTGTGTGCCTTCATTATATTAGATGCCCCATCTGTTACACAATGTATCACAGTTATTGGCGATATCCTGCATCTCTGTAATGAATATATTTTTACTGTAAAATCCACTGCTGTGAGGCCTGCATTCGTAAGATTAGGAGATTGAAACACGTTGATTGATATTATTAAAATGCATTTAATCTGGTGTACTCTCACTCAGCAGGTTTGACACATTTCTTCATGGATTTTAAAATCCAATTTTAAAATCTGGAATTACAGGAGGTAGATTTCCACTGTGTGGAATGTGAATAGTTAAACAGAAAGATAGGGATATTTAATGTTATTATTAATACAAATCCTCTTTCACTGATAATAGGCAGGGGTTGTTTTCCTTTACTTTTTTGAGTTGGTTTGCAGGGGAAAGGGCCAATCTCAGTCATTGCTGAAAGTTTTAACTAGTTAGGGTTTCTGTTCAAGAAATGGGAACACCTTAAGAATGATTTTTCTTCTTCATGTGAAGTTGACAGCAAAACTCCCATTGTCTTTTACAGTGACTGATATGTCCCTAAACCCTTAGCCTTTAAGCAAAGCTTTGGACATTACTGGCTCCTTTATTTAAGATTAGGCTAGCATTCTGAAGGAAAATTGATAAAAGTTTTACAAATCTTTATGTTCCAAAACAGCCTGTGCATAGATCATGACGAACTCCCCTTGAGGCAGATCCCCCCCCCAAATATGTAAATTTTATACAAAGAACTTTTATGAATTGCTAGTTATTGCCTGAGAGTAAGAAAGTTCTGCTAACTTACAATTATATGAGATATTTAATATCAACCACAATATGTATTTAAATGTCTGCTTTATTCTAAAAACAATGGACTATATAACCTAAGGCTGCAATATTTTCATGCTCGGTCTCACAAAGCAAAACTTGGTTTAAAATGAAGTTTTAATTATTTTGTAACTGAATAGAATTGGAGTTTTTTCTTCCCAGCATTTTGTACGTCATTTTAACTACTAGTAACAAATAAATAAAATATCTTCTCCAGCCCATGTCTATTCTATTGTTGGTTTTTTTATTTTATTTCTTCCTTAAGTTTCCAGCTCTTTCTGGATCTGCTGTACTTTACTATGACTTCTGTGGTTTCTCCTAATTATAAAAGGGCTTACATTATGACAATGAGACACAGAGACAAGCAATGGCACCATCATTCAACCCGGCTACTTCAATAAGGTTTTTAAATGAGATCTGTCACTTCCCCCTCACCCTTCCACAATTTATAGAAGGAACATCTCAATCTTTACTCGCACTTTTCCCCATGTAAACCATATAGTGACAGTTCAAAATATAAATCAGCCTTGAGTCGTTGTAGAGTTAAAGTTGGAGTCGGCATGCCTGCCTTACACCTTACCTCAGTTTTACGTCTAGCTAATAGTTTACTCCCACTTTTAGAAAAAAAGAGTAAGGAACACCTTTACAATACAGCATCTTAGAAGCTGTAAATAGGGATAGAGGAGGTGAAAAACAGTTATAAATGAGAACAAGAAGATTTGTCCCTTGAGCAGCACTTGAGCAAGGCCAGGGTTGAGGAAGGACTGCAAACAACCACAGAGAACAGGTTTCTTCTAGCTTTCCACCCCGCTGGTGGGAGGTAGGCAGTAGTGGTGTAATTTTTACCTTTTCAACCTGACACCTTGTCAGATGTGTGAGGGACTCAGTCAGTCATTGCAGAGTCCAGGCAATCCTGCTGTCTTGTGTAGCAGTGGCAATGTCTGGCCTTCTGAAGAAAGCTGCTCTAACAGGGACCACCATCTTGCTGAACTGGACCAAGAACCATCACTGATTTCACGTAAATCTCTGAGCAGTGATATAATTTTCAGATGTACACCTTTTAGTTCAAAGGAATGAATGACATAGCCAGATATAGAGTTGTATGAGGGAGCAGCATGTAGTGTTTTCCCGTGGCGCATACAGACAACCAGAGAAGAGGATCAGACATGCCGTTTCCATCTCTGAAAAGCTGGATGCTGTTAAGATCCGGTGTGTTCTTCCTTCATGCAGTAATGGAGCTGAGCAGTCTGATAGTACTGGTTGGGGTATTTTAAAGGTTTTTTGGTTTAGTCTTCCTTCTAGATTTTTTGTGCTTCTAAAACTTCTTGAAATGCTAATAACATTGAAACAGTTATTTTTAGAAGGCAATTGACTTTTCCTGGTCTGAGATATGGGCACAGTTGGACAGAATAAGTTTCCTTGAAAAGACGTACATATATATCTTTATTTGAATATTTAAAACAGAGAGAAAAAACTCCTGTACTTACCTTTCTAGTACTCTGTAGTGCCATGGTCTTACTATTTATATGCTAACAAGTTCAGACACTCATTTTAACTTACGTTTGGCCTACATACCAGCTTGAATTGAAAATATGTCCACTATGAAGTCCTGTGTGCTTTATAGATAGTTACATCGATCAAAAGAAGATAACAGAGAGGGAATTCACACACCCTAATCAGCTTTCAGGGACACAGATAGAAATAAGACTATTTTTTTTCTCTCTCCAGTGAGGCTGGCTAGATTCCTGCTTGGGATTTCTGTGTGTGCTCTGTCATCCATGTGCTGTGCAGTGGATTTGCACACACGTTGTAGGACTGAGGCATCAAGAGCATGTCAGATTTGCTGAGCATGTGCAAGACATCTGAGCAACACATGCGCACAGTAGGTATGGTGCATCCTGGATGGGTCAGTGGACAGACAGCACCTGGCTCCGCTCCAGCTGCCTGTCAGTGGCGGTGCCTGGCTGGGAAGAGGGACATTGCATTTGCAAAAATGGTGCAGTAATTTAACCTTGTTATTTACCTTCTCCTGAGTGAAAAAAAAAAAAAAAAAAAAAAGGAGCACTGGAGAACTGTACCCTTGAGGAATGATGTTTCTTTGTGCTATCCAGTGCACAGGAGTAAACCTAAGAGTTAGTTCCAAAAGGTTTCCTAAAGGAGAAGCACCATGTTGCTGGTAGAAGACTGAGATGAGAATGCTGGTTTGCTGAACACAATCATCCCCTTACACACACTTCGCTTTTTAAAAAAACACACACCTTATTCTCTCCAGATTACTCAAACCTGCCTTAGAAACCACTACAGCAGTCAATATCAACAGAATAAGGTCCAAAATTTTTTTCTGAGTCATTGTGCTTACCTGAATGGTTGCACTAACCAACAGCTTCTGAAGGGGAGAGCTGCATCATTTAACATTTCAGGGAGTGAAAAAATTAACATGTATTTGGATTTAGTCAAAGCACATATCACTGGTACATATTTTTAATAACCATCAGATCCTGGCCTTAAGGTATCAAAAAGATTAACCATAATAAGATTCAGACACCTTGTTGTATTTTTTTTTTAATCAGCTGAGACTGAAACCAGAAATATGCAGCAACTCACAGGTATCATAACGAATCCCAGTGCAGGTTTTTTGATGCTACCTTGCAATGTAGCTTCATAAAAACATCTGAAGCCTGTCTGCACTGCCTGCCTGGGATGTGGTGATGACTTTAGGGTGCTCTTTGACAGTGTGTGGCTTCTGGCTGCCTGAATTCCTCCTCTAGCTTTTATGGGTCTGGGGGGGAGGAATACAGAAATTTTAACTGTCACTTGCTCCCTTTGCTATTATTTTCTAAAAATATTGAAAATAAAATTCATAGTCTGCCTTTTTTAATGAGAAAGAAGAAAGATATGAGGATCAAATTATATACTGACATAAAAGAAGAATGTTTGGGATGACATTAGAAAAACCAAACTTCTAAACTGTGATAAGCAATAACTCCTCCTTGCTGTGATACAGATGTAAATCACATAGTTTGGGGATGAATCAAATGGAGAAGTTACACTGACTCCCAATAAAAGTTCTGAAAATAAAATTTGAAATTGCCATGTTTGCATTTCTTTTTTAAAGAATACCTTATGGAAACAGCCATATTCCAATTCGTATTACAAGAGATCAAAAGAACAAAGGTTAAATAATACCATCATCTCTCCCTAGAATAATTGAGAGCTATATCTTATCCTTCTGTCTAGTAATAACAATATGGATTCCAGCAAAAAAGCAATTGGATTGAATTAATGAGTCAGTTACAGCTCATCTGGGACAGCAACACTCAAATTCATTAATCATAATTTTATAGTTATTGCATGGCATCACTACAGAGCACTGTTAAGTTTGTTTGATTTATTTAATGATGAATTTGCAGACATTAATATTGTTTTTCCTTTAAATTAAACTTTACTGAATTTCTGTTTTGTAAAGGTAAAGTCTTCTTTGTATTTAAGAAAAGAGATATTCTCAATCTTAGCTTTGTATTAGTGTATTCTTTTATTCAGAGAATTAAAAAATTGTGACATATATGCATGTATTTATCTGTCTAAACATACGTATCAAAAGCCTAGGAATGCATTAGATTTATTTAGAAGTCTGAAAAATATACTCAGTAAAGTTTATTTCTAGACAATTACACTTAATGGCAAAGATGAAGGCTAGCTGAACCTCTCGCCTTAGGATCTGAAGGACCTTGTTCCTTAGGAAACAGATGTTCATGAGGAACATATATTTCCATTTTTGTTGTTAATTTATTTCAACTTCAAATGAATGAAGAGGCTAGAATTTGGGTATTAAGTTAGATTTAGCAAATAAAAAGGAGAAAGAAAACTATGTGTACAATGGAAGGGACTTACTGAATGGATCTAAATCCTATGGTAGGTAATTTGATCTAATTTTTGCAGAAAGGCAAATGCCAGATGTTTGCTCCACTTTGATCTTAATAACACTTTAGGCTGCAGACAATAAGATTGGTTTAAAATTTATTGTCTCTTTGATTTCTCCATTCTAATGCTTTTTAAATTCTTTACACAAGACAGATCTATATATAGGCAACTGGGGTGGCATCAGAAGCGTTGTGTACTTAAGACATTCTTGAAAACCTCAGTGTGGATCAGTGTTTGCTGTTTTATGCATCAAAACAAAGCCAGATTTTATACAAGCAACATTCAATTTTCTTTTTATTATAATGTCTCTTTTTATTTTGCATATGAAGTTCTGACTGTCGCATCTGTGGCACAGCTCCTTATATGCTTTTATCTTTCAATAACCTTATTAAAAGTCAAGACAATATATTAAACCAACATTAAGCAGCAGGAGTGGAAAGTTAAGTTAATCCATTCCCTTGCATTGAGAGTATAATCTATGTAGATCTTTAATTTCACTGTTAAGTTGCTTTTAGGATTCTTTTTGTACAGAATTTGCTTTAAAAGGAGAGCTGCCACTGAATGTACACGAGTGAAAGCCTCTGAGAAACCTTAACAGCCAAGAGGCATCCAACTTGCCTTCATTTTGGATCTTCACGTTCAAGGAGGCCATTGCTTTGTGAGTGTGAGTTGAACTTAGCTTACAGCTGCTTCTTAAGTTTCTAGCAGAATATCTCATATAGTCACTATTACTGAGAAGCAATGAAAAGAAAGTGATATTGAGAAAAAACGGTAGAACAAGAAAAATTATTAAAAACAAACAAATAGAAAAAAATCCTGGTATGCAGCCTGAATGTCTTATCATAATTCTCTGGCATAGTTCAGAGCCATCTGTCCCTTAGATCCATGCATGATGTCTCTCAACAATTGTTTTCACTCTGCTCAGCCCAGTAGTCTGAAAGTTCAAAAAGTCAGAGTCAGTATTCCTCTGAAGGAAATTCTGAACTTTGTCTGCTGATGAAATTACCATCACTCAGCCATCTGAGAGAACAGCTATCCTGGCAGGTCTTTTTAAGCTGGCAGTGTTGATGGGTTGTCAGAAGTCGGCAGCCTCCCCACTCCTGTACCACCAAGTTTAGTTCTTGCAACAAATTCATTTGTAAACTAAAAGAAAAATTCCTTCGTTCAGGACCAAATATTTTAGTTGATTGACAAGAACAAAACATTATACACAGATACATGGTAATAAATATTCTTCTTTTCTTATCATATAACTATGACAAGTGAGAAGACTTCCTGTTATCTCACCCCAAGAGAGAAGCTGGGTAAAGCAAAAGACTCTTCCAATGAGAATTGTTTTAGGTTCAAATGCATCTTCATGTCCTTTCTTCCTTATCTTTGCTGCATCTCCAGAGCTAAAACATCTTTAATGTACTCTACTATCTTTATTTAGCACAATTACATTGAAATACTGTTTGCATGGTTCCACAGCACGTTTTGTCAGTCCTCTCCTTGACATAATATAGCACCTGTACCATTAAAGAAGGGGCTATTTGAAAAGACTGGACAAATAAGTCACAAAATATAGGGAGGTTTAAATGGCATTTGAGTTCAATTAAGAGGCGTGCAGAAGCACTGGTTTCCTAAAAAGGCATGATGTTATGAGACTCTGAAAACCTTTTGCAACACTAGCCTTTGTGCATCATAGTTGAAAGGTGTGCAAATGCTACCCAATGAAATTTAATGGAAGCCACACAAGGAATGATTTTAGCCTCGACATTTATCTTTACCAACACATGGAACCACCTTGATCTGTTTTACTGTTGGTGAAAAAAGAGGGTAGTGTCTATTTCACAGGAGAGGATAGGAAGTAAGAGTCAGTGTGATGGATGGTGGAAAGAAACAGAGGGCAAGAGGGAAGAAATATGAGCGTCAGGTACTGATCTCAAAGATGAGGTCTAGTCTGCTGTCAGAATGTGTATAAATAGGTTATTAATACCAGGAGAGATGTATTGGCATTAGTATGAAAGGAGGAGTGTACTCAGTTTGCATTATGTTGTCAGAAATAAGCCATCTGGGTAGAGCACAGTTTATATTTGTTAGATATGAATAGATTATAGAAGTACAAATCAAGTACAGATCAATTCCTGTGAAAATATTTACTCACCTCAAGGCATTTATCCAGCAGATGACACTGCAGTAATCTCTGCCATCCCTATCAAACCTGTCACATTCACTTTCTGGGAGCATAGCTGTACTTCAGTGTAGCATACAAATCCCAGAGAAGTTTTAACCACACAGACATGGTTACCAGCAATCATTGAATTTCAAAAGCTTGAAGTTTATTCTTTAATTAGCATCACTCAATGGGTGAGACAAACCCTGCTTTCTGTCACAGTATAGGGAAAAACAAGGGTTATCAGGGAAATTTTCCTTTCATCTTCTATAAGGATTACATCTCATCATTGCTGAGCACAGCGGCATTTAGGAATGATGTCCTATTCTCTCCCTGGCTCTCTTCCCACTTAACCTGTCTATCCCAACAGCAGCTCAGCTTCTGTCTGGGGCCGACACATTAGGAAAAGGAAGACCAAAATCACTTGGTGAGGTGACACTGAGGAGGGGGTTTATGCTGAGGGGAATCCCTACAAAGTGGGATTTGGTGCTACTTCCATCTTGTCCTTGCTGGCAAGAAAATGAATTCAGGGAGGAGTGCAATGTCAGAAATACATCTGCAGGGCACCCTCGACACAAGTTCAACAGCTTGCTGCTGAAATCTCTCACCATCAGTGCCAGTACAACCAACATCTCCTGGGAAGCAATCTGGTTTATTGCTCCACACTCATATTTTTTGTGATATTTAGGAAATGCTTCATTCAGTGTTGCAGGCCTTGCTTCATTTAGGCACCTAAGTCTCATCTCGGGTGACTTGCAATAAAGTTGTTCTTTGATCTGTTATTTCTTTTTCAAATAAAATTAGTATTGGGCGATATGTTTTGGTTCTGGATTTTTCTGATTTCAGAGGCTTAATTAATTCAATTTGCTGCTGAACAACATACTGCCTGATAGCTATGGAAATAGGTTCTCCAGTCTGTGGATTGTGCCCCTAACAATAAAGTAAGCATAGAGTCTATTCAAGTGAAATGTTACAAAGGAGCTATAGACTGTAGCCTTTCCTCAGGGCTCATTGTTGGTACAACAATGTGAAGTATATATACAGTTTGCATTCAGGTCAAAACAGCCTGGAAGCTGGGGTAGCAGCTCTAATTTTTCCAGCTTCAGCCTTCGTCTGTTTGGTTTTGCACAAAAACCTAACCTTACAGCACAACCTTGGACAGGACTTGTTTTATGTAGACGGTGCAGACTGACAAAGGGCTGTGTTTGGGGAAGGACTTCCATAATGTAAGGCCTGGAGTGCTTATTACCCTCTGAGTTGAAATCGGATGTTACTCCCTGAGGCACAGGTCAGCATGTCCGTCATGCATAGACGAGACCGTCTGCTCCTCTCGGTTGGAGAGGGATGTTATTTTCTTAAGGAGCAGGATGTTATTCCTAGAGGTCTGCCCCTTGGTAGGGTCAAGAGTAATATTTTATGGTTAATGTTTATGATTAATTTTGGCTGTGGCCTTTCCTTTCAGAATTTGTATAGTGTCAGTTCAAGTTGGTAAGGGGGAAGCTTGACAAGGTTAAGGCGTGAACCGTATACTCACTTTTCCTTCCAAAGTAAATACTACAACAACAATGCACATGGGAACCAAGCAGCACATTCCTAAATCAAACCAGAAGATTCACACAGGGAACTAAACCAGTAGGGTCCAAGAGGGTGGTTTTTGCCTTTTTTTTTTAGTCCAAAGGATACATTTTCAGAAGGATGCCTTGGGAATTAGCTCAACACAATCCCAGGAGCAAAAAGGGCAGTTTGGCATCAGATTTCTTGTGCTCACATTACTTAAAAATTAATATTGCCTTTGCCCCTTTTCTCTCAAAAAAAGTCTGCTAAAGTAAGGTGAATGATTCTCAGCTGTTCAATACTGCTTAAAGGAAAGGACACGCTAGCATCACAGTGTGCTGCAAGCTTATATTGAATCTTGCTTTTGGAAAACATCCAGATTTTCTGCCTGGCTTTGAGTAGGATCTTTAGATTCATGTGCAAGTTGTTCTCTTTTTAAGAATCTTCTTTTAAGAATCTTTTCTCAGCTTCTGGAAACTTTGATTTCCCTTCACATTTTTTATTAATGTAATTGATTCATGATAGGCATGCAGATGGATTTGGTTTGATATTTTAGAAGACACTTAAGACCAGAAGAGATGGGAAACTTCTTTTAAAATCTCAAGGCGTTCTTTTTGTTGTCAGGACATGACATCTGGTCCCGTAACTTGCTTTCTGTGGCAGTATCACCAAACAGAGCAAAGAGTAGAAAAAAGACATATTCTCGTGATATTGTGAAAACTTCCAAAAATATGCTATTGATGTAAGCAATAAAGATGACAACTTCAGAAGTGTGTGCATGGAGCAGTCTCAGAAACTCATCTTGGGCATCATGATTTTGGAGTTTTGGAAAGTATCCTCCAAGGGCTGTGTGTGGGAAGATCATGATATGAGAGTTTCTGATTATGAATTTAAATCATGAAAAAAGAAAAGGCAAAATTCACACAGTGAAACACTTTCTCTCTCTTTCTTTTAATTTTTAAATTTGATTCTTGTCTCTTATTCATCCTCTAGGAACTAATTTCTGTAGTCAGAGAATACATCTCTCATTGTACTTTCCTTTAAAATTCTGAGATCTTTAAAAATCTTTCAAATCTTTAAAATCACTGAACTTCAGACCCTAATGGTAGCAATGTTTTGGGAATGCATACACCTCAAACATCTGAAAGCATTTTGTGATCTATAATTAAAACCCTGTTATCCCACATCATGAATGCACAGCCTCCTTCAAACATTTGCATCATACCATTGCATCTCTCAAAGATGTCATTATGACTGTTCTGAATCACATATAAAACTAGCAAAGCTAGTCTTCATCAGTATTTCAGTGGAAATCAAAGATGCTCAAAGTAAAAAAAAAAAAAAATGGGCACAGCACACTCCTGTCTGATTCATAACCAATCAACAGCCCAAAATACTGCTATGGATGCTGTGAGTGAGAATGACAAAGAACACTTTCAAACATCATCATGTTGTCATTTTTTGAGGTTAATAAGAGAAGAGAAAGATAAAAAATATAGACATCAAAATTTAAAAATATTTCATTTAACTCACACACATGGTCTTTTGGAGCTCACTTTATATGGCTGTCGGTGGGTCAAGCTTTTCATAACAGGTTAATGTCAACTTTTACTGCTCAGCTAACTACATAGTTGTAGAATTCTCAGCGGTTGATTGGCACTATTTTGATTAGTTATGAATCATGTGGGAGGCTTTTGTGCCTGACTGTGACTAATAGAGTCTGAAATAAAAATTTGTAAGTATTAGTACAAATACTTACAAGTATGACCAATAATCTGGCTGAGAATTTTGAAGATCAATCAATGGAGACATTTCAAATGGCCTAATCATTGCAGTCCTGGAATTTACAGTTTGAATGAATTTCATTATTAGCAATGAACAAATGTTGGAGCTGGATAAATGCACATGAAACTAGCACTGGTTTCTTAAACAGGGAGGGAGAAAGAGGAAGACAGAAAAATTTACAAAGAGGAAACAATGCAAAAGAAAAAAAAAAAAGAAAGAAGTCTTATAACACACTGCGATTGAAAATATTATTCCTCACTCACCCCTCACATTCTTTTTAAGAAGCTGCAGAGGGTTTTCATGAAGGCCCAGCATGCCTAAACAAGTTTCACTCAGAAAGAATAAGTTGTAAAAGTTAAATCACCACTCATTTCTTTTGAGCCTGTCTTCAGCTGTGATCTGTGAAGCTTTAGCTTCTCTTGTCAGGGTTAGATAAAACAGTACTGTAAGACCAAACTTGAAAAATCCCAACTTTTCTTAAGTATGTGGCAATTACCTATATAAGAACAGTACTTCTTCCAGCAGTAGTCCATACAGTAGGTAGCCTATATGGAAACCAGAAACTTCTGAAGCCCATACACCTGTTCATCCACTGTCCTACAGAAGAGATTTGGCACATTTACGTAAAATGCAAAAAACCCAGACCAAATAGACACAATGAAATGCAACAATTAAGTAGAAAGCAAAACCAGGGCTTGCAAACTGTTTTGAACAGTTTTTCATCCTTTCCAGAAACACAGCACAGAGTGAAAGGCAGATATCCTATTTGGCTTTTTTCCTACTTTTACTTTTTTTGCACCTGGAATCCCTTGGTCTGTTGACTCATGGTAGCAGCACTCTCAAGACCAAGGACTGCTTTGTTTGACCTAGTGTATTCATCAATATTTGCATTGTTAATTTAATTATTTTGCAAAGCACTTCGTGGTGTGTCTCATGAAAGAGGTTACACATAGAAATCCCCAGTCTGCTTTGATTGAAGTTTTCTGACAAGCACATCTCAAATACTAGTCATCAGCTCATTTGCTTTTAAATTATTTCAATCACTGCAGTATTCCACCTTTTAATATTGATTTTGTGCTAATTATCCTTTCCTGAACTAATGGATGTATAAAAATTTCATTATATATTACTGAAATATAGATTCTATGACTGTATCAATTTCTTTTGCCATATAAATAGCATAACTTGTATTAGAGATGTGTGTATAAATATATATTAAAAATAATATACATATGCATATATATGTATCTGCATATTTGTAAATAAAATAACTTAGGAATTGCCTGCTTTTATCTCCAACTTTAACCCATGGATAAATAGCTGTAATATTTACATATATGAAACAATTCATCTCTGAAATTATTTAATTGTATAAATCTAATCTGCCTATTAATTAGAAGCAATTTGTATTACAGTACTTAACAGAATTCTACCAAAAATTCATTCTGTGTTTATTAAATAACTTTTCAATAACCCTAGAGCTGAAATACACTAACAAATAATGAAGAATTCTACAGCACAGAAGGTTTATGTCTGATGAGAGTTTTGTATGTTCAGAAGAGTAGCATTTATTTTAGAACTTCAGGACTGGTCTCACAATTTTGGATTTCTATTCAACTTTGGTGTTATTATGTAAGTTTATTCTTGGAAATAAATTCACTTTATCTGATGTATTTTCTTCCCTCCATATGATATTTCTCCCTCAGAATAACTGGCGCAGCACTATGGCAAATACTGCTCTTTGGCTAGATCTTGTGAGTTAAGCATAAGTACCATTCAAGAACTTCAGGACTCCAACATTTCATTTGGATCCAAGGGTCAAATTTAAGTTCTTAATGAACACTAAATCAGTTGGTCCTGTGGATAATGAAAAACAATCTGTCATCTAACATCTTGGCATATCAGTAGGATTCCAAGCAAAAAAGCTTATAACATCCATCTCTTCAAGCAGCACGCCATTTTATTGTCTTAAAGGATCAAGAAACTAGACAATAAACAATAAGAACAGGAAAAGAGAACAACTGTCTCTATGTTGCATTGCTTTGGCTTAGCTAATTTTAATTAGGATGATCTAACCCATTATGAGCTTCTTAACTTTCAGTGCCTATCTAGATATTTCTAACATGCTCATCATTGTGGTATTTAAGCATCTATCCTGTCTTCCCAATACCTATGCGTCCCCTTCTCTTCTACAGAAAACTGATTACGAACAGTTCGTCATATTTGGTACACCTTAGTGATTATTTCTATCTGGCATCTCCAATTCATTTATGTAGCTGCAATCCTTGCTCAGGTTCTTGTCTTCTCCAGTCTCAATGCAGTAATCTATTCTGTGATGAGAAATGCAACTTTTCAAACCAAAAAGCATTGGTGTATCATGCTGCTGTAGATTTGTGGAGCATCTCCACTGACTCCCTCTTTTAACCTGAGTAGTTTGTTAACAATTTTCAAGGTCCTTCATAGCATATCCTTGCTCTTACTCTCTGTTGATGTGATCACATGGATAATGATTTTCAAACACACTAATGCTGTTCTCAGAAACATCTAAACCCAGATTGCATTCTTTCTGCTTTAAATTTATGCGATCTGTAAGGCCAAAAATCCCTCAAAACTGGCTAAAATATACATGTCTTTGGAGAGCTGCTGAGCATCCTGGTGAAGATGCTTCCAGTTTCTGCACTCCCCCAATGGTCAGTTGCTGGATGAAATTACTGCATAATTTTATACTTAAATCGTAATTGTTTTCTATTCTGACTGTAGAGAAACTGGAAAAATATATCTCTACTGATCGATGGTAAAGTTTCCTAGGCTATCAGTCTAGAGTAATACAAATAACAGCAAAATATAGGTAAAATTATAATGTATAGATTTTTTCCCCCTTAGATAATGGAGCCCAAATATTACTGTCTGGAGACATGAATGATACATACCTTTGACATACTATTTTAATATAATTTTGCAGGCAGTATGCTCCAAGTTACTAAAAAGCATTGAAGAGCTTTTCAATATTATGTATTTGGAAATGTGACAAGTTGCCAAAAGTGGCATGAGAAATAAAGGAAATCCACACCCCCAGACCTGTGTGCAAATTGTTCCAGATGCAATGCCCCCCCCCCCCCCCCCCCCCATCAGTAAGCTACATATTTGAATTCTTGGCAGATCCCCAAAATATTGTGTATCTTTTTAACAAGCATGCTGAACCTGAAATACTAACTTGATCAGTAAAGCAGTGTAAATAAAACCATTACTTAGACAGAATTACTCAGAGAAACCTACACTATATCTCAACAATATATTTTGCATACAAAAGTACAACAGATAAAATGAACAAAAATACTGAGGAAGAAAATATAGTCTTTTATTTAGTCCTGTTCCTTAAGAATTTAAAAATAAATACTCCATTCCACTACAACTTTTACAAAGTTAATCATGTGCACATCCTTTTTTCAGAAAATTAAACTTTCAGATAAATAGTAGAAACACACACACACACACAAATTACAATGTGAAGGGAGGAAAAAAAATCACCTGAATCTATTTAGCTTATTCTTTTAAGACATTTATAACATATTTAGTCAAGAACTACCCAAAAGAGATTGATTCCTGAAAAACAAAAAACCTAACCCATACTAATATTCCATTATTTTTGCTGTACATTTTGTGGGACGAAAAATGCAAAGTTGAGCTCAATTCAAATGACAGCAAATATATAACTGCTGAGTGTATGTGTGAACATTCAAGCAAAACTATTATTTTATTAAAGCAAATCCCATATGGACATGAGAGACTTAAACCCTGTTACATCTGTGAAACTTGCTAGGTACACAGAGAATATTAATAGCATTGCGAGAGAATTTGCTATTTTGCTACATCTTCAAAGAGAAGTTAACCAGCCAAAGAGGCCTGTATTTTGATGGTTTTGAGTCATATGGAGAGAAGAGAGGGAAGAGTACCAAAACCAATAATGTTCAACAGTGCAACTATTCAACTCAAAATGACTGGAAAGTAAACCAAAAAAAAATTCAGAATAAGTAAATGAAAATTATACTATAATCCTACTAAAAGCACCTTCCAGAGACTAACTCTGATTCCTTCCAAAATAATATTTCTCCATTTTTGCTTCCTATAACTTCTGACTATGACAAAGCTTTTAGCTTGTACAGGGAGTAAGAGCTGAGTACAATGGGCAGCTTTTCTTCTTGATGCTGATACACCCCCCAAAATAATGTGTCATTATAATAAATATATATTTTCAAAAAACTGTAAAAATAATTCTGTTTCTCCTGGGCAACATACTGCCAGTCATCAGATGGGCATTCAGAGCTTTGCTGAGAGCTACTACAAGAAATAGTACTTTAACCAACTCTCTGTAAGAAGTCCTTATCCAATCTCATCTGACATGGAGTGTGAGTTTTCTCTTCCTTTGCAACAGGTATTATTGACGTTCCAAAACCAGTGCAATATGACAAGAACGCATTTCGTTTCACACAGCTTTTCTGAACTTGACACCTGACATTAAATTTCCCTCTCAAGTCTCCCTTTTCTGAGCTATATGCAGATGAAACGGTGTTGTTCAGGCTACAGTAGTTACAAGTGGACGTGTTGAGCATGCACACAGATTATTTTACTTGACTAGCACTCAAGCTTACATAGAAGTTTGTCCAAGACAACCTGGCTCGATTATCTGATATAATATCATCTTTTAATTAAAACAAAAAACCAAAACCAAACACTTAAATAAGAAGTTATGTGAGGATGGACTTCTTCATATAAAAATACACTAGAAGATATAGTGAGCTTTATATTGTTTCAATGGCATTGTTTACCAACATTTTCATTTTAGTTATGTTACTGAGTCTCTTTACTTGGCCCCTGGTTAAGTGATGGAAAATATGTATAAAATGTAATACCAAAATATCCTGTATCACACATACTTCTGGTCTGGAATCAAGCAGAAGCTGATCACGTAACTAAATACACAAGTTCTGCCTCCTACCCAGAGACACAGGCTTTCTTGATGTAAAATGGTAAGTAACAGAAATGCATGAAAACACTGTATTGATGGTCTAACTCTGAAAGCGAGTTGTGTTCAACTTAGGTGAATTATGAAGGCTCAACTCATGCGTAGTAAAGCTGCGTAAGTATTGTGAGTTAATTGACATCTTACCCAATAATTAAGTTCTTGGACCTCTAGCAACCAGTTTGGTAACTATGTGACTTTGGTTTTAATAAAAGGAGGAGTGGGGAATTATATGAATTGCTGAGGAAAAATGGTGATAGGGGAGGAGTTCCCCATGCCAGATGTCAGTTTGCTGAATATGAACATTACAGGGAATCTTTAAGGAATGAGATTCATAGCTGAACCTTCTAATTTCTTTACAGCCCTTCTAAAATGCACTGGACTGTAACACAAAATGAATAACAATGAAAAGGAATCAGAAGAAAAGTATTGGTTTTATGTGGAATGAAATAAGTTTTATTCCTTCACCATCCCATCAGATATGAAATAATAAAACTGTGACCTTGTTCCATTTTGATTTATTACAAAATGGTATCTTCCCCCCTAAAATCTAGAAGATACCCACACCACAAAAACTCATTCTAATAAAGAGAAAAAAAAAAAAAGAATCATAAGAAGAACATGGCTTTTATCCAGTTTATAGTGATTAGTTGTTAATGGCAATACATTCCTTAAACTACTTTACAACTAAGAAATAAGCATCGGGTGCTATACAATATATATGTTAATTTGTTGATGCTCCAGGCAAGGCAGTAGGAAATAGTGCTATATTCATTGATCTCTACACAGTTTCTGCAGTATCTATAACATATTGTCTGTGGATAGTTGCTCAGGATGAGCATTTGTCCAATTACAATGGAACGTGTTTACAACATGCCAAATGAGAAAGTAAATATACTGAACTACAAGCTTGGTCCCTCTGGGAGAAGTCAAAGAGAAAATGTACTATTTAAAGTTTTCAAATGCAGAATTCATAGATTGACAAAAATCATCTTGCTGAAGATTCAAAAAAAGATTAAAGAAACACTATCAACAAGTGAACAGCTTTACAGCTCCTCTTTCTAAAGTCATTTGAGTTTAACCTATAAGGATGCTGTGTGACAGAGTACAGTACATGAATCTCAGCTGTGTCAGTACTCTTTAGGACTTTGAGCTTATCAAATACATTACAGTTTAATGCGTATCACAAAAACACCCCACCTGCCATCTTTAGGATGATGTTGTGCCATAGTTAACTTCTCATTGCAGTGAAGACAATAGTTATTAGTGATGACAGAATCTGGCCCCATCTTTTGGCCCTAAGCTACAAGTACTAGTTTATGATTAGGAAAGGTTGAGAACGCAGATGGCATGGCAGCTAAACTCTGCTTACCTCTAGGAAAATATGAAGCTTCCTGGCAGAACAACACTGGGAAAGGAAATACTACTGCCTGTTGGGACTCTGTTAATGGATCTCTCTTTCAACAGTTTTTGTAGTCAACGTTTTAGTGGTCGCAGCACAATAAAAGAGTAAGAATACATAAGTGATTCTGTTCATATTAAATAATCATATGCGCAATAAATGCAAGAACACAGGCACAGAATACAGAATGAAGTTCCTATATAAATGCAGAATTTCTGAAATCTATAGAACCTAATTAAAGGATACAAACAACTATACAAAATTTCTGCTATTTTGGAAGAGTCTGCTAGCTTTTACTTTAATCTGGAAATATAACTATGATCTCTTTCCCTTTTGAAAATGTATGGCCATTGATGGTATTTTCCAGTCTCCCTTCCAGGATTCCCTAAGGCAATCTTGGCTCAGGGAATTCAACTGCAGTGTAACTCCAGAGAAGCTGTACTTTTAGGAATTGATGGATAAAGCAAAGATGCCATGCCAACAGCCTCAGACACCATTCTCCAAAAGCTCCCAGAGCTCCAAAACCTTTTGAGGCAGATCCTACTACAGCAAAGAAATCCATGTCCCATACTGGGATAGTTCAGCATAATTTTCATAACAGGATTCTAAAAGAGATTTTATTCAGTCCCATAACCCCATAAAGTCCTCTATGGATATTTTTTACTGTGTGGGCCATAGGAATACTTACATAAATAAAACTACTTGCATACGCTTGATAAGCACTATCAACCTCTATAAAAAGTCTTCATATTACTTCAATATTAGATTATTGACTAAATTGAGGTGACAAAGTAGGAAATGAAATTTACCAGAAATATCTAATGAAAAAAAAAAAAATCCTGCCTTTAATTTACTCTAAGATGACATCTGTCAGAATCAAACCACAGGAAATGCAATGCTATTCTACATTATGGGAAAGCTTATGCTCCTTGATAATGTCCTCCCAGGAAGGTGGTGCATTCTGGTCTAAGTTAACAGATCAGCATTTTTACTTCATTGCTTCTTAAAACAAATCTTTTATACCCAGTGCCTACATTTTACAAAGTGGCCCTAATTCAAAAGCTTGAATTCTATGAGGTATCAAAAAAAAATTACTTAAAACCAGTTGAAGCTGGCTTTTGAATTTATGGAAATATTATGAATATTTATGAAAATATTATGAATATTTATGAAAATATTAGAGAAAATTTATGAAAATACTTATGAAAAATTATGAAAAATTATGAAAATATTAGAGAGTTTAGGAGTATCACACTTTCAACAAGTGAAAAAAACCCTAACATCCATTTTAGTAATGTTTCTAAGAATATTTTTTGAATTAAAAAAAAAAAAGAAGAAAGAAAAGTTCTTGCAGGCATTTTGAAAAAAAACTTGCAAAACCAAGTATTTTTGCTTGCACAGCTTTTGAACTTTATATCTCTAAAGTATGCATAAAATTGTTATGGTTCAAGCCCTATTGAGCAGTGGAAACATTTCGTAATATTAACAGGTCATATCTAATAATTCACTAAAAGGAGAGATTGTTACTGAAATTTTGCATCACATTAGCTATACACAAGGTAAACTCCTTTGCATATGCTCAAACCTTTGACAAACGCTAAGGAACTAGGGTTTCTGTGATCCTGGGATTTCACACTGCAATACAAAATGCCAGTTTTCTCAGACCTAATTTGGGAATCTCTAAAACAGCATTGAATTCCAGAGCATATAAATTTGTTACCTTGTAAATACCACAAGATGCATCAGACAGATATTAATTAATTAATCATTTGAAATACAAATGTTTGTAATTTGACAACAGTTTCCTGCATTATGTTGTTCTACACCATACTATTTGTGATATTTTAAATTTAAAATCACAACAAAATGCTCTTCTAGCTTGGATATTTCATTAGAGCTGAGAAAAAAATATTTTATTAGGTCTTTTGACATACTTATTCTTACATTTTTCTGTCTAGAGGAACTATTTGAACTGGTTACTCAGTGGATATAGGATGCCACTTAGGTACATCTGAAGTGAGGCCAGTAAACTGTATTAGACTACATAAACATTTCAGAAAGATGTTCCGTCCTGATTTGAAAGCATTAGAAAATGGAGAAACCACAACTATCTTTGCTAACTTCTTCCAGTGGTTAACTAACCTCATTACTAATAGTTTGGAATTTATTGTTAATTTTAACTTATCTGGTTTTAATTTTTATACTGTGTTTGTTGTATTTTTCCTTGCTGGCTCAGGGAACCATTTATTTCCTAGTATTTTCTCTCTTTGAAGCGACTTATTGACTATAATCAAGTTACCTCTTAACTTTCTTTTTTCTTTTCATTTATATGCAAATACATAGGCTTATCTTCAAAAGAAGAATGACAAAGAGAATTCACTAACTGGCATTAATCAATTCTAAAGGAATTAAAAAAAAAAAAAAAAAAGAGCAAGATCCATAACAATATTGATTGAGAAAAGGCCAAGAATGAACAAAAACTAGGTGGATATGATTTTCTGAAATTATAAACTTAGCCTAAACACAGATTAAGGAGGTGGATTTTCAAAAACACATCAACACTATAATGAGATGAATATTTCTAACTTGTTTGGGTGTTTCTGAAATTCCACACTCACACAAGATTAAGGCACCCATTTTAAAGATATTGACCTGAAGCAATGAAGAAATAGTATTACTAAATAAGTAAATACAGTCTTCCACTGCCCCATATTCATCAGCTAGGCAAGATGCTTAGATCTAAGAAAGAAACTGATAACAATTTACTAGAAAATCAGGGCAATAAGAACCCTGTACATCATATGGAAAACAAAATATTTTATTCATGTTTCATGTAGAAAAAAATTAGACTGGTCAGAAATATCCTGGCTGTTTATATGTGGTTGGAGGAGATATCCTCAGCAATTCAGAAAGGTTAAAATCCTATGTAAACTTTATCCTTCCTAGAACCACTTAAGATATTCAATTATTTTTCTCTCTGCTTTCTGAATATTCCATCCACTCTACTTTTTCTATATGTACAGAAACTGAAGATCACACAGTTTCTGTTTTGCTGCAAAAAATTTCTAAGTTAAATACAAAAGTACAATATTCAATCTATACATTTACAACCCTATAATAAAGCACATAATAAAACACTTACATGGGTTTGTCATGGCAAAACACCTGGGTAGTTTTCATAGATTAATAAAAACATAATGAAAATATGTAATTGTCAAAATATCTCAAAGATGCTAAAAGGTCTTTTATTTTAAAATCAGTAAGTGGTAATGTTGTAAATAAGGAAAAGAGCACTTCACAAATTATTGATATTTTACTTATCTAAACTGAATTCTTCCTAATTTGATTTATAAATCAGTAATGTATATAATTTTCCTAGGTAATAAGCACCTACTGAGTAATATGGGTTTTAATAGTACTTTGCTTTACAGACTTTGAAAAACTTGGCAATAATAGAAGAGTTGAAAACAAAACAAAAACCAGAAAAAGACCCTCTTAAGCTACATCTACTTTGTGGTCACAGAAGTGACTTCTAGGTAGTGTAGAGTTATTTTAAATTACATAGACTGGAAAATTATAACTGTCTAGCTATTGCTGCTTGGCTTAATTTAGACCACTCTACTTTTACTTCCTTGACAAAAGTGTAGACATATACCAGAGACTTCTGTTCTGTTCCATCTTATTATTTTCTTTCTTTTCTCCCTCTCTCCTTTTATTCTCCTCAAGTTAGAAAGCTCAGGGCAAAGTCATGCATCAAACTAAATGTAAGCTTAAAACAACTTTTGCTGACACTTGGTGACCCCAAGATGAATGCTGGTTGATGCCCACTTGTTATGTCTGTAGTGTCTGAGTACTTCATAATTAGACAGCTTACACAGGTATGTAATATCAGTTAATATCTCTTCTCGAATACAACACTTTAGTTAAGGTCAGCAGGTGTACCATTGTCACTTCAATCACTGAAGACCCTTCTGGGTATCACTAGGGGTGTAAGTGTGATATAGTTAGCTGATGAATTCCATCCAAGAGTCTTAAAGTCCTGATTAAGAGAATGAATCAAATAGTCTGGGTGAATGCTTTTTTAACCTTAAAACCAGTTTAACTAGTAGTGGAGGATTTAAGTCATGAGAGAAGCTGGAATCAGAATCTCTGTCCTGAGAGGAAAATCATCACAATTGAAGATGAAGAAGAAACAATGTCTCTGTGCTATATAAGTTTTTGAATCTTCTGAAAAAATAGCCTAAATTTCAAAACTTTGGCAAATTGATAATCTGAAAAAATAATTATAAATCTATCAAGGAATGCTTTAAGTCTATAATTGTAATTTTAATCCCTTTTTATACACATTTTTCAACATTTCAAAATGTCAATTTGAACTGAAAAATGAAACTTCACATTTAAAAATTTTGAAACAGGATATTTCAATAATTTAAAAACTTTTTTCCATAATATATTTCTAATGAGAATTTTCAAGACCAATCCCTTTTCACAAACAGTGCTACTCTTGTTGATTAATTTTTCAAGTAAAACATTTAATTGACAAATTCCTGATCAAGTCAAATGGCAATACACACTATCTTCATGATAGATAGAAAACCATATCAAAACTCAACACTTGTTTTCTTAAACACTCATCAGAACTGCCTTGCTTGCTGTTCTTCTTTGGCTTTTACAAGCATTATTGCTTCTGTTTATCACTAATAATATTGGAAACAAATGTATTTTACCTATTTGGTGGAAGACAGAAAACTTAAAATCTTTGGAATTTATTTCTCTGCAATCAGAATAGTCAAACCACGAATCAGATTATTTTTGCTGGTATATTATTGACTGTCTTCATAAGAATTATGCTTACACATCTTGAGTATATCTGCAGGAGCTAGAAACTCCAAAACATACAAGGGAATCTTGATTTCCTTATTTTTATTTACAGAGGAATGAGAGATATACTTATTTAAGAAACCTGCAATATATGAAATGAAGTTAATACATGAATGAGGGTCTCCACAACTGCTTTTTCCTTAACAAGCATATACTTCTAGCAATGAGTTTGCCGTAGGTTTCATCACATTTTCTCTATCTAATTTGCTGTATGGATAACCCATGTTTGTCTCATGTATATTCTTTCCAGCTTCTAAGCAAAGGACTAATACCTTCCCCCTATTACCTTTCTGTAGTTTTTCACTTCACCTAATTTCTCTTCATAATCAACTTCAGACACCATTATCATAAAGAAGGGGATTTCTCTCTTATGGACAGCAAGCAGAGGTATGTTTTGTTCAGTTTATTGTTCCTATTTATAGGTCATTACCTAATTGTATTTAAAAATCACTTTTCTGTTTTACCTTAAATTAACTTCTGCTTCAAGATCTCTCCTTCTAAGAATCCAAATCCTTAAAATGCAGTAAGAATCTTCAAGTAACAGTGGATATTCTGTAGGGTTTTTTTCAGGTTCCACTACTTTACAGGCTGTGGTTATAATGTTACAGGAGGACAGCAAGATTCTTTTATTTCTTCCTCAAGTTTTACTTATTAAATTTTATATATATATATGTATGTATGCTGAACACATTCTTTAAACAACTATAGGGGGACAAGAGCAGGCTGCATAATATATTTTAGAGTGAGATATTCACTGTTTAAAAGAAAGCTTTCAATAGAAGTGAAAGCCAGAGATTTAATGGCAAATGTGTAACTTCATGAAGACATGTTGTATTTTAGTTCAGTAAATGATGATTAATAAAACCATCATTTTATGGAATTGATATTTTCAACATATACTGAAATAAAAATATAAAATTTTATTATTTTTCTTTTGAAGCTCAAAATTTAGGAAATGTTAGGTTAAAACCATAAAAATAATGAATCAGTTATGCCATCAATCATAAAACTAAAGAATTTGAAGCTATTCCTTTTCATGTGCAAAATATTGTTTCCATTTCAATGTATGGCATAAGCTGAAGCTTCTATAAAAATACGTATAGTAAAATACAGCATAAATCTATAATTACATTTAATTAGTTTTAGAAAGATGCATCCAATACTTAGACACTGTAAAATTATTTAGAATCAGTAAATTTTACCTCAGTTACTGCTGAAGTAACAAAAAGTACGATATAATAGTCTTTTGTGAGTTGAATGGTGTATTTGCTCTCATCTATACAAAGCCCTGTAAATAACCTACAAGTTGTTAGTCATTACTTCACTAAGCATCCAAAATGCTCATTTTAGCTCTTCCATATTAATGCACTATGCACAGAGTGCTTTAAATAACCATTAACAACCAGATGCATGTTAAGCAATGTAAGGAAGAGTTACAGAAAATAATTTTGACTTCCCATGTAAAAACCTTGGAATTCCCTCCACTGAAGATACAAAGCCCTCTGAAGGAACTGAAAAGTCTTTAGTGGATTGTCTTGGAACAGATCAGCAAAGCAGAATTGAGTAACATAAGGTGCTCCCTGGGCCATGGGTGTAGTAAAGCATCATGCAAGGTATGAAGTCACACTATAATTTTCATCTTTCTTCTTTCAGTTGGCAGTCACACTGGCTTCCTTCTGACGTAGTCTTTCTTTCTGTTAAAGAAAAAGAAAGAGTTATTATCATTCTTGTCTATAATTTTTCATCTCCTCTCAAATTGCCTTGAGCATTTGTTCTAGAACACTAACAAGTACTAAACAAGTCACTGTAGATTAGAGATTTCTTTAATTAAAAAAAATTAACACCTGGAACACTCAACAAAGGCTCAGAACCAGTTTATTACTGTAGAAAAACTGAGCTTGCTTTAGCTACATGCTTGCCAAGTACTGTGTACCTTTAAAAACACATAGCTCTGTGAAGACAAGCATAGCTGGAGAAAACCAGATACATTTCAAATTCATGTGAATCTAATACCTTCTCTTGTCTGGAATGATTTCTGCTGACATAAAGGCTCTGATTCAGCATTAGTTAGATTCTGTTGTTTAATGATCTCTTCCCAAGCAAGTGTAGTCATTCATATCTCTGCCGCCTGTCCTGCAACTGATATGCTCTGCTGGGAATGGAAATAAAACACTGATTCCTTCATGTACATTTCCTTCCCTTAGTCTCTTGCTTCCTGCAGTTTGAGAAATGCTGATCTAACCTATGTGCCTTGCATACAGACAAAAAAGGTTTTATCTACAGTGTAAATTATTAGTCTTTTTGTGTCATAAAAAAAAAAGGTAAACAGCAAGGAACAAAATGAGGATTTAATCCCTTCTACCATTATTCAACAGAGCAAGCAAGATTTTGTAAGGTTTTGAAAGAAAACAGACACTCATCCATTGGACAAATATATGCAGTGAGCCCTCAATGCACTATGGAGCATGGAAGAAAATACAAGAGACTTCAGTGGAAGAGGAGAAGAAACCAGAAAAGCAGGTCTTATCATATTTTGTTATCTAAAATAGCAGAGCCATGCTTAGGCACAACTAAACTAAGTTTTAAACTTAACTGTTGGACTACTATAGGGCATAAGCTTAAAGATTTCTCCTTGGGAAGAAAATCACTCTGCTGTGTTCAGACTAAGCATACTACATCACACTTCAACAACAGCAGAAACCTGACATCATTCTGAATTACGAGTGTCACAAAACCCCTTCTGAATGTCATACTGAGAAAGACATCGTACCAGGCTAGCTGTAGGATTGATTTTCTTCGTTTCAACTTTCTTCTCTGCAGTTAGCTTGCTTACTGATTGCTGAGCCACTTTAATTCTGAAACAAAATACATAGAAAAGACATCATTAGATCCAAATAAATGAAAGGTGTTCTGGCTCTGCTTGGTGTATATACACTACCTGTAAGTACCACCACCACTAACTTTTTTTAGGCACATTAGCCCAAGAAATTGCTATTACTATTCAAAAGCACTAAATAAAGTACCAAAAGTAGATCAAAATACATTTTTAAATAAAGAAAATCAAAAGCAAAAGGACAGTCTGACTGTATTGCTCACTGAAAATGTGACCAGGCAAACAATTTCTCTGTTCTTGCAGGATCTGGGTTTTATGGAGTATCTGGGTTTTATGGAGTATCTTTCCCATCAAAAAAGCTGCAGTGTCAAGGCAAGAAGATACTCCTCTGAAAAAAACCCAAAAGCTAGCTGGCTCAATCTCTTGTATATACAGAATATACTATTTTAGTAGGCCATTTGCCAGGCTACACATTATATTTCGTCTGAAAACCTTGACATGAAAGCATCTGCCAGTTTTTCCTTAATGTTTTCCCCATTGCTTTACATGGAATTGACTGACCAACCTCACTGATGTGGTAATAGGAGGAGTGGCAAATTAGAAGGGGTTCTTGTCTAGGGGTAGTTAAACCTGTCTTGTGTGCAGTTACAGACCAGTCTACTGAGAGCACTATTGAGATAAGGGGAAAGAAGAACACAGATCTGATTCCTCTGTTTCTTCCCTTTTGCTCTTAGGGCCTTGCATACAGAACCCTTGTTTCTGTGGGGATTTAACAAGAAGAACCCAATCAGAAGTTTAATCAGAAGGAAAAGGAGAAACAGAGAATTTAGCAAAAAGGGACTTGACTCTCCTCTTAGCAGAAAGGGCGGGGGAAATTATGTGCTAAACAGTGATAAAAAGGAAAGAAAATTCTTGGCACTCCTAAGACAGGATCTGCCCAGCTATCTGTACCTTTAAAATGCTGATGCTATAAACACCTACTTTACAATTCTATATGCAAGATGCAGAGGGAAAGAAGTTGCAGTGAACTTTTACAAGCATGGAGAACTCAGCAAACCAATTTTCACTAATGCACACCAAATCAGTCTTTTACTAGAAGCAACACATTTCTTGGCACTCTTGAACTGAAAAATTCTACTTTCTTCTCCTATTTAATTTTTTCCACTGGCAGAAATAATTGCTATGGCCAGTCAAAAAGTATTCAAAATACCACGTCCAGTTCAAACCACTTTCGACACACTCAATTTTTGAGGAATTTTGGAAGAAAAGCAAAAAGGAAAGTGGATTATAGCTGCAATTACTTGTGTGTACTTCCTTGCTGTAACACTAGCAGGAAACTAGACGCTTTTAAAAATACAGAATGCATTCATAAGTTCATTATTGTGTTTATCAATGTTCACTGTTGGAAACTAAAATTCCTTTTCTGAACTATGTATTTTAGAAGCATCTACTGAGCAGTTACTGGTGTTGCACTTTCCAGTGCTTAAGAACAGGAGGAAACAGTTTCACTACTTTTAAGTAAATTTATTTTCAACACTGTTTAGCTACAATGTTGATTCAAGCTGTAAATACATCCTCAAATACACCAATATGAAATTAGTTATGTACATTTTAAAATATATCTGAAGTTTTTTTAAAACTTAGTGTTCCCCATTTCTACAGGTAAAGAACTAAATGGCAATACACCACCATTCCATCTTTTTACAATTTTGTTAACCAGCACAGTTTATTTCTTAATGAATGATAGCACCCACTGGACATATTCCTCACAGCTACAAAGTTTATGCAGATGAGGATGTATTTCAGGTGACAGTATTCAGGTTCAGTAGAATCATGCCAAGGGATCAACTTCTAAACTCTTCCCTATTTTGAGCACATTTTCTTTGCAATCACATTCTTTTTGGTCCTATGAGTGTTTTCTGAACAGTTTTTAAATGTTTAGAGTGAATATTTTCACCTGAAGGGAGAATTCTAGGGATTATAAATTTTTAGA
The DNA here is from genome assembly GCF_031877795.1 of Strix aluco. Taxonomy (NCBI): domain Eukaryota; kingdom Metazoa; phylum Chordata; class Aves; order Strigiformes; family Strigidae; genus Strix; species Strix aluco. The sequence goes on along the minus strand of NC_133934.1, from coordinate 96,870,326 downwards.
TTTAAAAAGAAAATTATGTATGCCTGTCACTGATTTAGGTCTAGCTCTGTGTATTTTACTCCATATTTGCACAATTTCCAGGAAACCTAGATTTTTTAAAATAGAATGCATAGTTTGGAATACAAAATAAAAGTAAACCATCTCACTAACATGATTTCAATCATGTGATATTTGGCTCATAAAAATGACAGACTAATTATATATTACACATTGGTCTCCTAGGGAAAAAAGCCATCACTTTGCTAACATATGACTGATAAGATTAGCAGGCATTATCAGAAATATAAGTGCATAATTTAAAAGGAATGTAATTCTTTGGGATTTTTACAAATCAAATGGCTCAACTTTAAGAAAGTAGTTAGCTCAGTAATTACATCAGTGAAGCATCCATGTTGCAAATGTGCCTTATAAACAAAAATAATTCTTCGTTAAACATGGACAGGATACTAGAACTGGCTATTGTGTTTGGAAGCACTATCCTTGAAATATGAAATAGTATGAAAACTATCAAACTCAAATTCATAAAATAACCGCAGAAGTCTAATCTTAATATTTTTTCCATTATTTTACTTTCATTAAAAAAACCCTAGATATGAACACATAATTTTAATTGTCCATTAAAAGCTATAACAGCCTTCCATCAAAACTTACTAACACACACAATATTCTTTACCTATGTCCAGTTCTGGAGTCCTCAGCAGAGGAAAGACATGGACCTGTTGGACTGGGTCCAGAGGAGGATCACAAAAATGATCAGAGGGCTGGAGCACCTCTCCTGTGAGGACAGGCTGAGAGAGCTGGGGTTGTTCAGCCTGGAGAAGAGAAAGCTCCGAGGAGACCTTATAGTAGCCTTCTAGTACTTAAAGGGGGATTATAAGAAAGATGGGGACAGGCTTTTTAGCAGGGCCTATTAAGACAGGACAAGGGGTAATGGTTTTAAACTGAAAGAGGGTAGATTGAGACTAGATATAAGGAAGAAATTTTTTACAATGAGGGTGGTGAAACACTGGAACAGGTTGCCCAGAGAAGCTGTGGATGCTCCATCCCTGGAAATGTTCAAGGTCAGGTTGGACGGGGCTTTGAGCAACCTGATCTAGTTGAAGATGTCCCTGCTCATTGTGGGGGGTTGGACTAGATGACCTTTAAAGATCCTTTCCAACCCAAACTATTCTGACTCTATGATCTAAAGTTGAATGTGTGCACAACATTTGACTGAGTCTGTTACTGAAACAGGTAAGTAGAAACAAACAAATCACACACTTAAAGAATGATTAGCTAGCAACTAGACAAACACAGTTAATTCAGCTTAGGTATGCCTCTTCTCTGTTCATTCTATTTTTTTTCTACCACCTTTCCTTAGCACAAATAAAAATAATTTCCCATTTGTATAAATCATATGACATCATAACTATGTTTGAAAAGCTTTTAATTTAAAATGCTAAAAATTAGATGTATATTAAAATTAGAAGTAAAATTAGAGATAAGATACAGAAAGAACAAAATTACAAATAATTACATTCAAAAGGATAGAACTAAACTACTAGTTATTTTCTGTTCTTTTCTTAGACCCATAAGTTATTAACCAATCTGCAGATATACCACACAACATACTATTATTTTTTGTTAACTTAAAATACATTATTAAACTCATTATAAAATTAAGGCATTAATTGTAGTTTATGAGAATTTATATAGATGTAAATTGTTTAACTTTTTCTTATAAAAGTATAAACTTCCTTGGCTACTTTTACTTGTTCAGCAATTACTTGTTCAAAGTCCGTTAGAAGTAAAACAAAAGCTAAGTGATAGAATGTCAAAATGTAAGGTAAATAAATATTCTATTAAATTTCCCTTCTTTGTTGTGAGTAACTGCAGTTATATTAGATGATAAGGAAGGTGACCAATTTTAACATTTATACTTTATAGAAATCAGGTGGAATAGAAAAGAATTTGAGGAGATATAGGAAATCCACTTAAGTCTTGTGTTCAGCATAAGGGCCAACAAAACATCTAAAGAGGACTTTGAAATACATTACTAAACATTTACTGTAGATTTACTAGACTAAGTAGTGTCTTAGTGACACTGCTTAGGGGGTGAGATTTACAAAGTATGGGCTTAAAATCTTTACGCACTTCATCTTTACTTAAGCTCATTGTTACTTAAGTGTTACATGAGATGCTAAGTAGAAGTCTACAAGTCTTTTAAGTACCTCCAGGGGTGGTGACTCAACCACTTCCCTGGGAAGCCTGTTCCAATGCTTGACAACCCTTTCGGTGAAGAAATTTTTCTTGATATCCAAACTAAACTTCCCCTGGTGCAACTTGAGGCCATTTCCTCTCATCCTATTGCTTGTTACTTGGGAGAAGAGACCAACACCCACTTCGCTACAACCTCCTTTCAGGTAGTTGTAGAGATTGATAAAGTCTCCTCTCAGCCTCCTTTTCTCCAGCCTAAACAACCCCCATTCCCAGCTGGAAAGATAATAAGGACTGCTAAATTCTGCAATTTAAGGAAGTTCAATTAATATCTATTCTGACAAGAACCTCCTCAAGAACCTTATCCTGGAGAAACAGTAGCAGAATCAAGTCCTGAGATGGAGCTCCATAATTTACAGCTCACAGGTGTAGGCTGAACAACACGAACTAAGCATCCCACCAACCACTCTATATCCCTTTCTTCTGAGTTTTTGTCATGTGAATTAATGTACAGGGGAGCAGCTCACATGAACTGGACATTTACAGAGGCATGACCATGAGGGGGAGTTTGGAAATATGCAAAGGAATGGATTCAGTGAAAAGATTTTTTTTTCTTCCTATATCAGTATAAAAAAACATGGATAGACACACTAGTCTAGCCATATTTTAGAAATTTCATGGAAGAGAAATTGGGACTGAATCTAATAGATGTGAAATCAAGGAGGAAGAAAGGGGAATAGAAAAGTCAACCGAAGTATGTCTAAAACAGAAAAGCAAGAAGGGATAGAACTGTGTAGTAAAACATACTAGAAAAATGTTGACAATGACACTTTTGAACACAGAGCACTGCAGAAGACAAAGAGACCAGAAAGGATTTTAGAATAGCTGAATCACAACACGGAGACAAAAGGTGTGCAGGTGGTGCAAGCAATAATGAGGCCAAAAAATTAAGGAATGCAGGTCAGTTAAGCCTTGAAATCTGACCAGATGCAACATGGATGTGTTCAAAAGAAAAGTTACTCTCCTTCAACACTGAGCAAAAGAGGTCAATATACCTTAATCAATAAAGAAGATGGGGTGTCAAATGTAATACTGAGCAGTATTGCACATTACCACACAATACAGAAAACAAAATTGAATTAAATGATGAGAACAATGTATTTTTAAATAGGAGAACCATGACTCCAGTACTGCATATGGATCTTTACTATAAGCAATGGGGATATAGTTGGCTTTTTCCTGCCTCTACGTGGCAGGTGTTGTCTTCCCCTGTAAACTGAATACAAGTCAGGTATCTTAAATTAGAACATATTAGTGAAAAAGAAAGACATTATTTATATTCAAAATTATTAGTTTTATTCTGTAACTAGGGACACAGAAGCTAAATCTAAACATAAGCCCATATTTATTAAAAGTTTCTTTCATAAGCTCATGAAAATACTTTTCCCCCTTACAGGAAAAGGGGTATCAAGCCAGGGACTAACCAGATAAATTCATTATCATTTTCATCCCTGCTTCCCATTCAAGTCAGACAGAAGAAGGTGTGAGCTAGCACGCTCCATGCTCTGAAGCCCCCAGTTAGAAAAATGAGAATCCTTTCCAAACAAGACAGTTGCTAATCATGTATGTTCAGGCTCTGCTATTGTGCGAAGACAAGAAAACAAATTATTTGGTTCTCTCTCAAACTCTTGATATTCTGGAATAATCCATTCTCTTCACTTCTACAGCTCCTTCCACGCAGCTGGTGGGTTATGTGGATAGCTGCAGGTTAAAAAATATCTTGGAATGACAATTCTGTGCCACCTGAGCTTTCCATGACTTGAAGTTCAAACTACTCCCATAAGACTGTGCTGGCATAGGAATTGTGCAAACCAAATCTTCAGATATGGGTGGACATGAACAAGCAGAGGTAGCTACAGTCAAACATCAACTGTTCAACCTAGAGCCAAGCTGCATACCCAGCCCAGATCCTTAACACAGCTGAACAGTGACTTCTCTTGAGAGACTAAGAAATATCTCCATAGCTCAAATTCCTTTCATGTGTTACATGCCTTACTGCTCTCAGTCATATAATTTCTGTATGCAGCCCATAAACTAATTCTTAAGTAACAGCACTGTTTCCTGAAAACAGTGTTAGCCCATGTAATATGGCTACATTATTACAATGTAGCCCATGTAATAAGGCTACATTTCAGTCTCAAAATTTTAGAAGACAGATGCCTGTGTATTACCTGACCTGGAAGATGATTTTATGGAGTTCTTGGTTAGCTTCACAATTAGGAGCCTTATAACAGACTATGTAGTTTGAACATTGTCCACTTCTATTACTGTGTTGTACAATACAATTGCCTGATCAAGCCTTCAGGCTTAAATATTCTCAAAAGATCTTGGTCATTATTGATCAAATATTTTTGAATTTAGAATAAACGTGCACTAACTAAATCACTACAAATACAGTAAAATGTATGTTGTCAGTGGAATTTGTCTCCAAACCTCAAATTGCTAATACACTTGATATGTTTCTATTTTTCTGGATTTACTGACAGTATTTTGATTATCTGTATAAAGTGGGTGAGAAATTTTAGCTCTGTAGTCACAAAAAAAATTATCTGTTTTTATGCCTTTAGGAAAGCTGGTGCATAAGAAAAAAAATAGGAAGAAAAAGGCTACAACAATTCAGATCAAAAATATGCTTCGGTCCATCTGAGCTGGCCACTAGCAGATACCCAGGAGCATATAAAGACAGCTAAAGCATAAAGTGATAATCCCCAGAATACTTTTACAGCTGGAAGTTCTCTTCATATGTAACAGTCCTTCATAGATTTTTCTAATATGAATTTCTACTGTCACCATTTGGAAGCAATGCAAGCTTTTGGCATGTGACATCTTGTGGCAAAGTGTTCAACAGATTAAGTATGCCCACTGTAAAGAGGCATCACTGCGTTTGGCTTGCACCAGCCACTTGCTAATTTCATTTGATGCTCTTCAACTGTTATATTATGTGAGGTCTGTAATGACTATTTCCCATTCACCCCGTATGCCTGTACAGATCCCTATCGTATCCTTTTCAGTAGGGTCCTTTCCAAGCCAAAGAATTCCCCTGTATTTAAATGGTTCCTTATGCAGAAGCTGTTCGGTGCCTGATCCTTATTCTTACCTCTCCCTGCTCTACCAACATCCTTCTTAAGAGGAAGGGAGAAGAACTACATATGGGTAACTGTAGATTCATATAATGATTCAGTGATGTTTTCTATTTTGTTCTATAGTGCTTTCCTAATTTAAACACCTAAAAAGAAACACTATTTTCTTTCCAAGAGCAAGAGCCTTGATGCAGCACTTTGTCAGACCTGTTGTATGCTCTATGGAAAATAGCCATTTCTGTTTTGCAGCACAGGCCTGTAATTTGTAATTATCTCCTCAATTTGCCCCATAGCTACACCTTAACCTCAGAAACATGTAAAAATCCTCCCTTTTTTCTCTGTCTGCAATACTAAACAATCTGGTACAACTCTTCATTAATTCATGTACCAGCTACTTCAACCCTACCTTTCTGGTATAGACAAAGGCAACACTGGCCACCTAAAATCCACTCAAAATGCATATGGAACGTAGACATGTAGAATATCACCTTCTTTGCTTTCTTCACTCAAGCACAATTAACTTAAACTCACTCCAAAAGCTTTTCTATGACAATGAACCATTAGCCTCCAGCCTGGTAATGCTATAGGGCTCATTGATCAAATTTTCTCACAATTGTTGCCTTTTCCTCATGACGCAATTCTGTGTACAAGGAACTCCAAGCATAAATCCATAAAGTCTCCTAATGATCATATTTCAAATATTTCCTTAAAACTCATTTATGCTGTGATGTCAATTTGCCTTATTAGACCATTAGTTTAATATCACATGAAATAAACAACATCTGTTACACTCATCTTTTGGCTTTTATCATACGTGCAGATTGTACGATACCTGGGTGATGCCCTGTTTTGGGAGTGTTTGACTAATGCTCAGGACAGAGTGTTCTACTATAGTACAAATTGATCAAAATGGCTGTAAATCTAGACTCTCACCAACTCTCATTGTCTTAGGTAACATATACATGACATACAATAGATGAAAGAAAAATTCACTTTTAAAATAAAACTGTAAAATAAATATGGTCTTCTAAAATAAATATAATGTCTTGAACCAAAGATTATTTCTTCTTCTTGCTCACTGTGATACTGAAAATGTGACAAGTGTTTCTGTCAAATTTCAGTCATTTATTAAGCACAAGATAGCCTCATAATTAGCTTAATCAATGGTTAAAATAACCATTGGTTATTGGCCTGTACTGCTAAAAGATTTTGCAATTTACATGTTTTACCTTATGACCATGTGGTGTTACAAACAAGGACACTTCAGACTTTTTTCTTGTGCAGAAATAGAAGGCAATGAATACAATTCATTCTGTATTTAATAAATGGAAGAGCTGGGTAGAAAGCTATAGCCAGCTCCAATTTACTATAACAAACAAAAACTAGTTGGGCACTGCTCAGTGCTTTTTCTTTTGTTAGGACATTTTCATCTTTACCATTAGCTACCTACATTGCTACAGTCAGAGCTTCTGCTTTTCAAACCTGTACAGTAACTATTATAGCAATCTTATCTTAGCAGTGTAAACAGTGGGTCAAATTAACAGCAATAATTCCTTTTATGTATAATTATTTTATATTTGCAGGGTAACACCCATAAACACATAATGATAATCCCTGTCACATTTCTTTTGCAAAATGTACAATCACAGTTTGTGATGAAATTACTGCAAACTATTAGTATTTTTTCTGTATTTACACTTTTCCCCTATAATCAGAATTGGCTACAATATCCTCTTAAAATATACTTTAACAGATCTTGAATGCTTTAATAGACTTATAGATAGGCATTCATATATATATACAAAATGCATTTAAGTTGTTATAAATACATTTGCTTTGATTCTGAATTCATAGACATGCCCACTGCAAATAAATGAAGTGAGAGTGGAATTATATGCACCCTACCACAGTGTGCCTTCTTGACAAAAAAACCCGCAAACCCTTTGTTTTAGTCTTCAATTCAGTTATCATCTCAAAATATTAAAACCAAAAGAAAGCATAAAAGCAGTTGATGTACCTGGATGCACAGACATACTAAATTATAAAAGTTGTCAATAACAAAACTGGGTTTTGATGTAAAACAAAACAAAAGTCTAAAACATTTGGTGAATATTATGGTGCATTTACATTAAGCTGTTTGTCAGAGATGAAGATGCAATTGTCAAAGCAAATTTTATTGTATTGTAGTTGCATTCTGGTTTTGAAGGGAATACTATGTCTGAAAGAAAACTGTTATATTGCTATCAGGAATATGGTTTTGAAAACTTTCTTCACTTATCTCTACAGTCATTTATTTAACATATCACATCACATCATATCATACCATACCGTATCACATCACATCACATCATATCTATCTAGGTTTGTTATCTATCTGTAACTCTGTCTTGCATTCCTAAATGGTGTGCAAATTTTATCCAGGAAAGAGACAATGATTCAACTATATTTTGCAGGCAGCTAATTTATTTTCATGGTAGGTTAAATGCAGGGCAGCTCAGTTAAAATGTTTCCTTTACTTTAGGAAAAAGTCTCATAGAAATCTAATTAGATTTCTACAGTTGTGTTACATTTGGGAGCCAAGCAGTTTTTAGACTAAACATGCTCTTGCAGCTGAGGCTGTCATTTAGTTCAAGGCAGTACTCTTTTTTTCCTGAAATTTTCCTGTGATTTTAAAGTTGACTGTTATACAATGCAAAGCATTTAGTTTTGAGAATAAAAATTTAATTTTGGAATCTCAGATCTTTTGACCTATTTTTACTACTATGAATTTTAAGCTAATACATTTTTAATTATACCTTTGCATAATGATAATTCTGCATATTATAATTAATTTTTTAATTTTCTAAATCATATTTCTTGAGAGACAAATTATAATCCAATATCAACATTCCTATATAATGTAAACAATGAAATCCATTCCTAGGTATCTATGTGACTAGCTAATTCAGATACATTTTATGCTGTTTCTGCAGTTCCTCCTGAAATCTGAAGGGTAATCCAATTGTAAATGTGTTCACATAAGTATATCAATGCCTCAGTTCCAGAACCCAATTTTGAAAATACTAACACTGCTAATTTTTCCTCTTTAAGATTTCCTTTAAAACAAAAGAATTGGTTCATGGTAAACAGATTTTTTTAAAAAATTAAATGACAATATTTAAAAATGCAAAACAAAGAGTGCATCCAATTAATTAGCCCGTTAAGGAAGACAGCTGTCCATTCCTGTCATACTAAGGTTTTTAGTTACCAATGTGCACAATGACTCTTAGCTGGCTTTCAAACTTTTCTGGACAGCAGCTCATCAACTGCTAGTCTCATACTTTGCAAAACACAACCCTTAAATGGTCATGACTTTACAGGACATTTTCAGGTAATGAAAATAGCTTTTCCACCATTCTAATCTACTGATTTCATGACCATATATACTAAATCTACTGATTCTTCTTTTCAGTAGCACATTACAAAACAATTTAGGATGATGGAAACCGTTCTCCTGTCATTCTAATTCACTTATTACACAGGGTCCCTCATTTCGGCAGCTCATTGTCTTGATGAATTACCCAAATTTTGAATGTAAAGGACAATGACATGTACTGTAAAGGACAATCCTTTTGAGATTAATGAAACTTCATAAAAATAATTTGAAGTGAAGTCTGAAAAACAGTGTGTGTGTGTATATATATATATATATATATACAAAATCCAGAAAGTGTCAGCACTCTGAAGTATTATAGTAACTGGTGCTCTGCATTCTACTGGCATTGATTTACATTTATGAATAGGAGTAAAGGTATCCATCAAAGGGGCTGATGAAATATTTGTGCTGTATTTTTATTTGTAGATTTTATTTATATAATTATTAAACCATGAGAAATTCTCATCTCACCCCAGTAGAAAAGCACAGAATATAGGAGTTTACTTACAAACAAAGATTTTTTGAGCATTGTATTAAGAAAGTAAAAAAATTAGTGTTAAATATTTACAATGCATTTTAAATCAATTTCTTTGAAGGGATCATAGTATGCCATCAGCAAGGTGCTAATTACATAAAAAGGAATGGGTGTATGGTCTGCACTTTGTTTTTCCTTGGGTAGTTAATTTCTATTCCTCTTAACTGCTTTTGGAACAAAAGTAAGTAATGATTCAGCAAATACATCCCTGAGATGATCCTTATCATGATTACAGCAATCTGCTAGTGACTATTTATTTTACACAGTTTTTAACGTGTAAAACAAACTTGCATATTGATCTAGACACAAGGAAATAAAAGATTATTTGTACATGTTTGCAGTTGTCAGCTTCTAAAATCAATCTAATCATAACAGAGGTGATACAAAAAGCTACAACTTTCAAGTGTTTAAAATCTGTAATATCTGTAAAACAATGTTGATAAGGTTGATAATTGGGAATTTATAATTTCTACATCTTGTCCTTTAAAAACTATTTCTACATGAAGCTAAAAGCCCCACTGATTGGGGCAAATGGAAAAAGTTAGTGTAAATGAGTTTACTACTTTTGTTGATACATTTAAAGACATTTTTCTCTAAATGTGTCAACTTGGAATAAGCATCTGGATTTATATTTCATGCTGAAAGTGATTAATCCATTCTTTGCCAAAGCATGAGCCCATTACCACTCTTTAGGTCTTTTCAAATGGATTGAGATATGGTAAGCATGGTGCCCTTGTGGTGGAATTGGTTTTTCTTTGTAAAAGATTTTAAACTTCTTTAAGAAAATCAAGAAAATAATTGAAGGTTTTCTTTTTTTTTTTTTTTTTTTTTTTTCTTACTCTGACTAATAAAATCAGGAGACTGTGGTGAGATCTAGCGGCAAGTAGTTTGATGTCCTCAGCAGGACACCAAAAGTCAGAAGTAGTGCTGTAAATTCAGTGTGGGGCTTCGACACTGTGCTAAGTGTGGCCTGAATCTCTGGGGCTTCCCTTTGATGCAAGTGCAGTATATTAACTGGAAAAGCATTCACTTTTATTTGTCTGTACTGTCTGCGACAGCAATATCGCCTCATTTAGGCTAGTTCAACATGAAAATGCACAGAGAAGCAATCTGTTACAAATTAGCACAGCTCCCCTTTCATTTTACTAGCTAGTAATTGGAAGGGGTTACAAAAGTGTAATTTATCAGATTATATGTGTTTATCTTTTTGTGGGGACAGCATGCCTTTGGTGAATTTTCCTACACACCCTGGGGGAATAATCTTTCCTTGATGTCCATTAGATCTGAAAGAAAACAATGACGCCTGTGAAATATAGGAGTATAATTTGTTGGGTTTGAGAAGGAACAGTTTCCCAGACATCTAAAATGGTATTAATGACTTTATTAGAACCTTACCGTTCCTTGGAAATGCTTTTGCTCTCTCGTTTCCAAATGGTCTTGAAGTCACTGCAGAATTCATACCACACCATGAAAACGTAGTTTGGTGTGATCTCCTTCTCGCCAGGCTTTGGCTTTATCCCAAAGTATCCCACTGTTTCTTCAAAGCTATGAGGGAGGAGGGAAAAAACTGTCAACACATAAGCCTACTGGGGAAATGGTTTCTCTGAGGGCTGGTTCCTGATTCAGTAGTCAAGGCTGGTAATTACCATAACTTCCCCTTAGCCTTGGAAATCAGAGCAGCAATTGATGCTGAGTATAACAAACCTTCCAACACCTACCTCATTCCCATGAGGATAACTTACAGATGCATGAGCCATCATAGAGATATGCCACACAGGCAAGTCACGGGCATTCAATTTTAATGAGAAAAACGTAACTTCTTGCATTTCAGGAAATGCTATATTATATCTATTTCTTTAATTTTATTCTGCAACACTCCATGAAGATCTTATTCTCCCATTTATCTTTATTGAAGGACTATGTCAGAGTGACATGCCAAGTCAGGAAAAAGTCTCCAGGCTTCGTTAAAAATAACCTTCAAATACTTCAGGAGAATTGGGAGTAGTAACAAAAAAGGCACAGACAGTGCCAATAGTCAGTTTTCAAAGTTTTGACTGAAAATAAGTCACCTCCTTCCACATGTGTCAATAAGCAGACAATTAATTTTATGAAAATACAATGGCAATATTTTAGTGCTTTTCTATTTTATAATGTGGCTACTGAATTGCTATACAGCTGGATATTTTCAAAATAGTCTTTTATTATATACAATACTTCCAATAGCATTTTAATTGATCGTGCATTTTTAACCTTTATGATATCTTTGTATAGATAAAATGGAATGATTCACACGACTAGGTACTTATCTAAACAAAACAAAAGTATCGCACTTTTGTAAAGGTTGAATCATTTTTCTCTGCAAAGTAATGTAACAATCATGAAAATTTTGGCTATACTTATTAACAATAATGCTATAATCTAAAAAGAAAGGTAACAACGTATTTCAAAACACTTATTTTTCTTCAAATACTGATTTTATTTAAGTAAAATAAAGTTATATACTTCTTTACAGTTGCCAATAGGTCCTAAATCTAGAACACAGGAAGTGTAAATCTTGAAAATAAAATAAAATAAAATAAATAAGAGGTATTCTAAAGATTTCTAAGGAGTCCCCAACTATTCAACAGATGTTACTTGAGCAACAGATGCAGCTTCAGCAAACATTTCTTTCTTAACTTATACTTGCATTTGCATAGTCCACATTGCACGTTTTCATATGGAATTGACAAGGTTAGGGTCAAGTTTTTTTGCCTTACGTTGAGATTCAAGCTTTTAGCTAGTCTTGAAGAATATAAAATAACCATCAAAAAATACAGAAGTTACCCCCCAAAAAATAAAGGAATATATACTCCAGCTGCTTCACAAAGTAAAGAAGCTTGGATTTTAGCCACATGAGCCAATATGCTCTGGGGTTTTTTTAATACTTTAAAGATGGACACAGCTTCTAGGACATGCTGAAGAATATCACATATTGCTCAAGGTGAGTTATTAATATTATAGTTTTTTAAATCCTCATATATGATAACCTTAACCTTTTTAATTTCTTACATACGTTTTGTATGAAACATGTAACTATATTTCAGGTTAATTGGTGACCCATGGTAAAGGCATCACAATGAAGTAATTATGAATAAGCCCATAATATTCAGAGTTGAAGGGTCCCGTAGTGACACTACAAGGAGAAAATAAATAAATAAACCCCCCCCCTAACACAGCTTTAAATGTCTGTTTCAAACCTTAAAAATACTAAAATACCTTAGTCATAATCACATGGTTAAAACAGTTTATGTCTACTGGTCAATGTCATTTCCACTACATTCACCTGGGCCAGATATTCCTCAGGTGTTCATACCCCTTGACTAGGATGGCTAAGCCAGACCAGAACAGCCAGACCAGAACAGCCAGACCAGAAACTCTCTCCTTAGGTTTGCTTCATGTAACAGCAGCCCTGGTAGCATCGTGCTCTCTTCTTCCTAGCAAAACACTTCTCCATCACAGCTTCAGCTGATCCAGTTGTCTCTGCATGCTCCAGGATTCTGAATTTCTGCACACTCTGCCTCACTCTGACTTCATTCTGACACTTACTCCTCATCCCCTCTTCATGTTTTGTCTTCAGCCCTTCCCCTAGTAGCACTGGTTTGCTTTCACCCATCTTAATCTAGCTTCCTGGCTGCTTTCTGACTTTCAAAAGTAACAGATCTTTTTAGCAGTAATTTAAAATACTGAATGTTTGGTTAGTGATTGAAAAACCCATACACTGCATCAGACAACTAATTCCTTAAGTCGGTTGCAAATTAAATGTACCCTCATACCCTGGAGCGTCTGTTCCAGAAAGACTGCAAAGCAGGTAGAATATGAAAGAGCCTGTGCCACAAAAGGTAGGTTTGTAGCTAGGTAGAAAGGAAACAAGCCAGCCAGCCACCCTTGACAAATGAGATTAAGAAGTAAAGCCCCAGCTGATGTCAGCCAATAGTTCAGCCAATTTAGGCACTTTCTGCAAGTTCACAAGGTTAAAGGCAGATCCTTCACTCTCACAAAACTATAATTTGGTAAATAAAATTTATTAGAAATACTAACTTATTAAATATTTTGCTATCTATAAATCAATTTATCTCATTTCTCCCCTAATTTGACTCCTTTGGCCTAAGTAAGACTCAGATATTCAGGCAATAAAAACATTAGGATTTCACTGGTTTCTTAGTATGCTGTATTCAATAGACTAAGTGCTGAAACCATTCTGTGACAACGAAACACATTTTTACTACATTAAGTAGTTAATCAGTTATTACAATATTCTGTAAAACTCTGATTCAACTCAATGTTGACAGTAATTAAAACCTCAGACTACACTGTTTGGCTAAAAATTCAACTGAACTTTTTCCTGGAAGACTACATAAGAATTTTTCAGAAAGCATATTACCTCTTTGAAGTACAGATCCTTTTTCCTATTTAATGTAATTTCTAAGATCAATAACATCTTTCACCAAAACAAACTTTTAGAAAACACTAGCAAAAACCTTACCATTTTTGTGCATTTTCCAAACTGCTCTCTTCTTTTTTACGTTCTTCTTTAGCTGCCAGTGAAAAACATTTCAAAGATATAAATTACTGCCTTACTGTTTTAAGAGATCCCACAGATTAAACATCTCTTACATTCAAAATCAGATAGGTTGTATACTAAATATCATAAAAGTGGCAAATACTTGCTAATTTTCAATTTTGATTTATTTCTTGTACCTAAATGAATGTTTCTAATGTACCAATAAAGTGTATTGTATTTGAAAAATCATTTAAAATCCATACTATAATATATAGTGGTAGACATTAACCTGAACAAAGAGCAAATAATTAAACTTGACTTTCAGATTTAAAAAAAGAACATTAAGTTGTGTATATTTCTTTATTGTTGCAGACCTGAACTTACAAACTTAAACCTGTTTTTGCAGCACAAATAATTGGAAGTTCAATTGGAACTGAACAGGTACCAAACATAGTTAACACCAACTGTTCCATATAGCTATCACATTTTGTTCAGGAAGCTGGAAAGTGAAAACACATGTACTAAGTTTTAAATGTATGGTATGTACATGATTTTTTTGAAAAAGCAGCCAAGATTTTGAAATATGGTTAGCGAATCTGAGCCCCTCTGTTACAGAATGCTCACACGAACTACTTAAAAGGATTTGATTTTCAAAGGATGGGCATTCTCTTTTGAAAATGTTTCCTGAGCTGGATACTCAAGCAAAAGCACTATTTTTTTCACAAAATGTTGATCAATTCTTCTTAATACAGTGGAGCAACTTTAGCTGCAGCAGAATACCACATATGTAAAACAATACTAACGAGGAAAAGTTATTCCTATTCCACATTACAATAATCCTGTAAGTGCAAATGTTAATATAAACAGAATTCAGATACTTCTTTATACAAAGATGAAAAACTATCTTTTTGCTGCTTGGTCTATAGGAGTGCATTGACTGGTTGGAATACAGTTACAAACTTGAGTTCACAGACAAGGCCACTGAGAAACTGATCCTGAATGATTCCATTTCATTATAAGGCTACTGACACAGAGGTTTGTACTAAGACAGTTAAAAAAACCTTACAAACTGGATTGCTTCAGAACATTTGCTGTTATCAAAACAAATTAATTTAAACTCATATGTTTACCTATATTGAGCAAGTGTGTTGGAGATAGTTATTCAGATTATTTCAAGATAGCAAAAGCCAGAAACTCTGTTATATGCCCTTTGCAGGAAAGCAATTCTATACCATTAAATTCTCCACCTCAAATCTTGGTGACAAGACAGCTGCAATTGAAATAGATAGAACAGCTCTGATTTATTGTGTTTATCTCAGGCTCCTGAGAAATTCAGCTGAAGTTAACCTCAATTGAAAGTAGAAAAAAAGGTGTGACTTCTAGGAAGGAACACACAAAGTTTACATTAATGTAACTGTGTGTATTTGTGGACCAATATAAGGGAAAAGAGGAAGGAAGAAAATAACTGTATTATATGACAAACAGTATTTTCCATATTTTTAATGATAAGCATGTTTGCCAAGGAACTAAGAAAATGAGCAACTCTATGCAACAAATTCTAAGTAAATAGGAGTTACAAATACCACATGTGTAACACAAGAAACCAGAGCAATTCTCTAATCTTTCATACAATTTCTAAGTCATCTTCCACTCAGAATTTGTAATATCCTGTTCTGTTTCTCCTCCTACACAACCTGAAATAACTAACACTATCAACGCTGTCTGTAAAGGTTTCCACAAAACCTTGTATTTTCCTCAACAGAGTCCTCAAAGCTCCATAGTCAAGATATCAATCCTCTTCTTAACTTGTGGAATTACTGAAGGCAATTAAAATGAATTACATAAATGAAATAACTTCTTTCGTTTTATTTCTCTGGCAACACCACATTTACTCGCATAGAATTTCCTTTTTGCTGAAGTGGGATCATGTAATTCTTTCATCCTTAGATCACATGCTTGATTTTGGTTTCCTCAGTTTCCTTAAGATAAGAACGTAATAACAGCCCTATCAGATTGGCACAGGGATTCATCTAGCCTAATATCCTGCCTCTGGCAGACACTGAAGCAGGTGTTCAGTTAGAGTTAAGGACCAGGATGAACACACAATCCTTCCCCCGAGTGTTCTCTGCCTCTGAGGTTCTGTAGTTCATACAAAATGCTTCTTGCACTGGACGTCATAATTCTTAATGGATTCTCTCCCAAGAACTTGCTCATTCTCTGCTTAAGCTTTTATAAACTTTTTAGCTTCCACAAACTGCTGTGGCAAGTGTTCTATAGCCTAACTACATGTAGCACATTTTGTTTGTTTTGAAATGGACTCCTGATACAGCTTTCTATTTCCTGTATTGGAGAAAAGCATGACTGCAGTGAACACTGAAATACAGTGACTACTGGCATTAGCTTTTTGAATAGGATGCTCTTGAGGCAAATTTCCTCACTGTCCCCATTTATTGAGCATTGATTTGGTCTGCAGATAAGTTTTGGTGCTTGCAAACTAATTTCCATTAGGAGGAAGCTAAACAGGAAGCTCCACAGCGAATGCACTCCAACACTTCATAGGGACAAAAAGACCAAAATAATGCTTGAGCCTTCAGACAGCTTTGAAACACATGAGGTGCAGATGTTCATCTCAGATTAAATCTAACTCAAAGCTTAATTCTCTACTGCAAACACACTGGCCTCAGCCTCTGCTCTTTCAATCTGCTGATCCAATCCTACTGCACCAAATTATTCCATAATGTAGCCATAGATGTTCTACATTACATGCATACAGACTACATAGAGGTCCTTCAGAATGACTTCCCATAAACTGCATTGGGTATGGAGACACCCTTCTGTCTGGCCTTAGAGTCAGTAGGCTTGACCAGCTTTGAAAATGACAGGGAACTGTCAAATGTAAAGTTTTCTGTCTGGTCTCACATCTAAGTGCACGTTCTTAATATGCTCTATTGTTTGGATTTGGTTAAGTCATATCCTGAATAAAGTATCAGATCCTGTCCTATGACAAGCAGACAATCTTAATCAATATATCTTCTTTGAATATAGATATTAAAGCCAGGATCAATTAAGAATTTCTGTGTCTTTCTGCAGACAAGAACTTTGAAAGGAAAACAAGTATTTACAAAACATGCAGTTCTAATTTGACAGCTATAGACTCTGACGACCAGCCACTAGTCTTGTTCATTATGCTATCTGTATCCAGCTCAAAGAATAAATGGACTATGATGTTATGAATTTGCCTTATGAACCTGAGATATTTCTGGTGACCTACTTTTACTGAAATACAGAAGTATTTGAAGAGTCAGGACCCTGTAACAGTTATGAGTGAAACAGTACTAGAATGAAATGGTAAAAAAAAAAAAACAACAACCCAACTTATTTCTTCTACATATTCTACTTGCTGAGGATGGAACAGCATGTCAAGCACTATTTTGAGAATGAGAAATTACCAGAAAATATTTATTTTTAATGGGGTCTAATATATGCATAGCAGCTTCCAGTTACAACAGAACCAAGACCTCTTCATGCATCAGGCTACTGTGAAATAGTTCCCCAAAGAACAAAGGAAAGAAAATATTGGATACTGGCACAGTCTGAAAGTTGGAGAATGTCAGTAACTAAGAGAGGCAAGCACAGAATGATGAAACTACTTACTCTAAGAGGGGAGGACAAAGAAAGCAAAATGGGTAGACACAACTGCACAAAAACCTCAAGTTACTTCTTCCTCTCTAGTGAAAATTTTTAACACTTACTGAGTCTGACTGGATAAATTTTCTGGCATTTCTCTGTGACCTTAAATATATGAGTGCATGTAAGAAGGATAATTCACACAAGTCTACAGATCTAGTTTATTCATTACAGCTTTTTTATTTTTCATTATCTTACTATTTATAACTTTTCTAAGCATTCTGAAGCAATGACAATCTTCAAAATTATGAGAACGCTCAGACAACTAGCAGTTAGGATGGAGACATCATAACTCTTAGTTTTATATTCCAAGGCTGAGCTCATGTGGTTCAAAAATGTACGCTTCATGAACTTTTAAAGACTGGTAAATTACAGGTTTTTCTGCAGGGGAAAAAAACCACCCTAAAACAAGGTATTTGATTTTTTTGCCTCAAAGAAGGAAATAGGTCTTTTCTGACTCATGTCTTCCAATCAAACACAGTTAAGATTAAGACAGAATCTAGGATAACACGTAGACCAAAAAACTATCCCCAGAAACAAACAACAACACCAACCAACCAAAAAAACCCCAAAATAAAACATGCAAAAACCAAAACAAAATCCCTAATGACATTCCTCACTGAACTATACAGAGCCTGGACAGAGGCTGTTAAAAAGGTGACAAAAGGTTATTATGACATTTTCTAGTCTCACAAGAACTTACCTTCCTTATTAGACAAGACTAAAACCTCTTAAGTAGTCATGCTGAAAGGTAGTCAAAAGATGAAACCTGTCCTAGAAAAGTATTAGCCACTTAATCAAGGGTTGAGAAAGAAAAGTATATCCCCAGAGAGGTTCAGCTGGGTTATCTTTTTCCAAAGCATCAAATGTCACATTCTATGTCATTACTGAGTAAGGAGAACAAGCAACAATAGACCTTATTCTCTTGGTCTTTTTAACGCACCAAGACATACCACCATTTGATAACAGAGATCCAAATCTCTTAGAAATTATACATTGCTGATATACTTGGGTACCAGAAGCTGAGCTCAGAAGACTCTATGACTAAAAGGATACTATATAAATCTCCCTCAAGTAAAATTGTCATACAAGGGAAACTTTTTAATAACCCTGTTCAATCAGGTACTATGCAGAGTGGAAGAAAAAGCTCAAAGGTGGCCTTCCAGGTGGGCAAAAAGACTAGAGAGGATTATCAAAAGCAATATAGATGTTCTCTGGTTTTGTACAAAATTCTGGACATGCTTAAACTCCTAGACACTATAGTAGTACAAAGAACAGCAGGATCAACAGAAGGATGAATTTAGCTGTCTTTGGGTTTGGTTTCAATAGATCTATTACCAGTGAAACTTTCCGAATAGACTTAATTTTTAACAAATCCTTTACTCAAGACTTACTGGACTATAAGCAATAATATGGAAAACAAAATTTTCACAGGGGTGTGCTTGCTAACACATGGCAGTTATTTGAGCTGCAAATAACTATCATGAGCAATCAAATGAAACTGTGCTTTCCTAAGGATTGTTATTTTAGAGTCACGGGGGGATGACTGTGGCAAATAGCTATGCACTACACAGCCACTCGCTTACTTGCCCCCCTCCCCTGCAGTGGGATGGGGAGAGAATAGGAAGAGCAAAGTGAGAAAAACTTATGGATTAAGATAAAGACAATTCAATAAGTGAAGCAAAGGGGAAGAAAAAAAACAAGAGATACAAGGGCAATCACTCAGCACCTTCCACAGTAGATGATGCCCAGCCATTTTTGTAACAATAACTACCTCTCCCAGAGTCCTTTCCCCTCCTTTTTCATTGCTGAGCTTGACATTACATGAATGGAATATCCCTTTGGTCAGTTTGAGTCAGCTACCCAGGTGCTGTCCCCTTCCAACGCTTGCTCACGTGTGGCCTACTTGCTGGGGGAAGTGAGAAAAAGAGAAAGCCTTGACAATGTGCAAGTGCTGCTCAGCAACAGCCAACTCCTGTGTTATCAACACTCTTTTAGCCACAAATCCAAAACACATCCCCATACTGGCTGCTATGAAGAATATTAACTCCATCCCAGCCAGATTCAGTACAACAGCACATACCCCTATAGAAAAATCATTGTGGATGAATCTGAAGATTTAGATCAGTTGGATCGTTTGGAAAGTTTTTAAGCATAAAGTTATTTTTTTATTGTAGCCAAGGTGTCCAGCCATTTGATTTATCATTTAAACAATCTGTAGTTTCCAATGCAGTATGAAGCAAAGCCAACTGCATGTGGCTAACAATTTATACAAAGTGTTCATAAGTATAATGAACATCTGTTTAATCTTTTTGTTATTAGTGTTATCTTACTGTCTAGAAAAAGATAGGGCCCTGCATAAAAAGGCCATGAATAGTATACATTGCAAATGTGATAAATGAACAATTTGTGTACCTTAACACATGAAAATATATTTCATCACCTGACACTGTCAGAATCTGCTTTCTTAAAATGTGAATTTTAAAGGAATGGAAATCAAATTAATAGAATCTTTTAAACAAATTAACAAATGTCAACTGCAAATGAACAAGTATTAGTGCAAATTCACATATGAACAGAAGAGAATGTAAAATCAGAAAATGGATCATCTCTATTTTCCTTTTTTTTTTCATTAACGAACTGGAATATACTGTATTTTGAAAACATGCCTTGACTAACAAGAATAAGTATGGTATGGAATAGGTATGGAAATTGGGGTTGTGGAATTGCTAAAGACATGGATATTCAATTTCTAATTTAGTACAATATGCTACTTGGATGAAGTTTTACATTTCATACAGACTGAATCCTATTAGAACTGTTTTACTTATTTACATCCTATAATAAAGCATATAGCAACAGAGGGTATAAAAGTTTTCAGAAATTAAGTACTCATAGTAAAAATGAATTTTGTAATTTCAGACATTTATACCTTTCATTCTAATTATTGAATTGGCTTTCTCAACAATCTTAAAAGCTTTTAGCAAATTATGAAGTTTCAGAAATTCTAGAGGAGGTGTGTATCCTGTTCTAGGAAGAGTTATACTCAAGAAAACTCTATCTAGAGCTCTACATAAAACATGAATTTTCTGCTATTTCTACATTATTATATTGAGTTACTTTTAATATATCTTTTGGGAAATAATATTACTTTTAAGTAATAAAATAAATAAATTAAAAAATTCTTATTACTTAAGAACTGACTTCATATATAAACACAGCAAGTAGGAGAGAATACATACAGTGTAAAACATTTTCCATTTTATTTTGTTTTTCATTGAATTGTATTCAATTTGAATTTGAAAACCACATACTTAATATGACTTCAAATTATTTCACGTGGCTACAGTCCACCATTCTCATGCAGGAGCTTTTTTGTCCTGTAAAAGTTTTGTATTTCAGAAATAATAAAAAAACTTGTGTTCTATGTACAGATTCCTAGCAACCATTTTTTCTAATATTTATTACTTGATTAACTTTCTTTAGCTGGTTACTAACTTCTAATTGGTAGGCCTTACGAAGCCATGGAATTCAGTAGACAGCCTGGAAATTACATGTAAATATTTCAACGTATGTCTAATATAGTCTTCTATTCCAGTATATTAGAATGCAAAAAATCCTCAAAAAAATGATCCCACACCCACCAAGATATTTTCCTTCTATGGTATCAGTTAAGCAAGAAGGTCTGGGAGCAATGGAATCAATGAAACTTGGCCTACTGTGGATCTGTATTTTAGAGTTAGTTCCCAGATGGATTCATTAATGTTTAATTAAGGGTTGAGTTTGTAATACAGCCTTTCTCTCCCTGGAAGGCTAATAGGGTCACTCTTGTCTATTTAGCCACATATTTTTATTGAGATTTTAAGAGCTTAATATCTTAGGATCTCTAACGCTCTCACATTTGGTCAAAATTGGCCAATGCATTAAAAATTATTGGCAGGGGAACAATCAACAGGCAGTGTGATAACATAAGCCTTATTTCCTTTACCTCTTCTCTAAATTAGAAAATATCACATTTTGAACACGGGATTTGGCTATGCAATTTTTTTTTAGATGGTTTAAATACTGGTATAGACATCTTAAATCCTTTCAAAACAATCTTCAGAACACTTGCTGCCATGAGGTCTTAATCATGCTTCCCTGAAACAGTCCTTACAAGTTTATTTTCCTTTGCAGTGGTACAAAAATTGTTTTTAACTAAGAAAGCCACGTCCAATGATGAAAATGTACAAATGTTGTCATGGTACAACGAATCTCTGTGCAGTCTTGGAAAGCTGCTTAACAAACAAGTTTCCCCACAAGTAATCAGGAATATTAGTTACCAACCTGTATCTTAGGTACTGGGCAAGGACTAATTAATTAACGTTTACCATACAGAAATGGTTAAACATTATAGAGGCGTCAGTATTTTTAATGTTACCAAACCATAACGAATTGTAGACATTTGTACACACACAGAGGCACACAACACCAGCAGAACACAGTCAAGCAACACATTCAAGAAAGTGTTTATTATCATAGGTAATAAAAAACCTAGGAAATTATGTTTTCTTTTAAAAGTGATAATGCTGTCTATAAACGTGCCAGAAAAAGTGTTGAAGGTCATTATACCAGAACGTTATAACTAACTGTGAAGAACAAAAAAATTATATTTATTTTCACAAAGCCCTATATTTCTTAAAACATATGTTTCTTAGGACAATACTTCTATTGCATTCTGTAAGAGTAGATGTTTAAATTAAAGCTATTTTTTCAGTTAGCTTCTACACCAAAAGGTAATTGTTTCATTAAAATTAGGACTAACATTAGTCTTTTTTCCCCTGTGTTCTGGAGTTATTAATTACAAAGCAAGGATTAGTATCACATTTTTTCTATTTATTCCAATTAAATTATTTGAAACTGCATTCTGTTAAAATGCAATTTAGCCATTAATCTCCCATTCTCCCACACTTGTGGTTCCAGGGAATGAATATTTTTTAAAGCTTATTAGTACTTAAACACACTATAGAATTATATTCTAATTCAAATTTATTTTCAATAATCTCTTATAATGTTGTGGTCTAATTCCAGGATTAATCTTTGAGATGACTAAATGTATCTAAGAAGTTTATGGAACTGAAAAATTAGTTCTAATCTTTTCAAACAGAACAAGGTTAAATCTAATCTGTTCTGTGTTTGGGAAAACCAACTATCCAGATTATCTGTAACTACAATCTCCTGTTATAAGCAGAAGTAATAACGTTAAGGATCAGCACGTTTTCATACTGAGGGCAATACTTTTAAATATTTGAATGATTATTAAAACCAATAAGAAGCAAGAGGTCTTCTCAAAAACATAAGAAGGATATAAAAAAAAAAAAAGTTCAGTGGTGAACCAACAGCTAATCTGGTGGGTAAAGAGTGAATAATTATACAAATATAAATAAATTAATTTCAGAAAAGCTTGTGAAATTTGTGGCCTGAAAACTTTTAGGAGAGAAAAGCCATAGCATTGCCTCCTCCTGTGGAATGATAACAATGATTTATGAAGCTAAAGTAATTTCTGCTGATTGAGCTCAGTCAAGATTGGTTTCACATGATCAGCTAAAGTACAGCGATACGTGATGTGTAGTGGCCCCACATGTTTGAACACACTAGGACATGCTCTTCTAGGTGATCCAAAGGATGGGGGTGGGGGGTTAAAAGCTGCTGCTTTGTTTTCCATACATTTTCCCCTCATTAGGATACACTTCTCCTGCAAAGTAAGCCACTTCTGGTGGTCGGGAGCAAAGTCTCATTGTAAATGCACAGCAGGATAGTGGCAAAGCTGAGATTAATTCTCCATAGATTTATATAGACCTTTCTCACTGTTGATTGCTTGTACTGTTTCAAAGGTGTGTATGTTGCCTTTTTTTATTGCTGGTTACTGACTTTATTCCAGCATATGGTGGTTGGCGCCATGACACAAAGTGAACATTTTATACTAGAATTAAAGTGGATATTTGACAGTTTCTGTCAGAAAGTTCAGAGCAAAGAATTTGTGAGACAAGATTTATTGCATATTTTATATGGGACACATCTGTTTCTTTGCTACGTTTCTGTTTAAATAAAAAAAGAAATGAAGGTTCTTTAAGAAACAAAGACTGTCAATAAAAAGCATGAACAGAAAAACTACATTATTGAGAATGAATTTAATCATTCTGACCTTCTAAAAATGTGCTGCTTGGAAGTATGACAGTCACCTTCCCCTTTCCATTCAGCCATATAGACAGGATGGGGGAGGACAATTTTGAGCCCAAACTGATTCTCAAATACACAGCTACCCAAATTTAAGGGTAAATCAAATCAAAATGAAAATCAAATTAAATATAAGTATTGATATTGGATATTCACATTTAAAAGTAAGGTGAAATATTAAGGTAGTTTTTGCCTTTTTTTTTTTTATTTTTTATTTTTAGCATCCATAAATGCATTTTAGTGATGTGAAATGTGCCAAATGAACAACCCTTTTTTGAAAATTTCTTATAAAACTACAGATCAGGTATGACAAGGTATACAGCAAACTTCTTGACATTTATCTATTAACATCACTGAACCTGATATAGTTTGGCCTCTGAAGTTCAATGTTTTAGTCTCCATCATACCTGAATCAAAACTGAATTTGGAGAACACCTAGCAGGATCTTGTTTAAGAAAAAAAAAGTATGCCTTGTACACAAGAGAAAAAGTATTTCAATAAAACTCTGAATTTTTAACCAACAATCTTCCTGTTTATAAAGATGCATATTTAGTATGAAACCCTAAGATTCAGCTTGAGAAATATGAAATTTAAAGAGGTAGAATTAAACAAGAAAGAACAAGTACAAAGTAAAGAAATTGTATTGATCAAAAATCACATATGTCTTTATGAAAAAGCACGTGTGTCTTATTTTACTTAAAGAATGTGTCTTATTTTACTTAAAGAACACATCAATAGAAGAATCACCTCTGTTGGGCTACATACATTCTACACAATAGTTATGACAGATTGTTAAAAAAATATATATCATAATATATGCTTGATAATTTCCCAAACAAAACTGTAGTAATTTCCTCTACAAAATCACAAATATTTGTCAAAAGATTTCATACTACCAATGTATGACACTGGTCAGGCCATTTAATTCAATCCTAGAAAGCACTCTGATTACTACCATGATAAGAGAAATGAGAGTGTATACAAAAGAAAAAAATCTCATGTTAGCTTTATTTATGACTGGGAAAATAACAAGAATTATTATTCCCTCTACCTAATCTATTTTGGTTTTTTTACAGCTTGCTTATTTTCTGTTGAACTCTATGCTGGGAGTATCTGGATTTTTTCCTCTCCATATTGGATGTAAACATTTTTACATGTTCATGTTTATCCTCATGTAAAAGGAAAGAAGAGAATACGTGTATTATGTAACAAGACCAGGGAATGTGAGTGCAGCAGCCAAACCCATGACTGCAGAGTTTTTGCTCACTGTACCTCTGGACCTTTATTATTACCTTATTGTTCATGAGATACCTCCTATATCCTGGAAATGGCTTTTACTCAATAATAATACTAGATCCATGTAAAAGGCAGACAGAAGAATAGAAATATATGATAATGGTAATTTAACTGAAATCCTAAAAAATGGAAGCAATTCCAACTGACCTATTAGTAGAAGAGTTAAGTGTAATTTTAGTCATGGTTGAAGTTTTATTTGACTACTGTTTTGATTTGATCTTATCTATTAAAAAACACAAAAACTGTTCCTGAGAATGATAACAAAAACCATACCAATATAATTTGCATCTACATTCATTCCGCTGTAATAACCAAGTCATAATGAGCTTAATTCCTCTTTCTTTTTTTCTGCAGTAGAACAAGAAAGTATTGAATAGGCTTAAAAAAGCATATGCAGAGTAAAAGTAATGATACACTTTTGAATTTGATGCATCTGCATCTATAATGGCAGATTATTCTTTACATCAAATACTTAATAGGACAACTTATTGTACAACATTTTTGAAAATGTCACAAAATGTTTGGAAATGTTTTTTTTAAATTTGAAAAGAAATTTTAAATCTTGAGACAATTTACTTCGTTCACATCAAAACCAAACCAATATCAAATTACATTAAAATGAAAAATGACTGGCATTTAAAAGGCAGGAAAGTCAAAGTTCCCCTACCATTATTTCAAACAGAAATGTAGAGTCAGCTCTCCTAATTAAGCTTGGGGATTCTCTGTCCTAGGAACTGCCCAATTACATGTAAGGAAAGAAGCCCTGATGTGGAAAGCTTAAATAATTTTAAACATAAATATGCCATCCAACTTCCATTCAACTCTAAGTCAATGCTGTGTCAGGCCCCTTGTGCAAAACTCAAGGTATGGAAACACATTATAAATATTTACTAAAAATCTGTACCAATAACTCTATAGATAATCAAACCAAATACATTTTATAGAGCAGTTTTGCCTTTTAACATTATATTCCTTAACGTTTAAAGTTTTCTGCTTGGCCACAGAAGATACACTGTTGTGTCTAGTCAGGTATCCCTGCCTGCCTTAGGGCACTAGGACCCTCTCTAATACCACGTTCCATTCCAGAGCAACACTTTGTGGAGGCAATTTTCAGATTGTAAGGCATTCTCAAGATGAAAGACTTTATACGCATGTTTTGTAGAAATAGTTATACCCCAAAATATGCTATGCAGTAGCTGAAAAGAAATATTTTTTAGACAATAGCTGACATGGGACAAAGTTTAGATAGCTGAAAAATCCTGATGCAAAAAAGTTTGAATTGATTTACATCCATGAAAGAAGTACTGTTCCAATCAATTCCATACATACATCTCTAAAGAGAAGTAATACTGATTTCTCCACCTCTGTCAAGGTGTTCACAAAGCAGCACTGTAAGGGCTCTTCTCAGGACAAAGGTACATTTTTATGTATCTTGCCCTGGTTTCTGAAGTATCTAGGCATAAAGGTATCACAGAAGTTGGAGGAGAGGTTGAATGATAACCTGAAATCAGACTTAACATTTAGAAGTCTGTCTTTTATCACAGCTGTAATCTTACAACACTGTATCATCCATATATTTTTACTCTGTCATTCTCCAATTCTGAGAGCTTAGTAGCGACCTGGTACTTTGTGTTTTAACTAGCTTCAAACTTCTAAGAATTGCCCTATGAACATTGTGATCATTATATTCGTTCTCAAAACAAATGGTCCTGCTACATCCTGTTCGGCAAGTTTTGGTGTCAGATTTATTTATCTTTTTTTCTGAGAAAGAAGCTTCCTTCTGATGGCTATTTCCTGTCTGGCCTACAGGTTTTACCTGTTATTATCACTTAAACCAGGAAAACACAGTTTATACCATAGCAGAACCTAATCCAGAGACCTCCAATTTCCTGCCAAAATTTTGAGCATCTAGTATTTTTATCAATCATGCTCAAAAGCATTAAAACAGGATATTCATGTGTTTTTATGGGTACAAAACATAACTGAGAAAAATGATCAACATTCCAAAGTTACAAAAGTCTACAAAGAAATTCACATAAATGCATATCAGATTAAGCATGTTATTGTCATAATCACTTTGTATTATTGTGGCAGTGAAGGGTATTTCCAAGGTTAATCCAAAAACTATTGTGTGAAATTACAGAGTACAGGGGACAAACATAAGTTGAGAGTGACCAATGTGATGGTAGGTATTAAAATCTTTTGAGAGCAAGTGTGCTTGGGCCTTTCATTATTTATTAAGTGCATTAATCTCTTCTATCCAATCCTCTCCAGTTCTTGACTCTACTCTTTCCTTGCAGTAGTATCTTCCATATATGTAAGCACTTGCTCACAGGATATATAATCTAAAGTATTGGATCTGGGCATCCTGATTTCCTACCAGTGAAAGCTTTGACAGGGATTTAAATTCTTTGAATATCAGCTTAAATAGGGCAAGACAAGGATGTCAATAACAGAGCAAATCCAGATAAACTGCATGCCAGTGGAGTTGGCTGCAGTACAGAGAATAATGACACTAGAAGATAAGTAGATAAATAGGAAATAATGCAGGAAGTTCATAAGAATACAGTAAAGAAGAAGAAAGCAGCTGGACTAAAAGAATAGCTCAACAGAATCCCTGTGAAAAACCAACATATATAACCTATGGTTCTGTTTACCTATAAGCCTATCATAGAGGCGCTGGCAGAAATCCAGTGTAATTAAACAGAAAATAAAGGTTTTGATGAGAACTTAAAGAGACATTCCAGACAGCTGATAGTGGTTATACTAAAGGTATCAGTATTTCTAGGCAAAGATTTTATAACTCTCATATACATAATTTTTTGTATTAAATCAAGGGTATCAACGCTAACATTCATTATGTCACTCAGCTGCTATCAATAGGAAATCCTTCTCTGTCATGAAATGCCAGTGACTTCGCAGCACCCATGGTAACTCAGTATAACACAACCAAACTGAAAAGAAGCTGGAAGGAAGTGTTGTCTCTAAGAGATTCTTTCCTTGTCTTCTAAGAGAGGATGACATTGCATTTTTAATTAAAGTCCTTCTAAATTACATTCATATTACACATTCTAACAGAGTGTTCCCTCCAATTTTTATAGTAAGTCATGATATAGTGGAACTGATTATAGCAATTTGATGTATATCTGTTTCAAAAATAATCAATTGAAAGTTTCCTGAAAAGTCATAGTTTTAATTAACATCAATTTTTAGGACTTGAAGCTGGTAATTCTTCTGGTAGTGTAAGAGGAAACATTCATTTCAGAGCAAATTCTTGTTCTTTGAATCAGCTCACTGTCAATATTGCACTAGTTAGAGGCATATGGATGCAATCACATTCCAGGACAACTTATTTGGTGTCTTATGGACTGAGGCTATTGTCTAACTATACAATCTCAAGTACCACAGCAATAAGGTTCTGTGCTTTGCAGACTCATGCCAATTTATGTAAATCACTCTTTCATCTGTTTAAATACAACGATCTTTGAGTGATGAAAACAGTTATGACTGTCACAAACAGTTTGAAAGATTAAAGTAATTCTGCTGCTGGCATATAAAACAGCGTTCCAGATCTAAACACAAACTTTGCCTGGTCTGTAATGTCATTGCTGGGAAGGATAAAAAGTTTTAAGCAAACATTATCACTGCAAGGAAGTATGACATATTTTTCATGTTTGACACTGGACATAAATATCCTCCCACACTGTTTAATGTGAGAACTGCATATGTGTGGCAGAGATAATAAAACATCTCAGTGAAAACAAATGAAGGGAAAAAAGGAGTTATGATAAGTAGAACAGAAAATAAAGCTTTGAAGTTGTCTTCATATTTGCACAGTTTATTCACAAAAGGAAGAATCAGTATTTGATACGCAGACTGGATAGTCACAGAATCTGCAAGAGTCTGATGTCTTGTAGAACCGGTTATCTTTACAGAGATATGTTATCTGGTTAACAAAAGCAGCTTCAAAATTGCAGGTAACAAAATCAGGACAACTGTAAGATCCTTGTACATGCTATTGCTCTTCTGCTGTTGTTTACACACCATATTTTAAAAGGCAGCTGTTACTGAAATTCAGTGCTCTTAAAAATTATTCTAGATTTTATTGTTTCTCTTATTCAGCATTAAAACGTTCAAGAACTTTACAAATAAAATGGAACACAAGTACCATAATCCAATATGTAGATTAATGTAGAGTACAACACTAGTGGGAAGACAAGTATGTGACTTAACATACAGGTTTCTTTCTGTTAATATTCTTCTTGTGGAGAAAAGCTATACTTTTATTGCAGAGAAACAAGAATTTTAAATATTTCTCAGAAGATTCTGATATTTTGGGATGTCACTACAGGCAAGCTCTACCAAACTGCTCTGAATAAGGATTTAAAACATAATCTCTATATCTGTTTTAAAAACAACAATATAATGCTGTCAGATTATTAAATAAGTGCCAATATAAATTTCTTCCTAATCTTTGACCCTATTAAAATTTATAAAGGTATGTCCTGTTGACAGTAAGAGAGAAATAAGAAATATTATTGTATTGGGAAAATGGTACTGATAATAGTGTCTTGGAGTATTCCTGACTTCTGATTCACTACTACTAAATGATGTTAGCATCCTGCTTTATACTTCACATACTGCTTTGATTGGAAAGCATACAGTTTTGAGTGGAAAGACTGTTTTTTACTGTAATATAAAAATTATAATAGAAATTATACTACCATCCTCCTACACTCAAAATATGTACAGGGTTATAAACTAAGAAAGGAAGGTTGCTTTCCCTGGGTTAATACAACAGGTGCTACTAGATGAAGAGAATAAATCACCATATATGAGCACCTATAGCACAAGAACAACATTTAAGATGGAATATTTATATACTCAGGAACAATGCCAGCTGAAATATACTTCAGTAGAGTTAAAGAAAAGTTAGTGGTGCAAATCTCTTATGTGAAAGCTATTATAAGATGGTATTTTATGTATTCTTGAGGAAGAAAATGGAAACAAGTAATGTTGGGTGAAAATAAATTTAAGATGGTAAGAAGTACCATTCTGGGGTTGTTTAGTCTAGAGAAGAGGAGGCTGATGGGAGACCTCATTGCCTTCTACAACTACCTGAAAGGAGGTTGCAGAGAGCTGGGGATGAGTCTCTTTAACCAAGTAATAAGTGATAGGACAAGAGGGAATGGCCTCAAGTTGTGCCAGGGAAGCTTTAGATTAGATATTAGGAAGCATTTCTTTACAGGATGGGTTGTTAGGTGTTGGAATGGGCTGCCCAGGGAGGTGGTGGAGTCCCCATCCCTGGAGGTGTTTAAGAGTAGGGTCAACATAGCGCTTAGGGATATGGTATAGTTGAGAACAGTCAGTGTTAGGTTAATGGTTGGACTAGATGACCTTCAAGGTCTATTCCAACCTAGATGATTCTGTGAAGTAATATGATAATAAAATTATTTGAGTAGGGATATTAGGAATGAAAACCAAATAAAAATATCTTCCTGGATGCTAGCTTGAAATCAAGATCTAAATGATTTATGGTTTCAATTATTTGGTTAAAAAAGCCAAATACACTTCAACAAGGTTTCACTTAGAACTCTGTGATCTAAAAACCAGTGATTCCAAATAAAGAATCAGTATTTCATCTTCTTACTGCTGAAAAAAATTTGTAAGAAAAGACAGAATCGTGGTATCCAATGAGAATTTGTTACTTAAACTGAGAAATTATTTTTCTGGAAATAAAGTTATGAAGGTGGAACTGATAGAGAGGCATGAAGGTATGTAGACACGCATGAGAAAGGAAGTAACCATTCTTTATGTAGCTGGAGTAACCTAGATCAAACAATTCATGTGAAATTGCTTCACACATTTGAAAAGGCCAGGAGCTAGCTCTCTGCCTTTTGAAGCAGCCAGGTATGTTATGGAGTCACACAAGTTCCCCTGTTTATCCTCCCTATTCTCATGCCAGAGAGTGTAGCAGTTTTGATCAGAGCTTCTGGCAGTACACTTGGATGCTGTTTTTTCATTACATTTCTTGATTTTTTGGTATAATCCCCCCAAGAATAATATAAAACAGAAATGTAGTCAACGTACAAGTGAAGGGGGCTAGCCTTAATAGAATTTATTTCTTATTTTCTTTCCCACTAAACTATCTCAACAATCCTCTGTAGTGCATTCCAACAGGCAAATGAGGAAATGTGGATCCAAGCTCCTGTTCTACACCAGAAATACATTAAAAAGCACAATAGATGGATGCATGCCCAGGTAGCTACTGCAGCCTAGTTAAAGTTATTAAGAAGAAATCATTCAGCGGTAAAAATCAGATTTACTGATATTTTCCATGTGGTTGCTACCTTGTCTGAAAAATGCACCACCTCCTAACATAATGCAGGGGTGAGTAGCTTGGTCTATGGCTATTTTTCTATTCCACAGTCCCATGACTGCACAGTGTTGATCTTTTATGCAGTATAAGACATACAGCAGTTGTAGCAAAGCAATGAACCAATGTTTCCTAAGTGCTAGGCTAGATTCTAAATTTTATTTTAGGACAATTTCTTTTACTATGGCATTAATCTCAACAGACCTACTTTGACAAATCCCTCCCTCTCTATCTTGCTTGTTACCTTGGTCACTTCAGTTGTATCATGTGCCTTTCCCAAATAGATTTGCTTTCCACTATTAATGATTTTCAAAAACTATTCTATCTTGACATCAGACTACTTGCTTCCCAGACTCTGCTGTAAACTAAATTAATTCCTTTAATAGCAAAGTCTTCATCATCAAGATGCTTTATTCTTAGAGAAATGAAGAGAGGCAGCTATGCCCTTCCTATGCTAACTGCTATGAAGCATAAGGACTTTTTGATTTGCACATTCCAGTATATGAGGGAGGAAATTGAGCCCAGATTAAAGTTTTTACGTACTTTCTGACCTGGAACCAATGAAGGGGAATTTGGGACCAGATTTTGCAAGATCCTGCATGAATCTGTGTTATGCATTCCCACATTTGTTAAAATGGGCAAACAATATGAAGTGAAGCAGCAAAATAAGAAATAAATTATATTAAGGCTAATCGCCTACTCCTGTACGTCATCTACTTTATGGTCTGGATTATTCTTGAGAGAATGCACAAGGAGAATAAAAAATGTCATGAAAGACTATCACCAATGGCTACTGGCCAGCATTCCTTCTAGTGAGCTTCATAGCTGCAGTAACCAAACTCTTTTTTTCCTTTTCAAAATAGTGTATCTTGCACCTTTCTCATATTCATCTAACTCTTCTGATTTTTTTTTGGTGAGATAGCTTCGTATCAAAAGAGGAGTTTTCTTCTAAGCAATTCTGAGCAAGAATGTCATAAATTAAGGAGCATTCCAAACCAACAATTAATTTAATGATTTAAAAGTTCTTTTTGCATATAATGGCAATTTAAATGAAAAATATTATGAACATATTTCTGAAAAATCCCCATACAGTAATTCCACTGGAAATAGTGTCTATATTAATTTACAGTAATTCTTAGCTCTCCATATTATAGTAAAACTAATATAATTTGTTGCATGTATTATAATTGAATCTATTAAAGAGTATTTCCAATTTGAGAATAATCTAAGACCTTTTCAGAATGCATGGGCAAATACAGCTAATGAAGTATTAACACAGTTTACACATGATGTCTTTCATGTGAGAATCACAAAGTACTTGACAGATTATCTTTCACTACAAAAAATGGAAAGAATCATTAACATTCTGTGTACCAGAAAAGTGAAGTGCTCTCTGAAAAAGAGATTAACCAACTATTCAAGCATCACATGTCAAGTGGCTAAACTGGGAATAGAACCTAAAGGTTCTGGCACCTAATTCCCTGTTGAAGGCACTAGGCTACATTAAATCCAGTTATACAAAACAGCACTGACATCAGCCGAAGTACAGTTTATCCCCTCTAGCATTTTAGAATGTCAGTCTCCATAACACTCTTGGTGCTTTTTGTTACAACAGAGCAAGTATTAGATTTAATTGGTATTAATTGTAATTAGGAAATGTAAACAGTTCAGTTTAAGCAAATCAATATGTTATTTTTCTTACAATATTTCCAACTTAGCATTGACTAGAAATGATGGGAAATTTTGCGTGTGAAAAAAACCTGACTATCTATGAGTTCCAGTCCTATTTTCAAGCCAGAAATTTCAGAAAGCATCTGAGCTTTGGATACTTGCTGTGAGTTGGCAGAAAGATAACAGACAATTTTTTCTTACATTTGCTTAAACCAGCCACAACTCTTTTTTAAACAAACAAAACTGAAAGCAGATGCTTAACGGATGCTCAGTATTATCAGTTAACTCCTAATTTCAGAGAAGCAGCTGAGTTTGCAGACACTTATCTAAACTGAACCTCTGAGCTCGACATTTGTCCAATGCCTATTCTAGTACCATAAATCAATATGGGTTTCTGTGTTATTTTTATCTTTCTTTGGCGTAGAATTTTATAGGACTTCCATTTCAATGCCACAGAAAGTACCACCCACCAATTATAAAGATTCAAATCAATCTGGTGACTGAAGGAGAAATAGGGTCAATAATTATAGGATCTGACAACCTTATGACAACTCACCTCAGAAAAAGGTAGATGAAATAGAAATGTCAAAAGTTGACAAGTTAGACAAAATTAAATGCGTATGATTAGATATCATAAAAGATACTATTATAAAGCAAAAGGAGAACAAGACAACATAAGAAAAAAGTGGACAAGTAAGTAATCCATGTGGTTTTGCTCTTTCTGGAATACAAAAATCCTGAAACACTAAAAAGTGTCCAATAAATTTAACAATTTATATAAATAACTCATTGCCCCAGGACACCATGCACAATTGTATAGTATAATTTTTTAAAAATATATATATCATTCACAAACATAAGGATAAAATTTTCTGTTACACTGACAAAGATAAATATATCTGAATTTCCACATCAATAGGCATAAACAGGGCAAATATTTGGAAGAATATGTTTTTCTATTTGAAATGATAATGCACAATTAAATTGCAATTTTCTCTAAAGCAGAACTAATCTTCCAAAATCAACTGCCTACTTTCATCATATTCCACTCATCAGAAAGTAGGGTAGCTCAGCTTTGCAGGAGGAACCAGGCACTGTGTTGCCTTTATTTTTTGGGACTGTGGTGATATGCATTTGCTATTTCTTCTGCCGGCTTTAGCTGGGGTGGAGTTAACTTTCTTTATAGCAGCTTGTCTGGTGCTGTGTATTGGATTCGTGACCAAAACAATGTTGGTAACGCACCCATGTTTTAGCTATTGCTGAGCAGCGCTTGCACACCGTCAAGGCATTCTCTATTTCTAACTCTAACCCCCAGAAAGTAGGCTGGGGTTGCACAAGAAGTTGTGAGGGGTCACACAGCTGGGACAGCTGCCCCAATCAACCAAAGGGATAACCCATACTATATTGTGCTCAGCAATAAATGCAGGGAAAGAAGGAGAAAGGGGGGTGAAGTTCAGAGTGATGGTGTTTGTCTTCCCAAGTCATGGTTATACATGATGGAGTCCTGCTTTGCTGTAGATGGCTGAACACCTGCCTGCCAATGGGAAGTAGTGAATGAATTCTTTAATTTCCTTTGCTTGTGCACACAACTTTTGCTTTCCCTATTAAATTGTCTTTATCTCAACCCATGAGTTTTCTCTCTTTTACCCTTTTGACCCTCTTTCCCACCCCGCCGAGGGAGAGTGAGCAAGCGGCTGTGTGGTGCTTAGCTACCTACTGGACTAATCACAACAGTCCTCAAGAGATCCAGGGTGTAATAAGAGATACAGAATCTGTGACATGATCGTGGAAGCCGCCATTGGGTTAGGGTCTTGGCAAGACCTGGACAAAACTGAATTACGGTCCAGATCTATACCTGAGTCTATCATTTTGACTGCTCTGCTCTGACGCATTTCTGGCCAGTAGTGAGGTAAGAATACAGCCTGTTCATTTCTGAGCTGCCCTAACAGGGTAATTCATACAATATGATGAATCAATTAATCTTTACAAGATACAATGACACTGATCTGCTACGATACTTTGGCGAACAAGAAGCATGCTGGAGATCATAATGGTTCTGTGGAAATATATACAATACTATCTCAATCTTGATGTTATTATTAAGCTGTAAGTGAAAATTTCCAATTAAGTTGAAAAGACAATACAACTGTCCTGCAGTGACATAAAGATTTCCATTATAAGTTTTTTGTTTCACAAGTTCTGTGGAAAGAAATTTGCAGCTTTAATACTGTTCAAATACACTTGCAACTAAAAGAAAAAAATATATCAAATAAATATATCCACTGAGCTCCACAGCCTGACAGAAGGGTGAGGAATATTAGTTTATTTAACAGTACAATTTAACAGGGATTGCTACTTTTAAAACATTCTGTTTTCACTTATCAAAGTATTTAATAAGATAGCCTCATGAAATGAAGTTATTAAAAAGACATTAGGACAATCTTTATAGAAAGTATTAAGATAATTCATGAATTATTACAACAATCTGAATGATTACTAATAGTAAGTAAACATTCTGCCTGGATTGGTAGTTTCAGATAGTTCACCTGACTTCTCAAATAGTAAATTGTTAAACTGTTCACGAGTTCTGTGGTAAATACTAGAGCTTTGGTAATACTTAATTCTTAACAATTCTTAATATAGTGGTCAGAAATGCAGCACTTACTCTGTTTACCCAAATAGTCTGTACTCCTACAACCTGGGGGGAAAAAAAATAATCTATTCCCTTATCTATTTTGCACAGCTCCAGCGACAATGGTGCTGGCAGAAGCGGGTGACTAGGAACACACAGTCTGGGGAACGGGAGAGAGCAGACTGTTCTTTTCAACAACAGCAACCTGTATTTACACTGTCTTGAACTGATGATCAAATTGTACTTTGGATGTCACCCCTGTTGTCTCCAGACATTACCCTGGTAAAATCACTTCCTTACACCTATTTCCGTCTCACACAAAATCTTTAAATTTTAATTAGTCAGTTCATAAACCCACACTACTGATAAAAGTTGCCATTGCTTCATGTATATATGTGGACCTTCTCTAGAAAGGTATTTTTCATTCTCATCTTTTATAAACTTGAAGCTTTACATTCCCTCTGATAAATTTAGTCTATGATGAATATGTTTTTCACTTTGCCTACAAATAATGATAAAAAGTAAAGCTGAAAATAATCAATAGGAAATGGGTGAGATCAAGAGAACAATTACCTTTGACAAGTGATGTTTTGACAAGAACATATTCCATAACAGATAGTAGGAATTTTCAGAGGCAACAGATATTTAATACAGCTTACAGTATATATAACTTTGTAAACCACTACACTATTTGTCAATAATTATTTTTTCTTCAAATGTGGTTACCTTTCTGGAAGAATTCCTCTAATTTCTCCTTGAAGGGCTGGAGATGCTCTTCAGAAGATTCTTTGCAAACTAACTTCATCTGCTTTTCAGAGGCTACGAAAAGAAGTTGAGAGACATTTGTGGCATAATTTGTTTACCAGAAGTAGATGTCAACACTGTAGAAGTCTACATCTAAATTAGTCACCTAGACTTACTTTAGAGGAAATGGAAATAAATAAGCACTAAGGAATCCAGCAATTACATTAAAATAAAAAATACCAATACTAGTCTAGCATACCAAATAGAAAATTCTATACGTGTTTAAAGAGTGGGATTTGTCTTTAGTAATGACTTTGTCTTAAAAATCCAGCTGTGTGCTGAGACTTGCCACCAACAGAGCTTGCCTTACACACAAATTCTAGATGGTATTTAAAGCTCTAAACTTTGTTTCTGTGGTGAGTGGAGGATGCCTTGTATCTGGACTAATTTTAATCAATCAATGCGAGGCATCCTATACTCAACCATTTTTCCTAACACAGATGCAGGAATTCAGCTTTACTTAAATATTCAAATTCCAGGCCATGATGTGAAATAATAGAAGTCTGTAAGAAAGTTAACTTACATCTAACTGCAATTTGTTTACTATTTAATCTATCTGTTATTTTAAGACCTGATGCCATGCCAATTTCTAAAAATTCCAGGTTATTTGCCAATGGATTTTAACATTCCTAGAACTTCTAGTAAATTTTGTAGATCCCAGAGTTCCACATTAAAGATGAAATGAGACTGTTAGAAATCAAAATGTAATTACCTTCAATTTAGTAACTGAATTTATGAACTACTATAAGATTATTTTTTTTTCCACAACTCTTCATTCCCAAGAAGATAAATTTAGATGGAAATTTATTTTGGAGTTAAACTGAAGAGTTACAATTTGGCTGCATGAAACATATTCACACCATATTGCTACTACCATTATATAATTCAATATATTGCAGCAAAAATTAATACAAAACTGTGAAACAGAAGTTGAGAATTTGTAATTAAAATGTCATGTTAATGCCGGTCCGCAGTGCAGTGAAAAAAGTCAATGGGAGGTTGAAAACAGATGCATACATTTTATTGCACAACTAGTAGTGTGCCTATAACTCACTTGGACCACCAGGACTTACTAAAAAAGACAGCTTTTCAATTAATTGAGATCAGAAATACAGTTGTTGTAACTGTAATAATAAATGTTACAGAAAAATGCTGAAAAGATACCTGTTTCCACCTAAGTGTATATTTTAATTTAGTATTCCTCCACAAGTCATGTAGGTTGTGAACTATGACATTATTGGGGAGCTCCAGAGTTTATGTAAAATGGCCTGGGCTACAGGCTAAGTTTATCTTTCATCTCTAGTCTTGCAACCTGTAGCATAAGACAGACATTTGAAACTGTTCACAGTAAAGTTAATGGATATTTGTTTGTATGCCAGATAGTAAGCAGAATGAAGCGTTAATTTAAACATAACAGATTGGGAAAGAAAGTCTTTTATTAGCTGCTCAGTTTTGTGTCTTTAATAAATTAAGCAAAAAAATCAGAAATCAGGGAAGTTCATATGACTTTTAAAGATTATTTTCTTATGACACATGCCTCAACATTACAAATTTGAACTTTCCATGACTGTTATCATACACTGAATTAAATTGATGTATACTTAACATTTATGTTTGTAGAATTAGGAGATTTCTACAGCTATTCAAGCAAATTGTAACATTTTACTTCAGAAGAAGATGAACAGATTAGAATTGTATAGGGGAAAAAATCTAGCAAAATAACTGAGACAGTATTGTTAATCAATCAATGCCAGGCATCAAACTTCCAGACTGGAAGTTTGAACAAAGTAAAAGCTACAGGTTTGTGTTTTTTTCTTTGTGTTTAAATAAATCTACAGAAAATGATATAAGGAATATTTAGAAATTATTTTAGATAAATATAAAATCATAAAAGTTTAAAAGCATTAGTACACATAAATTCAGGCATTTGGTACACAGTGACTATAGAATGCGCAAGATTATTACAATCATATAAGATTGCAAAGACTGTAAACCAATCATTATTTTATAATAATCTTATATAAATTTGTACACATCATTACAGAAGTAGATTTCTATGAATATGTATTATAATAATAAGCTTGTAGTTACAGTAGTATCTAAACATACACTAACATACTCTAAAAAGGTGTTTAATCAAATATATGGTGTCGCTAATGCACTGTCTGGGGTATTGAAAGCTTCCTAGATATTTCCTACAAGCTTAATAACACAAGATTTAGAAAGGTTACTCAGGTATGTCCCATGTAAATATTTAAATGACCAAGACTAGGCTGAATTGTTTCTAAACTAAAGAGAAAGCACATATAAAATCCCTTCAATAATTTCTTTTTTTTTTTTTTTTAATAAAGATGACTAACATTAACCTTAATCAGATGACAAAAGCTACAGGAAAATATGGACAAGAAGTACCAGTTTGGGTAGTGAATTCTTAAGAATCCTAACATCCTTAACAAGAAGATCAACACGTGGCATGAGGGGAGAGGAAGAGTAAGAAGAAAGGCACAGAAGAGAAGAGCAAATGAGACAGATGACATAGAATAAGTGCATCAGGAGTGCTGATTAAAACTCTAAAGGTTTGAGACGAGTTGAAATGAGATGTGATAGATACCAGTTTGCATTGCTTAAGTCATCTTGGAACAATGAAACTGAAAGAGACAAAAGAAGTCAAGTAAATGCTGGCAGGCTCTAAGAATTTTTACATTATTGGAAAGTCTTAAAAAGAGACCTTTGGACAATTCTCTCTGCTGATGATATTTATCTAGATGGTATCTGTCTAGAACTAAAATCTATCAATTTACTTCCCAAAGTTCTTTCAGATAACTGTCAAAATAGACTAAAGGGCTCTGAGGAAGTTTAGCTTTGAGCTAAAAGAATCAAGGACAAGGGTGATGAAGTGAAAATATGTTAATCACAAAAGCTATGTATTTGTCCTATACTGCTTAACCCTCCTGTAACTGACTCTGAATTTAGGTTATACTTCACTTAATAACCTATACTTTTGGTCTACAAACAAACAAAAAAGTATCTGGGCAACTGAAGGTTAACTAATTCTGCTCAAAGTCAACTGCACTGAAATATTTGAATAAAACTTGATTTTATTTACTTGCTAGTGTTAAAAATAAGACACATCACATAGGTATGCAGTCACTGGCTGAAGGCAGTCATGAACTTCAGGTGGTACTGCAGTCTCAAAATTTTTCTATTCCTGCTGAAATCTCTCCAGTCTCAGTCTTCCCTTCAATAATGAAATGTCCTATGCAGAATAATGATTCCTTATCCAATATCTAAAAGAAAATAATGGCTAGGACCACCACCCAAATTTCCTTGGGGGTAGATATGGCAAAGAATGGTGGAAGTGTGTTCAAAGGAATCACAAATCAGATACAAATAAAGACACACTTGGAAGAGGAAAAAGATTTTCATGTCAGGGCTAAATCAAAGGTTTTGATTAAAATGGCAGCTGCAATTCTGTGTATTAAAGTCAGCTGGTCTTTGTCAACCTAGATATGTAATATTGGTGAAAGGCTACCATACAACTGTATGACCTGTCTCAGTTCTGGACAACATAATATAAAGGTTTCTGGTAACGAACACTCATTGAATTTCCTGTTACATAAGTTCTTTTCTTTGTCTGTTTGTTTACTCAAAAATCTATTTGAAATATATTGTCTAAAAAAAAAAAAATTACAGTGTCATGTCAAACATTATCTAAAAAATTAAAACCGAAGTCCCGTTCCATCAGTTGCTCTGATTTTCTTTCCTAAAAATGTACATTACATGATTTTTTTATATTTTCTTCTCATATTCACTCCAATAGAAACCCTTTCCTTTACAAAAAAAAATACTTTTAGCAAATTTTTTATTAGAATGACTCTGAGGTAAAGGACCCTATTATGCATTCCTTCTTTGAAATAAATTCTGAAAAGCTTCTTTCTGAAATTCTGAGGAATTTGAGGGAATTCTGAGGAATCTGACAGCTAGCACACCACACATACACCTCTCACAATCTCATTCCAAAATAATCATTCGTGAAAATAAACAACCTGTTTCAGCATTACTGAGTTCAAACAGATGCAAATTCTCTATTACTGTAATACACTTTTGGTTCATTTTCTTGGTATGCATTGTATGCTAGTGAAATTAAATGTAATATTCTACTTGGAAAATTGTTTATTTCTAAATGAGCTATTGCAAAAAAAGAAGAAAATAGGAGTGTGCAATAGTATTTGGAAGCCCTTACAAATTGTTGGATGTACATCATGCTACACCCTCTGCAAATCTTGGCCACAGAAATGGAAACCATTAGCAAAACATTAAAACAAAGCTGGAAACTGCTGATTATCAGTTTGCCACTGTCTTCACATTTAATGCAGTACTTGGCTCAAAAAGTTCTTTAAAAATCCCCAATATAAGTGAAAATATTTACAAAATAGAATGTCTCTCACTTAATGCCTATTGGGCAATAGTCTTTTAAAACTCCACAGACACTTGTAAATCTGTCAAAAGAATCACTTCCCATAAACAAACTTTCACGTAAAGAGCATTTCAGTGTCAATCAGACAGGATTTGGAATTTTTTAAGCACCAATTTTAAAGTAAACGCAAAACCAGAAATAGTTTAATGTTGATAACAGTAAATTACTAACTATTTACTCACCAGAACCCACCAGTAGCATTTACAGGAATCATCCTGACAGTGAAACCAAGTAACACCATGAATTCCTATAAACCTGTCACTGACACCATCCCCCATGAGTTATGCCACTGTGAAAGCTGCTAAAACTACCCCCCTCCTCTTGTCTGCTCAGAGCCTGGCAGGTTATACTGCCAAGCTTGCTATTTCATTTTCTTGTTATAATGCAGGCTTATCTTTGACAGGAGGGTTACTATTTGGTAATTTTTTTTTAGAACCCCTACATTTTCTGTCTCAAAGGGGATTTGAAACCATACCACAAATTAATTCAATGTAGTACTAAATAACCCCAAATTTCTGTATGAGAGGATCCATGATTTTTTACAGTGCAGAAGACTGTTACACTACTTGGGCCTATATACCCAAACAAGAATCTAATAGACTTTACATAAAATGCATACATTTAAATTATTCAGCAAGTGCTATATAACTTAATCACGATTTAGTTTGTTTGGTTTTGCTTTATTACATTTTCTTACTTGCAAACAACTTTCCGAGTTAAACAAAAAGTTACAGGAGATGCATGTCCATTGGGCTCTGTTGCAGAATTTGGTTATATTCTCTGGTTATTACATGTAACTTAGACACATAATTACTGCAGGTATGCACATAAGAATGTTAGCTTTATTACAATCTATTGTATCTCTGTCGTCTACAGCTTTTGTGCTTATTTATAACCTTGAAGCAAATGTTTCTTTTCAGATAGAATTTTAAATAAATGTGGAGAAGAAGAGATTTATTTTGATTCCTTTGGAGTACAGTATAAGAATTTTGACAACTTCTAACTGCAAGTGGTTATGCTGCTACTGACACAGAAAAGTTTCAGAGACAGTATTTCACTTGCGTTTTTGGACACACATTGATAATTAGTACACATCTCAATGATGGCAACAGATAAAGGTTCA
Source organism: Strix aluco (assembly GCF_031877795.1). NCBI lineage: Eukaryota > Metazoa > Chordata > Aves > Strigiformes > Strigidae > Strix > Strix aluco. The sequence goes on along the minus strand of NC_133934.1, from coordinate 96,828,218 downwards.
AGCACTAACACCCTAGGCTAGACCTCGGTTGACTAATACAGAAGCCTTTGAACCAAACAGAGAGGGAAGTGCCATGAAGGGGGTGTGAGGTTTTCTGAGACAAAAGTATCTGAGAAAAATATAGGAGGATCAAATTGTGGTGGTACTCTATTCTCAAGCTTCGTTTTTATTGTCTTAAATAAAGGTCAACAATTTAATGCAAAGTGTTAGCACACTTAAAACTAAATATACCATTCTAACCTATTAATTGCTTGCATAGTTACAGTTCTGTGAAGTTAATTTCAGGTAATTTATAAGAAATGTGCTTCTATGTACAATTATTTTCTTCACTCATTAATAAGTCATTTTTCTTAAAAAGCCATTTCAGAGGATAGAAGCTATTAAGTAAAGCTTTAAACATTCCAATCTTTGTCTGTTTGAAATACATTTTCTTCATGACACACAGAAAGAAGTATCTGTTTTGGTGCTCAAGCTCTCACGTATGAGACAGAAAAACATTTCCATGATAAGCCCTAAGCTGTGGAAAGTGAAATAATTGAATTAGTGGCATACAAAACACCCTGTAAAGTTCACCTGTTCTCACGGAGTTTTAATGGAAGCTGAAAGTCAGACATCTTGACAATTCTCACAAGTTTGATTGGATATTCTGGCTCTGTCTTTAAGATTTAAGATTTATGAGGATTTTTTGTTTGTTTCTTTTAAGTTTAACAACATTTTGAACTTTTACAGTATGTGATGGCATGCAGAGGAACTGTCAGGCCTATATTAGTTTTAATTAACATAAAACAAAAATTTTTTTTACTCCTTGTTTTGTCAAAATGTATCAACATTTTATATAAATAATTTAAAAACCTTTCTGTTAAGATTGTTTCCTAAGAATACATTTAACAAAATGAACAAAGATTGCTAGTAAAACTAAATATTTTTCACACCATAGCAACATATCTGAGACATTAACCTCTGGCTAATGTATTCTCTCTGAAATGGTAGTTTACATTCAGTGTGGCCTTCAGCAGAGAAGCATACTGCAAGGGACTAAACAACACATATAAATGAATCTAAGTACTAAACCCTCATAATTTTCCAGTCAAGATTCCTTAAGTGATTCCAGCACACATTATTAGTAGAAAGTTTTGGTTTAGTGTCAAGATCCAAACGTACAGACCTCCGCACATCATTAAGATCTGTCAGGAGTGTAGAAATGTGTGCTAAGCAGAACCCACTGAGAAACTGGAACATTTCCCTTCTGTCTGAACAGTACAAAAAATGAATATTTTGAAATTGAATAGTGTTGTCTAATTTAGTGGAAGACAAAATTTTTAAGAAGAAATAATAATAATTTTAATCAGATGAGCTGTTTACTGTGCTAGGAAAAAAAAGACCTTTCAAATGCACAAACACATTATTACTTAGCATACTGAACAAGGGATCAGATAGAAGAGAATTGCTGGGCAATGGCTGGAACAGTATGTTTATGAGCTGAAATGGTAGAGGCCGGAGAATCTTCTGTTTCCCTCTGTACTGCTGGATCTCTGATTTTCTGTGCAAGACAGACCATAAAGTTTCACCTAATTAATTCTACCAAGTTTATGGCTTTGGCTGAGCTAGAGCATCCTGCTTAGATTTAAAATCATGTAAATTCATAAACTACCTACAATACTAGCAGGAACACTCTTCAAAGTGTTAATTAGCCTCAGTACTACTAATTTGTATCCCACTGTCTGAAATAAAGTACTTTCAATCTTTGATCATTGGCAGTAAATACGTAAGCAACCACTTCAATTCTAGCACAAATCTGCCTTTTCTTTTACTGCATACTCCCGTAAATATGAAGTCACTGCTCCTCCCAAGGCTAGTATTACACACTCTCCAAACTACATCATTCATTATCCATCATACATATTGATAGGGACAATATTCCTCCTGTTCCCAGATGTATACGACCTGCTCCCAGATGTACACTACATAGTTATGTAACTAATGCTTAACACACACATATATATATTTATATAAAAGGGCACACAGAAAAGTGCACAGAAAAATCATAACTGTGGTATTTCCAAGATTCGTTTTAGAATCTTAACATTTGCAGAATGATTTTCAACAATAAATTTTGGAAGATTCTTTAGCCAAAGGAAAAAATATAAAAGAAAAAATTAACAGCATGCCATTGTTTAACCAACAGAAAGCTTTCTCCCTCTCCTTTGTGCGCACATGCAGACATCTGCTTCCAGGGAATAAACTCTTCTAAAACATCATTGCTTTGCTCCTCTGTTGTATTTCTGAATCTTATTAAAACCATTCCATACTATTCTCTATTATCACAAACTAGAAAAATCTAATGGAATTTTAAGAAATGATCCACTTAGGAAAATTTCCACTTAATGTATTCACATATGAACATTACCAATGCAACACTGTCAAAATGTTTGTTTTATTGTAAAACAGAATCCAATGTACATATACAAAATGTGTTTTTTAATGCCTGTGTTGTATCTTTGCCAAATCAAAACAAACTGAAATATATCTCATCCTGCTGAGGCAAGACACTATTCAAAAAGTGGTCAGAAAACTCTGAGAAGGAAAAGATTGTCATTTTGTCAACAAAAACTGAAAACAAAATAACTTTTCCTGTACAAAGCTGTCCTTTGCTGTTTTCCTTACACCATTCTGTTTCTACAACATTCTATTTCTTGCAACTTTCATTTCAATTTGCCAGCACTTCCAAAATTTTAAGGTTAATTTTAAAATTTAAAAGTATAATTAACATGAAGAAAATCAATGTGACTCGTTCCTGGAAGGTATCATGCAACTTCTCTGCTCTCGCTGGGAAAATTTTTCTGGAACATGTATGTGACTCAGATGTCTAAACACCATTTTTAAATTTACTTAAAACATTTAATTTAAATTAGACTAAGGCTTCAATTGGTTGAAAATATTTTAGAAAAGGGCCTTTGATACTTTTCCGAATACTATCCTCCTATAATGAATAAACAATTACCTTTTACTGAGAAATATCAATTGATCCAATAAATTATATAGAAAGTTAACACTCAACTGATCTAATATTTAGAATTTTCATTATGTGATTAGTAAACTTACTGTCTATAAAGCAAATCAAACAACAGACAAAATCTCTCAACATTGTAATCATTGCCCTATTGATAATTATTGTACCATGATTATACTAAAACTCTATTCCATAACAGACTTTGTCTGAAGCCATATTATGTATGAATTAAATGTATAATTCCATCTGAATAAATATGAACACATTCAATTAATTTCTCCATCTGTGCTTACATACAAATCCAACAAAGCTGAAAATGTTTCAATGAAAACATCAATTAATCTCTAGAACAAAAACGGTTTATAGTTAATTAGTGGATATTTTGCTGCAAAAACTTTCATCTCAGTTTGAGGACTCTGATGGGAACACACACATTTATGAATTTTAAATTAACTTCTTGTGAATACTACTGATTAAACTTCTCCGCTTTTGTACATCTTTCTATTGGTAAATATATTCCCTTATAATCCTTGATAAAACCAGATGTTGTTCAGTATTTGAAATCTGGAAAATCGTAGATTTTTAGTCTTAAATGGGCATGAACTAATTAGTTTTTCTTTTTGCAGCTTCCTCCTTGTCTTTATTTACAGTGACAGTGGCTGCAAGAATCGAGAATGAGTGACCCTTTTCAACTTCCATCCGTTTCTCATTTCTAAATTCTCTTCCATTCTTGTCTTAATTTTGTAATACAGATCCACTTTGCAATATAATGTGATACAGAGCTCCCTGAAGAGGCACTGAATGAGAGCAATGTAGATGCAACAGTTTAGTCTGCTCTAGACAGCCATGCTAAGAGACAGGGTTAATTAGCTATTATGCTGGTATTGGTAAGCAACACCATGCTGGTTGCAACCAATGCACTGGATCTGTTTCTATGAAAAAGACTATATATATGTGTGTACACACATATTCATATCTGAAAAAGAATATATATATTGTCATGCCACTTGAGAATGAGGATAAAATGAAGCACTTGAAGAGGCAGCGGAAGCCAGGTATGTTCAGCCTGGTGAAGAGGAAGCTAACTGTTGATCTAGTTTTATGCTTCAACTAACTAACGAATAGCTATAGAGAAGATGCAGCCAGACTTTTCTCAGAAATGCACATCTAAAGAAAATGGAGCAATAGTCACAAGTTGCAGCACAGTAAATTCTCCCACAGGATAAGGGAAAATATTCAAGACAGTGATTCAGCACTGGAACAGGTGCCAGAGAGGTGCTGGAATTTCCATCCTTAGATTCAAAACTGAGCTGACCAAGGCCCTGTACGACTTGATCTAAATATGAAGTTAGTTCCACTCAAAGGCTTTGAACCACAGGAGCTCCAGAGGTACCTTCCAACCAACCAAGCTGCATTTCTCTATGATTTTAAGATACTTGTAATGCTTCTGTATAAAAAGCAATGTGAAAACAGCCAATGTAACACTATTTCAAATGAGCCATTTCTCAACTTGTCACACATAGTTTTGCTTGCTTTCCTTTTAATCTTTTTATAAGGATTATACAATTTCAGAAGATGGTGTTGCCATAAGATGAAGTTTTGATGAAGTTCCACTACTTAAATGTGAAGAAGTTGAGGGTAATATACTTATGCAAGATACAGATCTGTCAACAATTAGGTTAAGAGGCCCCCAATTTGAAACCATGTCTCCTGGAGTACTGAAATCCAGCTGATTATTATGAGCAGCTGATCCATGAAGTCCTGCTTCTATTTTAGATTAAATTATTTCCTTTCAGTCATGTATGTGTGTATGTAAACAACTACATATATATTCATACACAGTTAAGTTAGTAAAAAATTATATACTGTATATATACTGTACTGAAAAAATATTTGAAAATGGCAACTACTGGTGGCCATGAAAGAAGGTGAAAGCAAAAGGTATGTGGATTTTCAGTGGGATCAGAATGTTAGAGTCTCATAGGAAATCTAATAAATTATGGGCAATAAAGATGTGACCCTTGAAAGTATTCAAAGAGGACCTACCTTGGTTTCCATTTTTAACTATTCAATAAATATCTTTCCTCTTTCAGTTGTTAAGGTCAAGAATACTAAAAAGTTATAATAAACATTACAGTAAATGATACAAGGAATCTAATATTGCTTTCTTTTGACTAATGAAGCAGCATTTTAAAATTTTATGAACTGTATTGCAAAGAAGAGCAATGAGTATGACAGATGGAAACAATCTACAGTGCAACTGATTTTGAATAATTAAGATTGTTCAACTTTGGAGAGAGACGAATAAAAAGTTCATGGTAAAACTTATACAAGTCTATCATACTTTGTAAAGTTACTTTCTTTCTAAAAATCTTCTTATAATTATGCACTTCAAACATTTTCTGCTTATTCCAGAACAATACCAATCAAGTAGCATTGTCCAAACTAGAAGGGAAATCATGTCTGGTCATAGGAAAAGGAAAAAGTGGAAACCATTGCCCTAGACAGGGAGTAAGATATCTTACAATCTTAAAATATTAATGCAAAGCAAAACCTGTTCTTCTCCCATAAATATAAAAATTAACTGGAAAGCTAACACCTGTTAAATGAATAAATGTATCTGCTTATGCTACTATGTAATATTTGAAATACACTGGACTATACAGACCTGGAGTGAAAACCTGAGCTTACAGAAAACATTTTTTTTTCTGTGACTTTAGAGTGAAACCAGATTTCACTCTAAAATTTTCATCTCATTTTGAAATATTGCATTCTTCTGCACTTCTTTCCCCTTAAAAGCCTATATTAAATGCATATATTTGTTTATAATTCTTTTTGACTTAAAAATGCTCATGATTACAAAGCTTGTTCTGGAATATGTGTTAAAAACCTGTTGGATTAAGGTTCTCCAAAAATTTGTTTGAATTTTTGAGCCAAACTTTAATCTAATCCCTTTAGACTAAAGTTAGTTTGTCCCTTTAAAGTCTAATCCGAAAGACTTCAAAATAGCAAATTGTATGGAACTCAATCTGTTTATCTGAAAAGGATGAAAGGGTTTGTGCTCCATCTAGGTTTGAACTTTTGGTTTCACAGTGTCTAGGTATTTCAAACCAGAGGTTTACACCATTAAGACATGCCACTCATGATAACTCAATCTTTTCTATGTTAATATCCATGATAGAAAGATAAATGAATGTCTTGATAAACTTTCAAAAAATATTTTGAAATACTAAATGACAGCTATTATGAAAAGTGTCTATCCAAATTGCCATTTCAGGCACAAGGGGTGATATTTATCTTTTTTTTAATCGTTCTGGACAAATCTCAGAAAAAAAGTATGTCACTAACAGGAACATTAGCTTGTTCCCTAATGACACACAAGAAAACCCTCTTTCAATTTATTACTTTTGTCTCATCCCACTTCCAAGGTAATCTTTTTAAGACTACCTTAGCCAACCAAACTGTGAAATAAATCCAATGTACCCTATAACACAGGCAGCACCAGTTAATATTGTTCAAATTATTTAGATCTGAAGGGCCGCGCCTGTCTGGATAGCTGGGCCCGACGCTTCTCTGGACTTGGTTTCTGCTACTCACATCTGTTTCAGCTTTAGACTTTCACTGGTATTCTGCCAGCAGCCACAACTTTTTAATGGCTACAATAAACTACAGAGACTCATCAAATCTTTGTTGTACGTGTTAAAATTATAACCTCTTCAATTAAAATTTTGATTTAAAAATAAACTACAGCATTATCTGAAGAAAAAATTTGAAAGGAAATGTTTGAAAGAGATACAATGTTTTTATATGAGTGAATGTTTCTTTGTTTAAATATAAGAGAAACTAATCACAGGAATGCTTGTTAGAATTCTGCTGCATATTTCTGAGTGATAAAATACCAACATCTGAAAACATTTCCACAACCTTTTTTGTTTCAAATCTTTGCTGTCATTAACTTTATATGTTAATTGGTTTGGCTGGGTTTCAAATACATCTTTACAATGAAGAATTATGAAAACAACCTCAACATAACAATTTTTCTAGATCTTCTATAAATACCTAAGAAAATTTGTTTTAGAAAATAGAAATCAGTGATTACAAGAAAGCTGCAGTTTTTATTTTAAGAGTTAAAGTGTTTAGCTTTTCCTACTTGCTGTCTGTGTCTTTGCAATGTAGAACAAATATGATGTGAATGTCACAGTCTCAATGCAGATCCTGCAAGACTAAGATGCGTGACAGCAGGACTACATGCTGAAAAAGTACAAGATCAAACACAGATCATGTTTCTGCACAAACTAGCCCAAAAGAGGGCAGGCCAAGGGGTTTGCAGGGCCAAGCGATGAGAGGAGATAGAGCACTCACTTATGCCCGGGTCGAACAAACAACAACTGATACTTTCCTACCACTGTTAACCTTTGAAACTATCCTAAAGATGGCAGTGACCTAATCCAGCAATTTCCAACTGTAAGGATAAATTATTTTGTAATGGTTTTCATTGCCTTATATTGAAAAAAAATAAAAACAATCATCTTGTTCAACTCTGATTCTAAAAGGACTCTTCCATTTTGATGCAGAGATGTAAATGTAAACGGAGAAGTTTTTATAGGCTTTTATGCAGATGCTCTCCCTAAAATCCATTTTCTACACAAAACTGCTTCAGTAATAGTAGCAACTTTTCCTTAACAAAAAAAGACAGCCTTAAAATATTCAGTCATCATTTGCTGGATTTATTTTAGAAAGTCAAATGAAGCACAAAATAAAAATGAAACTGCTTGGAGCACTTAGAGAGCAACCCTTCCTACTTTATTTCCACTCAGTACCTTGATTGATAGATGAGTTGGGTTTCTGAGCCCCTCCTTATAATAAACATTTTTAGATGTTTATTTTATGTCCCAGGGTGAAAATATTTTGAACTGGAGCTTTCCATTTCCATTTGTTGTGCCTTGGCAAGCTGTGCTTTATTTCTACATTAATAGTATTCAACTCTTTCTTGTAGCTGTTAAATTGTTGTTATACAACTACTGAAGAAAGTATTTACGTTATGGAACTAACAGATATCTACAGTTAAACACACAGTCTGGAGAAGCCAGAGGAAAATTCACACATAACTAAAGAAAATGTCAGAAAGATTTCATTAGGGGCCTTTCGATTGTAAAAGGGAAAACTACTTTTCAGTATCTTTACTTTCATTTTTATTAAGTCATGAGTTTGATTTTTTTTTCTTTCTAATTTATGTGAGTAATTTGTGCCACAGTGTAAAAACTCTAAATGAATCAACACTATAAACCTAATTAGCAATAAGAAAACCTCATAAAGGTCACATTTTAAATGGCACTTTGTTGTTAGCAGAACAAATGTTAAAGTTCCCAGTTACCTTCTAGATCTCTCTTCAGTTTCCTTAAGTCTTTTATTAGGTCTTCAAACTTAACTTGGGAGGCCTGGAAAAAATCCTGTGGTTCTGGTAAAGGAAAAATACTCTTGTCTGTTCCTGCTTCCTAAACAAACAAACAAACAAACAGGCCACTATGAAAATTGAATGCATTTGCAGTGAAATAAATTACTTTTTTTGAAACATCATCTATGAAACACTATTATAAAACTGCAAAAATAATATATTTTAAATCATTCTTGCTAAAACAACATATATATCATTCAAGATTAAATCCTGATGATTCTGAGTGTTCAAACTTTCTTTTAGATGTTGTAAAGCAAACTGTGCTCAATTTAAACTGTGAAACAACATTGAGCTCACAACATTTCAGTTCATTTTATATCAATAAAGGTTTAGATAAGGGATTAGAAGTTTCTTAAATACAGATAACACGAATGCCTACTTTAATGCAACAAGTAGTCTTACGCCAAAAGTTTGTGGCTTTCTCTCTTGCAATTCATTAAATATACACACACTTTATACGCACAAATTGATAACAATATTTATATATTGTCTGAAGTATTTTATACACATAAAAATACACAGTTTAAGGTTTATGTGGCTAAATAAATCACATGGGTTAGTGTCTGTATGGAACTCCGAAGTAATACCTTATTTTTAGCAAAGTAAGAAAAAAAAGATCAGAAATAAACCAAACCAAAACAAAAAAACCTTACAAGTTTCAAAGCAATATCTCCAGTGGAAATTTAAGAAGTATAAAAATGGTATTAATATGACATTACTTGTATAAGCATATACTAGGGAGTTTAAAATACTACCTCTCTTTCAGTCTGTAATAAAGGAAAACTCACAGGTTGGAGAACTAATGGTTTTGAGAACAGGGAAAAAATAATTTTATTCTTATAAAGATATGAACATTCAGGGGGAAAAAAATACAATGGATGACATTTACACTGTGCCCATTTCCTTCCAAGGAAGATAAACTGTTTTTTTTTTTCAAAATTCCCTGAAGTAAAATTACAGCATAGTAGAAAGTTTGCATTAATATTAAATATTTAAATAAATTAATTAGAAAGCATTAGCTTCAGCATTATTAAAAAAGGAGAAAAGAATACATACGTCAATACCCTAAGAACTGAGAAACATTACAGGCTAGACAAAGTTGCTTTTGTTATGAGGCTTTTTACAAGATGGGTACTTAAGTTAAAGTAATGACACTTTATTTCCCTGTTTCAACAACAAAAAACCACAAACAAACAAAAAACAAACAAAAAACCAAGTATAGATTTACATATCTACTATTTTTTTATCTCCTCTACAGTTCAGGCCCAGGAGCTGTTCCACATGCTCCAGACATACAGACCCTCCAGCATTAGAGATCATAGAATCACAGAATGGTTTGGGTTGGAAGGGGACCTTTAAAGATCATCTAGTTCACCCCCCCTGCTATGAGCAGGGAAATGTCTTCACTTACTTTAGTCTTCATTTACTTTAGTCTTACTCCTGGAAAAAATCCTCATGACTACTAACTAATCAATTCAACATCTTTATGTAAGAATTTTTTTTTTAAAAAGAGAAGGAAAAATAAATATTTTTATTCAACCAGACATAGGGCCATGAAAAATTACACTAGTCTTACATTCAAAGATTAGGTAAAGGCATCTTCTTACTCTCAAAAATAATCAATTACATACTTAAAATCAATTAATAGGGACACTTTCATTTAAAAGACAATAGTTCTAATTTTCCACTCAAAAACTTTGGACACTGCTGATATCTACCCAAAAGTCTCATAAATGTAACTTGCTCAAAGCAGCAGCCACACCTCCTCCCACATTTTCAACCTCTAACTCCTCATCAGCTGACTCACCTATCTTAAAATACCAACTTGTCCTTGCATTCTGTCATGAAAGAGGAAACATGCTTCTGTCTACCATTATTGCCACATCAGAACAAGACTTACAACATTACAGTAACCAGGATTTAAGAAAACAGGACTGGAGTGACCACTTGTCCAGTCTGCGACAGTCACAGGCAGTTGCCTGCAGTGGTTAATTCAACAGTTAATTTAAAATTTTCCAAAGCCTTATCATAAAACCTATAGCAAATTTCAGACCTATTGAGGTCCACAACTATTATAAGAAAGCAAAAGAAATGGATTTTATTTTTCTGTCAGAGCTACTGTGTTCAGATTTTTAAAAAGCTAATGCAAACCCGTTTCCAATCTCTTAAAGACACCCACTTTTGAGAAGGCTGATACAGCAAATGAATCTTTTACCTTATCACAATGGCGTAGGTAATATATGACGATATAATCCACAAGATTAATACCATTATCCTAGGAAAAAATACATATATTATTCAAAATGTGTGTGATTAACACCATTTCAAAGTGACTGAAAATCTACTCTATTTCAAAATAAATATATTATTATTTTATATTGCTGTGAGAAATAGGACTCACAATATATTTAGCCTTAGAATTACTGAACAAAAAATACATCTTTTATAACATAGGCTTAATCATACCACCAGAAGACTTAGAGTTTCTTTTGTGGTTCTAAATACCGGGTAAGAAAACATGCATTGGGTAAAGCTGTCCCTGTATCTTTTTTTTTAATAATACAAGGCATTACTGAATAATAATATTAGCTTGACTAATAATATTAATAATATTATTCTTGAATACATATTAACTAAATATTACAGTCATCTTAGATATATTAAGGTGAACTGAATTTCTTGATTCCTCTAGCCTCAACTCATCTATAAGGAAGATCTGAAAGAAGCATAGGTATTTTTCATAAAATCAGATAACATGTACCTAACAAGTATATTTCATGTCCTGTTGTCCTATAAGTATGAATTTTAATATTCACTTTGTGGAATCACCATTTCCATGGTCCCGCATACAACAACTGTATACAACAATTTTATTTTGTTACATGCCCTTGGGTCAGCATAGGCCAGATGAACTAAAGGAAAAGTGTAAAACTGCGACTTCTACGTTACAGGGTACCGTTCAACAATATAAACCAATCGTAATACAGGGAATTATATCTGGAATGTCTTTGAAGTTTTTTTGAAGTGTTTTCATATTGTATATTGACAAGTATCAGGACAAACATTTGTATGTGAACAATGTCTGTTCCTGTACAGAGCTGCTTTGTCTATATTAGAGCCTACAGCACATTATATTTTATTAATATCATACACCAGCAAAATTCTTAAGCAACTAAGCAAGTCATTGCAGTCATGCAGACAAAGCCACTCTGCTTGTATAACGGTTTTAGAAGACACTGTTGGCAGGTCATGTGACAAAAAGGAACTGAGGTGACTCATGAACATTTTATTGCCATTTTAGAGTAAAATACACCTGTTATTCTCTTTTCTATATGCTAAACTACCAAACCTATTACTTGGGTTCAAAGAGTATTTGCAGAAGACAAAACATGGTGATTCTGAAGTGGTGAGCTACATTTTTAAAAAAATCTCTATATCAAGTAACTTTCCAGGCTCATGTGACAACAGATTACTTTTATGTGGAATAAGAGATATTTAACATTGACTCTTTACCTTAGCTCCTGAAATTCAGCTAACCTAGACATAATATTGCTTGCTGGCAATTCCCAAAAAGGGAATAATGGGACACAGGAAAGGTACCTTAGATGTTCAAATATACAAGACCCTGCATTCTTCTTCCTTGCAAATACGATCTACCAAGTATCTCTGAGGTTTCATGTCTGCCTGTAGCAGCTGGCCCCTTTGAGTTTTTAAGCATTTTGGAGACTAGTCTAAACTAATCACATATTTATTTTGGCTACCAGGAAACTGTAAATACTATAATTTTTTAGCTTGTTTTGCTAAGGAACAAGTCTTATGCAATTATACTGTACATCTGTCACTCCTTTTCATAACTCATAATTTTAGAACGTGCTGGCAAATTCAGCCAAATTGGAAAGGCCCAGAGATAATTAAATTCTTACAAGTTTATGGTTAGATAGAAGAGCGAGACTAAAATTAGTACTTCTACTGAGAAAAGTCAGGCAAAACTCTGATGTTTTACATTTTTCTTCATGGCAGCTGGCCAACCAATGAACACCTGAATACTGTGAAACTTGGCCTGGTCCTAGTTTAGCTGCAGCTTGTACTGTGTCTTATCCATGAAGTAGGACTGGAAAAAAAGTGGTCACAGGGAACAGATGAACCATTGCGGTGAAGAGAAAAGTAAGATTTAGAATTATAGAATCATTTAGATTGCAAAAGACCTTTAAGATCATCAAGTCCAACCATTAACCTAACACTGCCAAGTCCATCACTAAACCATGTCCCTAAGCACAACATCTACATGTCTCTTAAATACCTCCAGGGGTGGTGACTCAACCACATACCTGGGCAGCCTGTTCCAATGCTTGACAATCCTTTCAGTGAAGAAATTTTTCCTAATATCCAATCTAAACCTCCCCTGGGGCAACTTGAGGCCATTTTGTCTCATCCTATTGCTTGTTACTTTGGAGAAGAGACCAACCATCCCCTCAATACAACCTCTTTTCAGGTAGTTTTAGAGAGCGATCAGGCCTCCCCTCAGCCTCCACTTCTCCAAGCTGAAGAACCCCAGTTCCCTCAGCCTCTTCTCATAAGACTTGTGCTCTACACCCTTCACCAGCTTCGTTGCCTTTCTTTGGATGCACTCTAGCATCTCAATGTCTTTAGGAGACAAAGAACTCAAATCCATTGGAAAAACTTTCATTAATACAGTTGCTCATTGAACAATTTATTAAATGTGTTTTCACACTTTGTTAGTGATAATATTCACAAGTAAAATGAAAAGCTCCCTAGACATACTGATTACCTGACATTGTCTGTCTCACAAATGTGTTCCTATGTACACAAAGCATAACTGGGAACAAAAGTGTAAAATCTACCTTCCTTATAGTTCAAGACAGCACTTCGCATAGGAAAAGAGGAAAAACATGAAAGAACAGGTTTTTTTCTCACCCTCCAAATCTGTACTAGCATCAGCAGAAAACACCTCCTATTCTTTGCTGCTTCATATATCCATGTGGTGTTCAGGTATGTTCTGGCAAAGAACAACTCATACAGGCAGTGTTTCCATTGCCTACATTATCTAGCACTTCCTCCATTGCCCTACTGAAATAAGGAACAAAGTAAACTCATATCAAAAGATGTCCAGAGTGTGCTTGAGCCTGACTTTGATCCTAGCATGACTAATCAAAAACGTGCTAGTGTTTCTCAATTTTTGACAAAATAATTTACTGCCATCTATGAGTATTTCTCGTGCATGCCATTCAGAAGTCTTACCCTACATCCATTTAACTGGCAACTGAAAAAAAGCCCTGAATATATCTGTTGGGTCTGACAAACTTCTTTGAAAATGATTAAAATCCTATATATTATATATTTATATCCCTTAGGTATAATTCTTTAGTGTGTATGCTGCACCGAACCCTTACTGACATTTTGTATTTAAACCTGATTTTTAAAACATTTTTACTTACATAGAGCTACCTTAAGTTAAAAGCAGGAAAAAAGAATGGGGACATTTACTGGAGAAGACTTCAGCAGTCTGTGCTCTCTCACTTCTCTCTACCCTACTGTAATTAAGTCCCTACTAGTAAGAGAGACAGACAGAAGTTCTCACATAAGATAACTACCCCAGTAGTACTGAATAGGAGCAATCAGCGATTATGGAAATATGCATATGTGCAGGAGAAGGAGGTGAAAAGTTGGGAGAAAAAAGCAAGAAAATGGTACAAAGTGCCTTGCTCTTTCAAGCAAGAATGGTAAGAAATAAGAAAAGATTAACTTTTTAGAGATGATGGAACAAAAAAAGATCACTTAAGAAAAATTATATTTAATTAAAAATGAGTACTTACTCTGCTTTTGACATCCTTTAGTTTGGGGAGTATTTCCAAACCAAATCCATCAGCTTGACCTCGGGTCCTATTCCCGCCATTCATATAATTTCCAAAAGCCAGAATCAAACCTAAAATTTCTTTTACACTTGTCATGTTCAGCAAAGCCTGGAAAATGGAGACTAGTCCGTAACTTCTGGTGGCTCAAAAATTCTAATCACTAATACAAAATACTATGCCTCAAAACAGAAATCTAGAAACACAGTGGAGAACTAATAAATTATTTTAATTTACATATAAAGATATCTATCTTGTCAGTTAAGAATCTGAGGCCATGGGCCTAATTCTTAACTATGTAGCCTTATACTACACACTGGATAAATCAATTGTAGTGTGAGCTCCTCATAAGTAAACTGAGGGCAATAGCACTTTCCCTGTCTCATACAAAACTGATTCTTTATTTACGTCTCCTTTGAAAAGGAAACACTAAGTAACTATTTTTATTGTTAGAATATGCCAAGAAATCCAAAGGGGTAGAGCATGGGTACTTTGTGGCAGCAAAGCTAATCAAAAGCTAATCTTCAAATTGGAAAAAATAAATAAATTAAATACTGTCCTGGCCAGGATGTTATACCTTTAGGTCAGTATTTAATTTCTCTTTTAATTCTTATCTCATTCTACTTTTCATGTTTTATTTGTTATAATTTGAAAATCTTTTCTTTAGTCATTCATAGTATAGAAACCTTAGGTAAAGCTTTGTTGGGTACTAAAAAATCTGATGTATCGAGGTTAACAGAAATGTATAGATATCAGGGGAAAGTAATAAGCTAATGAATGTGATAGGCATCTATTGCTGATGGCATTAACAGCAATATGCAAAAAAAGTCAGTTTGCAAGGCACTGTACTAAGCTAGTCTGAGATTTCATTTCTATTTTATGGAGATGATCTATTACTCTACTTAAAGTGCAAAGTAATAAAAATGTGCCATTCAAATAAAAATAAATTTTCCTATGTAGAGCATAGGGCATCACACACAACTCATTTTCCCTCCTTCCTCTTCCTTTTGTTCTTATAAGCAGCTTAAAAATGTAATATATTTTAATTTTCCTGAAAAGCCATAACCAGGCTTAAGGTTCATCAGTTATGGTAAAAAAAGAAGCATGAATACTCTAAAATATATTTACGTTTTTATTTAGCTTTCATTAGGACTTACCTTGGAAACACGAGTTATGATATCAACTTTCCGGTGCACTGATGTTATCCCTTCAGAGAAAACTGACTGGAAGATAATACACTGAGCTCGTTCTGTGAAGTTGGGGATCTGAGATAACTCATATAAAAATCTGAGGGAAAAAAGAGTATTAATGAATCTTTATATTCCTTATCTGTGGGGTACATAATGGATCAAAGCTGTAGCATCATGAAATATACATGCAATCTTTCCTACTTTGAATCAAATCTGACAGAATTTATAATTGTTATATTCTTTATGCTCAATGTGTTAAGAAATCCTATTAATATCAAGAAAAAGGCAAGACATTAATCGTTATCACATTAATCCATTAACCCACTATCACAGCTGCATCATAATAAATAGAAGAATCCTAAACCTAGATCATAGGTTAAATAAAAAAAAAAAAAAAGAAAAAGAAAAGGAAAGAGCTAGACAAACACTATCTGTTTACTGTTTTCACTCATGTATTTTTTGCTTCCCTTAAAAATGTGCCCAGCAATACAGAACTCGGTATATTCCTACAAGGTTATTTCACAATATAAAATGTCTGCCAAGAAATTTCTTCTGATGCTCAGCCTCAATTTTCTTTTACTGATTTGCACCATACTTCCAATTATATAGCTGCATGTTTTATGGTAATGCACCTAGCTGCGTATTTAGCTCTAAAATACTTGCAGATTATATGTCTCTTCAGTCACTGTTCAGCACAGTTACTAACTCTTTATCTGCTCTTTATCTGTCCTCATATATACAGCTTCCTCATTAGTCTATTCCAGCTTTCTTCCTTTAACTCTTTGGTAAATAAAAATAAATAGAAGCATATTCAACAACTCCAGTTCGGATATCACAAAATGAAAGCATCCCAAAGGCTTGAGTAATTCCCCCCTTTTCTATTCTTCATTTCAAAATGTAAAAGCTTGGCTAAATAATACAAGAAGATTTAGCATTTCTTACAATAACAGGGTTTGCATAATTTGCCTTGTGGGTTTTGAGTCTAGCATTTCGGTGATACACATGCTTCCTTGAAATCCAGAAGCAAGCTGTCTTTTGCTCCAATATCACTTGAGAAACATTCTTCTAATCTCCTGTTCACAGATACCCTTAGATCCCCCCTTAATGCAATGCCAAAAGATTTTTCTAACTCACTGAACTATGGGAAATTCTGTGAACCATTATCAGCTTGAATTCTTACTAAATTGAATTTAATTATTTAAGGCAATGCATCTGATTTCTCCAAATTATTTCTTTTTCATAATAAATAATATCAGTATCTTCAAATTCACTTTATAAATTTCTCAGGCATGCAACGCTTTGCTGAATACATAATGACTGTCTAAAAAATCAGCAAAATCCACCTGTGGCTGGTGTGAAATACTATGTTTTGATTGGAATATTGGTTTTATCCTTCTTTTTCTTTCTTGCCTGACGAAAAAAATCTATTGTGAGAGAAGGATTGGGGAGGCCCGGCTTGGCTCTTACACTTAAGCAGTGGGAAAAAAAGAAATGCCAAGCTGGTATTAATAAAAATGCTTCCTATTGGGAATGAATGGTATTGCCAGGAAAAAAAGAGGATACTCTGCACTTTGTGTGAGAGAAACAAAGGAAAGAAAAACACAAACTGTTTCAGTAAAGTTCTAACATACATACATTTTAAAAATTTAAATTCAAAAAGTCAAATGACACATATTCATGCTTTCCCTTGAGAAGGGAACTATCTCCTACACTGCTGGGCATCGGAATACAACATAACTGTGCTGAGAGTTAAAAGAGCATCAACATAAAAAGAAAATGTCTCCAGATTTTGGAATTCAAAGTATTCAATGTAAATATCCAGACAGAACACTTATAAATGAAATCTGTCACAAAAAAAAGAATCTTAGTGACTACAAATGTAGTTACTAAACACAAAGTCATGGCATGAATCTATGGTTATCAAAGATAAACCACCAATTCAGGTGGACAAAACTTTTGGAGAGAAAAGGATATTCTTTGTTCAGTCATTTTTTCAATTTTAGTCTGAGAAAAGTACGATTTTGACTTAAAGTAATGATGACAAGACTGTGACAAAGCTTTTTGATGGGTTTCTCTTTGTTACATTTCTTATGGCCTAAAGTAAACATAAAGAATTTGCTGTTCATCTCTGTGAGGTCTATTTTACTCCTCTCCTGCAGAACTGTAAATAAAAAATGCATTTACTTGAGAACTCCTTTACCCTACCAGAATCTTGTAGTAAAGGACTTGAGAGTACTTTCAAGCCAGGCATATTACCATGTTGTAAGTGTAATAGAACATTCTTCCAGAAGATAGACAAAGAAGGCTGATCTATGCAGGTAAACTATTTATCAGTTCACATTTATCCACAATTGAAGAATATAAAGCTTAGAAATAATTTTTTGGGAAAAAGGTGTATCTAATCCTGCAAGCTTCTAAGTAAACCCAAAGGATTTAAACTGAAGTCAAAGGAAAGTGGCCTTCAAAGAGAAGCAAATGGCATTGCTTGGACAGCAATTATCAATAGCTCACTACTTCCTGAATTCAAACTACATACAAATCAGGAAAGCTCAGTACCATATTTTACTACCTTTTCTTTCATTAGTATTTCTTTCACAGTAGAGAGGACTTCATAGAGATTATGTTACAACTAAAAGAAACTAGCTAAAGCATCTGTATCCTACTAGGAAAGCCCCAAATTGTGGCCAATTGTTGCATATAAATCTTTATCATGTTAATGAATATTAGCATTTTAACAACTATTATCATGAAGCATAATTTAGGGAGGTATTGTCATGTTGCTGTCATATTTACGGTTTGTGCCATTTAACATGCAAGCAAAACAAATCAAAATCACATGTGCAGGAGAGCATCAGTGATACCACTAAAGCTTTCTATTTGTCTGGTAATCTTAGCATTTGAAAATGGCAAAGGTTTTCTTTAGACGTCAGTGAATTCATGTCAGTGGTTTCACTATATGAATGCCTGTTGCTAGTATTTGCAACCACTTGATAAATGGTTTAGTTTGTACTTTTGTTTTGATCCTCATTAAACAAAATACATGAGGCTTATGCTCTGTAGCAAATATTTTTAATCACACGTACAAATTTAGCACTTTTCTGTTGGAGTTAATATGCATAGTATAGTTCCAACAGATCTCCAGTTCTGCATTTAGGTTGACTTAGAGGCTGACTTAGACAACAAAACCAGCAGCACCTGATCTACTGAGTTTTTAGAAAGGACATTATTTTGAAGGTCCAACAAAATTTAGGTAAGTGCATCATCAGCAACTTGTTTCCCCCTTGAGGCAACAGTTTAAAAAGCTAGTTTTCTTAACCTATGTAGTTTAACAATAGGGTAAAAATGGGATAATTAAGACTTGCAGATAGAACACAAAGAGCAATAATTCCTAAAAAGTAGCTTTTGTCTTTGACACTACTACTTCACTCTGAATGATTAGGCATAACTGCTTTATTTACAGTTCTTTACTTTTAATTGTGGAACAATGATAGCATAAATCCAACTCTGTGTTTAATTAAGATCAAGCTCTCTCACTATAACTTACAAAAACAGATGACCTTGTATAACTCTAGAGCTCTATAAGATTCGTATTCTCCAGAACACAAAATGCATTAATATTTATTTCACTCAGACATACAGCAAACAGATTGACAAAGATTCAAGCTCTGGAAAACATCAACTAGTCACACAATGTATTCTTATGCTGCAAGCCAATGCAATGAAAGCTATAGATATGGGATGCAAGAACAAGCTAGTATGTACATTTTACAGATATTTGTCTTATTAAGTCTTACTCAAGAATGGTAGCCACTCTTAAACAAGAGTAAATGTGATAGCCTCATCTCTCAACATTAACCTATTCCCTAGTGGACAGTCACAAATAAGTATTTAGCTGACTTGTGTTAGGAGACAGAAAAAAAAAATCTGCTCTTCACCATTAACATTTTAATGGGAAAAAAAAGGTATGAAAATGTAATACTCCTGACATCAGCCAATCATATATCTGCCATTTCAGTTCTCCCTCCCCCTACCCTTTGTTACGCCAAAGACAGCAGAAAAGACAGAAACGGACAAGAGGGAAAAGGAAGCAAGATGGCAGAGAGGCATCAGGACAGGAAACTGCCCTGTGATTAGAAGAAGAGGATGGAAGTACAAAGGGAAAAGTGGCAAAGTAGCAGAAGACAAACCACTGGTAGGCCAAAATCTGAAATCAAGTGTATACACTAAAATAAAATTGAGGATTACCATTTGGCTCATGTATTCTTGTGATTTTCACATTGGTCTAAGGTTTATTACAACAGAAGGAGCAACACTTAAGAAGCTTTTCATCCTGACAGTTGTCACTGCCCTTAACAGTCGCAGGAGATGAGCTATGGAATCAGTCTTGTAGGTCTTCAATCAGCATGTCCAGAGTGTACATTGTGTCTTTGCCACAGGACTCATCAAAACCCTCTGTTTGTGTAGCTCTTTCAAATAATCAACAACCAAAATCAGTCTACCCTGTTTTATGACAGATTAATTTAGCTTTAAAAGTTCTAAGGGAAGGATAAGCCTTTTACAGATGTGAGAATGGGAACAGAAATTTTTATTGATTCAAGGCTACATAATTTATCAGCTGTGGTGGTTCAAGTTGATGTAGTAAAATCTGTCATGTCTGAAAAAAGCTATTTGATAAAGGCAAAGTTTATAACATGCCTTGAAATACAGAAAAAAGTTAAAAGTTAGCTACCAAAAATTATGTATCAAGATCCCTTTTAACATATCAGCAAAGTACTATACTATATAACGATAAAATATTACCAAAAAAAAAAATCTTACTGT
The DNA here is from genome assembly GCF_031877795.1 of Strix aluco. Taxonomy (NCBI): domain Eukaryota; kingdom Metazoa; phylum Chordata; class Aves; order Strigiformes; family Strigidae; genus Strix; species Strix aluco. Next base: position 96,807,872 of record NC_133934.1, on the reverse strand, counting down.
TCTGGTTTATCCAAAAGCTTCAGTTCCTCCTCTTTTGAAGTCTGATAATATTGCTTGATTTTCTCCAGTTCATCCTTTTGTGCTCTCTGAGTGAATTAACATAAAGTAATTAATAACAAATTAATAAATTACTCATTTACTTGTTTGTCTGCAAGTATCAATTATATTTTTTATTGGGAAAGGTTTAGACTATGCAAAAGAGTAAGGCAAAAAGATCCACGACAAGTTCCTTCAGTGCCTTGCAGTGCCATTTACTACCAATGGCCACAAAGCAGAGCATCCTTGTAGAGCACAGCACTGCAGATATTGCTATAGGATGCTTCATACAGCTTAGGTTGGAGAGGTAGCACTGATATCTCTACAGCCAAGTGTAAATGTATTCTTTCATGCAACTCCAGAGCTACAGCTATAGTCTAAGCTATACACTTAGTCTACAGAGCAACTTGGGTAAGGACAGCAATGCACTAGCCCAAGTTAGCTGCTTTAGCCACTTACATATTGAATGAGAAAAATTCAGCACGCTATCACAAAATAGGCCTCAAGTAAGGACAGCATTTTTCAGGCAGTTCAGGAGAGAACACTGCTAGATGTTACACCTTTGGTTAGATTTTTAACCTGATTCCAAAGGCACTCCACTGTTTTAAATTTCTGACATTTAAGAACTAAGCCAGTAAGCATGTCAATAGGTACTTCTTATGTTATCTATTTTATTACTGTTAAATTCCCTAAAGATTTTTTCTATATAATGTCTCTAGCTTAAAATGACAACATAAAATAAAACTTTACTTATTCTGGGTCTGAAATACTATGGTGACCAACCATAGCTTTACCACAGCCTACTTACATTTTCATATAGTGCTTCCAGTGTTTCCAGATCTACTATGGAGTCATCAACACACAGTATAGCTGTATAGAATACAATCACAAATTAGATGCTAGAAAACATACTTAAGAGTTCAATTCTGTTTCCTGAGAAATGTACTAAAGAGATAGGACCTAGCTAAAGGACATATTTGTATCCAGTTAATATTTTACTATTTTCAGCAATTTCTTTTTATTCTGACTTCAAGTCACAGCACTCACACAAGAACTCGCTATAAATTCTCTCTCAGGAGAATGAGTTCTACTTTTCCTGTCCAGTATTCTCAGCAGTCAAAGATATGACCTGCCAGGTACTCAGCTGATTGCGCAGCTGGCCAGGCAGAAGAACATGAGAACCATTGATACCATACAATGAGCAGCACAGATTTCATGGTAGCTTAGAAGGCTGGATAGGAAGAATTGAGAGTTAGGATATTTAGGTCTCCCTATATGCATGGGAGATCAGGGAGATGTGAAAACAGGGAGATCTGCTTGTCTTGGGGCTGGCAATCTTGGGAAGTAGACAGGTAGACAAACTTGCAAGATTTGCAAGTTGCAAATTTGCAAGCACAGAAGATTGTGCTACAGATTTTTCAGATACCTCCATAGAGCAGGTCACGTTTGAGTTAGCTTTATCCACTAGAAAACTACCCACATGACAATTTCCAGATAAATACTTTTAAACATCACACAGAGACACCTAAAGTATACTCTTCAATGATTAATTATGTCTCATTACCAAAAATGACAAGTGTCAAAATGTTTCCTTAGTTCCAAAGATACTACGTTTGGAATATATGGCATAGGTGTTTCTAACATTTGCAAATCCAATTACAATTTAGGCAATGTATTGGGACTTTCCTGAGAATGATACGATTGGTTCACAGTGCTTTCCAATGCACTCTAATGTTAAACTCCAGTAAGTTAGGAGAAGCACAATAGAATAGAAATAACTTTGGATGTTTAATTTTTCTGAAAACATTTCTCAAGATTCATAATGAGACTAGGCACAATTTCTGAACTCTTGACTTACGTTTAAATGTTACTGGGAACACTAATCCCAAAGAATCAAGCTTAAGGCCTCTACCAATTTTCCGCATAACCAGTGACTCATAATTAGCTAGTACTTTTAATTTCAACTGTATTATATTTCTTCAAAGGAAACTTGACTGCTTGTGAATTTAGAAGATTTTAAAAGCTCTTGTTGCATTTGCAATCTATGTTTGAAAGGGGCAAGGCACACATCTTTAAATAATTATTTAAAAGTAATAAGCTTTCGCCTGCTCTTCCACCTACCCCATGATTTTACATTGTGAAATTAACCAGCAGGCTAGTAAATTTTCTCTGTGGCAGGCTAATTAATTTTATTAAAAGGTCCAATGACATTTAGAATGCTTTAAAATTTTGCCTGTCAATTATGATTCCATCTGTTGACATTACACCTTGGTTAGAAGTAAAGAATTATACAGAAGAAGACAGTATAAATGAAAAAAAGCAATATCTCCAGCTATTTTTGTCCTATTGGGAAGATTAAAAAAAAGCTCAAGAGTGTAACCAAATATTAAGCCCAAACAAATAAGCCTGACAAAAATCTTTGCTTAAAGAAAAATCCTTGGGGTTTAAATTTATGAGATCATCTGCTGGCTGTTTCAAGACAGTTCCATGAGTTGCATTATCTTCTGTATTATCCAATGAAATTTCAAAAGAACCTAAGAGATTGGAAAATCTATTGGAAACTTGGTTTCACAGTCCAAAATATTTAATTGTTAAGATGTATTTTGAGATACATATTGAGTTCAGAAACTTCCCCTTGTGGTTTCACTTTCATTCTATTTCAGAATATGCTGAAATCTGCTTACAAGGACAAATTTATTTGTCCAGACTTATCTAGAAAAACAACTTATTGGAGGTAATTTGAACTCATACTAGAATTAGTGGATTTTTTTTTTTAGGTACAGGAATATTACACTTTAATTAGAATATCAAGATTTGTACACCTAATTGGAATTTTCAGTCAGAGATTTGTCACAAAAAAAAGGCCCCAAAATCACAAAGTGGTTTTTAATGCTATATTTTCTTATCCATGTTTCTGCACTCAACACCAGTTCCAACAAATCAGCATTGTTTTGAAGTGACACGGTAAAGCAAAAAATGTTTGAGATTAAACTAATAAATTACAAACTGGTAAATGAACACATTTTAAACATAATTAATAATAATCAGTGTTAAAAGACATTAATATGAATTATTTTCTCTTTTGGACAAGCATGTGATTGTATAAAAGTACCAAGAAAATATTTTCTGATTTACTTGTTATACAACCTGTCCTTCTATTATTGGCAATGTCCATGCTGACAGGTTGCAGTTAAAAATCTAGCCATATTACTCAATTTGATGATAGTTCGACATCTTAGGATGTTAATGTATGTAGAGACTACTCCCCAAAAGTCAGAAGCACTGCCAAAATCCACACCGACTCTTTTATTTCATCTTTATGTATTTTAGTATCTTTATCGTTGTCCTTATATCTTTTTCTCATTTAGACCGATCAAACTTAATGCCATACACATTTGGAGCAGAAGACAAAAATGAAAATATGTAAAATTATGAAGATTGTCCCATTTTCTTAAAAAAGAAGCAGTGATTTTGAAAAGCTGGAAGAAAACCCCAAATTCACAGGTGTCAGTATTCTTCATATTCTTAAAATATGGCATGTGCAATAGATTCACAGTATGTTGTGTAAATTAACTTGAATTGAGGCAGCTGAAAAAAACCCATTACACTAGATCAAAGAAACTAATTATTTTACTTTTTACTTAGTCACAAGGAACAAAAGCGTCTTAATTCTTCTGCGAAAAAACGCAGTTTTAATCATATGTATATTAACATTCTTAAATGAATAAAAACCATGATAAGTTTTTCAAAATACTCTTCCTGATACAGTGAACTTAACGGTGATACTTTACTGCATTAAATCTCATTATATCAAGACTCACATAAGTGTAAGTAATATAGGTGAAGTATCATAAATCTACAAAAGAGGCTTCAAAACAATTAATAGCTATTACAATATCAATCATCATTGGTGGTTTTTACTTTTATCTTGCTTTCTAGTTAGCTGTCTTCCTTACACTGTCAGTTCAGTTAGAATATTTCACCTACACCTCACAATATGCCGAAAGGAAGTAGACTCATGCTGTGAAAAGCTGGTAATTTTATTGGGTTCCTCTACCTTTAAAAAATCTGTTACTTGGCCAAGTCTGGTTTCTGAGATCCTTTTTTGCAGGGAAATTGAGGCAAACATTTTTATGTGGCCTATGGTGTCTGCTCACAACAAGAAGAATTTATATACACAAGGATCATTAGTGCAGGGTTGCACCCATTAGGATATAATAACCGTCAGCTAGGACAAAAAACAGATCAGCATCATGCATTCAAACTAACAGGCACACATAAAAATACTTGCCAACTACATTTCACACACTAAGAGTATTGCTTCGAATATAAACTTGTACCAAAGGTTTTTAACAGACTCACTTTCTTAAAATGAATCTAACTGTAAAAACCAGATTCCCTACTGCACAGATTTTTCACATACTCTGTTTTATCACTTCAAAAATGTAAACCAAAGAAAAGCTGAGAATTTAAAGCACATGGTGTGCAGTCAACATACAACTGTAGAACTTAGAGGTTAAATATGAAAAAGATACTTCTCTTAACCAGCTTAAATACCAACAGTCTTAAGGCTGAGTCTGATATACAGCCTCACTCCTACTAAACACGTTTTGGATAAATCAGGATTTAAGTCCTGCTGACAGAGCTTACATGTACTCAGCAGTATCAAACCACTTAATGTGACAATTAAACTATGAAATATGAAGAAATCACCTTAACTGCTTCCTAATGATAAAACATAAATAAGTTATTTAAATAAAAAGAGCTTGCCAAAGGTACATTTATTTGACCTGGAAGTACTTCATTGATTTATGTTTTCTGCTGAGTAAGGCTTGATTTCCTGAGAACATGAAGCTCATCACTGGGAAATTTAAAACTAAATTGTGACTGATCTTGTCAATTAGAAAATGACAACAATTGTTAAGTACAAATCCCTATTTGGCAAAACTTCCTAAAAATACCCAAATCACTCTGGTTTGTTTCTGACAAACTGATATGTTCTAAACTTATTTAAAGGTTTTCTCCAGTATTTAACTCTCATACAACACAAAAACCATCAAAATATACATTACCAAAGAAGCACCATGGGCACAATGTAGGTTTAGAAGACTAAGAAAGCTCAAATCCTGCAAGAAGTAATGAGCAAAAGACTGGCACTAACGTTAACCTATAATGAAGATAAAACTACAACAGCAGATGGCATGACCTAGGATTTTTAACAAAATACATTCTAATCCATTCCATCTAAGTGTCATCAAATATATTTCTCTAATACTTTCAAAGCTTAATGTGCCTCTGCATAGATAATTTACACTGTTTGTGAACACAAGAATGTTCCAAATGCACAATAAACATACCAGGTCCCCATACGTGCTATTACAGGTTGGGCAGTGCTATAGTCATTTAACAAATGGAGTCTCAGACATTATATTTAACTGCTTAAAGTCTAGGGAAGGAAAAGAACCCAAAACTAAATTAGCATTAGAAATAGTCTCAATGCCAAGGATCTGTGTTAAATTCTCCCCTTTGCCATACAGGCTAAATTCTGTCAGCGCTGCAGTGCTACAGTGTTAAACTCTTGCCTTGGTAAATGTACTAGCAAAGCCTGCAGCAGTTCTGCATGGAGTAATACGGCACTTTATTGCCACAAAAACTGTAATAAGCTACCAAGCGTGCATCTGGTGCGATCTACCGCATCTCATTGACTTGGTCCCAAGGAAAATATACGAGCATGTGAGACCATCTAGTTAATGCCTCCTGATAGAAATCAGGGGTACTAGACAGTGAACTATTTTCAGCAATGTACAGAAGCAGATCTTCTGGTGCCTCACAATTTTAGTGGCAAAATGCAGGTACTATGGAGGTAGGGAGGGACTTGGGAGAATCACTCTTTTGGACATAAGCATCTATATTTTATCTACATCCCATTTTCTGTAACTAAAACTTTTTTCCATCTGGGCTGCCCCACTTTTACCAGTTTACTCTTGAACAAAGATCTCAGTATCTCAGTATCTCATAGGAAGCTGGCACAGATGACTTATGGTGCAGAAAAGATTATTATCATGTGTTTTCTAGTACACAGCTATTGCTAGCTACTATATTGGGAACTGAGTGACTGGAATGTTGCCCCGTAAAAAGTTGGGACCAGTGCCCACAGAGGGTCTTTACATAGAGTTATAATCAGCATTTCCCATTAGAAACAGAACTGAAACACCTCACTGTGGAGTGTTGTTGTAATATCTGAACAGCAAAGCCACACAAGTAGTCTTGAGCCACAGCTTGTCTCTCAAGCTGTAATATGTCAGCTAAACAATGATAGGAAAAATAAGACAGAAGTGCATTGATAGGAAATGGAGATTACTTCTCTAAGTGTGTAGAGACATGTTAAAGCATGTTCCTTACCTGACAGCTGATCTCCACTATTCCTAATCTCTTCCTTATAAAGGTTTTAAAAAACCATAGAGAACAAGCCTTGAAAATAATCTCAAACCTATGCACAATTTTATTATTGCTATTTGATTTTTAAATATAAATAAAGATCCTATATAGCATACTGAGACAGACAGATCTTGTGTCTGCTTCTTCTGCTCAGGAAATAGATATTATTAATGGTGGTCTAATCAGAAACTGTATTACCCTCTTCAGTACCAGATTCACCAATAAAATTTGTTAGTGTTCTAAGAACATTACAGCACCTAGGATTTCCCCTCCTCTCCCACCTACCAAAAAGCTGAGTATTAGGACAGGTGCAGCATGACAATGTTAACTTTCCCTCTGCAGCATGTAATACCAGCACTAGCCAAAATTATTACTCAGTTTTACATTGTCTTCTCCCTAGACTGTATTCAGATACAGCAAGAATTTAAACTTATCTGTAAAGGATGAACTTCACTCTCTCAAAGAAACACGTGTGGGAGATTCTCTTGCTGAAGTGTGGCAGCTGGCTCATTATCAAATCCAAATTGAAACATCTGGGTGCCAGATATGGTCACTTGCTTGTTTTGCACTGCTGAGCTATCTACAGAATCTGCCGTGAAGATATTTACTTTAATTTGAGAGGGAAATCCTATAGGTGCAGAAATCTCACACTATTTTAAAGAAAGATGTAATTTTTGTTGTGTTTTGTCTTCTCTACAATTTTGCATGCATCTGTATGCATAGGGCAGTTCATTTGAGGACAGTTTTTCTGTATCTGTATTTCTGTAGCTGCTACTTAAGGTAGAGTAACCAGTACACTATACATTGACAGTAAGTTCATTTGTACATGGCTTTTTAACAAACATGGTCAGAAAAATTTGAAATTAGTCATCCTTTTTTTTTTTTTCTTTTTGACTTTCCTTTGCTTAAGGTTTCTTCATTCTCTGTTGCAAGCTGCCAAAGACCACTAACTTTTCTCTTCTCTATCTTTCACATACGGAATTATGCAATAGAAATCGGCTTTAAAAAAGGGACCAGTGCTTAATTTTCATGTTTCTTAGAGGTAGCTCTTTGTAACTTCACTTTGTAAAAAAAGAAACCAACAACTTTGACATTCATCACCCAATGATCATACACTTTTTTGGTTAGGTGTTGTCATGAGCTATTTAGCTTATTATGATCTTTTTTCATCCAGCATATTGACCATACTGATCTTCAAAGAATTTGTCTGTTGATAGGCAGGACTGCACACAAATTTAAATTAAACAAAATACACACTAAAAGAGAAACAAGCATGATTCTACTGTTGTCTTCATTATAGTATGCATTTCTAAAGATCCTCTCTACAGAACAGATGTTTTCCCTGAGTCTGGTGAACTGGGTTTTTTCCCTAGATAGTCTCTGCACACAGATCTTGATTAGAGTCACTCATCCTGCTTTGTTAATGTATTTTTAAAAAAAGTTCCACTAACGGTATTCCCAAATCCCATTTGTATCTCCTAGCTGTTTCCATAAGCAAAAGGCAGCATATCCTATTGCTGCCTTGAGCAACACATGTGGTGACAGACCAGTCATTTGCTACCTCAGAATAGAGAGGGTGATGAGTTATAAACTTTCTTTCAGTGACAGCACTTATTTTGGTGTCTCTCTTCTACCAACACTCACAATTTTCATTAAACTTGAGGGACTACATTAGCTATGTCTACAACTGCAAGTAGTGTAGTCTTCAGAAATGGATTTGTAGACAGCAACAGCTGTCACACTATACATATTTCAGGGAGTTTTAACTATCTCTCATCTGATCCTGTGGAACTTAAAGCCTGCTATGGGTGGAGACTGCCGGCATGCTCCTAGAGCACATCATCTCATTTAGTTTAATTCTGAAGGATGTTTGCCCACTCTGAGACTGCTCTGCATTGCTCTGCAATGCAAACACGGCAAAGGGGACAACTGGTAGATTCAAAAGTGCACTGCTGATTCAAGCTAAAATGCTAGTGTATACCTAAACATTTGACTTATTCTTTTCTCTTAAATTTGTAATAAATTAGCCAGAGGGTTTCAAAAGCTATAGAAGTACAGCAAACAACTGAGAGAAAGAGAGATTAGAACATCATGGCATAGAAAATAAAAAGTCATGAAAACATCTCTGAAGATACTTAAGAATACTACCCAGTTTTTATAATACAGCTGCTATCCTATTATAATGCTGCTGTAATTCCTGCCAGCAAATTATTCAGACCTTTAGTAATAGCAGGTTTTTTTCCATCTCATTCGGATACCTTTCACACAATACTGGCAGGCACAAAGTTATTCCTTCTTTTCGTTGTTTCCCTCCATACCAAGAGACATCTGTAAGCCCTTGTGCTTTTAAAGAGCTAGATGCTCAAAGGCCCTTCTGAAATTAATAATAATCAATGCCAGCAGCATCTCAACACCCTACCCAGTATTTGCATGTGATGGAGGGAAAACAATAGCAAAAAGGAGACATCAACTTGAATTCTTCCAGCAGTTGTTTTAAATGGTGAATATTTTCCTTTTTTTAATGTGAAAAAGAAATAAACAATATCCTTAAACAATATCTTTTTAAATCCAGAACATAAGCAGAATCTGAATTACCCCAGTGTTCTGAAAAATCTGTATTTCTCTACAGTTGTATTGGCAAACTCAGATAATTTCTAACAGTAATGGAATTTATACACTGAGTAGCCCTACGCTTTGAAAAATGCCATTCAGTAATCATCCTTCTGATTGCTACATGGTAGCTGCATCAGTTTGGGATGTGCTTTTTACACCGCTAATGAAGCAGAATTTGAACATTCAACAAATACCGACTGCATGTTTTAAGTCCAAAAGATTTACATATAAGTCTTCTATTTAATTTTTGTCAGTGGAGGACTTGCTTAAGGAAAAGGAGGGAACTGTAGGGGAGGAACATGAAATCGTTTTGCGAAAACACTGTACCGAAAGTGATATGCGAACTGAAATGGAGTTGTACCTGAATTCACTTCTGATTATTTAGGTGAAACTTTTACATGTAGTGGAACAATGATTCTTCTGATATCTTAAAGAGGACTATATTCAAAGCACATTCTGTAATGTAAGAAATTCTCTGAAGAGTGTTATGAGAAAATAGCCATGCAAATATGATAAAGTGTAAGAAACACTCACCTTGTTGAATATCCTTCATCTCCAGGTGCAAACTGGATATTAAAATTCCTACAGTTTGAGACCGTTTTCCATCCAACAATTTGATAATCTAGAAAGATGGTACAAAATGATCTGAGATCAAATGAACACTCTAGAAAGGATGCATTCACATTAATGACAGAAGCCAGTTTTGAATTGAATTCAATGTCTCTCCAATATCAAACCTTTTTATTAACTAAATGTGGTATTAAGACCTTCATCTTCTCTCTACACTCTGCACCTTAACAAATGGCTGATAAATGTAAGCTTGAATTCTCACCAGGTCTAGTAAAGAACATCACCTTTTACTTGTAGGATGCTATTAAGAAGGAAAAAAAGGCACATCAAATATTTATTCTGGAATATACTTTTTCCCCTTTCTCCTTAAAGTGATCAGGGCAGAACTATATAAGACACTCTGAGTACACCACAAGTTCTCCTATTTTGTCTGCTAGTTTATATTTCAGTGTGAACACATTTAAGGCTTTTTGACAAAGGATCAATTCCTGACCAAAAAGAATTGGAGAATTGTCTTCTTATGTCCTCTCAACACTATTTCTGGAACACTAGGGGCTACTGAAAGGATTTCTTTCCCTCTTGTCTGAAAGAGCTTCTTCCACACCCTTGACACTTCACAAGGATTTGAGGATTTTGTTTGCATTTTGGGTAACAGACACTTGGTAGTATAATATACTGACATTCAGATTGTAATCTTTTCAGATGTCAGGTGGAAGAGAAGAAAAAGGAGGAAGGGAAACCTTGAGGAAAATATTTTGACTGGTTGAAATTAGTGATACTGATGTGGACCAGTCCATAAATAAAGTAATGAAAAGTAAACCATCAGAATTTTAGAAGTGTAATTCAGATGTTAGAAATGTCAAAACCAAACTTGCCACAATGCTTGGACTGTTGGTGTTTGTGGTTTTGATTTATGTTACAAGGAAGATAGGACAGTAGCACATCACAAAATGCAATACAGACAAAAATTCTTCAAAATAAGTTCAGATCCAAGCAGTTGGCTTACTTCATAGTGTTGATGAAGCAAAAACTATTAAAAATACTAACTCATATATAAAATTAAAACTAATAGCTAAATTTTCCCTAAATTTATATTCCTAGTATCCGAACAATATTTAATCTGTATGTATCCAAATTTAATTTTAATGGTCGGGTGATATTAATATTTGGATATTTAATAATATAAAACCTTTAAGTAATTGCTATCCCTTATCCCTATAATATTCTTATAGATGCTCACATTACAGACTGTTGACTGACAAAATTGATACTAACTCATACAAGTGTTTCTTACCTATGTTTTACGTGATTTAGGAATATTTAACTGTGCAACTACTTAGTCATTCACCTATATAAAAGTAGATTTATAGTTGAAAAATAAAGGAAAAATAAACAATAGTGACATTTTCACCTGAAAATGCAGTTAGTTCTTATATATAGAGTACTGAAATTGGACAATACATGAACAAGCTGGAATACGTGCTGCCTTCAACAAAAATCTGACATATTTTATGTCCCTGTTGTAGGGATTCAACATTTAATGAACTTGTGTTTAAGTAGATATTGCATATTTTCTGTCAAAATTGGAAATAAAATCTATCCTGAGAGGGTTTTTTCAGCCTATATGTACAGGACATATGCTGGATATTAAGAAAGTAATATTATTTAAGGTGTTTTATTCAAATGAGAAAGAATTCAGGCTCTTTATCTCCCGAGTACACAAGCAGACAAGATGATTTGGCTACAAGTAACCATAAATGAATACTCTGTAAGCACCGTGTCCTGTTGACTGTGATTTTCAGAGCAAATGTAAGTAACTGCTCAGTTTATCATGGTCATTTCTGAAGCTTTACATGAATTTGCTGAACTCCGCAGCACATTAACTTCTTACAGGGATAATTACAGGCTTGAGTAGCATGCAATTTGTATAGCATTCACTGACCTCCAAGTTGACCTTGTTCAGGGGCAAATTCATAGGTTGTCATAAACCCCATTAGACATGCCTAGTTTGAGGCAAAACCTTTCCAGACTATAGCCTTTGCAGACAATATGACATTTGAAATCATTCTATTAAAGTATTTTTAAATGCTAATATATTCTCCAGATATGATCAAACAAGCTCACCTTGCTAAGCAAGACTTCCTCCTTAAAAGACTAGTGAAAAAATTTTAAAGAAGACTCTGTATAATTTTAAAAGCTAAATCAGAGATTCATGTTTTTAAATGGCCAACTAACTGTATGTTCACATGCATTTTAGACAAATGTACACATGGTCACAATTACCATTGACTCAGACTCAGACTACCTGAAATAGCTTCAACCAACTGAAATCTGTAACTGAAGGCTAATATTTTATTCATTAGAGAGCAAAAATGGAGCAACAAGACAACAGAATAGCTTAAATTGGGCCATAAGACTACTCTAAAAACACAGTTGTAATGTTAAATATTACACAGGACTTTTGCCATAGATTTTTAGAACCAATGTGTAACTTGAAAGATTTTGCAACAAAAATATAAACAGTAGTAAAACAGGGAATACATTTTCAGAGATACTCGTTTTGCCCCAAATTATGGTTATTCTGGGGAAGTCACTGGCAGGGAATTAAATATGTGTGTGAATTCCAAATGGAAAGGAGACACAAAAAAAATCAGTATTTTCAAGGTCATAAAAACCATAAGGCAAATAAAATGAAAGTTTGTAAAGACTGCATTGAATTATTTAGTCTATGCTTTTAAAAGACAAATCACTGATCACCTCTCAGCATATTGGGACTTGCTTGTAGGTGGCAGTGACAGGTAAGCAGCTAAAATCCATCTGATGCCAGCTGATGCTGCTATGCCAGCTGGCAGGGTTTGCCAGCTGCCTGCCGCTCCTCCGCACTATGAGTGTTTCGTTGTAATGGATGCAGCATCTTCTGGCTTAGTGACAAAATCGTGACTGCTGGTGTCAATTCATTTAATTCACTGATCCATAACATTATTTCCTCTATGTGGTGTTCCCCGACTATTTTTTAACGTTCTTCAGTTAGTTGATTTGCTGTACAAAAGTGCCCCTTCTACATCTTTCAAATATTTATCATCTAATTTAAAAGTGGAGACACACTGAAGCTTGAATACATTCATAAATTATTCTGTCATTCTCATTAAAAGGTGTTTCTCTAATGTAGCCAGAAATGTATTTCATTAAATATTATAGGACAGACTTCAATGTTTTGTCTAACTGTAATGTCTACATTCTGTCCAGGACACTTATGGGTGCTGAAATATGAACAGATTCAGTTTACTTTAGCGATTAAAAGCTAAATCCTTCCTCCTTCTGGTGCATGGATTCTTTCCATAATATTTAAATTTACTGAGAGAAACCATAAGCTAAAAAGCTGTCCTGCATATCACAGTGTTTCCCTCCATTCCCACTCATTAACTTTTATGGTGAAGTCAACAGCCTGAACTCCTAAGTAGTCTGCTGAAACCCTGTGCAAACAGAGGAAGAATATCCTGCACAAGAAGCCTGTAAGTATGCCCCTCAAGCCATTCTACATAAACACCCCAAGGGTTACCAATGAAATTTCAGCAGTTTAAGAATAGACATTATCTCTTCTATTCCTACTCAAAAGAGAGCCAAGTTTAACTATTTTTTATTTAACATGGATGAACCGTAACTTTATATTTTTTAAATATTTTAAAAATATTTTAGGAGACATGTAATTCTATTTGCAACTCCACTGGATGAAAAAAATCCACTATTTTTAGCCTTTTGCTAAAGGACAAGCAAATGGAAATTTCTCAGGATAAAATAGGAGGTAAGAAATGAGCTAGTAAGAAACTTACTTCAATATCTTTATTCCTATCAAAACTATAAAAACAAGACAAAGCCACAAAATAGATATTTACCCTTTACAGATACCTTCCATATCCTACATGACTGCAGAGCTTTGTGGTAAGCAAGGAAATGCCATATTCATTCTTCTCAGTACAGAGAGAATATAAAAAGAAAGCGAGAGTGCCTCAGAAGAGCACGCACTAGCATTTTACTACTTCTACTTGAGTTTGAACACTGTTTATTATCCTATGCAGACAGCTGAAGACAGTCATTGTGTTTCAATCCTGCAAAGCTTCCAACATTTTCTGCAATATCTACCCTTGTGAAAACACAAAATTCATTAATTGTAATTCCTCATTTAGTTAGATGGACAAAAAACTTGCTGACAGACATATCCCTTTCAGTTAAAAAAATGCAATTCACTCAAAATATTGACACTCTTCTTAAATGAGAACATATGTTAATAATTATGTGAAGTCTGTTAGAGATAATAGACAACAGAAAAGCCATTATCTTTAATGTCCTCCTGCGTCTTTGAAATGATAATCATTGCACTAAAGGGCCAAAAATGATTGATGGACTTTCATTTGGAGCATACACCTGACACAAATTACTTGACATTTACTCATTTTTTTGGTAAGATGAAGACAGAGTGGCATCACAAACATCCAACTATCCTGTTTCTTGGAAAAGTATAGAAAATAAGGACTTTTTGAGAATAACTTACTAACAAGTGCTTAGATATATTGGAAAAAACCAATGCAACTGCAAAATATGTCCAGCAACGAAGTTACAGAATGCACATGGAATAAATCACAGCAAAGGAATGTTCTTTTCTAAATTACCTCTTTTTCAGGCTTACAGGGTATCATAGCTTAATATGTAATGAATCATGTTTTTTATTTCATTTCAAAATATATGTCCTAATTATGCCTTTCTTCTATTTGCACTACAAGAAGATTTTGGTTCTACAAATTTAACAGGAAAGGGAGAACCTATGGCTTGAAAACAATTACATGTGCCTATCAGCTTAAAAATTTGCATGGATGTGTACAGGCAAGAAATGTTAACAGTTTAGAATGACTAAAAGCAAAACTGTTTGTATGTAAAACTTCAGTCCTTCACCTGACATGAAAACATCTACAGAAGACTTTCAGAGCATGGGAAAGATGTTAGTTCCCTCAAATTATATTTAAATCTATTGAAAGCTGAGTTCTTTCAAAAACAATTAATGTCTTTTTGAGGGGGTTTGGTGGGTTTTGGCTTTTGTTTTGTTTTTTTCTTTTCCAGAAAAATAGGTTAGAATTTTAATATGCTAATTGTTTTCAGTTTTCATAAACAGCTAAGGACCTTAATGATACTGTACTGAATCTACTTACAGTTGAACATTTTTGGTACATAAAACCTTATAGTTTTTTTACATAAACCATACATTCCTAGACAAATGCTTTAATGCGTTAGTGGATAATACAATAGGTACAGAAATATTATGTCCAGAATGCTACAACTGAAATCTAAGCATAGGAAAATATAGAAATTATGATGAAAACAGTCTAGATAACAGTTGCACTTTCACAAGCCTGTCATTGATACTTTAAAAATAGGAGTTAAAAATGGGATTCATATTCAAAAGGCATTTAAAGTCTAAATGTCTAACAGATCAATACCTAAATTGAAGTTATGTACTAAAATAACCTGGTGGACCTAGCCCTTTTTCTTCTTGATTTCCAAGAAGCTGTAACTTCCAAGTACTTTTGAAAGTGGGACCAACTATGTGCATTTGAAAAAGCTTAACTAAAGACTACAACATGTTACATGGCATAAATACTTTTAGATTCAATGTACATTGTGAAGTTGCATCATACCAGTAACTTACATATTTAGGTTAAGCTAACTGAATTAGTCAAAACCAGAGAGAAATTTATTTGATTCATGTTCAGGTGCTAATGAACGTCTTTAATTTTGTCCAGTAACTTCAACTTTGCCTGCTGCAAATTCAACCACTTCAGAACCATCCTATGAAATAAATCCCACTCCTTCTATACATTATTTATCCATTTAGAGTCTCTGGGAAAGTCAGGATGCAAGAAACAGTCTCTTCCATTTCATAGATATCACATCCAAAATCACTGCATTGTATTAACTCGTATAAGATTATAATGCTTTTAGTCTTACACTTCAAAAGCATTCTTATGAGAGAAGAATTCTATTTATTAATTCTTTAATATATGGCACACTATTTTGCTCTAATATTGGGACATAACTAATATATTCATCTAGACAGTAAATTCTCCCCATCCAGAAAAGAAATTCTACACTAAAGACATAATACCTAAAAAACTATAATATTTATTTTGATCATTATCTACAAAACAGTATAAAACCTTTATTTAAAAGATTGCATATATGCAGATAAGATAAATGCACAAGAATAAGGGTTTCCTAAATTATTTCAGAGTATGAGAGTTGGAAAAAAAGAAAGATTCTTCCAAAGCTGCTAAATTTTCCAAAGGAGTGTATGATCGAAGAAGCATGAGCAAGCCACACACTTTGCAGAGCTTCTAAAGCCAGATAAGCATAACCATAACAAACTTCAAGAATATGTAAGTGTACCAGAAAGGTACATCTGACCTTCATTTAAACTATATTATTTTTACATTGTATCACTATCAAATGAATGTATTATATTTTTCCAAAACAAGTTATTATATGCCTAAAAATAAATAAAAACACTCTCTACGCAGTCTTTATTGCTGCTGGAAGGTTCTTAACTTCCCCTCCTTCTTTTTCATACATACTTGTTAGAATACCTTGGGTTTTTAATAACTGCATTTAAAATTCTAATAATTTCATCCTCATGTCAGGACAATAGCCTCTAGAAACTAGTGTAACTCAATTAATAAGCCATTTTCTGGCAGGCATGAAAGCAATGAATTTGGGAATCATGAAAGTGCTTCCACTTTGGAAAAATGGATAGCCAGCTGTTTCCATCCATAGGACAATGGACAGACAGTAGACTTTATGCCTTTGAATTGAGTAACAGAATCATGATGTTGGAAAGGCACTCAAAATGTCATCCAAAGCATTTCTGCCCTTCAAGACAGTATCAACTGTATGTGCATCATTCTAAACAAATTTTCTCTCCCAATACAGAAACACAATTTCCCTAGCCAAGATTGTTTTGCATTCCTTTGGTATCCTCACTCTCAGAAAGCTTTTCATAATCTTTCTTTCCAGCAGCTGCATGCACTTGATGACACTTACTGTGTCCCAATCAACCTTCTCTTTTCTAGACTAAACAATAATAATAATTCAATTCTTCTCTCAGAGACTACTTTTACACTTTTCATCATTCTGACTCTTCTTGACTCTTTACAGTTAGCAAACATTTTTAATGAAGGGCTGTAGCACCTAAATCTAGATGCAGTTCTTAAATGAGACATGGCCGAGCAGATTATCTGGCAAGCAGTACTTCCACTGATCTATCAGAGTTTTGTTTTCCCTTTTTAGTATCACCACGATTTGACAATTCATGTTCCTCTTGTAAACTGCTATAATCCCAAGAACTCTTCTGCTTAACTATTCTCTAGTCACTTAGCCAATTGTACTCCATCTTATTTTTAGGTAGCTGAATATCCTCAACTTTATTAACCTAGTGGTTAACTGTATTAGCTGTGTGCTTATCCCTATCTTTCAGAGCATATCTCTCATACATGAAAGTTTTCTACATTTGAAGTCTCTTGCAATGAGGTAGTGGCTGCAGAGTTAATACTCCATTATCCAGGTCATAAGTGAAAATACCGAGGTAACCAGACACAGCATAGACGCCCACAGAATCCTTACTGTACTCTCCTATTTTGACACTGAGTATATGTATGAGTATAAATATATACTATGTTATAAATATTTATTTTGTAAATCATATATTATATTGGTTATAAATATTTATTTTGTAAATCATATATTATATTGTAAGTATATTATACATATAGGAGTATAAATATGAATATAAATATATACTCAGAATTTTCCCTTCTGAGCATAACTTGCCAAATGGTATTGGAAAACAGACCATCCATTCCATTAATGTAGGGCAGAATTTAGATATTTGTGGCTGAAAATGGCAGATGTCTATCAGCTGTAAGCAACAAAAGTACAGCATACAGTGAATATTTTAATCTGTGTTGCCATAAGGTGTCTACTATGTGGACAAATGGGTAAGAATAGAACAAAGCGAGATTTCTATAGGTTTAATGTGATGCCTTCCACAGAAGCATTTCACAGACTAAGCATACAGATTATTCTGACTGGTTTCACAAAAATAATAATTCTGATAATAAATTGAATAATGTTATTTTATTTGGAACTGCAAGAGAAATGTAAATAGATGGTAAAGAAGTCAACAGGCCACTAATTGTTAAAATATCCTTGTTTTTATAAAGAAAACCCAGTTGAATTCCCCTCTAATTTGAAAGATAGAATCTTACTGCCAATTGCATAAGGAACTTGACTGTGAAGCACTGATGTAATTCTAATTTAGGGAGAAAAGTATTAAGTAATCATGTTTTAATAAGCAATGCTGCACCACCTATTGGTCCATCATTTCTCTAAATAAATTTAGTATAAAATGGTATGAAATAGGCCACAGTTTGTGCAGAGGAGAAGAGATTTCATGCAGTGAATAGGTCAGCACTAACATGTATCATTAAATAAACTAGCTTACCTATTCCAAACACAAACTACTACTCCAGAGTCTATTGCTGTACCTGCATCTTGCTCTGGAAGACTTTTTTATAAACGTGAGAAAGGAATTTACAAAGAAATATAAAATAACACAGCATCAGCTAAAAATTATAATATATGATGAACCTCATGAGATTTGTATGTCTTAATGTCTGTAGAAAGCATCTTTAACCAGACTATATAATTCCATAGAGCATTGACACTTGTAGCATTCTTAGGACCAGACAAGCACAAATTTCTGTACTGAAGCAAAGGAAATGATTTATGTTAAAACTCTAGTAGATAGATACAATTGTTAGAAGAAAGGCAAGAAAAGTTGAGAGCTGAGAAAAACCATGAGAAAGCACAAATGAAGCCAGCAGGACTGATAGTATGACATTAATCTACAGGAGCTTTCTGTTACTATATACTAATAAACCCTCTGTAACTAAATAAAATGCCTCTCTACTACTGTATCACTTGCAGCCCACCAGGACTGACCCATTGGAGCCAGCCTGCAGATATCCAGGCTTTCAGAGAGACAAAAGAAAACATAGGACCATCTAAGAGGACCAACTGTCGGTAAAAATATTCAGCTGCTACTAGGAGTCATATAACAAACAAAGGTGGAAACACAGGATATACAATAAGGAAATGCTTCTATACTCAATTAAATTCAAATTCCATCTGAATTCTAAAAGCTGATTTATTTTTAATTTTTAAATTGACCAAACGACAGGAAGTTTAATATTGTTGACCATGAGTTTCTGAAATTTCCACAGAAAGCTTTACAATTCCCATGGTTTGTAACACCATGATCATAATCCCATGAGTTTCACCAAACTAAAGACATAGTGATAGATATAACTTAATTTATCTCTTAGGGAATTTATTTTTGTATTTTCACACAGTACTCTAAAGGAACTCTTTTCATTTCATTAATTTCAGTAAATACATCCCTAGTCTTAATAAGTTTACATTTAATTAAAAAACCACAATAATTCAAACAATGACATAAATAGATAACTTTGTAAGAAAATGCATTGGTTTCTCCCAAGAAATAGTACTTACTATTATACCGTTATTTCCTATATTGTATAAAATAACTATTATCCAATTTGATTTTGGAAAAAGTTAAGAGAGATCATTAAAAAATTGTGCTGCTGTAGCAAATAAGTTAGTTTACGAAGCAGCAAGGAAAATGAATAATGCAATTTCATCCTCCAGAATACAGGCCTAATTCTCTACCTGGTTTGCTGTCATACAACTGGAGAAATAGGTATATTCACTTAATTGCTGAGATTTTGAAATACAAAGGTAATTATTTGTATTATTTCTTATTTCTCCATTATTATTTATTTCTCCATTAAAGTTACATTGGTTACATTCTTCTTCAAAGTTCTTTAGAAACCTGTATTTCCTATTAAATAATTCTTTCTGAATGAGGTAAATTAATGAAACGTTAAAATGAATTTTAGAAAGAGGGCATCAGAAATGTGAACTAATGGGATTTACAGATACAGCTGAGTACTACACGCCATATGCACTTGGAAGCATTTGTCAAGTAAAATATGTCAAAATATTTTTCACAGAGATGTTCATATCCAACTTCAATCTAACATCTGAATGACTGTAGCAATTAATTTCTTTAGGGTGTATTTACAAATGCCAGCATGCCCCCATCCTGGCCCCATTTTTCATTTTTTAACTGTTGCATCACATGTGTTTGAGTTTTATAAATTCTATAGCCTTATTTACACTTCTCTAACTATTGCGCTAAGCATAATACAGAAAGTTTATGATCCAAGATGTTTTGAAAGATCTGATTGCACTGATGTGTATCTATGTATGAATATCTCACATTATATGTATTATAAAATTGAAAAAGGCAGATAGCATAGCTTACATACAAAGTGCCCTCTTGTGGTTCCAAGCAGGTAAACTCCAAACAGATTTATGATATAGTATACATTTAAATAGGTTTCTAATATATAACCACATTGTTTTAGGAAAACAGTATCGATTATTATTCAGCCTGGAATTTTTCCTGCAGCAAATACTACTAATGCCATTTCCTTGTCCTATCTGCACATAGTAATTGCAAGTACAAGCTCTCTCTGTAATGGGTCATGTCTGAGGATGACAATATCTGCGCTATGGTAATGACATAGCTACTGGATAAACTTTTGGTCATTAAAGACATGACTGTCCTGTCCCTTTCTGACACAGCTCTTTAGCTACACTAGAAAAAAAGTTTTTTGATATTCCTTATTCCAAAGGTCTAACAGTCCTATCTTGTTTTATTTTTCCAAGAAAATTAATCTCAATGGAAGAGAGGTTTGCCAGAGTAACTTAATGACAGCCTTTAATTATAAATCAGTTCAAGGGCAGACATGGCCTGAAACAGTGGCACTTTGAGATCGGACTTTTCATTCATTTCTCCTGTACAACATTTTTTTCTATCTCACAGGGATGTGGAACTTCCATTTTCAAAGGCAAGAAATCTTCCAAGTTAAATAATAACCCTGCATTCTTAAGCATAAGTGGACTCAGCAATCCTCCTATTTTACTTTAAAATAAGATTTAAAAACTCATCTATTATCTGTTCATTCAAGAATAAATAAAAAGGAGGTTTTCTTAAAATTTAAAAATAGTGACACAAAAAAAGCAAATACAAAGAAACAATTAATACCTTTTTGGCCTTGGTTTTTTTTTCGTAAGTCTCTGATAACGGTTTTCTTTTTTCCTGAGTGGTGTCTTTGGAGAATAAATATTCAAACTCAGTAGTATCAAGTATATCAGGTTCTTCTAGTGATTCCCATAATGTTGGCATAGCATTTTTCCTATAAAGGGAAAGGTAATAATAAAATTTCCAATAAACATTTATGAAAAACCATAATAGATCTATCCATAAGAGATGAAAATCCATAACAGATTTAAAACTCAAACATGCACTGTTTTTATACAAACAGCACTCCTTCCCTATACCTTGCTCTTATGAGTCAAAATGTTTTGCAGAAGGCTGTACCAAAAAGTTTAGCAAGTTAGTATCCATCACTGCTAGACTGTCAAAATGCATTATTTGTATTGTACAGTTTTTTGTACAACAACCAAATATTACAACTGCAGCTTGTGCAAATACATCTCAAGAGACTTCTGCCACTTCAACTAGGATTAGGAGTATTTCAACAACAGCTTTTTTGAGACATTCCCAATAATCTATTTAGATCTATAAAAGTAAACAATATCAACAAATAGTGAACAAACTTTATTAAGGTAAATTTTAAGAGCATTTGAGGTCATTTGTATAGGACTTGATTCACTTCATGTTAGCTGCAGGTGTTGTACGTTCATATTTATCCTTGTTGCAGTTCTGAGAAACTAGAGTAAATATGTAGCCTATATTTTGGGAGAATAATCAGTATTCTGCTCCATTCAACCAACTGTAAATTTTAAATGTGGATTATCTTTCCTTCCTTTTTTGCCTTCCAAGACCAGATTTAGGAACACTTTGGAATTGTTTACACAATCCTTTAATTTTATCTGGATTTGGGGAAAATACTATGTAGTGCTCCAAACACAGCACTTCAATTCTGAATGAACTTTGTTTCAAAATTTCAGTGCTTCAGGAAAATAATGGGACAAAACTTCTAAGTACTCTTCTTGTCTGTTAATCAGTAGAAGGTGGGCCCACTTCTTCCAGCAGATGTCACTAAAAGGCAGTGAAATGATTTGCAATAAAAAGTGATGAAAACCCCTATAAAATACAAATGGCTGATGTCACTAAACATACTTTTATTAGATGTAATATACAACAAAATGCAATACCTACCAATTTAAGGGGAATCAAAATGAATTAATTTTTCTTCAAATTTAGGATTTTTTCTACTTAATACTCAGCTGTACATTTACTATAATAAATGTTTAAGGAACTCTAATTTTTCCATTCGCATCTGCTGATGCAGCATATTCTGTGTCACAGGACATGCTTACAGCTCCACAGCTTCACTCTCCCTGAATTTAGCCATCGTGTCAGTCACACTGAAGAATGAAGGATTCTTTCTGTCTCTGCACAAGAACTTTGAAGTCCTGGATAGCTGCTGATCTGAGCAGCAGACCCTTGAGGGAGTTTCCAGTTCTAGTGCAGATCATGAAAATGCTGGACCATTACATCTGGTGACCAGCAGTTGACCAGAAAGCTATGACTTACACCTTATCTTGCATTCAGCAAGAGTTTGATGAACCAGCAATATTTCAGAACAAACATTTTGATCTCAGTGGATCAATAGGAAGAATTAAAATAAGGTTTATTTATGGACCAACTACTTATCCACTATGAAACAATTTTTCACTAGTAATTTTGGGAAAGTAAAACCAAAATGCTCAAACTTCCTGCTCCAAAATACTTCAATGCCTTTAATTCTGAATCATTGAAAGAATACAACTGACACTTCATTAACTGTTTTGTCCTGTCAAACATTTTATATAAAATATTAACACCTTGAATGCTTTATTATACCAGAATAATGATTATTTCTCATTAAAATAAATTCATTCAAAAAGCTGTAAACTAAATTAAAACTCATATTTAAATACATTTAAATGCAGATATTTAACAGTGTTTAAAGATAATCCTAAAAATAATAAAAAATATTAATAATCTTAAATATTTTGTAATATTTAAATATTTTATAGTGAAATGTTATAATACAATAAGTAATCTATAATAAATAATCTGTAATATAATTCATGATCTATAAGAGTATATAATACAGTATGTAATGCAGTGTGTGCATATATAGTATAGCATATATAATATTATATAAGTCATATATAATATATGTAATTTATTAAAATGTTTAAAATAAACTTAGTATCTTTGTAACTACACTTATGCTAAAATAATTTTGAACACAGATGATAACGATTTGAATTTTAAGACCTGAATAATCATGTAATTTCTTTACTTGCATAACACAGGACCTGAATTTTATTTCACGATACCAGTAACTCCTTGTTAAACCAGAAATAGTCTGTGTCGCTTAAGCATCCCGCAAAAATTTGTTTTGAGCCAACCCTCTTAATGGAGTTCTATGTTACATTAATAAACACCTGAAGCAAAGTTAGAATCGGTCAAAATCCAAAGGAGGCCGCTGAGCAGCACTGAACCCACGTACCACTCTGACAGTAAGGTAAGCATGCTGGCCCACAAAGTGTAAATAGGAATACTTCTTTTCCCCTGCCAGCTGAATAAATGGATAGTGTGAACAACAGTTGTGGGATCATTTCAAAATGACTGTCCAAAAATATATTTATGCCTCTTCACCAAATCATCCCCTTAAAAACAAATAAATGAAACAATATGTTTCCTAGTAACTTTAGATTTGCTACAACAGTATATACTATTAGACTGCTTTCATAGAATCACAGAATGGTTTGGGTCGGAAGGAACCTTTAAAGATCACCTAGTCATGCCCCCCGCCACAGGCAGAGACATCTTTCATTAGATCAGGTGGCTCAAAATCCCATCCAAACTGACCCTGAAGACTCCCAATGATGAGGCATCCACAGCTTCTCTGGGCAGCCTGTTCCAGTGTTTCACCAACCTTGCCGCAAAAAATTTTTTCCTTATATGCAATCTAAATCTACTTTTTTTCAGTTTAAAACCATTGCCACTTGTTTTATCACTACAGGCCTCAGGAAAAGGTCTTTCTCCATCTTTCTGATAAGCCCCCTTTATATTTTGAAAGGCCACAATAAGGTCCCCCTGAACCTCCTCTTCTCCAGGCTGAACAACGCCAACTCTCTCAGCCTTTCTTCACACCAGAGGTGCTCCAGCCCTCTGATCATTTCCACAGTCTCCTCTCAATCCACTCTTAACAGGTCCATGTCTTTCTTGTACTGGGGGAAGTACTCCAGGTGGGGTCTCACGAGAGTGGAGTAGAGGGGGAGAATCACTTCCCTCGACCTGCTGGTTACACTTCTTTTGATGCAGCCCAGGATGCAGTTGGCCTTGTGGGCTTCAAGCTCACACTGCCAGCTCATGTCCAATTTTTCATCTACCAGCACCCCCAAGTTCTTCTCTACGGGGCTGCTCTCAATCTATTCATCCCCTAGGTCGTATTGATATTGGGGATCGGCCCAACTCAGGTGCAGGACCTTGCACTTGGACTTGTTGAAGTTCATGAGGCTTGCATGGGCCCACTCCTCAAGCCTGTCAAGATCCCTCTGGATGGCATCTCTTCCCTCTAAGTGTATCTAGTGTTTTATACCAGCAGTAAATTACCTCGATCCCAGCACTAAAGCACCTTGATTACTGGGTTCAGTTTTGGGCCCCTCACTACAAAAAGGACATTGAATTACTTGAGCGTGTCCAAAGAAGGGCAATGAAGCTGGTGAAGGGTCTGAAGCACAGGTCTTATGAGGAGCAGCTGAGGGAACTGGGGTTGTTTAGTCTGGAGAAGAGGAGGCTGAGGGGAGACCTCATCACCCTCTACAGCTACCTGAAAGGAGGTTGCTGAGAGACAGGGATGAGTCTCTTGAACCAAGTAACAAGCGATAGGACAAGAGGGAATGGCCTCAAGTTATGCCAGGGAAGGTTTTGACTGGATATTAGGAAACATTTCTTTACAGAACGGGTTGTTGGGGGTTGGAATGGGCTGCCCAGGGAGGTGGTGGAGTCCCCATCCCTGGAGGTGTTTAAGAGTAGGGTTGACATAGCGCTGAGGGATATGGTGTAGTGGAGAACAGTCAGTGTTAGGTTAATGGTTGGACTGGATGATCTTCATGGTCTTTTCCAACCTAGATGATTCTGTGATTCTGTAAATCACAATAAGACTGGTAATTTTTTTACTTTTCATATTTATTTTTTTTAAACTATAGAGGTCTCTATCACTACTGAGATCCCTCCATAATGGAGGGATTCATGCTACAGGTTCCTGAGTTGCATATATTTATACATATGCTTTACTCTTCCTGCTCTGACAGAATTATACACAGAGGTTAGGTTCCAGCTTAACTGTTTCTAGAACTGGAATAATAGAGGATGACACAACATAGTGCTCTGAAGATGGTATCACTGGTATCACTGGAAAGCAAAAATGAAACTCTTAAGTTCTCACCTGACCAATCTTTAACATTTCAATTCTGATTTTAATTAGGATTAAAAAAAAAATATTTTCTAATCTCTTGGCTACCTTTCTTCTCTTTAGTGCTAAGTATAGGAAACACCCTGTCACTACAGTTATCCATGGAGTACTTGGATTTTTGGGGAAAAAGAAGACAAAATTTCTTCTGCTTTAATGTACATGATTTTCATTTATAATGCATATAATTTTAATTTATATTTAATATTTTAAAATAATTTCTTATTATCTATTTTTAGACTTCTAGAACTGATTCCATTTTTTTCTTAAAACATGTAAATTCCATGCCTCTACACTGATTTTTTTATACATTCCTAGACATTTTGTTATTAAGTCTTAAATAGTATACATACCCTTGTATCACGGCCTATAAATAGAAACTCTAAGTCCAAATAAACGTATTTTACCTGCTACCTTGTAATTGTATCCGTGTCCAATACAAAGGCTTCATGGGACGGCTAGGTTCAATGGCAGGTTTTCGAGGACCTTGGTTTGAAGATAAAGTGCTATTAAAAAAGAACCCAGGCCCAGGAGGTGGAGGGGGTGGGGGTAACCCAGATCCAGGCAGTGGAGGAGGAACAGGAGGTCCCAACCCTGGAAGCGGTGGTGGTGGCGGTGGTGGTGGTGCTTGAAAATTCCTACAGCTTTCAGAAAGTGGAGGTGGCAGTGGTGGACCAGATCCAAACTGAGATGTCAGTGAAGTCGGTCCCATTGGCAAAGGTGGTGGTGGAGGAACTAAACTTGGTAGTGAAGAATCAGGAAGGGGAGGAGGAGGAGGTGGTGGTGGTGGTGGTGGTGGAGGAGGAGGAGGAGGCAGCATTTGTTTTGGTTGACAAGATAAGACACTTTCTGGAGAGTGTACATTGTAATTGTCCTTATTGTCACTTTGGGCAGAAATACTATGTGACAGAGAAGAAATATTAAGCTTTTTGGGTACTATTTGGTTATTTTTCACAACTCTGTTTTCTTCTTCACTGGGCTTTATGAAAGTTTCTCTGTCAGTCTGTATACATACATTTCGGTATGTCTTTGGTGGGTTATCATCTTCAGTAGAAACACCAATATCCTTTGCTTTTTCATTTCTTCTGTTTAATTTATTATCGAGTTCATTCTTCAGGCGTGCAATGGTTTCCTCAAGCTGAGCAGTTGATACAGCATGTTCTCCACGAATATGGAATACCCTGAGTTCAAACTGAGACTGCAGAACAAAACCAAAAAAAAACCCCTTAGTGCAAATATTTTTTAAAGTGTTTATTTTGTAGTAATTAAAAATCTTCACATTTAGACTATGTTCTTATTTTAAGCAAAGACAGAAATACTTCACTTTCCCAGTCTAAATGGCTTTATTTCAAGCTATTACATAATTGGACAATTACTAATCTTTAAAGAAAAATAAGCAGTGTGTGTTTCAACAAAATGTATTTTATGAGTAAATATCCAGAATATCAATTTAGCAAATTCTAACTTTAACCTTATCTTTAAGCAGACTTGCTGGTTTTCACTGAGGTAGAAGGAAATAACAATCTTTCAAGAATATATGCAAGTAAGGAAGAAAAAAATACACTTTTCTTACCATATATCAGAAAAATACAAAACATTTGACACATAAATATCTCCTTTAAATAATCCAATCCAGTACTACTATTCCAGATGATTAAATCCCTACAAACTATTCTCTGTTATGCCATGATACTATCAGGCAGCTGACTGGTGTTATGTTACTTCTCTGCAAGGCAATGACTCCTGAAAAGCATTTTCCAGGGTTCTTTCAGGATCTCTGCACAAAGGGAAGCCAATGTTTCAACAGACGCAGCTAATGAGCTGTGATTTTCCCAAATTCCTGCAGGCACAGCAATTTTCACTTAAAAAATTCCCACACTGTGCTGGTCAGAAGTGGCAACATAGCACTCCGTATTTATCATTCCAACTTGAGTATTAGGTCAGAGCTAGTAGTTTACAGCATTAATTAATACGCATCCAAGTCATGCGTGTGTAGCTTAGTATGGCAAATACAGTAGTGTAATATACTGTAATTTTATGCCATATGAAGCTTGAATAGATATTCAAACAATATATGTTATTTCTTACAGCAGTATGATCAGCTTGTGTTCTAATCAATTTGCTAAGATGAAGTCCAAAGTAAACAATATGAAAATATTGGATACAAAATGCTCCTTTTCTTAACTGGCAAGTGTAAACGTGGGAAATCAAGTTTAAAGTCTTGCAAAGATAATGAAACAGAGATTTGTACTGGAAACAACACAATTTCTGTTAGGTTTATAGAAGAATTAGGACTAGTACGTACAATAAAAGGAACATTTTTTGCTTGGCTTTTTTTCTTTTCCTACTGTTGCTCTATCAAAGTTTGTTGTTGCTCAGCTTAATTATTAGTTCAGTTCAACTGTCACAAGATTTTCTGCCATTTGAATTGCTCCAGAGCAATCACCTTTCCTTTTAAACTCAGCATACTGATCCATAAATGAGGTAATGAAATCAGTTTGCCTTAGGGAATTCAGCCATTTTGTTTATCATAGTCTTTTTCCCCAACTGGGCATCAAAAACTCCCTGATAGAACAATTTACTTTGATTGTTAAAGATTTTCCCAGCAGTAAATCCAAAGTCACCTTAAAAACACACTGTAAAACAAGCACAGTATTTAACAAAACTACTTATTACATTCAACTGGGCATGAAAGCAACCGTGTTAGTATTATATACCTTTTCAATTACAGATCTTCAGTCTTTATTTTATAATATATAATTAGTGCTTTAAACTCAAAATTATATTTGAGGTGATAGTTTCATGTTTTGTCTTGCTTTTTACTCTTCCACATTTTCAAAATTATTTTCTGTTAATACATATAATAAAATTAACATAAACAAGAATTAAAGCTAAAATTACTAAACACAAAAATGAAAACCAAACTTAACAAAAATGAGACTTTGGGAATCTGTGTTGAACATATCAACGGAAAACATCGGTCTTATCCAACTGACTGTAGTATAAAAGAGCAATAAGCAATAAAACAAGTTTTTATTTTAATTGCTTTGCTTCTTAAGATCAAGTAATATTGAAATCTTTTTAGTTTATGTAACTATGATAGTATTTTCAACAACATTTTCAAGAATATGTATACTAATATGTACTGGTTTTATAAATATACATTAAAAATACATACACATTCTTAACAAATGTCTGCTTCCTGGCAAATATTTCTTCAAAAGAGATGAAATGCTCTAAAATATTATAATGAATCAAACGGAGATCAAACAGCATCTGGTCATTCCACACAAGTAGAATTTAAATATTCTTTTTCTGTCATGTACTATGACAGGTACGTATAAAGTCTATTACATTTTCTCTATTATATCACTAAGGATTAGTTAGGTACTTTACCAACATGTAGTATTAAATAATAAAGAAAACCAGTGTGTACTACACTTAGTCACCTTTGACTCCTGAAAGTAAGTCAATAACTAAAAATACTTTTTTAAAAAATTACAATTTTCACTTGTCTGTGACTTAAAACTTTTCACATGGTACTGCCTACTAGAATGAAATCTCAGAATTAGGCTGCAGAATATTTACTGATAATCACTAGACTTCAATATACAAATCTCAAAGAAGCCTATGGAGAACTCAAACTAAAACTAAATTAACTAAAATTGACTAAATTTATTTAATTAAATTGAACGAAGTTTAAACTAAAATAAATTTCATGCAACCTTTTTGTCAATACAACCATTGATTAGGCAAAATGATTTCTTGACTTTACAAATGGGTTGTTCTTTAGAATGGTGGGATTTGTATTGGTTTAGAATCCTTCTTCTGATGCATTATACATCAAATTTATAGTTAGTATTTTTATTATAAAGATAAGAAACTAAATTTTGCTATAGCAATTGGTAATACAGAACATACCCAGGCAAATCTTCTCTTTCTTACAATTCATAAAGCAAAGGATAGGAACAATGGAATCTTTCTATACTTTGCATTATTATAAACAAATCTAACATATTCTAAATGGAACGTAATAGAATGATTTCCATCTCACAATTTCAAGTGGGAAATAAATCAATCAAAATCACTTTTATATTACATGCTGTCACCAGCTGAAATATTAAAAATATAATGGAAACACAGACATTTTATTGAACCGAAATTAGTGTTAGAAGCACTTGTGCACAACCTTTCCAGTTAAAATATATTTTAATCTAAATGAGAACCAAAGTTCTTTTACTATAGTATACATATGTCTACCAAAGCTTACAGTTTTATTTCCAGGTGTCTGTCAACACTTCTTTAAAATGTTTATGATGGCTACATAACAATATCTGTGGCTGCTGGGAAGAATCAATTCTTAGCTAAATTGAAATCTACAGAGATCTGAATAGACACAGTTCAAACTACTCAGTTGGATAGATACAGTTCAAATAATTCAGTATCTTGTTAACTCAATCATGTCAGCAATTATTACTATCATGGTGGCAATATACCGAGTCTGTTTTCATGGCACATCATGCACCAGACTCCTAGAGTCTTTGAGAACTGCTCTTAAGATGAAGAATGACCAAAAGCCTATCATCAGAATATAATAGTTTGGTCACAGTTATTTTAAGCAGAATGAAATGAGGAAAAAAATTCAGCAGGAAAAAAGATGTCTGAGGGAGGGAGGGTGTGGGAAGGAGGTTGGAGGGAAAGAAGATACTGGAAGAAGACTAGAAACTAAAGCTTAGAAAGCTACCCTATCCAGCATGAATGAACATGATTTGTTCCTGAAAAAGGGTAAAGGATTTGGAAACCTGTCAAGAGTAAAATGTCTGTTTTACTGTGTAAAATGAAAGCAAGACATCATGAAGAGTAGTCTGGGAGATGTTCATCAGCATGTTTTAGATATACAGGTTAACAATTTTTTTCTTTTGAAAAATGCATTTGCCACTCTGTTAAGTCGTTTAGAAGCCTGGTTGCCTGCTTCTCAACAACATTCATATAAAAAATTGGGATTGTGTATGTAGATTCAACACCCAACAAACTAGTGCAAGGAACACATTTTTCTACTCCCTTGACCATTTCACTTTCTTGCAGCATTAATCCATTCTTTCAGAGAGTATATCAAATTAAGGCCTCAGGCATGTAGAGGATCTCTGGCTTCTCATTGTGTCAATGACTCTTGCCAGCCAGGCAGCGACATTATCTAGTTTTTGTTACATATTCCTTCCTCTCCTGTACACACATACACAAAATTGATACTTACAGCTGCCTAAATTTCCATGACAGTAGAGATGTATTTTCTCCACATTACTGTTAAAAATACCAGATTAAAGGTAGGTATGTTTCAATAAAAGCTTATTACTATTTCCTCTTCATATTGCCAACTCAAAAGAAAATATAAATATATAAATAAATATTCTGTAAAAGCCTTAATGTGCTGAAATCAGATTTCAACCAAATTTGAAGGTACCTCCTATCTCAAGTCTAAGCCATACAGCAATATGCTACTGAAAAAATTGCCTTACCTTGGTACAATCTTTCTTGAATTCACTGTCAATATTAAATATGCAAACAATGCTATGATAGTGTGCTGAAGAACACTGTTAGAATTCAAAATTCATAATAATTTTACCAGTTAAGGAAGCAGTCTGTAAATACATGCTGCGATTCAAAAAAGAGAACTGCAGCATACATAGCCACTGAAGGGGCTGATCAGTAGTATTGCAATTCTAGGGGAAAAGGATCGGCAAAGGACAGCATATCACAAACTGATCATGGGTTGACAAGTCCGTATTAGAATATATATATAGAAATGTCATCGACAAAAAAGTAATCCTTGTGCTCTATTCAGCTACTATAAGCTGTGTGGAAAATGCTGTCCCTGCGTTCATGATCACTACTATTGAAATCTGGGGCAGCTCATTTGGTATTGATTTGTAGGTTCAGTCTACATTGCCTTTTGTCTCCACCTCACCCTTACTGCATAATGTCCCCCTTGTTTCCTTAGTTTCTTTCTCTTTCTATTGCTGAAGAATACTTTCACTGCACCCTTAAATTTGCTTTGCAAGATGTAATTCAGCTTCACTGTTGTTAACTGTCCTTTTAATCCTATGCTTTTCTGACCTCTAAAACTAGCCTTCCTGGCTGCTGCACCTCTTTTTCCATTCTTCCATAGGCTCTCCGCTTCCACCCAATATCCATTTTGAAGATGCTGAATTAATAGGCGGTTTGGTCTATCCTTCCCCCAATAAGTCCTATTTTGCTTCCAAATCCACCCTTGCTTAGAATGCAGTTTTCAGAGTTTTTGCACCTCTGATTCTGACTAAATAAGGTCCATGCCTGTTTGCTACTCAAGCCTCACCAGTACAGCTGTACTCACAAACAAGTTTCTTTAATCTCTCAAGGTCTGTCTGGTATCTGCCATTGGAAGGGCTCAATCTGTTTTCCTTGAGTAAAATCACCTCACCAGGGCAAATGATCCCAGCTGACTCAGTTCCCTTAAGCACAGAGACTTGCATTACAAGACTTGCATTACCCTCTTCCTAAAAATACACTACCGTTAATGGGTAAAATAAAAGCCACCCCTAAAAAAACCCAAACACCCCTCTTACTAAAATACATGATATTGCCATGATACAAAGATGATTATGTAAATATCCAAAATATTGATACACTGTAACCTGGAAAGCAAGTAGAGTTTTTGCAACAGCTTTCTGATTTTCCCCTTACACCCAGCCCTCTGCTGTTTCACTCCAGTGACTCCTGTTTTGCACCTGCTAAGTGACTTGACACAACACAGAGAAAAAAGGCAAAATATATTTTCTGAAATAATGCCAACAGCTCAGCCTTGGTCCTGTGAGACTCAGGACCATATAAAGCATATGTTTCAAAGGATGAAGAAGCCCTGAAATTGAACCAGTATACCATACTTCCATTAACCAATCCAGTCTCAGATGATAAAGCATGTAATTAATCACAAAAGAAAGAGACTAAATCCTCTCATTCAGAATGTAACCTACAGGTTGTCTAACTGTCTTTGAAATGATAACATGGATTGACACAGACAAATCTCAATACCAATGGGACAGCTTTTTTCTTTGCTTTGATAGGTGACAGAAAGATTAGTCTCATTTAATACAGCAAATATAGTCTATATAGTCAATTAAATGCAATCGACTCAAGTATATTTGTTGTGTTACTGCTTTATATAATGTGATTTTATACGGACAGAGACTTTCTATCCATGACATAGAATTGCTCTGATATGAAAAGTTTTGTATGTATGAATATGAGGAAACCATAAAACTCTACAGCAATTACATTCAAAAATCAGTTGCTGGCTTGTTATTAATCAAGACTTATTTGCACCATAAATGTTTAAAAATATCCTAAGAAGTGTAACAGTAAGACATAAAAAAACCATTCTCTAAAACACTGTTTAGAGCAAGCGATATGCAGAACTTTTGCTTTGAAACTAGCAAGTTAATGCTTCACTGTTAATGCATAATATTTTTTCACTAGTGTTTACAGTGCAATTCTACTCTGAAAAGCAACTGTGTAAAAATGGCACGTCTTTAATGAACAAAGCTGTTGTATGTTTATCAGAGACAGACCTCTTCTTTAACTGAGAAACACACACTTTTACTAGTTTTTACTCTAATTAGCCTGGAAAACAACATAGTAGAGAGAAAGTGAGCTTGAGTTTATTCCTTCTCTGACATTATACACTGATTGTTACATCTAATTAGTTACTTATGCCAAGCCATGAAAATGATTAAAAAAAAAAAAAAAAGTAACAAAGAAGACACAAAGTATCTAAGGATATGGTTTCTAGAAGTGGAAATGCTGGGGGGGGTGGTGGTGGGTGGCGGGAGTGAAGGGGGGTGGTGGTGTGTAAAAAAAGATGAAGAAAAAAGAAATAAAGATAAGAATATTGAGTTGGTGAAGAGGTGAAGAAAAGTATTTTTATAGACTTTACAGCTTTTTTTTTTTTTTTTTTTTTTTAAAATAGTACTTTGGCCATCAAAGTACTGTGTATAGAAAAGAGAAGAAAAACAAGTATTTCACAGACAGCCTCTGACTTTTTGTTTTTGTTCATTCTAAGTAATTTCATCTTCAGTTTTTGGAAGAGCTCACATTTTTTATTCTTGTATTGTGTTGACAAAGAATAAAAGTCCTTTTTTGTTAAATCTATGTCCTTGAAAAAACACATTTGTTTTAAATTTTAACAACAATCATAGATTTAGAAAAGGATTTCTCAATGAAAAAAAATGAAAACTGTGCCAATTTACATAAAAATCAAAATTCCTCTCTAACAAATACCTCAACAAATATAATCAGTTACATATGGTGTATCACCATTTTCAAGGGTACGCAGTAAGGATTGTTCTTACACCTCATAGCAAAAAAGTAAGCTAAATGAGTGACCATTTTCAAACATTACCAGAATTCTAAATATTTGATAGGCTATGTATACAGAGCCCAATTCTGTTTCTAATTTAAAAGTATTAAATACATAGTTTTATAGAGAAAATGTAGCAAAAGTAGTTGAGAGAAAATTTGACCATAGCGGGTATACAGAACATTGTTTTTTTATATTTTTTTTAATATTTAGTTATTTAAAAATTATTGGCATTTGGGTAGTTGAGAAAAAAATACAGCCTAATAGCCAGTAATTTTGGAGTACAAAATTATTGGTATAGCACATAATTAAAATATACCCAGTTACACTGCACCATACAGATTTTTAAAAAAAATATCATGTGCATGATTACTTATATATAGGACTGCAGATGGCTTAAAATTCACATAATTCATTAAGCATTAATTCACTTCAAGTTTGATAAGTCAAATATTTACTGTGAAAATATATATCATGTTTGATATGTTATGAAATAGAACTTCTGATTCAACACCACCTGCAATAACTTGTAAAGACTGATTTGTGAATCTCTGAACAATTACTGTTTCTACAAGGATATATTATGAAAAGGTCCTCAGTCTCAGGGTACTACACTTAAATAAAACCTACAAATAGGCACCAAGCATGTAGCTATTTGCTTACACATTAACAAAATATTATTATTCCAACAACTAAGTTGAACAATTATTCAACACTGTAATTAAATTGCATTTTGACATGCCAAATATCATTAAACATCCAAAACCCAAGCAGATCTTTAATAGCTTAACTATTTAAAATAGAATAGTAAAAATCTCTATTTCTGAAAAGGAAAACTAGTTGTACATCCTATATTAAGAATTTTAATAATTAAGTATTTGAGGATAACAGTTATATTTACAATGGCTCAGAATGCATCTTCCATAATAACTTCCTTCCTTAATAGCCATACTTAACATATGGATTGCTATATTTAAACAATGCATATTCATATAACAAGTGAAGTTCTTAAAAGCTCTGGTTCATTATAAAATGCATATTACTGTGAGCTTACGGGAGTTGTTACAGAAGCATAACAGAAGGCAAAAAGCTTGATGCAGTTAACATGTTCTGCCTTTATAAGACTTGTATTTACACTATATGAAGGTCTGACTAATGTAAAAAAGGATTGTCAGTATAACTGCACAAGTCGTGAATTATCTACCAGAAAGAACAAAGTAATGCCATCTACCTGTAAATTTGAACTTGTTCATGAATTTTTCCTTCCTATGCCACCAATCCAGATGGATATAAAATACAATAAGACCTTGTATTTCTAGGCTCGTATAAAGGGAAAGAGATGGCAAAGTTTTACCACTTCTTCCCTCTCTCACCTTTTTGATTGTATTGAAATAATTGGTATGTTACACTTCATTTCATCTTTTTCCTTGTCCTGTCTGGAAAAAATACCATCTAACCAAAATCAGCTTCAAAAAATCAAACAGGTAAATGAACAACCAAATGAATGTATGAGAAAGTAATACACTCAATACAAGTACGTATTTAAAGGCAACCTAAGGAAAAATTATTTTTGAGAAATGCACTATGTTTTGTACTCCGTCTGCTGTTATTTCTGGTATTTTCTTATTTTTTGTTAGAAAAACTTCAAAACCAGCAAACTGCACTTTTCCAAATACAGGAAATCAATGAGAAACTGAAGGTTTTAACATAATAATATCTACTCTGTCTACTGCAAAAATATTCAAATATAGTGAGTATTTAAATTAACATATTCTTAAATATTCTTGTATGTTTATATGTCTCTAATATTCTTCCAATTCATTGTTCCAGTTTCAGTCAAAACTATTCTTGGTGTAGCCAGTAACATGTTCTTCATGCCACTTCAGAATTAGTTTGCATTTATAACACATCTTGAATATTTCTTCTCTATAGACTCAGTTCTATACACAAAATTAAGAAACATTTATTAACATCTTCAGCTACTCTTCACTCTCCTCCCTCTGTATAGTATGTCAGTTGTATTACCCCTTTCCTTTGCTCCCTGAACTCATTTCCTAGCAATTCCCAGCACTGGTTTTCTCTTAATCTTTCCTATTTCATCTTCTATGCATATTCAACTG
Source organism: Strix aluco (assembly GCF_031877795.1). Taxonomy (NCBI): domain Eukaryota; kingdom Metazoa; phylum Chordata; class Aves; order Strigiformes; family Strigidae; genus Strix; species Strix aluco. Next base: position 96,772,014 of record NC_133934.1, on the reverse strand, counting down.
TATACTACATGGGAAACGTCTCACTGAAATGACTATATTCGTTATAGGCTTGCTGTCACACTTCACTTTTATTATATTACTATAAAATTATTCTTCTCCTAAATTAAATCACATTCTTTAGCAATGTGATTCTTTATATATGTTTTCTTGTCTTCTCTTCTTCCTCTTTACCATTTTCCAGGACCCAGAATCAACTAATAGCCAGGCTACCACCCTTCCAATTGTAAAGCCTGTGTGACTGTCTCCAACAAGAAGTGCCTATCAAAAGATCTGTAAGCTTTTGGCCACTGCATTTGTACATATCAAGTCTAGTGGCTCTATAAAGACAAAAAATAAGAAATAGCTGTTTGTGGGTTTTTATTTAAAAAAAAAAAAAAAAAGGTACCGAAAGTACTGGAACTTATTAAGTAAGTCTGCTGACAATAGAACATAGTGGAAATGGGAAGAGAATCAGCTCATTCTTTCAACTAGCGCTAAGCTTTCAGTGGCCATGTAAGTATACAGGTAATAAACACACCTCCAATTTTTGTCACTATAGGAAGAGTATGAATAGCCATGCAAAGCAGATCTATGACACAAGTACTCTGTAGCTGCTTTCTGACCAGAACCATGTATTTCAAGGCACTATTCTGTACAGAATACAAACACTCCTTGCATTATGGACTGCACACGGTCCTATATTCTTCTAAACATCAGCATTTCCTCTTACAGCTGTTTGCAGACCTTTGATTCTCTCTCAATGTTGTCCTCTTTTTCATGCTCCTCACCGAGTGATTTCCAGGCTACCTTAGAGTTTGCTTTCCTCATCCTGATTGCCTTGTGTCTGCTCTGCAAATGTTTCTGTAAAATTACATTCATCTAGGTTTTGTTTCCTGCACATATATCTATCCATCCTCCCCTCAGTCCTTTCCCTGTTAATAACTACCATGCAACCATTTAGATTACACAAATCAACTCCCTTGGAGAATTCTGTAATACATAGCTCACCACAGCTCGTCTCTAGTCTTTGCTTTTCTACAGCTGTCCTATTTACATGTATCTTTACTCAGATGAACCCTCTTATTAAGAGTAAATCCCTCCACTTCCCTGTAACTTCTAATCAAACACCCAGATAGAACCCTTGATATGTCCTTGAAATTTCTTGGCAATCTCTCAAAATCCTGCAAACATCATGTATCTCAATATATGGAAAAATACCTCTAATAATGTTCATTGTACTCCACAGCATACTCCACAGTTATGGATCCTATTATGTCAACTTTAGCAACTGGTAAGTGCTGTACTCCACTGTGGCATCTCTGTGCCCACAGAGAAATCTCACCGGAATCTAAATACTTCTTGAATCTGGTATATAGATATATAGATGTATAGATATATAGATAAAGCAGAAAATTATTAATGCCTCAGATTCACTACCTTCTTGTCACAGGCACATTTGGTGAGCAATGTCATCCCTTGAGATAAATTATAGCACCTTTAAAAAACTAGACTATTACTTAATAAAGCCAACTGATGACAACATGTGTTTAACAGGGTAAAGTTCAGGTTATTAATAAAGAAATATTAAGTAGATAATTTAGCATTCTATATAGATTTTATACATTTGGTAGGTAACTTACAAAATTCCCACTAATACTAAAGTTTAAAAGAATAAAGCCATGAAAATATTCAGCTGACAAAACCCAATATAAGCCTGCAAGTATCTCAGGTAGCAGCGAGAAGGGAATACCACACCCACTAGAATTTTGCAAGTAAGTAGAGTACACAGCAGCTACAAGAGGCCATGTAACATCTGTGCCAAGCCATGCAGAAAGGCAGCAATCCTTGCAGAAAGTGACCATGTGTTGATTCTTCCTAAATGCAAACTAGCTTATGCTATGAAAAATAAAACTTACACAGTTTGTAAAAAAGGGGTAGCTAGCTAAATTGAGACCTACCCACAAATTTCAAGGAAAACTGATACTTTCATGGACAATTTCATTGGTAAAATCTCTGTATATTAAACCCTCTTAAACATTTAAATTCAGCAGAACAGAATGAGGTAATTCAGCATGCAACACATCAATACATGTAAATGATATACTGCATACAACTTCTCTGAGGGTAAGCTAATTAAAGAATGAAACCACACCATATGTTAAAAATTCATTTCAAACTTCTGTTGAACTAGGACCATGAACAATTAACATGCAGAATCCAAACATGAGAATAACAGCCTTTCTTATCACAAACATTGTAGTTACTTCCCTATTCTGGACTTCCCCATTCTTAGGACAGCCTATGTTACTATGTCTGTATAGATACAAAAATACTAATACCTATGCTTTCTAGTAGTGTTCATAAAAAACCAAATTATTGCTATTCAAATATTTAAAAATATAGTATATAAGAATATAGACTGGTATTTAAAATTCTATTTTACTTAATCAGTTTTTTTGATGACAATTTACTTTGAAGAATTTACAGTATTTCTCATTTGCCAGGGACATTATACAGATCATTACTTTTACTGATACATTCAATGATTTGGCATGTAAAATGTGAAAACAATGCAAAAAATGGCTGAAAACAAGTTGAAGATGAAGTTTCAGTGACAAAAACTACAGAGGCAGTATGGATTCAATAAGAAAACTGATTGTAGTAGAGAGCAAGTTGTCTCTGATCTTGGGAGAATGTTTTTGGACACCTAACAGCTTTTTTATTACTGTGGCTGATTAAAATGAAAAGCCTTACTACTAAAATGTTCTTTTTGATGAGTTTTTTTGCCATGAACTATAGACCTTGCAGTCCAGTGGGATACAAATCCTTTGATCCTGTGCAGTCACATAAATTCAAAGTCGTAAAACAACATTGAATTTGATTTTATTAGTGTGGCTGATGTTGCCAGAATTGTAATGCAACCTTGTTTTTCTTCTCTTTTCTTCCTTGCCTTTTGGGGAGGGGGTGGAGAAGAAAGGAGAGTTTACTGTCAACATTGCTTCACAGTATAAAGAACTAATTTCTTTGGCAACCAGACTGCAAGATTAAGCCATTATAACAAAGCTAAGGAAAGTAATGATATATATCACATTCTGCTAAGTTGCAGCAAAAGCAAAAGGCAAAGCAAAAAGCAGTATAAGTACAGCACATGGAAAACAGTAAGCAAAGATAGTTATAAATCTATAGAAGGATAACAGGCAACAATGAATACTACTTTTCAATAGGAAATATTCAACTAAATAGTGCTATGAGTTTGCTATGAGAATAAAATAAAGCAACTACACTGTGAGAAATTGAAGATTTTCATTCTGTATGAACATAATTTTTGTCTAAAAATTCTAAGAACACCTACACTGGGGAGATGACTAGCCTCTCCGTCAATATGTAGACAGTTCACACGTGCAATGAAAACAACTAAAAGATTTTGAGGTGTAGCAAGCCATTCACTTCCTTGCTATGGAGGGAAATAAATTATCGGGGCCTTTTTGACACCAGGTATCAAAATAACAACAGAGGTTCAATTTTACTTTAAGGAACATAGTCACCTAAGAGAGTAATTCTCTGAAGCTTACAATTATCACATTCCTTACATGTTATAGAGAGGGATCTCAACACGTCAAAGCAAATGGATTGCTTGGTGAAATGGTTCTTCCTTCAACATAAAATATACTACAAAAAATACTACCTCTTTCTCTATATCAAAGGAAATTAAGGCAGAGGTTAATTTCACATTCTGCTTCACATTCAGAAAACAGCAGTTTTCACTGTTACACACTTTCTGTGGAAAGATTAAAGAAAATAATCCATTCCTTTCTTGACAACACTATTATAGAAAAGATTTTTTCATACTGACAGTGTAATACTTGCCTCAGTTACAATGATTAAAGACAAAATTCAAACTGTAGATATCCTTGTCAAGGCAAATTACATGAGGAGATCCTACACACACAAGGTTATCTTTCATGACTTCTATCTCAGTTTAACTAGGAAGCTTCCAATTCTGCAGATAATATCATAAACTTTAGTGGTAAATCAGAAGACAATCTTTAAATATTCACCAATCAGGTAACATTTAGAAGAAAACCCAACACTGTGTTTGTAACTTGTCATCTTTTTAACACTGTAGAGATGTTTATGCTACACTTAACAGATAAAGATACCAGTACACTTATCTAAGATACAGCTTATAAACTTCAGAGATTCTACGTGGATAAACAGAAGTATAACGTCAATCACAGGAATGAGTCTGTAATTGTGTAAAAGACATACCTACTCTAAACTAATGTATATTACGTGCTAATTATACATCATCACATTATTCTAGACATTCCCATTACAGACGTTGAAGAAAATACTGCACACACAAAAATGTGTTAAGAAAATGCAACCTCAGCCAGCTACTCAAAAGGGAAAACTACAAGTGTGGTTGCCAGAGCAACATTAATTTTCTCCCTCTCCCTCAATGTTTCCATGTAGCACAGCTATGCAGAAACTTTCTCTTCAACACATCCAGTATCTCATTCAGTGAACATGATGGTAGTTGTTCCACACAATAATTAAAAACTGTATCATGACAAAGCTGCAAGCTTTTCAGACTTCTGCATTATGTGTGCTGAAATTGAAAGGTATGTAACGACCAAAGCATGGAACCTCAGGAAGAGACAGGCATGTCAATGCTGACCTAGAAAAGCAGATTCTGTACTCGCTCAAACTGCAAAGTTCCTGCAGGATGAGTCATAAGTCATTTTAGTCAGTGTTTCTCAAGTAGTAATCAATGATATACCTTATTTTCTAAGCAACTATCTCGAGATTCTGGGATCCAACTTATAGTTGCAAGGTAAGTTAAAAATGAACTTGATATGAACATGTACGCAAACGTAAGCATCCCAATAAATTTGTTATACCTTAGGTCTCTGTGCATAAAATATGAATAATATTAATGCATGCCTATCTGAATACATATTGTAAAATCCAATTTATCCATATGAAACATCCTGACAAATTAAAACATGTGACACTGTAAAATCCATAATGAAAGTACCTATATTCAGACAGTTTTCTGTCTTAACTTCCAGACTACTTCTTTCCCCCTCCAGCTTGCCAGTCTCATCCCAGTATCTCTACTCACTATTTTCTACCTAAAGTTCCACCTCTCACATCTCCTTACATCCTTCCAGCTCTTGTAGTCAAATTCCAGTGGGTTTTCTTTCGCATTGCCTCATCATCGAAAAGGGGGTCAGGAGACAGGCTCCTAGCTTTCAGTTTCGAAGCATCCTTGAAAGGGTGATCCCCACCTAACCAAGAGTACTTGTGGCACTAATTAATCAGTGGAACTTACTTTTGCCCCAGCGTTATTTTATAACAGCTTTGGTGGCTTCAGTATCTTCAGTGGCTTTGTGGAAATGGCACATTAAAAACATGGTCAGCACCAGAAGATGCAATAAGTAGAGTTTGCAAAGTCAGAAGCTGCTAAAATCTGAAGTCTTTACAGAATATTAGAAAAAATAGTTTTGTTTCAAGACAGAAAACTGTAGGAGATAGATTGTTGAGACTTGGATCTGGGCATCACAATACATGTTTTACTTGTAAGTGGACAATTTCCCCCAGAATATGTATCCTAGAACGAATGCAGTTCTAACTTCCAATTTCAGATAGGTTTTCCCTCTATCAGCAAAATGTTCATCCTTGCTGAATTTGTCTGTGTTCTAAAACAGGAATATTAGAGCCAGAATTTTTAAACTACAGAAAATAATGTATTTTGAAATGGCTTATAATTATTAGATTCAAACAAACATCTGGTGTAGTAAATCTCAAAAAGCAGATAATTTTGGCAAGGAGGCACAGGGTACATGTTTTCAAAATCAAAATGGTAAGATAACATTGATACTACTTAATTTTTTGTGGCCTTTATACTCCCATGATCACATTTCACTTCATTTCTCTTGTAGACAATTGTTTCCTATGTTACAGAGGTCTTCCAATTCTGTTAAAATAAAATGTTATCATGTTCACAGTATGTATTCTACTTTATTCTCCTGAGTGTGTAACATATTTACTCAAAGTGACAGGATAAATTAACTCACAAACTATGGTAAATGCAGGGGTTTAGAATTAATTTTTTTAGAATAGTTTCACTTTAGCCCTAATTAAGCAGAGTGTTTTGTAATGTGTCTAAATTTGAGCAGGAGCTGTCTTGTTGAAGTTTTAAGGCTATAAATTATCTTGTTGATCTCTATGCACATTTTAATTATATAATACCATTTCCATGTTCATGTGCTGAAACAAAGGTACAGATTTTCACTGTATTCAATATATGGAATATGGTCTGTGGTAACTTCTTAAATAAATAGGAGAATCCTTGGATCAACACATCGAATTAACAGTGTCTGGCAGCTGACATGAAGTCTAAGCATTCCAAGTTCTTACAGTGAAATTGTATTGATAAAAATAATAGATGGGCAATATAAGACATGGAAGTAGCAGTGAAAAAAACCCAACACAACAAAGAGTCTTCCTGGATATTCAAACCAGATGATAAGAAAACAATCACAATGTAAACATAGGATTAAAGGAAAATGAGGACGAAAAGCACCCATTGCATCAAAAATATGGAAAATAGGCAGTGGAGGAGAAAGGGGAGAATTTTGCTTAATGTAAGTATCAGAGCACAACAGAGATATGTAAAATTTCATCATGAATTTGATTATACGATATGACATGAATATAGGCATTATAATGTGCAAGTTTTAAAAACATAGTTAAGTATTGAACTGGGGAGTATCTTCATATACCATGAAGAATCATTCCAAGCTTCCTTTCTGAATGAAGATGCAATTGCCAACAAGTAGTTCTAAAGAGATTAAAGCACTTCTTGCTTGCTCTTTGCGTGCTTGTGTTCACCCTGTAGGAAGTTATTGTGGTATTGCTCTTGTCCTTTGCTATCATTCTCTAGTCTGCTACTCCACCGTCTCTAGCACTGGCCATGCAAATTTTTCATTACAGGGTGATTTTTCTCCTGCTGGGATTGTTCTATTTCAGGGAATACACACTTTAAAGATTATCTTGCTCCCATTGTCTGGGAGCCTTGAGAGTACTGAAATTGATATTTTAATACAATTAGAGATTTCAGTCTCTTCTTTCTCATACTTTTTATGCTTGTCTCAATCTCTGTATTTTCACTGTCTTGCACTGCAGAGACACTCCACACTAGACTAGGAGAATTCCTTCATGAGGACAAAGCAGCCCAGAAGAAGATTCATAAAGATACACTGTACACATACAGTGGTGAAACCATACGTTTAGCAGCTAAGCACAGAAGACTGAAACATTTCAAGTTAGGCAAGAGTAGTATCAATAATTAACCACAAACTGGGAGACCTTCATCAGTAACACCACATGGAAATGTTGAAAAGCCTGAACAGCTCATTAGGAAAGACTGACTAATAAACCCTTGCTGACCTTGGCTGCTCCTTTGAGCTGCGACTCCACTTCACCAGACAGAAGCATACATGATACAGATTTTCTTCTATTAGTGCATGCTGGGATGTGAAAATACAGCGAAGAACACACAAAGCAGCTAGCCACCTTAAGGATGCATTTCATCTTGCAAAGGTTAAAACCAACAATCAGCATCCTGAAGCAAAATTTTATTACCCAAAGTCAGCATATTACCCACTTCTTAAATGTTCTTTTGTTAAGTATGTGGCATATCAAAGCTTTCAATAATATTTGTCATTGGCTCCCATATTTTAATAGTAGATTTCAAACCATAGTGACTTCTGAAAAATTGTAAAATCCCTATCCTATGCAAGAATTCACACATGCACACACAAAACTGATGGGGGGGAAAAAATCTTGAAAATTTATTTTTTAAAAAAATTTAAAATTTATTTTTTCCAGAAAGAAATTATAGAGATCCCTACCTAAGAGCATCCAGGTCAGAAATTTTTCAATTGAATCTGTTCAAAAAAATTCCACTTTTTTGTAATAGACTATCTACAAAAGAGAAGATTTAGACAAATTCAAATATTTTAAAATGTTTTGATTTAGTGTTAAAGCATCTAATTTCTGATGTTCTTTCTGAAGCTGAAATTTCACTTTTACATATCAGTAAAAGACATTTTAAATTGTCAAAATAAAAGTGAAATCAACCGCTTCTATAAAAGTTTTTTTGATAAGCATTTTGGCATACAACAGCTTTCAACACTATTCACCATTGCCTTCCACAGTTGAATTACAAATGTCAAAATGTAACAAGGAGAAACAGCATCTTTCATTATACTCATAATTAAAGAGCAATGGAAGAGGAAAACAAATGGGAAAGTGAAAAGACAAAGGGCCAGGAAACCACTTGTGAAGCATGAGAGATCTAAAAACAGATTTGTGAAAGAATTAAAGGGTTCTCACATAGGTAAAGCTTCATTACTTCACTCAGTAACCCAGAAAATGTCTTTATGCCTTTGTGGTCTCAGTACAAAATAAAAATGAATAATTTTGAAATTATCAGGCAATTTTGACTGGTGCTATGACTTTCCCTTTCACATTCCTTTTTCTTCCACATTTTTCAACGTTTTTCTGTGTTAATTTGAGGCACTGGTCTTTAATCTCAATTTATGATATGAAATTGTTTTCAAAGCTAAGCAAGTTCTTCTGTGAAAAGGAAATGGCTTTCTAACCGCTTCTACATTTCAGCTCTTGAAACCTTCATAAAAATGCAAAAATGCAAACATTACTAAGGAGATCACAAATGTCACTACAAACACCCAAGGTCACTACGAACACCCCATTGATACATTCTTCTTTAAATAAGGCCAGACTGTTCTTTCATGATGTCATGGGCAGTTATACACCAACTGCATTACCATCCACTATTTCTGAAGTTTCAATAATATGTCCATAACTGTGTTAGATGCAGCTACAGGTATTTCTTTCTAAAATTTGCAGTGAGATACTTCGAGAGATGTAGAAATATTATTTTATTGTATAATTTACAAGCTATCTATAGTTTTTATTTTATTGTTATCAAATATCTGTTATTTCTTACAGAGTATATTCTATAATGTGCATCATATAATATATGGGAATATTATTATTAAAACCTGTAATTAATGGCTAAAGATACTTAATATCAGTTTGGGAACATGTAAAAGATATAGTGACTTGGTGGAAGCCTAATAACCTGTATCAGAGAGAAAGATCCATGCTTAGTGTACAGAGTTATAGGACAGTTTAGGACTTTGATTCCATCTTCCAAAAGCAGTATCGAACTTCCGTGTAACTGAAGATGAAAGGATATTTGGCACCCTTGTGCTAAAGTGTACCAAAGGAGAAGGAGGAATTATGGAAAAAACTTAGCTTTTTTTATGCATTTTATCAAATTAATTTACAGGGAAAAAAAAAAAAAAAAAGGTATGCTGAACCCTTGTGCAGCTGTGTGTTGGATTAACTATTAAGTACTGCAATCAGGATATTGTCTTCATCCTTTCAGAAGTCAGTAGTCCATTTACAGTATTTCGATTTAATGTTAAGTCGTTGTCATCTACTTAGTTGGTTATTAGATACCGTAGACTTGGTTCTGCAGGGAAAATACTATTTAGATGATACAGTTACTACCTATCTATTGAGCAACTTCGATTCTAGTTCCATAATATGAAAGCTAATTTCTGTCCTAAAACTAGGACTGTGCCAGATTCACAAATAGTGGGCAGGATGTTACCACCACACATGGTCTCACAGTTTAGAAGGAAGTATGAAAGTTGCACACATATAGAGAAGCTGTGACATGCTTTGGGAGCTTCTTCTGAAAGACTTAGCTGACATCTAGTGGCAGGAGCAGGAAGAAATAAAAAATGCAACAGTAGAGAACAGAAATCGTTTAACGTCTTAAAAATATAATAATTCAATTTTTTTATAATAATAGGTGAAAAATTCAAGAAATGCTTTGAACACAGCAACTAGTAAATGTAGTTAAAAGTAAATGGGTAAAAACTAAATATTTATCTGTACTATATTACCCTTTTTAAAGATTGTCCTCATGTGGATGATTCAGTTGAATTATGTACATTAATGAACCCATTAAGAGATGTTATGAGTTATTCTGATTGTTATGCAATATGATATATGGTACAGATTCATCAATAAATGACTTGGTGCAATAAATGTAAATTAAATTAATATGCACACTACATGACTAGAACTGATTTCAAGTGACATCAAAAAAAGGAACAAAGCTTCTAGTTACTGTGGTAATATAAAGATGGCAACATAAAATACACACAATACTGTCATTCACCCTCCCTGTCAGTGACTGTTTTACATCCTTCAAGACCACTACATTCGTTGCAACTTCACCTGTCTACAGAATCAGCACCAACCCTTTCAAACTGGTGGTATACATAAAGCTGTTTGTACTCTGCGAATTCCATGTGAAGTTTATAGGAAATGAACATAGCAATAACAAAACCTAAAGAATAAAAATCCATTAGGAATTTCATTCACATAGTCAAGGAAAAAAAATAACTTCCAAAAGAAACAGGACAGAAGTATTGGACACTTTCTATTGCTAAAGAGTAAACAGATCTCTCATAAGCCACTATATCCAGATTTCAAGGGGCAGACTCGGGATAACTTTGCTCGCTTTCACCTTCAGAGTACAGTCTTACTAATTTTTTGAGAACCTCTTTCCCTACACATACCCTCCAGGGCTCCTTACATTTTTCTAGGCATTTTAAGAATAACAAAGAATAAGGGTCTCACTCCTAATCTTTTACTGAGAACGTATGATGATCATCCTCCCTCATAAATACAAGATATAAGATTTGGAACAGTTTGCAAAAGAGATGGTTCAGAGAAATTTCTGTCTGTAGGTTCCTTCAGTGCATAGTACAAAATCCCATTAAACACAGGCATTTCCAAAAGTTGGGATATCTACCACCACATTTTTCTGTTATACCCTTAAAGAATAAAATGCAACAAGTTATTACATTAAATCACAACAGAATTTTACTTCCCTATATGTTCCCATATGAAATTTTACAATGTAAAGTTTCATATGTACAGCAGTATGTAGCAATTAATATTTTTTTAATCTTAAAATATATCTTTCCTTCAAATAACGAAAAGCCAGAAGAAAGGAGTATACAAACAATGTCTGGCCTTCTCTAATGCATTCCATTTTTACCAGTGAAAATACTGGTAATATAAAGAATGAACAAAAATCATGTCCCTTGGCTGTTATATTTAAATATTACAGACTGAAATGATTTCAGGGAAAAGAAATAATTTTTAAATTAATCACAAAACTCAGGAAAAATTTCTTTGAAATTAAGGACAAAATAATAAAGGCTAACAACGGAGATGCAGGGAAAAAAATTTAAAATGTTTAAACATCAGGGACACAAGAAAAAGAACCTCTTAAAGTATACAGACTGTAAAAAAAGAGGAAAAAAGTTTGAAAGGACACCCTTTAATTTGGAAAACTACTAAAACTTAGAAGCAGAACTAACATTTTTTGATTTACCAAAGCAGGAGAGCCGGGTAGCAGCATCTGACTCTCAGATTTCACCCATTATAAAAAATAACATGCTGCAGTAAGATTTGACATTCTCTTCACAAAATGAATAACTTAGCATTGACATTCTTTGGACACAGGACATATTAAGAATATAGGAATACAGTATTTTCAGCCTAAATGTTTTTTAGATTATAAATTTGGCACTATATAGAAATTTTCACATGGCATTCTACATGTTCCATAGAAATAAAGAGCTCCAAAACAAAAAAAAAAAAGCTGCATCTATGATGGGTCACATTCTAGTACAAGGAATTCATTATCAAGGATGTACAGGAAAAGAACAGGAACACTACTCAGATGGTATAGTACACAGAAGTCACGAAAGCATACGATACTGTAATTTAGTCATCAGTACTATATACCATAATCCATGTGCAGACTCTGTTTCAGGAAACCCTTAAAACACTAATTGCTGGAAATGGTATACTAGGGCAACATTTCTCAGTAATTTAGTCACTATGCATCTTTCATGAACCTGATGCCTTACACCAGGCTGGGCTGAGGTCCAAAAACCAAGCAAAAAACCAAGCAGTACACTGCTAAGGAGGGGGAATGGAGGCAGTGGCAGTAGAAGCAACAAGGAAGAGGCAATGAAGACACTCAGACTCGCCAAAAAAACCCCAAATCAAAACAAAAAGCACCATATGGGAAGAAGGCATTACCCTTACACTCTGTATTTCTCATACGTGTTTTCTAAGCACCCACTGCTGGTCACTGCTGGAGACAAGGATACTTGCTTCAGCTGGCCTTTGGTAAAGGAAGTCTTAATGTCCTTTAATATTGTAAAATGAAAAATCACATTATATCTCAGGAATCATCAGTCTTACAAACAGAACTCTGTGCAAGGTCTCCAGTAGCTTATGAGTAACTCCAAAATGGATCTCCAAAAATCTTGTTTGAATTACACCTTGAATACAATAAACCTAAGTATTCTTTTTCTGAATCAATTATTTTTCTGATTATCATGATGTAGACCTTACACTTCACTGCTGCTACCTAAAAGAGCTACAAAACATTCATATCACCTTCTCTGGTTTGCCTTACATAGTGTAAGATAAAACAGTACCAAACATGAAAATAATTGCCAAATGCAGGCAACATAAGGAAACATCATCTGTAGGACACTGCTACTAAGAGTGCATAAGTCTTCTACTAATCATGGAGAGCAAATACTTGCATTTTAGCTCATTTCTAATTATATTTACATACATATATAAAATGGTGAGATTTCATGGTGCTGAAATACATCACAATTTCATTTTTCTGGAAACAACCCACTCACAATTTCCTTACTACTAAACAAGATAACATATAAACACAATCATTAAGACATGATGATATTTGAGAAAAACTCAAATAATCCAAATATACAAAAATAATAATCTGATTTAAAAGAGAATGTTTATACCATTCAAAGTTATGAGCAGCAAATAAATGAATCTACTCTTCCAGTGTCTTTCAGATGTACTTTTATGGAAAACAGAATGTGCAAGATGAACATTCTTTTAATGAAAGATGAAATTGAAGAGATGTGTGATTTTTCATGGATGCCCACCAGTACCTGTCTCCTCTGCCTCTACTGTTTCCAGGGTTGCTGGAGGTGCACAAACACATTTTTCTCTCTCACCAAGACTATGTATTCTCTGAAATACCCTCTCAAAATGAATAAATCCCCCTTGCATCCATCTACTTTTCTTGTGTGGGAGAGTTACACTATTCTTTGTAAGATTTATTATTAACAATATTTATTGTATAGTACTGTTGTATTTACTTTAGTGTTAGCTTGTATTTCCCTGTGCTGAATTTTAAGAGATGCTGCACACACCAGAGACTCTGCCTGTCCTGTCCACTCCACAAGCTGCTACTATCATTCCACCTGTCTACTCAAAGATCTCACTGAGCTTTCTCAACTTCATAGGTTTTACATCCATTATGCCCTGGCCTTTGTGCACACACAAAGACATAAATACTCTGTGTAATACAAATACTGTACTTGCACTCGTCTGATGATTGCTATATGTGATCTGCCTAATGACATGGTCAATGTATCAATAAACTGGATTATCAGACTCCCTGTGTTACTAAATTTGTTTTTTTCCATTCTATTTGCCTTAGTCATGACAAAGAAAATACAGAATGTTTTGTACTTGATGACTTGTGTACTGAGGATTTAGCATATGGACCTGTATTAGAACACAGTGCAGCTATGCTTAAGAATATATCACAACTGGTGAGAAAAGGAAGATGCTGTGAATTTATCTTTAAACTAGGACAGTTCAACAAATTCACTTTAAGTTATACTGCCATTTAAGTTCCTCCTTTTATGAGACAAACACTTTGTAATATTTCACTTTCCTTAGCAGAGTCAATCATGCCAATGGAAAGTGAGTTTTAATATTAAACTTTGTTATTTCTGATTTTGACAATTAGACAGTTTACACTTACAAAACCAGACATCAATAAAGAGTGTTCAATACAACATTTCAGAGAGATTCACAAAGGGAATTACCATGCTTAGTTCTCAGTTTAAAATTACAGAAAACTGCTTCTACAGAGGTATGTTTAACTGAGACACAGTGAATAGTTAAATGCCAGTGCCTTAATATAATAACCAAATGTAAAAGTACTGCACTGCTGAGTTAGAGGGAAGAATTTACGAGCACAACGATAAGCAAAACTACAAAGGCAAAACATGTAAAACTGCTTTCTGCCATCATATATGAGTACATGTATGGATTTTAAATTAATTTTAACTGAGCTGGCAGTCAACTGAAAACAACTTTTAGAAAGAAACAAATTCTTAACATTTGGTGGAAAGTATATGTCTGCACTACTTAAATCTGTAAAATGCACTAGAGTCAGGGAAAGAAAAATCATTACAAAAGCATACCTTTAGCGTTTCAATTTCTTCTTTGTGCTCCCTCTTTAAATGCAAAATGGCAGCTTGGTACTCTGTAAAAATAAAAAAATAGTACATTCCATTAGAGTCAGAAAACAATGTGCATCTTCAGCATAATGTATTTCAGACAACACCACTGGGTCCAGAATGCAGATGTAGGCTCTCAAATAAAAGACCTTTTACAATGGTGATGGAAAAGAAAATTCGAACACAGTAATTAGCATTATTTTCTAAGGCCACATGACCAGATTTTCCATGGTGTTTCTAAGAGCAGAGGATAAAGCAAAGAGGTCTTCCATGCTGAGAGGGGAAAATGGGGGGAAGATACATCAGGCTGAAATAACAAGAGGAAACTTTAGTTTTGCTTAGCTTTGCAGATAAATGTAGAGCTAATAGGATATTATGACATACACATGCATGCATGCACACACACACACTTGAATTCTAAAAAAACATGCATTAAATACAATGATTTAAACTGGATTGTAAACATACAGTCACTATATACAGGCAAATTGGATAAAAGAACAATCACAAATACAAACGAAGACCTGGAAAAGTACCCAACAGCAAGACATACAAAGAATTCTTTGTCTTAATTCTATCAGATGAAGATTAATTACAGGATTTAAGTACCTTCACAGGGTAGCATTTAGTGAGAACATAACGAAATCCAAAGCTATAATAAAACTGAAAGCATGAAACTTAAAGCCAGATAAATTTAAATCAGCAAGGAAAAAATGAGGAGGCTGGGCATTGATTACACAGGTTTAGTGATAGCTGTAATTAAGGTGTAGATTTACCAAATGGACCTCTAGAACCTGGGTCTCATACTATGGTCTCCCTCAATCCATACCATGCCTACATTTGGCCAGGCGAAGAAAGAGAAGACCTTTCATTACAGCTGTGTAAAGATTTAAGAGAAGCCTGTCTTCTGTAAAACATTGGCCCAGAAGCTACAGCCCTCCTAAAAAAGCAACTGGAGTTCATTCTTAGACCATCAAAGTCCCACTTCTATCTGCTTCCAAATCAAAATTCATCCAAAAGTGTATTTCCAGTTCCCTGGCTTGGCTTCTGCTTCCTTGACTAAAAAAGGAATCAAATCCTAATTTAAACAAGGATTGAAAATAGTCCAAAACCTTTAAATTTTACTGTCAGTGTTCTCTAACACTAAGGGCTTTGTATAGTCCCTGGAACAGTAGAACCAAAAAAACCAGCATTAGAACATCAAAGCATGGAGCAAAGCACCAGATCAGTAAAATACTCCAGTGCTTAGGAGCTTTTTTTCTTTTTTTTTTTTTTTTCTTTTCTCTTCTTCTTTCCTTTATTGTCTTGAGAGCACATGGAGGAAAGAGGAAAGGAAAGATAACCTGATCATCACCCTGAAATCTGTATGACATGGAAGCCTTTAATGCAAAGTTATTTTTTTCAAATGCAGGTGAAGCTATATGCAAGCAGCTGAATCGATATACAAAATCAAAAGGAAAAAGGATCGATATTTTACAAGACACAAAATAAAAAATTTGGGTGATTCCATCTAGTAATGGTATCACCTAAACTCCTCCTTCCTCTTTAACGGGCTTCTACTTAGAGCTTTCCAGCATGGAAAAATTGTCTGACTGCTCTGCTGGAATCGCAGCTGGTTAGCTCTATGGACTTTTAGATTTTTCTCCTGTGAATTCCTTTGACTGGTTGATATTCCCTCTGGACACAGGCTCTGCTTATCCATTCACCTAAACAGGACTTAACGAAACAGCTGCTTCAGGTCCCTAGAAAAAGTTGTGACCCTTCTGGCAGCTCAGCTGGTTAAGCACTCACTCGGCTTGCAGGGCATGAGAACATCCTGACAAAGTTTAGCTCTTTAAGGTCACGTGATTAGTGAAGCAAACAACAGGCTTTCAAAATGCTGCTATCACTTCTTAATTTGGCTAACAGAAGGATACAGCTCTATCTTAACAAAAGATCTACTTTTATGTGGGATTGCTCAATGCTTAACATTCTTTGGGATTTGGGTAAGAGAGTCATAGTTCACCTGTGCTGACATAGACCTGCACTGGCACCAAGAGCTGATTTTTCACCATATCTACCCATTCCCAACTCTGTTGTTTATGTTCTTATCTTGGCACAAATGTTTATGCAGTCAGAGAATGATGGAAGAACCTCCATGGATGAAGCCTAACACAGCATAAAAAGTTAAAGAATTTTTTAAAAATTAAGTATACGTCATTTTTGTGACAGACGTTTTGCAAGACATGATCATTTTAAGTTACTTAAATTGGCACGTGTTTTTCATTACTTTTCCTAGCTGAAACATCCGAAATAAGTTCTAGCAATTGCTTTGTTTAATATTTGTTCTAAAGGAGAGCTAAGGCAGAGAGTAGCAATTCTTTTATGGTTTACTTATTCCTTAAAAATACGCTTAGAAAGTACTAGATTATAAGAATGAATAAACCTAATTCATTACTTAAAACACAGCTACTGCATAAAAATGTATCATGAATTGATATATGTAACATATTTAATACATTGTCTATTATGCAATAAATTGACATTCAACTTCATAAGCTTCTTCCATTTCTTTCTAACATTATATTTCTTTTTTAACTAGAAGAAACTAACTATTGGATAGAAGCTGACACCTGGCAAACTGGCAAAGTACCTTTTTGATTCTTCTCAAACAAACAATTATTTTTATGTGCAAGATACTATAATGAAAAAGAAACCACATCATAATTATGGTTTTGTATAATATAAAGTAACTCATGTCTATCTCTCATATTTTTTGTGAAGCCACCTTAATTTGGTATAATTCTACATGGGTAGTTAACATCCTAGATAGCACATGGAGAAATTGAAGAATTTGACTAGAAAGAACAATTGCATCATATAATTCCAAAAATCAGTTTCTGAACATACTGGCAATGGAATAATAAAGTTTAGTTATGCAGTGGTGTTGGGATGCTGCTTAGAATGGTAAAATCACAACAGGAAAGTAAACAGTAATGACATGTTAATGGAAAGAACTGTACTGCAAACAATATAGGTCAGGCTGTACACACTGCTGAGTTCTTAAATTCCATTTAACACACAAAACAGATTCATCCAGACTACAGAAAAAATACAGAAATACTGTAAATTATCAGAGTGATTTGTACAGTTACACATTAACTATGCCAGAGCCTGTAGCCAGCCTGATTCTCACATAATCATTGTAACTCCTTATTAGTTAAGACACATGAAAACATGTGGATAGTTCTCAGAGCCAGCTGAGATACAAGGTTGCATGACCTCCCACTTCCTGGTGCTGCAATACCTTAATGACCTTCAAGACCAACATGGAAGTAAATCACAGAACCACAGCACAGCTGAGGCTGGAAGGGACCTCTGGAGGTCATCTGGTCCAAACCCTGTAGAGCTGGTTGCCCAGGACCATGTCCAGACAGCCTCTGAATGCTCCCACAAAACTCCATCATCCTCATCCTTTCTGGTCAGCCTGTGCCAGTGCTCAGCCACTCTCACAGAGAGAAAGTGTTTCCTGATGTTTAGCCGGACTCTTCTGTGTTTCAGTGTGTGCTCACACTGGTCCTGCCACTGGGCTCCACTGAAAAGAGCCTGGCTCCTTCTTCTTTACACCCTACTTTATAGATCCGAGCTGATCATGTGTCACAAGGTGACTCTTTAATGTATTCCATGCCAGCACATTCCCTAGTTTGTGTAATGTCAGGGGGGTTGTATTTTCTGAGGTTTTAAAGTCTTTCGTTATGCTGGATAACAGAAGGCTGATTGTACAAGCATCCTGTTGTACTTGCCTGGTCTCCAAACAGCCAGCTGGGAAGACAGTGGCTGCAGGGCATAAATAAGTCATCTATCCCTAATGCAGATATTACTCTGAAGGGCTTTTGAAACAAACAAATCTGATGCAAATCAGATGGCAAGTGCTCCTATCCTGAAAAATGACCACAAGCAAATTAGGATTTCAATACTGAGAAAACAATTAAAAATGTTAGTCGTTTACATAAGGCAAACAAGCAAAGTAAACAATCTCACTGCATAGATTCAGCTCCAACCAGCTCTAACTCTTAATTTTCCTTTACTACTTCTAATTTACTACTTTTGCCTCTGTTTTGAGAGGACTCCATTCCAAGAAAAATGTAGTAAATGATGGAATTTGTTGCCCATTCAGGCATACTCTTTACTAATGCAACTTGATGCTTCCTTCAGTCAATAATTATAACCCACTGCAGCTAAAGCAAACTTTCATAAAACTGGATATTTCTTCTCAGATAGTGAGATAAAGCAGATATACATTATAAAGTCTTAAATAAACAAAAATATTTGTAACATCTGCTGGTAGTTAGTAATGTATTTTAAAATACCATGTTAGTGGAAAAATGTTTCACTAAAATATTTTTTTAAAATAATGTGAAAGTTGGCAAAGTACACAGGAATCTGGATAGAGGCCTCAGTGAAAACCAAAGATATTCAGTGACATGACAGTGCAAGGTTTCCTTTTTCTTGTTGTTGGAAAAATAAATCAGTTAGCAATTGTGAAACTTAAATTTCCATTTATTCCTATGTTTTGCCGTAGTCAGGAGATAAGAGGTATCTAATGCAGTCTTGCTAATCATATGGATTTATCAGATAGACTAGAACTCTACTTGGACCTCATTATCATAAGAACAATATGAACGATAAAATGACCCTTCCCTCCACTACTACTACCACTGTTCTGCACTTTCATCCTTTACATTCATACTTTCTGTCTCTAGGACTTGCCATACATATTTTGCATCCAATGCGCAACTTAGACCAACATTAAACCATGAAGATCCTCTCTTCACATAGAAGCAGGACAAAGACATTCCTGTGGTCTAGGTCAAATCACTTTTCCAAGTTCTGAGTTCTATCCACATCACTATCAGGGAAATAGTTATTACCCAGTGAAGGTACCTGGGGGTTATCCAGTCAATCAGATTTTACACAAAAGCTGCACTAATGTATAATAGGGGAAAAAATAGCTATGTAAGTAAAAGAAAATATCTAGTTTGCAAAGATAAGCTCATTGTAGACCATTAAAGCAGCAGAATGCTGGATAAAGGAACTGAAATTCTTACCAGAAACTGAGTCGGTTTCCAGAAGGCACTCCAAAGTGCAGTGAATTAATCAAAACCATCTTACTTTGGGAATACCCATGTAACACATTCCTAATTTACAGAGGTTTGGGGGGCACAATGCAAAGTCTGTTTTTGTTCCTATTTCTACAGGCTCCTGAAGAGGTAAACTGAGAATTGTCAGAGTGCAGAGCAGTGCAGCTGTGAAATAAAAATAATTCAGTTTTGTAGTGAACAAAACTATATCTCTATTGAGACAAGCCAGAACCCTATCCTGTCTCAGCAGTCAAAAAGCAAATGACATGCAAAAAATTAAAAACTGGCAAAAAGGTAGTAGTAGTTTTCCAGTACACTCTTCCAGCAACGTGATTTGCAATTCAGGAACTTTCTAAACCAGAGAAGCTGTTTGCATATTTAATAGTTTGCAAGTGGATTCCTCTTCCATGAATGTGCGTTGCTGATTTTAAAACTCCTGCAAGCAGACAACATCCTGCAGCAAAAAAATTAATTGCACATTAGGTAAAGGCCTTTTGTTTACTTTGAATCTGCACCTGTTAGGGTCATTTGATGTCTCCAATTCCTGTGCTGGAAGAAGCAGTGAACAACTGCTCACCATTTACTCATTTGCTGTTTCTTATGATTTTAGAGATCTCCATCATATGCATTGACTGATTCTTCTCCAGTGGAAAGAATATTAGTCTACATAGGCTTTCCTCATAAGGAACATGTTCCATATTGTTGACCAAAGTTGCTGTCATTCCCTGAACCTTTTACAGTACTACTGTACCCTCTCTGAATTGAAAAAACTACAGGTTCCCACGAAATACAAAATGTGGACATTTATACAATAGCATCATGATGATCTAGAAGATTTTTTCTTCTATTTCTTTCCTAATGCTTCCTACCACTTCAGCTGCTTTCCGATCACTACCAAACACTGAGCTGACATTTCCCAAGATCGATTTTAACATCAAGGTCTTACTTAAAGAGTAATGATCAGATCAGAATTCATTACTTTCTATACGCATTTAGGATTTTTTTCCTCAAGTGCACATTTTAATAGTTCTGTATTTTGGATTTCCTTTGCCATTTTAATGCATAGTCCCTCAACCTTAGGGGTTTTTTTACCTTTTGTTTTAATTCTCATGAAAAAAAATTGTATTCTAATGAGAGAATGCTAAATTTGCATTCAGGTCTTATCTTCACTACTCTTACTAACTTTTTATCAGCTGCAAACTTCCCGACCTTGAGTCTCATTTTTCCAGTTCATGTATGAATATGTACAGAGTGTAGAGTTGCAAAGTGTTTGTACCCTCAGCAAGTCTGCTGATGATACAAAACTGGGAGGAATGAAGCTGGAGAGTCTTGCTGCCATTCAGAAGGACCTCAATAGGCTGGAGAAAGGGGCTGACAGGAACCTCATAAAGTTCAACAGGGGAAGTGCAAAGTCCTGCACCTGGGGAGGAACAATCCTGGGCACCAGGACATGCTGGGGGTTAATTGGCTGGAAAGCAGCTTTGCAGAAAGGACCTGGGGAATACCAAGCTGAACGTGAGCCAGCAATGAGCCCTTGCAGCAAAGGCAGCCAACGGTGTCCTGTGCTGCATTAGAAGCGTTGCCAGCAGGTCGAGGGAGGTGATCCTTCCTCTCCGCTCAGCACTGGTGAGGGCACAACTGGAGTGCTGTGTCCAGGGCTGGGCTCCCCAGTACAAGAGAGGTACGGATCTTTTGTAAATCTAGCTCCATATACACATTCCAACATTCACTGTACATTAAATGTTATCTCTTGTAAAATTGTAATTGTCCTTTTTTGTATTGTTTGTTTGAAACATTATTCTCTACTATAAATATAATTATGATCAAAACAAGAATATTGGGAATAATTTTCATAGCAAGTAAATATATTATACATTCCAGTGACAAGAAAATAGATCTCTGATTTCTTGAAAATCTGAGGGACACTGAGAAAATGTAAAATTAGCCACTTCCACTGGGTGGCAGTTTTGTACTCCATTAATAACCTTTTCCTTTTTTTTTTTTCTGAAGTCAAACTATAATTCACCAATTTATGGATATAGATATACTGTTCTTTTATTCTGACTGTGAACTTGTTACCTTATTACTTTTTCATCTAGATTTTTATTTCAATACAGTTTTTTGTCTTTTTCCTAATGATTAGCTTGTTAAATTTTATTTGATAGTTACATATACATTTGAAATTTCCTTCAACTGTATATTTTTACAAGGTGCTTGGGAAAGAAAACCCATGATTTCTGGAGTGATCAACTAGACTAATATCATGATCCCATTCTGCCATCCACAGATATAGCCAACATTACAAAGTATCATAAATTTACTTCCAGTCATGCTATATTTGGTTCTGCCTATGCACAACTGCAGGAAAAAATAATTATAATTAGTATTTTATCTGATTTTAAACAAATATTTTAGAATTGAACATTGCAAAGACAAAACCAGTGCAAATCTTATAACATTCTTCCTTAGCTAACTTCCAGATTTGGTATCAGTCTGCTTCATGATTTTAAAGTATGTTGGCAATATGGATCATATAAAGATAGCATTGACTAAAATGATATCAATATATCAGGAAAAGAAATCTGGATCTGAAAGCAAGGATTTTCTTAGAATATTTTCTTTATCATAAGGTACTACAACATTTGAAATGCTCCAGTTAAAGCATGGAATTACCATCTTCAACAAAGTAATGGGTTGCAAGAAGGAAATGAGACTGTTCTAACTAAATACCCACTGCAAGGAGGAAGCAACTTTGTGTCCTGTAATTGCATCAAAAATAGTATGTAAACAGATAAGATAATTATTGTGGAAACACAATGGAAAAGCTGAAGAAGCAAAACCAAACAATTAAAAATGGGTGAATAATTTAGATGGATGAGATGAACAAAGGGCTTAAAATGCTCTAAGGAGGCAGAAGTGGAATTTGTTACAGAATCACAGACATCAACTGTGTGAAAAGAACAGAGTATCACATATTGTGAAATAGTGGACAAATATCTCCAACCATTTATACATCACATCTGCTGGAGCAAGAGTGTACAAATACACTAAAGAACATTAGGGGTGTACAGGTATGACAGCAGAAGGTTTTATTCACATTCTTTTGAATAGGAATTTAAAAACAAAAGTACCTGGAACCCAAAAATTTGACAGATACGAAAACTTACATAAGGGGAAAAGGGTAACACAGTTTTTATTAGTTACTGGATTTTAAAACTACAAGTTTTAAGCTTTAACAGAATCATCTGAAACAAAGGAAGTTCAGTATATCAGACTAATTTTTACAGCACTCTGTTTTCTAAAATTTTGGTCCTCAAGGCTAATCTTGAAAATAAAATGTATACCACAGGACTGCTCAAATCTAGCCTTAATAATCATAAAACCCAAGTATCTAAAATATTTTTATCAGCATATTCTAGTATTATTAGGACCTTGACATTTGAATATTAATTAGTCCATCTCTATTTACTGCCCAAGCTGTTTAGCTTTAGCATTCATCCTGACCTTCTAAGATAAATATGGTCTTCAGGCAACACACCCATAAATTCTCTGGGCCTGTTTGGATCTATGGTTTCTACGGAGAAAGCTGAGCTAGGATATTGAGGTGTTAAGGATATTGAGTGGAGGGTTTAGTTTGAGCTGGCTTCTTTAAAACACCCAGAATTCCCAAATAATTACACCTCTAATCTCTAGTTACAAATTCAGAAGACCTTCAAAATCTGAACTGTGTATCTGTATGACCAGTAAACATTATTTACTGTGCTCAAGAAGTTGCGTAGGCCAGATTTCATTCACTTCAGAACCCCAGCTTTTTAGGGTGGAGATGCGTGGTGTGATTTTCTTTTTCCATTCCATGAACAATTCTCAGATGTTATTTACTTCTTTGTTCCATTGGAAAGGAGAGAAAAAATAGGAGATTTTTACGGGATGGACTAACATAATAGCTTGCTCATTTGCCCAGTCTCCAAGCAGGCAGTAAATAATCAGTGGCCTGTAACTCTTAATACCTAAGTGTTTCTATGACCTCCACACCACCACCAGAGTCCTGTAAGGTAGGGCCTGCTTCAAGTGAGGGAAATGGAAAATGCTAACAATGAATTGTCAGGGAGAGATGAGTCAGTCAGACCAGACTCTTGAGAAGTCCAATTAATGACAGTTTATACAGACATCATAACTTTCTTACCCTAAGATCACTGATGGTATGAGCAGGGAAATTCTAACAAATTCCAATATAAGTTGCTTTAATTAATGCAAAAATGTCTGAACGCTGTCTTATTTCCTAAGAAGTATTCATGCAGCTGTAACAAACATGAGTGGACTCTCATTATGAAACTTCAAAGGGAATAGGACAGGCCTTCAAAGTCCTTTGGATTTATTTCTTCTAATATGACGCCCACTTGCATCATCATCTAAATGGTGTTTCATGGTAGAATTAAGGACTAACTTGTTCTTCAGTACTATAATGCATCAAGAGTTTATCCTGGTCATAAGGTTTGTTTATAAGTCTTGTAAAATAATCACACTGAATATTCACCAACAGCATCTAGTATTCCTAACTCAATTACAAAAAAAAGGATCAAAAAAAAAAAGAAAACTAATCTTAATCCTTAGAAAGTTTTAACTCAGCAGATTGTTACACTGTAATTGTTTGACAAGCGTGAGAACAGGAAACTGCTTAATGAATAAACAAATAATGATCATCCATACACAGTATAATGACAGTTTCTTAACTTACAGAAATATAGGAGAACACAGGCTAGAGATACTGAGGCAATACATTACACTAAAAGGACTCAGAAAAAATTTCTTGTTCTTCAGAAACGGTGTTTTAATCACTAGGGAGTTGGGATTTCATCACTTGAGTATGTCATCAGGAAGCTTTTATTCAAATATTTATTTTAGCAAAACAGGCAGACCAAAATTTCAGAGTACTTTATGGACATTATGGATTATATAAACTCAATATTAAAAAAAGCAGCACGTTTATAAAAAGTACACAGGTTCACCACCTTCATGACACCAGAATGAAACTTAGTCTTCACCTAAAATACCACAAAATCCACCTGGTATCTCAGCTGTCATAGAAGGACCCTCCAGAAGATGTTGCTTTCTCTCGTTTCCACATACACAGAACAATACAAATGCTTTGAAACATGCCTTATTCAATTATGTCAGTTGCTTCAGCAAGCAAGTGCAGAAATGACAAGTCATTGTAGAAAAAAGAGGAATAGTATCAGAAAATTCTCTTTTAAAATAAACCTTGTTCCAACTCAGCTTCAGTTAGTTATCACCATTCTATAATAATTCAATAATTCAAAAGAGCTGCTTAAAAGGAGTTTCAAAGTCACTAGAGTTTGTACAAAATAAGTTGCTTAAGCCTCATATAAAATCCAGTACTGGCCAGGGCTTTGTGTGTCCTGCTCTTCGTGGGATAAAAAACTGAGCAAAAAAACACGGCAGGGGCTCTATCTGAAATAAACGTCCATAAATCAGGTTAATATTGTTCATTCCCTTTCTTAAAGCACAATCAAATCTCCTTTTCCTTCAAAAGACATCCCTACTGATTCATCACTAATGGCATTATCAGTTAGCATCTAATAAGCCCTCACACAGTTTTCAATGGGATTTTATTATATTTCTTTGGCAGTGTTAAATGTGCTCATTTTGAACAAGGACCAGTGTGTGCCCAAATACATCAAGGTTATGGAAAAGTTGAAAGCTATCATCCCTTTAATCCTTCCAAACTGACTAGTACTAAGCTAGTGAACAGGGCAAATTCGGTTCTTGAACAGAAAGCTTCAGTTCTCATTTTTTATATGCAGTATTTATTCAAATCAATAACAGTATGCTGCTACAATATTTCTCATAATTTATTAATTCACTTCACTTTTACACTTAAATTCAGCTGTTACCTCAGTTTTACGTAAGATATACCTCACAATGGAGGACCACAGCCCACCAACTCAGAAAGAACTTTTCCAGCTCAATTTTGACTACACCTACAGTCTTTGCTTCAAAGATTTTTAGAATAAGCACTGCCAGATTATAAAAAGCCCAACTAACAGATATATTAGACTATCTCTAAAATGGGTTACATTTATCTGAAGTTTGCTCGCAGACAAGAGAAATGAGGGAAAAAAAAAAAAAGGAGAAAGTAATACACCAGTTCGCAATTGTGATGTTCCTTCGATCAGACTTCAAATCTTAACTTTGCAAAATTTCACACTCAGCATTGTGGGATGGATCTGAAAGTCAATGAAATCAACCTAAGTTCCACTCGCTTTAGTGGGATGGCAGCCACTGAAACTGAAGTAATGTAAGCTAGAATTCTAAAAACAGATCCTCATCTACATTACAGAACTTCTGTAATCTTTATTAAATTTTTAGTCCTAAACAGTGGTAGGTACAGCAGACTCTGCCTTTAACATTTTTATTCCATCAAGGAAAGGTAAATACTGCTTTTACAGTAACAAGAGAGACCAAAGACTAGACACAGACGGACAACGTTACACTCTTCCACCCACCTGGTGGTCCCTCCTTGTAAAGCTTTAGGTGAGCTAGAGACAAAAGCATAAGTAAGATTGTATTTAAGCTTCACACAGGGAATTTATACTTTTACACTCATTAAATATGTATCCTAACAAGGAGTCTGGCAGACTCCCTGCTTTTTATTCATTACTACAAACATATACCTCAGTCAGTATTTTCAGCTCCTTTTTATATTATTTTGTCTTGCAAAAAATTATCAACTGTTTATGAATGGCTTCATTTCTTAAGTGATCCTAGATATTCCTAGATATTAGCACTGCCCACAAAATCAAGTCAAATCAAAATCAAATAGCAAGTATTTAAATAAATCTCTACCATGTAAAAAATCCCATGGACATTCCTTAGTTAATCACAGGCCACATACAATAACACTTACTATGAAAACAAACTTGCAAATATCTCTATAAAGCTCTCAGCTCAATATATATACACAGAATTGAATATCACATGCTGTAGAATGACTAAATTTATTAATTCCTCAATATTTTCAGTTGGAAATAACAGCGGTGCTCACTCATTGTCTTTTCATGTTGCCTGGTAAGGCAAGGAAAGCAATGCAGATAGATCAGAAAGCTTAGCCTCTTCTCACAGATTCATTCCACACAATCTGATGAGAAGACACAAGTTTGGGGTGGGAACACTTTCAAGAATTCCTTGTGTTGCTTTTTAAGTTGTTTCTAGAACATGCACTTTTTAAAAAAAATATAGACTGCAATAACAGTGGCCAATGTATGACATGCCACCAGGTGGTAGAAGTAAAAGCATTTAAGATATTACTAATGATTAGAAAAGTATGAGGCATGCTTCACTGTTTTGCAAAGAAAATACACACTGCAGCATGCATGTTTTTCCTTAATGCATAGAAAACCAAACATGAAATAAAATCTGGATGTTTTAGACAACCTATGTAATTTATGTAAATGCTTAACGTGTGTTCAATTGTATAATCACAGAAATTATCTCAACACAGAGCAGCAAGAACATTTACAAATACACACAATACATGCTCATGTAAATCTTTGTCACGATACTGTGCAAGCTGCACTGTTCATCACCCTTTCTAAAAGAAAAGGTACGAGTGTTCACTGGTAAATCTAGTGATCGGAAAATTTAACCTACAACTTTGGGAATACTGGATACAGTGGGTCACAATGTTACAAATAGCAATTTTCATTCTCCAAAACTGTTGCAAAAAGCAAGTATATACACTCAAATATTATTCAGTATTATTCTATTTGTGTTCAAAACTGTGCTGTGCAAAAATTTCCTTTTCTTCTTTGATAATAAAACAATGTACCTACTTAAATAATTTTAAGTAGAATCTTATGTGAAAACCTTTCCCACAGAAATCTTCATAACTCACATTTCAAATAGATGAGTTACTCTTCAAACTCTGCAAAAGCAATTTAGGAGCCTTCTCTGCCACAATCTTAAAACTTCAAGTAGAAAGTAGAAGCTTTGAAGATAAATGACCTATATAGTCACTTATTGTCAGTACGTTCATTTTTGTAAAAAATCTTACATATTAAACTCAGTACGTGGAAACATGCAAAATAATGTTAACACAATTTAAAAGTAATTAAAGAACAAAACCTGGAAAACTTGAGTGCAATCTACCTCTCTCAAGATGTACCACACCCTGTAGCATAAAGGAAATCCTTAACTTTTAATTGAGATGATTTCAGAATAGTGAGGGGTTTTTAAACTTTTCTCCCTCCTTGGTAACCCTTAGTCCCATAATTTTCAATATTCCCTACTACAGTCTTTGTTTCCTCCTCCATTATTTCCCCATGTAGTTTTCCCCTTTAACCACCAGGTGTCAGAAGGGAATCTACTCACCACAGCTGCACCTTTTTTACTATTTATATACTTATTTTTACAGGCACATTGATGTGACCTTCCAGGCTTTTTCAGGCTACAGTCCTAAATAGCAGCAAATGTTCAGGCTTTTCTTCCAATAAACATAGTCATGAGCAATTTTCAAAACATGTTATTTGTTCAGTCTTGGAATGGTGTTTATGAAGCAATTTTTCACACAGAAGAAGTAGCACTGGGAGAAATACGGACACTTATTTGAAATGCTACATGAATGCAGCATTCTAAGGAGACGAACTGTGGCTTACAAATTTTTTACAAGATGACTGGTCAGTGAAAGCCCGAAGCTTAGCTTTATAAAAAGTTGACAGACAGATGTTCTTAAATATTCCGAACACCAATTTGAACAAGTTTTGCATTTAAGCATCCTTTTAGAACTAGGAAATTAAAACTGATTTGTGCTTAAAGAAATTCTAGAATTACCTGGGTTTTAGGGACAGAGGGTTGGCTAAAACAATACTCAATGTAGTTTTGACACATTACTCTAATCTTTCTTCCCTCACTCCATTTCACCTACTCCTATCTGTCCTCCTTTCTTTACTCCCCATTGAACCACAACTCTTTTACAGCCCCATGATTCAATACAAATAAGGATGTCAGTTCCCCAGACTGCAAAATAAACAGACATCCTTCACTTTAACTTAATTTTTTTTTTTAGACTTTTAAGGGAAGGAAGAACCCTCCAACCCTAAAATTTCAATTATTTTCAGCACCTTAAAGATTCTGGTACGGTGAAAATACAGAAGATATGTGAGGAAGGGAGACAGATGGAGAGGGACATGTGGAGAACAGACAGTCCTAAACAAGCCAGTAGTCCAGTATCTAAATACTGTCTGGATACTGAGATAATACAGAAGATAGAAGAGTTAACTTACTACAGAAGATGAAGTAACTTCACAACACTCATTGAATTCCCTGAGAACAACAGAATGATACCCACAGAAAAGCAGCCTCCTGAAGGAAAAAAACAGCAACCCCTTGATTCTCTGTTATGGAAATTAGTTCTTACTCTTTCTGACTGCAAAGCAGTATAAAGCACTATTCAGAAGCAGTCACCCAAGTAACTTATCTATCTGATCGTTCCTCTCCCGTGAGAGGTTACAGCTACAGTTCATTTACCTGACAGCAGGAATGAATAGTTTTGCTTGTCATTTTCACCCTCCCAGGAAGACAACATTAGAGGTACTGCTGCTGGGGCTGATTTCTTTCTCAATAAACTTTCTACTTCATATTTACAAAACCAATCTATTACAGGATCACATTCACCAATGCAATATCATAAACAAATAACACCTTATCAGCAAACAAAAGGAACAAATTTATTACAGAATTTCTCTGATGAGTTACAGACTCTATCTACTTCATCTAGCACAAATTTAAAATACAAAGCACTTGCTCTAGATCTATAACACCTTTGCAATCACTGTATTCTATATAGAGTAAGCATACATTGAGAGTGCATGTATACCATACATGCAGTATAAGCGTTTATTTATTCAAATGTGGGTGGGTATGTGGGTGAGTGTAGGCACACTACAAATCCACACACATAGGCACCCTGCTTCCCCAATATATTCTCAGCAATTCTCAAGTTTAGAACTGTTGACAAACTTAACACATGGATATAAATATAAAACTAAGAAATGTACAATAAATACAGTTGTTTTTTTTACAGCAAGAGTACGTGTCTGTGCCACAGCAGATGGGGCAAACTTGGCAGGGATGATTATTTAACTAAATTTAACTAAAAAGAAACCCAAAAAGCAGTTCTAAATCCAGGTGCAAAATTTCAGAAAGCATCAGGGTGTTCAGACTCTGGGTTTCATTTAGGCTAGTATCTTAATCTTTCATGTTCAAATGCTGGGCCAAACAGAACTTCAGATCACTTGACCAGTGAGAGTGGAGAACACGAAAGTGAATTCCATAAAACTCGGAGGCATTTCTGTTATACAAAGGGCCTCATATAGTTTGAGATAAAGCCATGGAAATAAAATACAAAGTCATTCTTCTTGTGCCGTACACAATTGCTCTTTCACTGAGTTTCAATTATATTACAAGAATAATCTTGTAAAACCCTGTGACCATTTTGGGCCTTTGCAACGTCACATTGGTAGGACCCATAGTGGTGCCTACATTTCAAAATAAAAACTACAGTAAAAGAAACAATTCACAGAACTTTCCTTCATTATATTTAGATAATATATTCATCTGCTCACTAGCAAAAATGTACCATACATGTAAGTGTTATTTTTTTGCGGATTTAAGTTTAAGAAGTCACTATTCTTTCCCATGCTGCTTCTCTATCTAATGCTAATAGCTTATAAACAGAAAAGGAATTTAATTTGGCTTGAAAAATAGGTCGGGATTCTTATCCCAACTTTACGGATGGGTAAACTGAAGCTTGGAAAGGTCTCACAATTTTCCTGAAGTCATTCCAGAAGGTAGCAAAAGGGCTGGAAATGGAACATAAGCATTGTAACAACAAACCTTCAGCATTAACAGGTGCCTATCTTTTTGTTCCTATCTCAAGAGGCACAATATGAATGACAGGTAGAGAGAGAAAAGCAAAGGAAGATTCTATTGCTTGCTTGTTTTTGAGGGTTTTTTTTAGTATTTTCAAAGTAAATCTTAGCAGATAGGGCTGCAACATATCTGGAAAAGTGGCTGCTGCATTGATCAGCACATGCACAACCTATTTGTCTGAGACTGTAGAGATTTCCAAATAGCACTATGCCCAATACCTTCCAAATTCATAAAATTATAGCTTTAGTTGGCATAAGTAAAGGGAGAAAATGTCATTGTTACTCTAGAGGAATATAATAGGGCTAGAACAATCTGGCCTGTAATAAAAAACTCAGCTTCTCAATAACAAGCTAGTGTATTTGTCAGAATATGAAACACTGACATAACATAGCCAAATACGCCTGTCATGCTGCACAATAAATGCAGTAAAATGTAGTCAAATAATTTACAAAGCCTTTACACAGCCCACCTGCACTCTGAGGTCACATCAAATTGACCAGTGATGATTAAATCACAAAAACACTGTCTTCAACCAATGCATAATACTCTGCTTGCTGTAGTCCTGCTTTACCTAATTCGTTACAATAAAATTTGTAACAGAATCGCAGAACTAAACGCCAAATACCACACCAAAATCAAATAAACTGAAGTTACTAAAAAAAGTCCTTTTTTTTTATTTTAAGAAGAAACCAACTGTTAGCAGCCAGTGTTACAAGAAATTCCTTCAGGATACTAACAACATCAAGCATTATGTCTTTTTTAGAAACAAACTGTTTCAAAAAAATTGTTCAAGGCCACAAAGGAAGTCTATGCTATACAAAGATAAGATACCCTGTTATCTCTCATCTCTTTGTTCAGACCATTACGCCTCTCTTTCTCTCACATAAGCTGGCTATTCTTCATTTACATCATGACTATAAAGTGATTTTCTTGCTGGGAACCCAGAGCATAGGGGACCAAGGCTTTAATATATTTGAGAATTGACAATAAACCTCTGTCATTATTTTGTACTTCATTCGCTATTTATTTAGATGCTTTTTGTTTAAGAAGAGCTTTCTCAGTCACTTCCTGATTTTCTTAATTTACCCTGAAAATTGTGTTTACAGCATCACAGACTGTTATAGAAATTGTGGCACCATAGAGATAGCATTACCTCACTAACTGTTAGAGAACAGGGCTTTTAAATATTAAATACAAACATTTGAATTAATAAGAAAACATGTCATGAAAAAAAGCACTAAATGGATTTCTGTTTCAACCTGATTTTTTTAAACATTTTCTCCAGCAGGAATGTCAAATACTTCTCTCTCATCAGTTTTTTAATTTCTGTTTTGCTTAAGCAAAAGACTAAACTCTCTCTGTTTTATGTAAGAGAACTATTTTGATTCTAATGGCTAAAAATGCATTTTTAATAGGAATCACAGGATCTGTATCTCTATACTACCTTCATGTGGAGACTCTTCTTCAAACATTGAGTAGTTTTATGAGCAGCAGAACACATGTCTAAACTCCTCTTCTTGGACGTGAGAGGCTGCAAGTGCTGATCTAGTCATACACAGCAGCTAAGACATTCATTATATGTGGATTCTATGTGATCCAGTATCACAGATGAGTTCACTCAGTACAGACAATACCTGGCTAGGTATTCTCACTGTATATAACAGCTGACATATCTACCCTTCTAGCTGATTTAATGCTTAAAAAATGGAAAAACTCTCAAAGAATTATGGAGGAAAAAGAAAAAGAAACTTTTAATGAAAACAGGAGAACAGAACTTTAGGACTAGTGAAATATGCACAGAAATGTCTTTGATTACATGGTAAAAATTTCCATGGAATAAACCTATAACTAGATATTAAAATAGCCTTTTTCTAGTCTTCTAGGATATAAATGGTGTTATGTATTACAGCCTTTCTGGACGTCAGTTATTTTAGACTGACACACTTCAAAGAAGTTCCAGTTTCTCTAGAGAACTACATAAGCAGCTTGTGTTAATTACAGAGAGCCAGTTGACAACACAGTCACTTGCTCTATGGAAACAGAGGAATTAAAGGATTAAGAAAACATAAAATATGCCAAAATATCATAATATCATCCTTTTACTTAAAAATTTACAACTCAAGATTTGGGTGTTGGGGGTGACAATCCTACAACTATACAAGATGTTATCAAAGGCATGAAAAAAACGTGTTGCAGAGTTGTATTTTGTTCACTAACTTCTTTCACTTCTAATACTCCTAACAGGCCTAGTCAGCCCCTCACACGTGTTCCTTGTTATGTCCATTTGCTTTTCAGTTGGTTTCCCACACATCAAGCCAGACTACAAGCCTCAGGAGGGAGTTAGCTATTCCTCCAAGCTGCTGTGAGTCACTGTGATGTCTGCTGCGTAGGCCAAATGAAGCCTGAATTTCTTGCTTCCACAAGGCAACAAGAACAATGAGGAAAAACATGGCAAGGAGGTGAGAAAAGATCAAAAAGCCAAGAATCCTCTCCCTCAATATCCCTACCTTCCTGTCATAGCTGCCATAGTGCATGGTGATGAAGAAAGTAAATCAAAGACTCGGTGCAGAATTCTAAGAGAGATTATAGTATTCCAACTTTAAAATTTTCAGTGTAACATTAAATACTAGTCTCTCATGACAAATGAAGAAAATCTATGCTACCTCATACAATAAGTACATATTCTTGCACCATTTTAGAAGTACAAAAACTAATGTCCACAGATTTATCCTTGGGTGTGATCAAACTTGTGACAGATGTATTTTGTTTAAAACTAAAATAGAGATGTGTTAAATGAATACTTAGCTAATAATTCACCCTATTATTATTGTTGTATATAGATTCCTATTGTTTTGGTAGATGAAACTCTTAATCACAGAAATTAAAACGCTAACATAAATCCTTGACTGAAAGTTAAAACAAGTCACTTCAGCATTTTTTGTTACAGAAAATCATCTATTCAGGAACATCAGTGGAGGAAGACTGGAATCACAAGTATCCCTGCCACACACAGTTTTTGAACTCTATTCTGAACTCAAGAATTTTTCATTTGATCTTAGCTGTCAGGACAAGACACTGCAGTAAGAAATAGGGTTTCAGGTTGAGACCAGCCAGTTTAATGGTGATCATTAACCTGCTTTATATCATATTTTTAAGAAGCCCACTTTGTGTACAAGAAGTTCCTAAGGTACTGGTGGCTGGGAGGGAATTTTGGATGGGAAGGGGCATGAGGGGAAATGCCAGTATACATGTGCACTTTGAAGGTACCAACGACTGTCAGAGAGAAGATACTGAGTTCAGAAGTAATGTTGTATTGCCACTTTCATATTCATTAAAAAAACCCCCACAAACCCTGCCCCCCAGCAGCAAGACCAACATTGACTACAAACTCTATTTTTTTAATTCCATCAGCACTGCCCATGAACAGTACCTTCTTTCACCTGCAGGAGACTGCATAAATTCATTCCTGTCCACAGTGCTTTAAAACAGTCACCCTAATACTCAGAAAAGCAGATGTAACTGATCTATCACACACAACTTACAACTGCTTGCAGTGTCCTTGCTGCCACAACTGCTTTCTGGGCATCCATGAACAGCCAAAAGAAACACAAATCTGCTAGTCACTGAGGTACACCTAGAACTCTACTGCACTCTTAACATATGTTGCAAATGGAGTCTTTGTCTATTTCCTTTAAAAGCAGCGCTTCTGTCTCATCCTAGCTGAATCACCAGCAGTTTGTTTTCATTCAAATCCCTCTCTCTGCCAGACACTGGAGTGACTAATGAACTGCAGAATCTGGTCTGTATAAAAATTTGACTTAGCAAACTAACCATTAGCATGTTGATGACACTGCCACCCAAAATATCACAGTAACAAAAGAGTAACAATTTACATGGGCTCTAAGCCAGTCTGCCCTTCCTACTCAAATTTCAGAGAAGCATGACCTAATTTCTCTACAAGTAGTAGAATCTGGAGCTTTTGTTAGTTCAGTTTCCTTTCTTTATTTCAACATATGTTTTTGCCACAGATGATTATAGTCATTACGAAAAAAAATATTTATTTGGCTAGAATTAAATATGGCAAGCATATAGCCTATAATAAGAATCTAAGAGTAACAGAAAGAGCCTGCAGCACTCCTTGTCAACAGCTGAATACCTGTCCTGGTCATCTAGTGATAGACTCCCACGCCTCAGACCAGTCAGATGCACTGTAAATTCAATTCTGTCTATATGAGAACCATGTTGTTCCTGTCAAAACCAAGTTTACTGAATCTTCCAGCAACTTTTATGCTTCCAGTATCATGCCCACTTTACAAAAAAAAGAAGTTTAAGGCAGAGAAAACTGAGGAAAGAGGGAGAAAGAGGTAATACACTGAACAATGCAAAGCAGTAGAACCCCTACTCCTATTTATTCTTTCTCCTATACATGGCCAAATGGATATCCACTGGAATTGGAAAGAACCATACAGCATTACCCTGTACAATTTCTCACAGCAAGGTAGCCTAAAAGCTTGTTTTTCAACTCCACTTAACGCTTTCTAGGTGGTATTTTCTAAAACCTCCAGGTAGGTGAAGAACAGATGGTCTATCGCCTTTTCGTTTCCATGTTTCAGACAGTTCCACAGTTTACGACTAATTTCTGAGTAACAAGGACTTCCTGTTTTATATTTAAGAATACAAATTTGAAACAGAGTTGCGGTGGCTACAATAATCACTTTTTCCCTTGTAAATATGTAAGTATTTATCTAAATAACAAAAAATCAAGAAATATTTTTCTGTGGAAAGCTTATCTGATAACTACTTAGCATTGTGCTTCAGACATACCCTCTCATACATTTGTATAGGACACTATACATGGTTAGCTATTGGTGGATATGAGTATTCCTCTGGTTATACACAAGTTGCAATAATGATATTCATTACTTTCATTCTGGGCACTACTTGAAGAAAATCTGCAGCCAGACTAGAGTCTGGAAAGCCACTTCCCCACGCATTCTAAGGCAATGGAAAATGCATTCAGGTCTCCCTTTGTTCACTATCCTGTTGCTCATTTGAACAGAATCCCTTTAGAAATGGATAACCTAATTTATCAAAAAACTCACTTCTTTCCTCATGAATTTGCACAGACAAGCATTTAGATTTCAATGCAGATTTAGCCATTTATATTTAAAAATCAGATGCTTAACAAGTAGCAGTAAACAATACATCCAAAACATAAGGTCTGTTTATCCAGATAAGAAAGCACTGTGACTTATCACCACCTCTGTATTAAACAAGATTAAAAATGTCAGAAACTGATTTCTGCAAATGCTTCACCTCTTTGTTTTACCTGCTTCTGTGTACTTTAATCCTACTTTTACTTCTTCGTGCTTTGCTTTTGGTGGCGGCCAGACAGTCTGGAGTCTCCCTGGAGTCTTGTCATCTTGCTCTGAGGGACTCAGGTCAGGCTGTTAAAATTATGCAAGAAAAAATTAAAGTCTGCAGTATCAATCGATTTCAAAACAGCAACTGCCATGCTCAGCTCTACATGTGTACTCCAGAATGGTTACCTGCCTTGCTCTACTGATTGAAACAGTCCTCGGTTGGAAGGGATACAAAGAAATCAGTGTAGAAGAATAACTTTGAGGAGGAAAATAACATAATGCATGTGACCTACAGTGATTTATTGAAACTGTTCACATCAGTGTGGAAAGCTGTCTATCATCTGGTGAAGCACAGAGGTCAAGAACACTAGGGTTTTCTCCTGTGTCTTTTTTTCAAGAGTGAAAAGACACATCTGTGTTCCTCTCACAAGTAAACATTAGTGCGATTCACCTAGGACATCATTTGACAATATAATTTTCTGGAAGCAGAGCTAGTTTATGAAATTCCTGCCCCACCCCCAGCAGCTTGCTCAGTCCACATACCACATAATGCTGCCACATCAAAGTGCTGCTACAGCTGCTAATGGAACTGCACTGTCAACCAGAATGCTAAAATAACCCTTTAAATGGGGGGGGAGCATTCTTTTAGAGGATTACATTCTGTTTGGTTTTTTATATCTCTGACATTTCTGTAATCTGATTTACAACAGGCTCCTACGAGTAATTGCATAGATGCAACTGCAGAGACAGCAAAGCCCTATATGAAAGTGGCCCCACATGACCACAAACCCTATATGAAAATGGCCCCCACACGAGCAAGGAAAAAGGAAAGGCAAGACCCTTTTACTCTGGCTTTGCCCTGAGAAAAGGTACATTTGTACTAGACCGGACGTTAAGCAGACATTTGTAAAAGCTGCTCCCGCTGACTCCTGCGCTTCTTTCCCCGTCCCGTGTGGATGACAGCTTCCCAGAGAGGCTTGCGCCGCCCCGGCGCGGGGAGCGGGGGCAGCAGGGAGCACCGGGCCGGGCCGGGCCGGGGAAGGGGAGGGGAAGGGCACGCACAGCTCGCAGGGCCTGTGCACCCCGCCGCCAACCTCTTGTCTCCTCCCCATCGGTAATTTACTGCAAACTGGTATTATCGGTCTACCCAGGTGTCAGTCAAGATTTTTAAAAAGTTTTTAATTTTATGTAAGAATAAAAACTTGAAAGAAAGTACAACCAACACAACAAATTAACTTCAGGTTTGGGGTTAAATCCTGCGAATTTAATAATTCAGATAATTCTCCCTTTAGCCAACAAGAACAAGGTTCTGCACTGATTATATCTGCCAAAGATGTAGCTGTAAGAATTTTGGTTTGGAGAACCCTAACCCAAGGGTTACTCATTTAATCAAAGAGCTCAAATCACACTCAAAATTCATTTATCTTTATGTTTCTATGAAAACTTAGCATGGATTTTTTTTTTTCATTTCTTAAAAATATACTGACTAGATCTCCACGTGACTAAGAATACTAACCTTGCAAATGCTTATACTGATCCATAACTTGAGTCATCTAATTGGAATCACTAAGTTATACTTGGATAAGGTTAAATGATTATCAATATTTGCAAAGCCAAATATACACATGTAAATAAGGAAAAAATCACTTTAAAATCTATGTCTTGGACAAACTGAGTTGAAAATCATCCATGACTTCTTGTACCAGCTCTTATCATAGAATTATTCCTAAAGGTAAAATGAAATATTACTTTTAAAAATAAAAAAATGAAAGAAAACAGAGTGAGATTGAGAAACTATTAAATAATACTACAGTAAATATTTGCAGCACCAAACTGATTTAAAGCCATACTTAACATATGGGCAACTGTTTTGTAGTGATCTTTTAAAATCAGAAACTGATTTTTAAGTTCTCACTTCTAGATGAAAGGCTGTGGTTATATCCAGTTCTCACTGAATTCTGCTACAATGGCAAATGATGAAGATTTTTGACAAATTAGCCCCAAGACTTCTTCAGTTGGGAATCCAAAATTTGAGATTGCCAAAAGAAGAGGACAATTCTGACATCTTGACATTAAGTCCCCACCAATAATTTTTAAACAAGAAATTATTTTTTATCCATCTATTTCCAGATCTTACGAAGAAAAAGTAATTCAACCTACAGATTTGTCTGATGGTCCATCGCCAGGTTTTGATTTTGACCTTTCAAATACAGCTTTCAAGGACTCTTTTTCATTTCTCATTTTGCGTTTTATGGCTTCCAGCTCTGAGGTATCTGCTGTTGTTTCTTTTTTGGGAGGCCGTGTGAATAAAGCTTTAAAGACGTCCAGTGCAGATTCAGCAGGGCTTGATTTTATTTCCTCAGAGGGAAATCGTGGTTCTGTTTTGCCAGAGGCTTTGTTCTCTTGAGCTTCATCACTGTCCTCGGTCTCCCCAGATCCCTCACCAGAGTCCTCAGTTCTATCTTCATTCTTGGAGACGTCTATGTTTAACAAGTGTGAGAGTTGTTCCAGGAAAGTAGGACTTGCTTTAGGTTCAGCTGATTTTTTTTTAGTGGTCAAACCTGATGTAATACTGGATTTCTTAACAGGCTGTCGTAATTTAAGCAGAGCTAAATCATTCTCCCTTGGTTTAATTTCTGTAACAGTTTCCCCATCCTCTGTGGTTAATCCCTTTTTCCTCACACGTAGTCCACTAAAGAAAGCGGGCAGCTGGAAAGTCTTTTCAGCCAGTGCCGTTTTTTGGAGCGATGTATTATCAGCTGAAGTTCTTTGTTCTTCATCTGGAAGTTCTTGAGGGCATTCCCCTGTAGCAAGGAAGTGACTGAACTGCTCATCCATTAATATTTTGTCTTCTCCACTGGAGTCATGCTCCAGAACACCATCCAGCTCTTTTGGGAGCTGCTTGGAAATTGGTGGGTGTAACTCAATGTCATCTGTATCCACAGTGTCATCACTGTTGCTGGGCCCTTCTGATTCTGACTCTTCCTTATTTTGATTGTTATCGTCCAAAGCCTC
This sequence comes from Strix aluco, assembly GCF_031877795.1. Classification (NCBI taxonomy): domain Eukaryota; kingdom Metazoa; phylum Chordata; class Aves; order Strigiformes; family Strigidae; genus Strix; species Strix aluco. Next base: position 96,733,092 of record NC_133934.1, on the reverse strand, counting down.
AGCAGACAAAGCAGCATTATTTAGCCCAGATTCGCTTGCATTGTTTTCATCGGTGTCTAGGTCCTCACTCTCCGAGTCCGATTCTGTATCACTTGTTGTATGAACCAAAGTACCTTGTACGAGAATAGCATCCTTGTCATCATTGTCAGATTCCGACAAAGAAGTCTGTACAAACCCTAAATGGTGAAGTAATTCATTTTGTTCGGTTAACTCCAGTTCCAGGTCAGTTTGCCTGCCAGACATTGGGTCAGCTTGGCCACTGGTAGTATTCACGCCGTGCTGGTTTTCTGAGTCATCATTACAATCATTATCATTCTTCTCATGCCAGGTGTTACCATGAGTATTTATGTTGGTGTGCAAAGGTTGAAATGCTTTAAGCACTGTTTCTTCTTGGGAAGCTGCAGATTCAAACTTAGTTGTAAATCCAAAAAGTTTTTTCATAGAAAACGTAGTGAAAGGATCGGGTTCGCTTTCTGCTCTCTTCGCCAGGTCTGAAAGCTGACTACAACCAGGCACCGCACCTTCTTCTTCCATGTTGCGTGAAGTACAGAAGAGGTTTGCTTCTAGCAGTGCTAAGTGCTAAACAAATATTTACTCCACGCATTCAGCGAGCAGACTGAGCTCGGGACAGGCGCTGCAAAGGCAGCGCTGCCCTGCCCGGCCCTGCCCTGCCCCGCGGGGGCAGCCGGCCGCCCCCAGTCACCCTGCCCCTCCGCCCGCGCCCCGCAGCTCTCCGCGCTCCGCTTCGGGACCGGCGGGAAGACCCACCGGGCAAACCCGCCGAAGCCCGGAGCGGGGCGGGCGGGTCGCTCCCTCACGCCGCCGCGGCGGGCCCGGGCGCTGCCCTCGGCTGCGGCAGGTCCCGCCCGGCGGCTGCGGCGGGGCCGCGCGCCCCGCGCCCGG